>NC_059162.1:3828774-4446963 GCF_019923935.1 Bubalus bubalis | reverse complement strand
ACAGGCTGTTCAAGACGGATGCACAGTTTACTAATTTCAGAATTTCTCTCTGTAGAAAAGGCAATGTGTGGTTGATTCCAATGAACAGTTTAAGCCTTGGCAACTCTCAATTTCAGAAAATTCTTCCCTAATTCTGCTTCAGTGTTTTGTCTGAAGTCAGGGATAGCCAGCTGCTGTATTGGTCTTAGTGCTCTAGAAAAATGAGGTGTGAAAAATGAGGGGGGATGAGTATGCCTTGTCTCCCTCTGTGGCTTGGTCAAAGGCTATTTCCTGAATATATCCCATGTCTAGGTTTCTTTCTGATCAATGCTAATAACCAGTTTCAGGACCTCACTCCCATCCATGTCTGTAGGTTCCCCCTCTCTTTCTTCCTTCTCACCATTAAACAGGTATAATAAAGCAGGGGAATCTTTACAGTTGGTGATTTTATATCATAGATCAAAGATCAAAGCAGAGGAATACACAGCAACCGTAAAATTAACTGCTTTTTCAATTTTACAATGCTTTCAGTGATAGAGAATCTTATAAATTTAATATTAATTAAACACTTAGCTTTTAACCTCCTCCTGCATCTACTTTTGGCTGGTGGCTGGGAAAAATTAATTGGGCATCTTAAATCTTCTGTTACTCACGCTTTGACAGGAGGGGTTTCAAAAGCACTTATAACTTTAGCAGAATGCACTTTGGAGCATTTGTCCTTCCACTCACCTAATTGAAAATGCCTTTTTCCCCCCGCCTTAAGGTAAAATGAACCATTTGCTAATTTTCTTTTTTTAAAGAGATATAACTTATAGTCTCCTTTCATAGCCTGAGCTTTAACTCAGCCTCTTGGCACATTTAACACTTCACAAAATGGAAGCTGTTGAACTTCATTATTATAAACGTCTTTTTGATTCTGGATTGTGTTGGGACACACGTGTGGCTGCTAGTTGCTTGGCCTGATCGTCATGTCACCTGCAGCCTCTGGGTGTTCACTTTGGCGAGAGTTGCCTCCTGCTTCAGACAGCATGGCTTACCTTGGCAGTGCTGAGCCCACATGGTGATGCAGATGGAACTCAAGAATGGACCCTTAGTAATAGGACAGGAGAGTCAGAATGCCAGAGAAAGGAAATAATATTCTACCTGAAGGACGTCCCAGTGTGTTGGACAAGATATTTTGAGAGTGCTCCACTTGATTCTTCATGTTTCCTGAACTACTGAAGGGACTGAACTTGGCCTTTAGTTAGGGGCTGGGTGTTAGTCTGTCTTTAGTAGCCAGGCAAGTAACCGTGTCTGTGCTTCAGAAATGGTTCAGTAGAGATAGTAATAGGGCTTCCCAGGTGGTGCGGTGGTAAAGAATCCGCCTGCCAATGCAGGAGATGCAAGAAATGTGAGTTTGGTCCCTGGGTCAGGAAGATCCCTGGAGTAGGAAATGGCAACCCACTTCAGTATTCTTGCCTGGAAAATTCCATGGAGAGAGGAGCCTGATGGGCTGCAGTCTGTGGGGTCACAAAGAATTGGACACGACTGAGCATAACACAGAGATAATAATACCAATCCATTGCATCTTTATAGTATTTTTTCTCCAGTGAGCATGGCGTACTTTCATCCATATTATCTTGATTTTTAATCACATATCACTGCAAAGTACTTAGAGGTGGCCTCTGAGTCTAAGCAAGCTGGTTTCCTGCTGGGGCCATGCATTGGAAACTGGTGGCCTGGAGTTACAACAAATGGAGCATGGGCTGCAAGAAGGCATCTTCCTGTCCTTGTTTTAAGTTTCAGGTGATGGAGAAGTAGTACCTTAATTGCTTCTGGGGATGTCTGTTCTTAACACAGCATGCAGGGGAATTCCCCAGGGTTATGTGCACCTCACCTTGAAAAAAAATTCATAGAAAACTAAATTTGGGAGAAAAGAAATGAAAGGAGTCATTTACTGTACAAAAATATATTTTAAAGTCCTCTCTAAAATTGTTTACTACAGGTTTGCTTTAAATGGCTAAGTCTTCTAGTCCTATAGTCTTCTAATAAGACTCTAAATCAATTTATGGCCCGTGCTTCAGGAGCGTATTTCTGGGGGTGAGGTAAGGGACATAGACTCAGAGGATAGTGGTCTCTTATCTTCTGCACTGAGCTGCAGTGGTCCTTGCTCTTCAAGTCCCGAGCAGTCACTCTGACAGTCCCTGATGGCAGTAGGAAAATGGTTAATCCAACTGTGAAATAATAAATTAGTGTGGGGTCACCACTAAGCTGAGATTCCTAGCTTTATGCACCTGGTTGGTCTCACTCCCTGTGAAACCATCACTGTTCCTTCTCATTGCAGCTGAGCTTTCTGAACCTTTTAAGAACTGAATTGGTGGAATGTGGAATTTGATAGCCGATAAATTAAGGATATTGGTAAATTTAACGACTCTATTAGAAGACGGCATTTCCAGAGTCAGAGCAACATTTGCTTGTGTGTTTGTGAGTGTATCTGCAGAAATCCTTTATATATGTATCACTGTGTTTTTCTATCTATCTAAAGCTATATGATATGTGGGGTGCTATAAAATTTTTATAGCCTTAGTTTGGGTTGACCGCCTTATTACTCACGAGTGAGCTATACAGGTCTTCCTTAACAAGTGGCAATAAAGGCTTTACAGCACCCCTTACACCGTCACATATTTTTGTTTAGGCCACATATTGTCTTTTTCTTTTTAAGTCTCCCTTTGCTCATGTCCCTCTCAAGTACCTTTGTTGCCATGGCAACCGTTCCATCATGGCTTAGGGTGGAGCAGACAATCCTCCTGCAAGCTTCTTGAAGTCATTGCTTGTTTGGGTTGACTCCAACATGCTGCCGGGGCCAGGACTGGGACCCTTAGCCTGGTCATCCATGTCACTTTTTTCCTCTTTAGTATCTGTAGCTTTGCTTATTTGACTGCTGTGGCTGTTCCTACATTAATCATTCTCCATGTCTTCATGGACCTGTCCTCTAAGGAATATGAAGAAGCTGGCACTCATTTTCCAAAAATCAAAAGTTAACATTGAACATTTTGAGTTAAACTTGGAGTTGTGTAAGTGGCTGCCTACTTGGGAAACACTGAGGCCAGACAGAAGGAGGAAAGGAGCCCTCTGCTTATCAAAGTTGTCTTCTGAGTTCCTCCCAGGCACCGTTTCTGCAAGTTACCACATGCGTTTTTAGGTCCTCCGTCTCTCGCTCTAAGGTTGTCCACTTCCAGCAGATTTTCCCATTCCTTGACTCATGGACTGTTCATGTTGGACGGGAGTCATAGAATTGAGTCCAGCCCACTCATTGCATTGATAGGAAACTGAGGTGCACAGGACCACGTGGCTTGTTGAGGTCACTCAGCGTGTAGGAAACTTGCCCATCGGGGATGAACACCACTGTCTCCTGGTCCCCAGCTGGACTTCATCTTTACCACGATTACTTGATTCTTTAAAATAGAAATCATTCAGAAGGGTTTACTGTCAGGCCAAGTTTCCCATCAAGCCACGTCAGCACTTCTGTTCAATGTGGTGTTAGCTGTTGTAGCGAGATCATTTGGCAGAAGAAGACAGGTGGTGAGGCTGTGCCTCCAAATTTCTCAGCTCTTTTCCCAATGAGAAGGTTGGCTTGCCAACTCCTTGGTAGAAGGTAGTAGTTCCTGTAATCTGTTATCTCAGCCACATTTGGGATGCTTGTATGTATGACTCCATCTATTTATATATTTTATATGGGCAATATTTTGACTGTTTCTTTTTTGAAAGACAGTGTGAATGAGTATGCCAAAAATCACAGATGATATGAAAAACGCTATCAAAAAAACCCCCACTTTTTCAGGAAGGTGAATAAAACAACCCTAGAACAATGTGAAATGTGTTCTGATGTCACTAGGAAAGCTAGTGCTTGTGATCAGCGTGGGGGTGATTCTGGACATCAGTGACTCTGATTAGGGAAAAGATTTCAGATCTCAGAGTCTTGGCAAAGAAAGCAGGATTTGTTGAA
Source organism: Bubalus bubalis (assembly GCF_019923935.1). NCBI lineage: Eukaryota > Metazoa > Chordata > Mammalia > Artiodactyla > Bovidae > Bubalus > Bubalus bubalis. Next base: position 4,442,999 of record NC_059162.1, on the reverse strand, counting down.
TCCATTCTTGGATGACGTGAAGAAGGATCCTGAATATATTTTTCTTTTCTGAGTTTCTAAAGTTGGAGGTGTTTTATAGGCCTGGGGTAAGGGGCATTTTAGGAGAAAGGTCTCCTTTAGATCTTCCAGGTTTTCTGACCTATAGGCGTGTGTGTGTGTTAGGCACCCAGCCTTTTCAGTCTTTGCGACCCCATGGACTTATAGCCAGGCTCCTCTGACCATGGGATTCTCCAGGCAAGAATACTGCAGTGGGTTGCCATTCCCTTCTCCAGGGGATCTTCCTGACCCAGGAATCGAACCCATGTCTCCTGCATTGCAGACAGACTCTTTGCCCCCTGAGCTACCATGGAAGCCCTGACCTGTGGGCGTGGTGCTCATGTATTTGAATAGGCAGTTTTTATATACAGGTCGCCCATGATAATTAGTGATTTTCCATTGATCCATCTGTCAGTCAAGTGACACTGTGATACATTTTTCTGTTTCCACACATTCCATGTGATACATTTTTCTGTTTCCCAAACACTAGGGAAAAGGGAAAGCAGATGAAATGAAATTATCTGTATAAATCACATTGAATGATCCTGAAAGGGTTATTGTTTCTATTTAACAGATGAGGAAACTGAGCCCCAGAGAGAATAAATAAAGTGTCTAATCTCCTAAGACTATTAAGTGACAAAACTTAGATTTCTAGGATACAGAGCTACAAAACTTTTCCTCTTGGTCACACTGTCCCCATTAGATACTTGGCAGTTACTCTCTTGCAGTCCTTGGATCCTTTGCTTTTATCATGTGCTGAATTCCTTCCTCCACAGCTCATAGTAAAACAAGAATGGCAAGCATTTGGCATCATCACACAAAAGCCCGGGAGTCTCACCTTCCTATAAAGACACCTTGTCTGCTTTAGCAGATTTCCAGGTAGTTTGATGTCCCTGACAGAGTGGATTATGAAATAGCAGCATGTGGATTCCATCCGGGAGATGCAGGAACCCAACAGAAATTGAGGGGTGGGGAGGGAAAGAAGGAAGAAGCAAATACATTAAACCCAGAGGTGCTTATTCTTTTTCTTTCAGATTAATGTATATAGCTGTTACCACACTTTTTAAAAAATATAACTCTTAAAAGCCTCCATCTGGCTTAAGTGCTAGATGAAAGTTCTGGTTAAAATAAAACAAGTAGTTTTATAAACCTAGTGGCAGAGAGAATTTTTTTTCCTAAATTTTCAGAGTACTTTATGAACAAACTTAAATGTCTTTAGATGTAAACAATGTAGAGAAGCTAGAAACTATAGCTCTCAGATTCATGGAATAAAAGCATGGGGGCGGAGGAGGGGGACAAAAAAATTAAATAAAAGAGGAGAGTAAATGCTATCACTCTGTGCCGACCCTTTTACTGAGATAAGGGGCAAAGCATAAATATTCCACACAGAGAGTGACAAGTCCACTTACTTAATTCATTATTTATTTTACTTATTGGAGAAGCTGCTTAGCCTCTGGGCATATTTACAAGTGTGATAGAGAAAAGACAGACTCTGCCATTACTGTTTACAGTCCACAATAGATAATATATAAACAGGACATATTGTCTTTGTAGACAGACACTTGCATCAGATACACTTTGAACACACAAGAGAAAAGCAATTAAGATGCATATGAAATCACTGAGATAAATCAGTATTCACAGCCAATGAAGGAAAATAATACAAATCAAGGAATTGGAAATGGAGTTGATTCTACATTTGACTGTTTTCGCAGTTCAAAACAGGATTTGGGAAGCCAGTGTGGCGGCAGCAGAGTCAGGAACCAGGCGATCAGTGTTGTGACTTGCTTGTTCCATAAGCAGAGCCTGGGCAACACTCAATAACCCCCCTCACCTTCATGGACCATCAGCCGGAGAGAGGCAAATTAGGGAAGTGGCATAAGCCACAAATCACAGGCTGTTGTGAGATTCAGTCTGACCCTTAGCATCATTTTATCTGAGTCCTCTTGGATTTAATGGGATTCCCTTCACACTACCCCTCTCTCTGGACAAATACTAATATGGTTATCACCATGATTACTTGGGGCTGACCTAATACCCTTCTGCCCTGAAACCATAGGACTTTGCCATGGCCTCGGCATCAGTGGCCCTGGCAGCACCTCACTGACTCGGCAGAACCAGAGTTGAAGTTGCAAAGAAGGGAGGTATCCTTTAGTGCCCCCCACTGCCCTCACCCCCTTCATTTTCATTATGCTCTTTGTCCCCTCTGGGATGCCTCCCATTACTCCCAAGGAATTAAAAGCTCAAATATCCTGATTGCAGAGGAAGGTAGGGAAGAAGTCAGGCTCGGCTGTGAGAACAGTGAGACCTGGTGTACCTGTCCTGACATTCGTAGCACAGCTTTTCTCGCTGAACATGGGAAAAGGAGAGAAAAGCCAAACTCTATGACCTTGAGTGTATAGGTTTTCATAATCCATAAATAATTTTGGGAATTAGAGATATCCTGCTAGTGTAGAATAGGCAGAATGCCCACTAGGTATTCGACACTGCTCAAGACCTGTGTTTAAGCTTTTTTCTCAGTTTATTGCTTTACATCAACTACCCCAGCCCACTTAGAGCAAGACCTTTCTAATGATGAAGAGACTGGGGAGAATCAGTGGCCTGGATGCATTAGATCCGTATGGTGTTTATGGTGTAGAGAACAAGCAACCTGGACTCACTGCTGCCGTCCACAAGCATGATGGTTATGGAAAGGGAGAGATGGAAGCACAGAATGATGTTATTTGGGTGACTGAGAATAACCTAAAAAGTGGGATATTGATTTTATGGTGTTTGGACCTTCAACCTGCTCATATAGATCTAGAAGAAACCTTAGAAATGCCCAACCACTTTGTTTTACAGAGAAGAAAGCCCAGGGTGGATATTAACCCGCTTGAGTTCATACACTTGATTAGTGGTGTAGCTAGACTCCGAACCAGTTTTCATGAGTGCATATCCACTGTACCACACCCTCTATGTGGAATGTCCTCAAATGAATGCTGTTGAATGACTTTTTATTGTTTCTCAGCCATCTCCTTTTCTCTTTTTTATGTTATTAATTATCACATCATCTTCTATTATTAATATTTTCATTGCCAGGTCCATTTTGCTCTTATTCAAGGGTTCCAACATGGACTGTGTCTTATATCTGGTAGAATTTGAATGGAATTGGTGGAGGACGTGATCGTGTAGTAGCCAAGAGCCTGGCTCTGGACTCTTGACGGCCAGGGTTTGAATCCCAGCTCTGCCATTTATGTGCTAGGTGACTTGGACATATTGCTTAATCTCTCTTTGCTTCAGTATCTATTTGGTAGGGAGGATAACAGTGGTATCTGTTTCATAGATACCGTTCTCATAGTTAATATTCCTAAAGCCATTGAAACAGTGCCTGGTGCGTGTTAAGCCTCGTAGGATTGTATTTATTTTCATCATCTCCAGCACTGGCCTCGAGCTACCTAAAAGGTTATATCATTTAATCTCCCATTTAACCGAGGAAGGAACATGTTTGTAACCGTCCTGGATAACAGTTACCCAGCTCTCTGTAGCCTTTGAGAGCCAGCTCACCACGACCTGTGCCAGCTTTGTCTTCTGGACCCGTACACAATACGTCTGTTCTTTCTTCTGCTTTGGAGACAGCTTCTAAGTTGCTCACTGAATATTCCTTCTGCTTTCTTAGAACCTATAGTTGTAGGTTTCAGGGAGATTCGACCAGGGGCTCCTTCAGGGATGTTGTGGCCAGGTGTCCCCCAAGAGGCTGAGGTCGGTGCAGCTGGTTTGCAGCAAGACCTGGCCTGGTTCCACACCTGCTGGGGTACACCTTGGACTGATGATTATACTAAAGCACTGGTGCAGGTGAGAGCTGTAAAGAAATAAAATTTAGCATTTCCCTCTTCCTTTGTGATGCCTTAAACATAATGGTATTTCATAAAGGCTTCGAAAAGAGAGTGGTTTTTGGACTTGACTTACTGCTGTGGCAGCGCTTCACGTCTGTTTCTCCTTTCCTTCCTCTCGCGATGCCCATTGGGTTCTGCTTCTGGAACACAAATCGTCCACATTTGTTGTAGTTGGATGACTGTCCACTCCAAACGGGAAGTGTCAGCTTCCTACTAACGCAACTACTACCATCCTAGAGGCACAGACTTTCTTTTCATGCAGCACTAGAGTGGAAGGTCAGGACTCTGCTGGATATTGTTTAGGGTTCTTTTCCAGGTATGTGTTTTTGGGGAGAACAAAACCTCTTAGTTATTTCCTAGCCTGTCAGGTCTTGGAAAGGCCCAAACACTGCAGGTGGGAGCCTACCTTGGAGGGCGTTCCATGCACCTTGTTGCACGTTGTTCTGTCTGGGTCTGTCGCCTGGCTCCCCATCCTCCTCACGGCCTCATAAGTGACAAGACGCTGCATATCTGTCTTTAGAGATGGCAACTCTGAACAGGAGGTAGCTCAGGGGCTGCAAATATGCTGAGCCTCCTTTCTTTCCCCTTCTAGGAGGCAGAGATGCATCTTAGAGAGAAGGTGGAAGTGTGTGTGGGGGAAGGGGGGGTGGTGAGAGCGAGGGTGGGGGTGGGGAGGAAAGGAGGAACAACTGTAAAAAATGTTAATTTATTAATCACTGAATATATAGCAGTTCATCTGAAATGCTGTTGCTATGCCAACACCCTGGGAGTTTATTTTCTTAATCCAAGAGAGGAGCGCTCAGTCCCCTGCTCCCCTGCTGTGTCATTTGAATTTGCTGCTGCCACCGCTGCCGTCGCGGTATCTGTTTTAAAAAGTGCTGGGGGTGGGGCGAGATGTGGGGGAAGGGGGAGTGTGTGGAGGGGAACTGGGCTGAACCACCAAGCAGTCATATGCAAAGCAGCAAGAGGCCTTTCTCCGTACGACTTAGTAAAAATGACACAAATTAATATACTCTACTTAAACCAGACCAAGATTAATGGTTCTCTTTCAGTGCAGCTTAGCCCAACTGTCACTCGACAGGCGTTTGTCGGACAAAATCAACACTAATCAACATTTATTCGTCTCTTGCCCTTGGGTCTGAGGCGCGCGAGCGGGCTGCACCGTCCTCCGCGCGGCTCGCCACGCTTTTCACCCTCCATCCAGCTGCTCCATACATCACCCTTCCTCCTGGTGCCGCTCCTCGGACGGATCCACACACTCAGCTATCAGGGTACATTAGGGGCATGATAGATTTTCTGTTTTAATTTACATCTATTATATTACAACATAACAGATTTTGATTCAGGCGAGACCAGTGTCTCCTATAGCCAGACTCCTTGGGAGGATTTCTGCATTAACTTATTAAGGTTCGTTAGGATGCTGCTTCAAATAGGCTCCTTCTCTCTCTCTCCCCCCCGCTTTCTCTCTAACATGCTCAGTAAAGATGTCTGGGTGCACCTTATTCACAGCACAGCTTATTCTTTTCAGACTTGGCTTCCTGCGCTGGGTCACATGAGGCTGGCTGGGTTCCTCCCTTACTTTCTGATTGGACTTTGATCAGCCAACAGTGGGAGCTGTGAGCTCCCGTCCCTGCCTGGGTTAATGGGCTCTGACAAATCTGGTGGCCTGGAGTCACTGGGCACCCCCTCCCAGGCTTCAGTCTTAGTCCCTAGCATCTTTTTTTTTTTTTTTTTAATCTCTTTTTCCTTTTGATCTCAGTTACAGTTGTATTTTATTTTTACTGAAACACAGGCCTATAGAGAAGAGATGGGGGGAAAAAGAGCAAACAAAATTGGTTGAACTAACTAAGGAAAGGTATAGTTAGTTGAAAGGGTGACTGAGGGATTGGGTCTGAGTGACTGCTTGCCTTTCTTTGTGACCATCTTGAAAACATCTCATTTCAGCTTGGAACACCAGGGATGAGGCCAGCATGTTTCAAGCTGGTGTGTGGGATCTTGTATTTATAGTTCCCTTGTAGAATTCCATTCCACCTCATTTATGAAATCAGATTTTTATTTTCATCCTCTCTACCCTTCCTTTCATGAGTGCTGTAGTGTTGAGGACCTCTTTTATTTGGTGATCTAGTGTTCCCCCATGATGTTTTGGTCAGACTAGAATGTTTTATGGCTGTTGGCTAAGGCCACATTCAGCTCTAGCTATTGAGTCACCTGTTTGCTGGCTGTAGCGAAGAGAACAGAAATCCTCCCATCTGGTTGGGTCCTTTTACCCTGGGTTACTTTGTGTGTGGACACCATGGCTTTGTCAGACGTCCAGGAAGGACTGTGGCTTTCTTCTCACATTGGCTGTAACGCTAGATCCTGGGCCACTTAGAAGGCACAAGCTTTTTCTGCGAAGCCATTGATTCTAAACTGTGGTAAGGTTCCTTTTGTGGTCACAAATGCAGAGAAACCAGGGGCTGAGTTGGAAATGTGTGGTTTGTGTGTATTTGAGCGTGGCTGCCGAAGTGTAGGATGTGTTAGGAGGAGAGCTTAGCACTTTCATTTTCGTTTCTTATTACGTAGCAATAAAGTAAATGACGCTTAGTATAACTTTGCACATAGAGAACTGTAGCTCAATTTGAGAAACAAAACTCCACCCACAGGGGTACTCAGTATCTTGAACTTGGGAAACGGACCTTGTTAATTTTAATGATGGGAAAAATTCTCTAGCAGGGACTTAGATGATGATGAAATACCAGTAAGGTTATCGCTCTGGATGATCTCACTGAATTCGGAGTAGAATCAGAACGATGCTTGGAGAATTTTCTAAAATCCTGCAAAGAGATTTAGAAGGGAATACATATGCCCCCGATGGTGTTAAGAGATGGATTGCCTGGTGGGCATAGCAGAACTTATTTTCGTTCTTCTCAAAGGGGCTGTTGTTAGCCCCTTAAAGGGGCTGTTAGAAAAGTTAACACATTTAGAAGTTGAGTGGAAATAAAACTGAAAGAAAAAAATACACGAGCATGATTCTTATGTGGGTCCAGCTTGAAGACAGTGTAACTGGGACTACAGTGGCTGGGACTGTTGGCTGGAGCCCAGGGCTGCCGAGTTCAAGTGCATGCTAGGACACTAACTTCCAGTGGGATTTGGGGCATCTGTTTCTTTATCACCCAAAGACAGGAAGTGGGCTAAGGGCGTCCTGTTATACGGTAGGCGGCTATTTGACTTGAATAATAAGTTCATGATTTTGGCTTTGCTGTTGGGGAGCTGACAGATTGTGACCAATGAGGTTAGGATGACTGTCGGACAGTTTTGCCCTCAGTTAGCCCAGGCTTGCCAAGTTCCCCTGGCATTGGGTAGGGATCACAGAAAGAAACATCACCATTTAAGGTATTTGGCTCTTTTACTTTATCCCAGTCCTCTACACAGGCTATCCTGGGAAAAGATCTTTATTCTACCAGTGAGTTTTTGGAGGTATGGAGCATACAGCTCAGACTTTTCTTCTCCAAAAGTGTGAGCCTACTGACTCAAGCTCCTTTCCCATCTCTCTGGCATGTCACTGCATTCAGTATAAGATCTGTGCAGCCATCAGGCACAAATTCACGAGTCACTAAAGGGACGCATTTTGATCGAATGGGGCCATCTTCCTCTAAGGGTATCTTGTGGATACCTGGATATCTGTAGAATGTTGCAGGTGACCCATTCAGGATTCTAAGGTCCTTGAATTTCAGTCCTTTTCTCTGAAAGCTGTAAGACAACAGTTCAAGGCACTTGCGCCACCGCAATGACTGTGTGTATGTGATGGGAAGTGCTGGTTGCCAAGCAGCAGGGAATGGACATAAGCGTGCTGCCTAGCAACGGCGGCAGCGTGGTCACTTGCGCAGATTTCTGCGCCTGTTCCTGTTTGGTCTGCTGGAAATTAGAGATGGCTTCCATGGGTCGCACTTTGCCCTGGCCACAGTGACATGTAGGAAAACATAGTCAATGAGGGTGGATAAATATACATATACGTGCTTTAAAATGGTTACTTTCCAAACTATCTCAGGCCAAGCATTGATTTTTGTGCAGTATTCCTCAGTTTCCCCTTTGAAGGTACTGTGTACAGCTGGACCTATGGGTTGATGGCTAAGCCAGAAGTGGGGTTTCAGGAAAGTATTAGACTTCTCTGGTGCTGCCTGTTTTCAGTCTGGTGGGGCCTTTACTCTGGAGAACATGTGTGAATATAATATAAAACAGTCAATTTTCTGATAAAGACATACACACACAGTCAGAGCCCATGTGAAAGAAAGACAAGAGGAGCAGAGCGTGACCACCTATTGTTCTTTGGGGTCTGAGGAACAAAGCGGTCGGGAGACATAAAGGCAGGCGAGCTTTGGCCTGGCTGACTTGCCCTTTCTCCCAGCTCTGACCGGCACCTTGCACGCAGCGCTCCTCAGTGAGGTCATCTGCTCAGGGTCGATTCTGAAGGGGCTTCCTGCCTGAGGCCTCCTGGGTCAGAGTTGTGTGTATGGAGCACTGGGAGTGTTTGGAGCTGAATTCTGAAGGAAAGTATTATCTGGCAGCAAGAGAAAGAGGGTGAGCATACCATCTTTCACCCCTCCTGGTGTGAGTCGGTCCTGCCTGTCCAGCTCCTGGTGCCACGGGAGGCTTGGCATCATAGGACCCTGGTTCAGTCCTTAACGTCACTGCTTGCCAGAGGTGTGGCTTTATGCAGCCACTTGTCCCACTTGAATCTTTGTGTTTCTGTCTGAAAAGGATAATGTCAATATCTGCCTCTTAGGGTGACTTTGAAGGTTCAAAAAGGCACAAGTGTGTTGGCACATCTGACCTGTGGCACGAATAAAGGGTTTCGTGCTGTGACCCCCTTTTAGCGGCTCCAGAGCAGGAAGTGAGAAGGTCAAGGCAAGCCCTGTAACCTGCCTGCTTAGCACAAACTTGTTGATTTTTTTCCCCAGTCTTAGCCTTCTGAATGAAGACCTGCTATTTCCCTCCACTGAGGTTAGAGAGGATGAGAGACCCCTCCTCTTTTGATGCTTGACTTGGTTCCTAGGGAGCCTGGAAGGTACTTAGGAATTTTGGGTAATTTCTTAGATAATCCTTACAGGGTTAGTGAGGATGGTTGGCTCCCATTTCAGCGATGATGAGACAGCCATACAGAACAGTGAGATGATCTGTTTGGGATTCTAGAGACCACTGATTCCAAGATGGGATCAAATCCCAGAGCCTGATGGAATAAATGAAGCCCCTGGCAAAGTCAGAGGGGATAGGGCAGCGTAGGAAGTCCTGTAAGTCAGAAGGGGCTGCTGCTGCTGCTGCTGTTGCTGCTAAGTCGCTTCAGTCGTGTCTGACTCTGTGTGACCCCATAGATGACAGCCCACCAGGCTCCCCCGTCCCTGGGATTCTCCAGGCAAGAACACTGGGGTGGGTTGCCATTTCCTTCTCCAATGCATGAAAGTGAAAACTGAAAGTGAAGTCGCTCAGTCGTGTCCAACTCTTAGCGACCTCATGGACTGCAGCCTACCAGGCTCCTCCGTCCATGGGATTTTCCAGGCAAGAGCACTGGAGTGGGGTGCCTTTGCCTTCTCCGAAGTCAGAAGGGGCTAGGAGCTGCCAACACTTGGATTTTAGATTTCAGGATTGCCAGGTCAGCGTGTCCTCTGGATGGACCGCAGCATGGCTTTTGAAAGCCTAGCTGAGCTGGGTTGGAATTGGGCCTGTGTCTTCTCTGTTGTGTTTAGATTTGTGTGTCCACTAGTCTGCAGAGGGGCAAAGGGGTTCCCGTGAGGAAGCTTCAGCTTCTCACCTTGCCTTTCATGGAAGTCCTGCTGCAGACTCTCATTCTCAGTTTGCCAAGCAAGGATGGTGATGAGAGTCAGATAAGTCTAGGGTTGGTAATTACCAGCTTGGACTGCTCTGCAAGTGCTCCATTCGGGATGGTTCCATGTCCTCCACAGGTCCTTGGAAACGTGGATCCCAGGGCTGCCTGGATGTCTGTGGAATGTTGCATCATACCACCATGAGGGACAGTTTGTACTTCTTCGTTAGTTCCTTGTGTCTTAAAGCAAACGCAGGCACAGTGTTCTGGATTGACTACTGTTTTTTTTGTGTGTTTGTGTGTTTGTTTGTTTTGTTTTAAGTGTTTATTTGTTTATTTGGTAGCATCAGGCCTAAGTTGTTTCTCTCTAGTGGCACGTGGGTTAGTTGCCCTGCAGCATGTGGGATCTTAGTTTTCTAACCAGGGATTGACCCCAAATCCCATGCGTTGCAGGGCAGATTTTTAAACACTGGGCCACCAGGGAAGTCCCTGACAACTGTTAATAGCTTCATTTCTTTGTCCAAGGTGGGGCTTGGTCTCTCAGAACCCTTTTGGCTCTGGCATTTAGAACCTCTTCGTGATACAGGCATCCTCAGCCATTTTTGTGCACAGAGAGATCGCCGCTCAAAAATTTTCCCTTGGAGCAGCCACTGGGGGACTGTGAGCAGAAGGTAGTAGTGTGGTTCTAGAATTCCATGCCACCTGTTCTTTGCGCTGCGTCCTGAGCTGCCTCTGACAGTCACATTTCATGGCCCTGGGCCACAGCTGACTCATGATACTCATCTGAGTGTTTTTCTTTGGGGTTGGGGGCAGGGAGGAAGGAGAGAGAATAGAGGAGAGGAGAGACGTGGGTGGGGCCATTGCCCCTGCTGTTCACTGTTAAAAGGGTGCAGCAGCTCCTGCTAGGTTACCCAGAAAACTTGCTCAGGCCATGGGGACACCCAGTGACCTGATCTAGACCAGTAAAGCAATTTAGGCCTTTTCTTGACCGGACATGCTTCCCCAGCTGCCCTCCTATAGGGCTGCATCTGGAAATGAGCTGTCTTCTTATGCCCTGGCTTCACGAGGTTCTCTGTGTGCAACTCTAGCAGAGTTCTTGGTTACCACCGAAGGTAGCTTCTGGGGCAGCCGTGGCCCCAGCCTGTCTCATGGCTGTTCCCTCAGCTATTTTTCAAGGAGGTATGAAGAACAGCTTCCAGGTCTTGTGTCTTCGTCTTTCTTTCCGTGGATTTTAATAATTTCAGCTCTTCTTCTACATCAGAGGAGTGTGAGGAAGGAGATTTTATTGTCTGCTGAGTTTCAGCCCTCTCCGGTGGCGCTGGCCTGTGATTTTGCATCCTTCCCATAACAAAAAGCACGTATTGTGTTTGGTTTTGCATGGTCATAGTGACTTCTGGTATTCAGCTAAGACCCTTCCTTTAAGGAAGTTAGAACACTTAATAGATTTCAAACATTTGATTTTCATGAATACTCCTAGAAACTTGAGGTCCAGTGAGATATAGTACCTTGATTAGTTCCATAACACGGAGGCTGCTTTTTTTGGATGTCTCTTTTCTCCCTCATGTATCCTCCCCCATTTTCTCCCTCTCTTCCTCTGTCTCACTTTGTTAGAAAATTGAATGTTTAGGCTCACAATATTCTATTTTCTTACCGTGAGTCCTGTCTCTAATACTGTTTATTACTCTCATGCCCATTTTTCAGAACTCAGGTGTATTTCTGCATTTCTGACATCATCTCCCTGTGAAAGTACACATGAGAAGTTGGTAGTAACCCCACTTCAGAACTGAAGGAACTTAGTACAGGCTTATTCTGTCTTGTGGAGACTGAGTCCCAGTGCGTGGAAGTGTCTTGCCAAGGGGAAAGTGAAAGTGAAAGCCGCTCACTCATGTCTGACTCTGTGCGACCCCATGGAATACAGTCCATGGAATTCTCCAGGCCAGAATACTGCAGTGGGTAGCTGTTCCCTTCTCCAGTGAATCTTCCCAACCCAGGCATCGAACCCAGGTCTCCCACATTGCAGGCAGATTCTGTATCACCAGGGAAGCCCTGCCAAGGGGATATGACTATTAATAAGAAAGGAAACTAAAAATAGACTTCAGACATTTCACCTGGCTCTCATCTGTGTCATATTCAGCTTGGTCCCGGTTAGGACATGCAGGGCATCGATCTGTTTTCATCTGGAGAACTACCACCCAAGTGTGTCCCAGTGGTTGATGGGAGGGTGAAATCCCATGGGAGTGATGTTGAAACCCTAAACATGGGGGAGTTGCTACAGTCCTGAGGATTAACAATGGCAGTATAACCTTGTCTTGTGAAGTCTTTATAGATAGGAGGTATTCAAACTTATCAATTTGAGTAGGTGTTTTTATCACAGCTAACACAGTTCTTCATTCTCAACAAGGATGCCGTGAACATGCTTGCCTTAGAAAACAACACACATCATGAGATGTTGAAAGGATGCAATATAACAAAACCCATCTGCCCTCAAGGAGCTCGTAGTCTAGTCGTGGAGAAAGGACAGAATACTGGGTGTCTGTCCTTTGCTTTGACAGGTGTTACTTTGATGATTTGAAGGCAACCAGCTACCTCTTGTTCTTTCACCCAGCCCAGCTGTTTCAGATGAAAGAAACGGATAGAGAGGCGGGCTTCTGCTGTGACGGAGGTGATGTTCTATTTTAAGATCAAGTATGGAAGCAACTGATTGATGGATTATAAACTGGGAGGTCCAGGCTAAAGCTTCATTCTGGGGGCATCAGTATATTTCACTGGGAGCCTCCTGGGCATTAATTCTGCCGTTAATTTTGTTATTAGAGACTTAGCCAAACAAAGGGAGGTGGCGAAGCTTGAGGCTGGTTTAACCTTGATGAAACAGTGATTTCACCAAGGCTGATGTTCCCCCATCTATCTTCATCCATCAAGGCACTGCTGAAATATGCTAATGAAGCCCAGAGATAGGAGCCCAGAGCAGTTAAATGGGGCGTTGCAGACGCTCTCCCTACCCTTGTGACAGGGCGATGCCACTTACTGTCCAGATTTAGTGCATGAAGACGAGCAATGCTGACGTGGTCTTGTGGTTGAAGACAGAGTGTTGGTGGAGGGGCCACTTAGCAGAAATGAAGAGCAAGATTCAGAGATGCACACTCCGGAATCGACGGAAAAGTGCAGGTTGTGGTGAAGGGGACGTTTTCCTTTATTCTATTTGTCGCACCTTCTAGCTAATCCATAGTGCAGATGAGGAAGCATTTTTGTTTGAAGTTCCGGCATGCGACCTCCCACTTGGTGCCACAGCGAAGTTATCTGTCACCATGTTAGCTCATATCACTGTGCTTCTTTCCAGTGATTAAAAATGAGCTAATACCTTTTTTCTACCAAATTAGTTTAAGTACCTTAATCTAATTCATTGCTTATAAACACCCTTGAAGAAGTGAAATTACAGCATTTATTTTACTGAGGAGGTTTAGGAGATTAAATTCATGTCCAGATCACTTAGCTAGTAAGTGGGATGTTTGGGATTCGAACACATGTCCATCCAACTCCGAAGTGATCTGATGGCTCTTATGCAGGGTGTATCTGGGAATCCTTGCTATGAAACTTTACTGTTATTTACTTTTTTTCTCTGTGTGGTCTCACTTGGCTCACTTATATATTCACATATTCTTTGAGTTCACTGTATCTTTATTATTCTCTTTATAGTTCTTTCTTTCCTAAACAGACCATAAGCTCTCTGAGGCCAGGGCCAGGATCCTCACTCTAGTGCCCCAAACACTGGACATTTTGATTAATAATGCACCTGTCTACTGTTGATACCCCTAGCTTTCATGTAGAGGGCTTAATTTGTTACTGTGCTTTTAGTTAATGGTAGAATAGAGCTGGCCAGCTGCTTTCTGATTTTCATACTTTGGATGAACGCCATGGAGGTTTGTATCTGTCTTTACAAACTTGACAAGAATCACAGTAAAATTTCTTGGTAGATGCACTTCTGTCTCCTACTGGCTTTATCCTGTCTAGCCCATATCAGACCACACAGAGAAAAAAAGTAAATAACAGTAAAGTTTCATTATTACTCATTAAATGGCATCATCAGGCCAGTCTGTCCTAGAAGCTGTGTACAAAATTGTGCTGATCCTAGACAGTTAAGGCAGCAGCCCATCTTCCTTCCCAAGATGCTAATCCTGAACTATAGGTGGTCCTAGAAATTAGGTAAAAGAATCCCCAAATCTAACAATGAATTATCAGCTACCCCGCCACTTTTACATACACACACACACACACACACACACACACACACACACACACAGATGGAGGAAAGCAGAAGCAAAGAAGAAAGATAGATTTTTAAAAAAAAAAAAAAAAAAAGAATTTTAAAATAAGATGCTCAGTAACATTATTCCCTGAAATAAACTGCTAGAATAAAAGCTCCATCTTGGCTTTGAGATCTGCTCTGCCGTTTATCAAGCCAGCCCCGAACTTTGGGGACTCTCGGCTGTTACTAAAGAGTTAACAACCAAAGGCCTGGAGCTTCCAGGATGTCGTGTGGGTCAGTGGATGTTGCCAAAAGGTAACATCAGCCAGTGGAGTCAGTTGGGCTCCCCGTCTGGCAGATCTGTCTTTCTCAGCTGCTCCTCCTCCACTTTCTAGGCTTGGAGTTCACATACAGTAAATCTTTCTCTTAATAAAGCCGTTTTTCAAATCTGACTTTGGACTAGGGACTGCTTTTTCTCCAAATGCAACAGCTGTTAAACATGGTGCATTGGGCACAGTGTCTATCTCTTTGTTTAGTTTGGGGTTTTCATACGAGCAGAACCATAACGGAGTGGGAGGATGCTATCGATTTCTTTCTACCCCTGAGTCAGGCACGGGTTGGAAAGAAGGCCTCCAGCCTCGAAAGGCCTCCGGGCTCTGTGGACTACTCGCCCTTGAAGCCTATTGTCCCCTAATAACCAGTGCAGGGTGCCCCCTCCTCTGGGCAAGATAGAATTGTGGAACTCAAGGTGTCAGCCAGCAGAAGCCAGACCTCTTGGCCCCTATCTGTCCCGGTTATGCGGGGAAAGGCATTTTTGCCCCCTTGCTCTCTTGTCCTTCTGTCCCGGTCTCTGTTCCCAGTGCACTGGGGAGCGTTAACTCCCTGCAGGGGAAAAAAGTTCACAAAAGAAATGAATTATGCATATGGAATTCATTTCCTTGATGAATAGGGAATCTGAACAAACTCCATGGCTGCTTGATTTTAAGGCAGAGGAGAAGGGCAGGGGAGGGTTAAAACAGTTTGAAGGGGGCGATTGAAAAGAATTTGGAGCAAGAGGTGGAAGAAAAACCATGGCAGAAGGACTTGGGTTTGAAATATTAAGGACAAAATAAGTGGCCCTTTGAAAACTGTTCATGGCCCATTCATTATTCTTGCCAACACATACACACCAATACCTTCCTCACTCCCAGTGATTGTGAGGATTGGTCAGCGGAGAAGTTGAAGGTGCTGGTAAGATACTACCGTGGAGACGTGACACCGCCATCAGGACCAGACTTGCTGAATTAAATGTTTTGCAGTGGTTTCTGGCACATTTCAGTACAGTTTAACAATTGGCACCTGGAATTTTGAGGCAGAAGTTCTGTAATGGGTAAAGCACTGCATTTAGAAGTAGAATACCTGGATCCAAGGTCAAGGACAAACAGACTGTATGACCTAGGGCAAGTCACTTAGCCTTTCTCAGCCTCAGCTGTCTCATCTGTAAATGGGGAACATGGCATCTGCCTAGTGGAGATCAGAGGGTGAAGTGAAGGAAAGATGGAATGAGGAAGATTTCCCTGCTTGTGTTTTGACAAGTAACTCCAAATACAGATCTGAAGAGATTTTATTTTTCTATCTCTGCCTCCTTTCCTTGACAGCCTTAGAGATGTTTAGATCTAGTCCTTAAGCAAGCCAGGCTTCCTTTGGAGCAGAATAAAGGCGACATTGATTTGGAAGCATATAGTGGGTAAAGAAATAATTAAGCAGACAAGCAAAGAAACAAAAATTCTTTGTAATCTTGACTTCGTCTGTATTATGGAAATCACTTAAAATAATCAATGTTTATTTCTGGCAAATTTAGCCACCGAACCGGTAGTTGTAACTGCATAGCTGGTTTGATAGGGACGCTTGTCATTGACAGCCACATAAAGGAAGGAATCTACCTGAGGGTGGTTTGTAGTTTTTTTGTTTGTTTTGGGTAGAAATGACTACCAGGAAGAGGCAGCCTTTCTTGATTGCCAGAAACCTGTGGACGCTTCCAGGTAGGAAGTGTGACCGTACTGACTTCCTTACTTTGAATTGTTCTCCATTATGGCTTCCCCTGTGGTTCAGCTGGTAAAGAATCCGCCTGCAATGTGGGACACCTGGATTCAATCCCTGGGTTGGGAAGATCCCCTGGAGAAGGGAAAGGCTACCCACTCCAGTATTCTGGCCTGGAGAATTCCATGGACTGTATAGTCCATGGGTTCACAAAGAGTCGGACATGATTGAGCGACTTTCACATGCCTTCCTCCTGAATGGAAAGAGTGTGTGGGGCCCCTGAGTCTTCAGGGGAGATAACAGACTCCCAGGCATGTATGCACGTATGAAGAAAATTTCCCTGCTTGCTGGGAGGAAAGAGATTTTTTTTTTCCCGTTTTGGCCATCCCATGTAGAATGTGGGATCCTAGTTCCCTGACCAAGGATGGGATCTGTGCCCCCTGTGCTGGGTGCATGGAGTCCTAACTGTTGGACTGTGAGGGAAGTTCGAGAGATTTTTTGATAATCTTGGGAGACTTGAGTGCCTTCTCAGGATTGAGTGGCTTGAGTAGGTCTCACCTGCCACATTGCTTTATTTTTCTTACAACCTAATTGCAATGCATACTCTTTTCACAGTGATATGCTTGTTTTATAACAAATGCCTTCTCTTGTTTTTTGGGGACTGAGGATGTGTAGTCTACTGAAATTGTATCCTTTGTGCTGTCCATCACAAACACACAAGACAACTGCACGTCCTGTGGTGAGGAACTTCTCGTCCACCCCTCATAGGATCCTGAGAATGGGTGAAGTGCCCTAGGGCAGCCCCTCTGGCAGCGGCAAGGACTGGGTGAGCCCCTGGGACTCTGGACCAAACCCCAACTTCTGTATCATGGATTTCATTTGTTTGACGTTATGGGTGAGAGTCGGTTTCTAAGAAATGTTTGAAACCCAGTGGTCCAGAGAACAGACCAATACCTAGTATGAATTATTTATTTGTTTATTAAGATTTTCATGGTAACTTTTCTCTTCAAGCTCCAGGCGCTATATGGAACACTTCAAACTGGAAGCATTTAGCACTAAAGACTGAAAACAAGGCGAGCAGGGGAAGAAACTCTGGGAAGGATGGGACAAGAAAGAAGGAGAACAGAAGAGAGACTGGGGGCGGGCAGTTCAGGCCTCAGAACTTGAGCCAAAGAAGTAGGTTCTAGAGACCCAGGGATCTGTGGGGAGGAAGCCAGCTTTGCCCGTAGACGTCATTGTGTTATTAGTGGAAGTCGCTTCGCCTTCCCAAGCTCCTCCCTGAGGTGGGGGTGACCTAGTTGACCTCCCATTTCCTTCCCAGGTATGGCTTTCACAGAGGCTGAGAAGCTGACCTTTTTTGGTGTTCAGGCCTAAGACTCCTCTTGCCAAGTCATTATGGTCATAAAAAAAATGTGCTTTTAATGTTATGCATAAACCTTTTAATAGCAAGTATATTTGGTACAGAGTGGCTTTCAATCCTGATTGCCCGTTAAAATCACTTGGGGAGCTGTTACAAACTACCAGCAATACCTGGGCTTCACCCAGAAACCATGAAATCAGAAATTCTAGGGCCTAGTGCTGAGCATTCATTCTTATTTTGTTCAAAGCATCCCAACCTTTAGTATTAGGCTCATAGGGCTTCCCTAGTGACTCAGACAGTAAAGAATCTGTCTGCAATGCAGGAGACCCAGAAATGCAATCACTGGGTCAGGAAGATCCTCTGGAGAAGGAAATGGCTACCCACTCCAATATTCTTGCCTGGAGAATTCCATGGACAGAGGAGCCTGATGGGCTGTAGTCCATGGGGTTGCAAAGAGTCTGACACGACAGAGTGATTAACACTTTCACTTTCACCAAGATTGTAAAATATCGTTGTGGGGACTGGGGGAAGAGTGGTGATTGGAGAAGTGAGGTTAAGAGGTTGAAGATGCCTAAAGAAAAATAAGGAAGGCCTTATAACTGATTTTAAGTGCTAACCACGGGGGAAGGGAATTTCGCATGGCAGCTCACTCCAGGATTCTTACTGAGGAAGGCCCATAGACAGAGATATACTATGTAGGTATACTGTATATGGGGTTTCCCAGGTGGCTTAGTGATAAAAGAACCCACCTGACAAGCAGGAGAGTTGGGTTTGATCCCTGGGTCAGGAAGATCCCACGGAGAAGAAAATGACAACCCACTCCAGTATTACTGCCTGGGAAATCACATGGACAGAGGAGCCTGGCGGGGTTCTAGGGGAGCCCACACTGGGCTTCCCTCGTGGCTCACATGGTAAAGAATCTGCCTACAATGCAAGAGATGTGAGTTCGATCCTTCAGTCAGGAGGATCCCCTGGAGAAGGGAATGGCTACCCACTCTAGTCTTCTTGCCTGGAGAATTCCGTGGAAAGAGGAGCCTGGCAGACTACAGTCCATGAGGTCACAAAGAGTCAGACATGACTAAGCGACTAACATGTTCACATTTTTTGCCTTTTTGATGTTTATAAGCTATAGACTCTTCTGGTAGTATGTGTAGTATTTGGGGCTTGTGCAGCTCATTTTTCACATACTTCAAGGCAGGGAAACTTCAGAACTGTTGCAGCAACTTTTTTGGACACCGTTGCAGCTACCTGGTTCACTTGGAAGAGTTTCTACCACATGCCAGGCACTGCTGGGTGTGTAATACTTACCGTCTTTAAATTGAGTGTAGCACAGATGTTGGCGTTACACTAATCTCCATTTTGCAGAGGGGGAAACTGAGGGCCACTGAGACTAAATCCCAGACTTGTAAGTAGTGGAGAAAGAGGATCAAACCTGTCTCTCTCTCTTTCTAAAGCCATCCCCCTCTTTCCACTGTGCTCCCTGCCTCTCGGGACCACACAGGAGTTGTTTGTCAACTGCCCCTCTTGCTGGGAAGGCTTTCTTCTTTCAGGTAAGTGAGAAAACGTGAGGGGAGTAATTAACTTCTGTAGGGGGGATCTTTGAGATGGGGAAAGGCCATGTAGGGTCATGAAAATATACAAATGAAAAGGGCCTTCTGATCTCAGGGCAAGCTTGAAATTACAACTGGGCCAAAAGACATAAAACTGTGGGCCAGTCCAAATGCGAATCGTATGGGGAACATGCTTCTTGTTTAGCTGTAACTTAAGATTACTGCTTCTCTTGATTCAGCATGGTGGCGTGTGTGCTGTTCCCTTTGTGTTTACGATGGATTCCAGGCTCCCCTTCAGGTGCTCCGTGCTAGATGTGATAACGCTGGCCTTCAGGTCTCGCTCAGCCCTTTCCTTGAGCTTTACTCTTAATCGGCCCATTTACGCCTTCCAGAAGAAATGAACCATGTGTCTGCTTTCCTTAACAAAATGTTCTATACTCATATTTTAGAGCATAAAGCAAAATTAGTCTCTTAAATGTAAAATGCTTTTAAAGCACTGTTATTAATGGATTGCTTCCCTTCAGGGATGGTAATGCTTCATATAGGGTGCTAACTCATTTATTTCCACATCATCCAGGGGAAAAAGGCCTGAACCATTTCTGATGAGGAAACGAAGGCCTTGTCATTGTTGAGTGTAGAACAAACTTCTGTTGTGCTTCTCTAGGCCTTAAACCCAGGACACATCTGACAAAATTGTCCCCCATTTTGTGATACCTCAAACCCGTTCTTTTCTCCAATATTTGGACCAACTAGGCAATTTTCTGATATTGGTTGTTCATGCCCTTGGTTGGGGCCATGGCCACTTAGCTCCCTAGTTCATGGCCACTATGTTAAAATGTAGAGCTTGCACTCCCCTTCCTTGGCTTCCCACATCTTCCACATCCCTGTAGCAGAATCTGCAGCAAACTTGTATATTAATTTTTTCAGAGGCCCCTACCTGCCTAGCCTGGTGTGAGACAGGGCACACTTACATTCACATAGCTTCAAATGACTGTGCTGGGTCTGTTCTAAGTCTGAATTCTGTCATTGATCCAGCCTTCATAAACTTTCTTCTGAATGCTAATTAATAAAAATAATGGCTTTCTCTTCCCTTCTCATAATAATACTGCCAGCTTTCAGAGTTCTCTGAAAACCTTGAGATGTCCATAGCCAAAGAAAATAGGGATGTTTGGCTTCAAAGTGTGGGCTTTGGCTTACATACATACTCTCTCTGAGAAAGGCTGAAAAGAAATAGTGGAAGGTTTTCCAGGGAAGGGTTTGCAAGAAGTGATCCAGTCTGGTTGTGTGGGTCTGCTGATGACATTGGGGAAAATGGAGCCCTCCAGATACCAGCCCTGGGCTTCACACAGGGGCCTGCCATAGAAGTCTGTTCTTTTTGGAGATGAGGAAGCACCCTTCTCTTAGGCAAATCCAGGAAAGAGAGGCTCTCTCTCTTTGGTTCTGTGGATATAGGATTATTCTCTTGGAAGAGAAGGAGGCTTAGTTTGATTACAGCCGGTTGATTCCTTCTGTGTTGTGTGCAGGAGGGAAAGTCATCACAGTCCCTCAGCCCTCCCTTGTCGGTTCACTCTCTTGACACCTGGTAACTGGGAGCAGGGCCCTTGCTGCTCTTCCCAAAAGTGTCCACATGGAGGGCTTTTCCTAGTCTGGCTGTGCTCCTGTTGCTGTGCTCCGTGGCCGAGTACACGCTGCCTGAATTTTCTTTGTCAACACCTCCCTGCCCTTCAAAAAAAACATGCAGAGAAGCCAGCATTTCTATTTCTTCTCCATCACCAATGCTTCCTTTCTCTCTTCCTTTCCTCCTTCCATGCCCCTTTAGTAACAGCGAATGATGGAGTTACAGTGGTAGAAGGGGTGGGGGGAGGATGGTAACTCAGAAGAGAATCAGCCAAGAGAGCTTGGGGGTGGGGAGGAGGAAGGCAGGAAGGCTCCAAGCATCATGCAGCCTGGGCCGCCCCCAGCTTCCTTGTGCCTGCTGTCTCCGAGGGAGGGGGATAAATTTGGTTTGCGCCAGCATTAAACTGATAAATGAAATTTGTATGTTAAAACAATGGTAATTTCATTGTGTTTTCTCTCCTTCCCCATCCACACTTCCACATCACCCCACCTCTTCCTCACTCTTCAGCTTTGGGTAAGGGGGGCAGCGGTGGGGAGGGGGGCTTTGCAAGCTGTCGGTTTGCATTGTGCGGACGGGGAAAGGTCTCTACCTGGCTCATTTTGTCCCCTTTGCTCGGGCTGTCACTGCTGACAGTCCTCATGTTTATTTCATCTCGCGTGGTGGCTGTCTCGTTTCCCTACCCTCCGATGTCATTAACGCACAGAGAGCGGGCCCTGTAGTGTTGAGCCTAATGAATTCCGCTGTGGCTGCTCTGCTCCCCACCTCGTTACCAAAGCTCAAGGTGTCAAATTAAACCCAGCCTGGAGAGAAAGAGAAAGTGTGGGCGAGAATGGAGAGCCAGGGAAGAGGGAGGGCATAAACAACTGTCCAGAAAAGAGCAGGTTGGGGAGTGGGACACAGGGGAATGCCACCAATAGGTGACTTCCTGTGACCAAGTCCACTCTAAGCAAGGTGACAGCCAAGTCTCTCAGCGGGACCTAATGACCTGTTCCTCCTGGTGTGGGGTTTTGCACCTTGGCCTTGGATTACAGCGTGTCGCCTTTTTCTCATTGCCTAGTTGATTGATCCTCCTAGTTTATGTAGATTGGGCACCTTGCAAAGCAGACAGAGTAGCTAGAGCAATTGAGAGCAGATGGAGCTTATGGAAGAGTGTGTGTATATGTTCCCTTGTGTAAGGAAAAGTGGAGGCCAAATGCTTAGTGGCCTGAGTAGCTGCAGAATCCCATGTTTCAAAATGGGAGAAAGAAAATCGTCGCATAAATGAACATTATCCCAGTGGGGGATACCCTGATGGATACCCTTTCCTGGCCCCTACCCTAATTTGGGGACTTATAATCTCTTCTGTTTATCAGATGATACTATTTACAAAGCAGTTTTCTATATGGTGTTGGCATTTATTTTTGGTGTGTTTTGTTTGGAATGACCATGAATAAGATTTTCCCATTTTGCAGGTGGGGAAAATGTGGAGTAGAGATATGTTAAGATGATAGAGCTAGAAGGTTAGAGGACTGGGGTTGTATTTCAGGTCCTCTGTTTCCAGAGTTCAGTGTTCTCTTCCTGTACTTGCTAGATTGAGTCAGAGGTGGGAGGAGGTTGGTGATGAGTAATCTTGTGAATTTTAAAAACTGAGGTAAATTTACAAATGGTAAACTGGACAGATCTTAAGTATACCCTTTGATGTGTTCACACAGGTACGTATACCCATGTAACCAGTGCCCCAGTTAAGATCTAGACTGTTTTCATCACCCTGAAAGTTTCTTCTGATCCTTTCTACCTCAATTCATCACTTTCCCCTCCCTCACTTCTCACCCCCAACAACCATTATTCTAATTTTTTTCATCCTCTGCTAATTTTGCCAGTTCTTACACTTTAAATGAGTAGAGTCATGCAGTATGTGTACTTTTGGGCCTGGCTATTACTCATCATCATTTTTTTGTGTGTGAGATTTATACATGTTGCTGCTTGTATCCGTAGTCTGTTCCCTTTTATTGCCAAGTGGGTAGTCCATTATATAAATGTATCACAATATATTTATTCAGTCTCCCTTGTGACTTTTCTCTAAGGAAAAAAATCTTTGAAATTAATTTGATACTTAGGATATTCAAAATATTCAAAAATATTTTGGAGCACATGGTGGTCCCGTTGACCTGAGTCTCCTGGATTCACTGAGAGGACCAGGGTGCCAGGTGAGAGGTATGGGAGAGCTGAAGCCAGGGTGAAGAAAGGCTTTATGGACATAGTTCTCAGACCTTGCCCCACAAATTGGTGTTGTAAATGCTTTGGGACTGACTTTTCTCTTTGCCTAGGGTTCGTTCTCTGGCTCATTGTCCTTTGCTATTGATGACAATGAGTATGATGATGGAGCAGCATTTCCCTTCTTCCTTGAGTTTTTGTCATTCTGTGTTGATAATTTGATTTTAAAACTCTACTCCTCTCCAGATTAACATGCAACTTTATTTTTGAGAAATCCCACCATTATTTTCTAAATAGTAGAGAATAATTCAAGGATATGAAAAGATTGAAACTAGACATCTCTGGCAGATATTCTGTAAACACAATGAATGGTGAAGTGTCTAACTCTATATACTAGCTTCATTTTGTAGATGGGGACAATGTGGAGAACGTTGTCAGGTTGTTTGCTAACTTATAATAGCAGGAACATTCAGATTCCCTGACATGCAGCCTGTTGCTTTTACCTTGAACCAAGCAGGCGGGATGTGTGTGTTTCACACACACACGGTCCCTGAGAATTGACAGAAAAGAGGCCCAGGCTTTGGTGCTCTGGTTAGAGTTGACATCATGGCAAGACATTGGTTCTCGGCTCTCTCTGATTTAAAATTTGTTATGTAATATGATTATGTCCTCAATGATTTTTTTTTCCATTAAATCCACAGCTTCGGTCAGGCTAAGCAGATGCAGGATCCAGAAGGATTTGTAAGGATGGAGATGAGAAAGCAAGAAATACTGAATTTAAATTCTCCTCGCCTTTAAACTTTCCCTAGTGATGTTTATACTTCCTCAAGGATCCAGATGGGGAGAGAATGGTCTGAGTATTTCTGGGGAAGCACACCAGTGTCCCGTTTTCTTCTCTCCTCTGCTCTAAAAGTCACAAAAAGAGACTTATGTGGCACTATGAGGCCTATTTCAGGGAAGGCAATGGCACCCCACTCCAGTACTCTTGCCTGGAAAATCCCATGGATGGAGGAGCCTGGTAGGCTGCAGTCCATGGGGTCTCGAAGAGTTGGACACGACTGAGCGACTTCATTTTCACTTGTCACTTTCATGCATTGGAGAAGGAAATGGCAACCCACTCCAGTGTTCTTGCCTGGAGAATCCCAGGGACGGGGGAGCCTGGTGGGCTGCCGTCTGTGGGGTCGCACAGAGTCGGACACGACTGAAGTGACTTAGCAGTAGCAGCAGCATGAGGCCTATTTAGAGAAAGACTCAGTTGTCATTGGTCAGTGGAAGAACCGAGGCAGTTTACTGAATCTCAAGCATTCATATATTCATTTAACAGCATTTATTGAACTGGGGATGAGAAATAGTCAGTCCTTGCCTTCAAGGAGTTCACAGCTGGGAAACAGTGGGTGATGTGTATTATCATTGGGATGAGGGCAGAGCATGATGGGAAATGGAAGAAGGGCCTCGGACATGGCTTGCTTGGGTCAGGGATGGCTCCCTGGAGAGGAAGTCCCAGGGGAAGAACTGACTTTAGAGGAATGAGCCAAAAGGAGTTACTCTTCAGTACGTCCCTCTCCCCATCTCCAGCAGCTTCCTTGAGTACTTATCTTTTTCTGGGCACCATGTTACAGAGTGTCCTGGCTTCTAAAGTACAAAAGTCCAGTGTTGAATAAATAGAGATGGATGAGGCACATGGGCATTGGGACTGCTCTTAATCTACCCCCAAATGAGCCACTTCTGGTGATGTCCCAGTGGGACAGTCAGGACAATGCCAATATTTCTGATAATGATCGGTGAATTTTCTTTTGTAATCTGTCTGATCTGGTTTTTGTGTTTCCTGGTCTGGAGTTCCAGTTAACCTCCTTGACTGGGGTCATGAGTTTTTGTTTTGTTTGTTTGTAACAGGCTTTAGATTTACAAAACATTGTAGACAGTTGTGTGGCGTAGTAGCTCCAAACCTTACTGAATAGGCTTTTACATGGCATGGACATGCTAGTTCTCCAATAAAACTATGCATTGTTAATAAGGACTTGATGAAGATTCTGTATGATAAATGAGGGTGTGACAGCCTTTGGAGTCAGTAGATTTTGTGGGACAAGGAAGTGATGCAAATATTCACCATTATAGTGTTCACCTCTTGACTGTTGTGGTAGAGAGTGGAATTAGTATGGTATATACTCTTAAGTATTTTAAAAATTATGTTTTAAGAGAGTGAAAATAAGACATTATCATTATTTGATTAATTGAGCAGAGAGTGGGCTTCTTAATATAATGGAAAAACCCTTGGAATCGATTGGTTTCATTCCTCAGTGGTAAGAAATGTCATATATGTTTTGGTCTAGTATATAAATAATGTACGGAGAAGGCAATGGCACCCCACTCCAGTACCCTTGCCTGGAAAATCCCATGGACGGAGGACCCTGGTAGGCTGCAGTCCATGGGGTCGCTAAGAGTCGCATAAGACTATGCGACGTCACTTTCACTTTTCACTTTCATGCATTGGAGAAGGAAATGGCAACCCACTCCAGTGTTCTTGCCTGGAGAATCCCAGGGTTGGAGGTGCCTAGTGGGCTGCTGTCTATGGGGTCGCACAGAGTCCGACATGACTGAAGTGACTTAGCAGCAGCAGCATAAATAATGTAACTCTGATCACATGGCTGAACCAGTATGGAAGCTGAGGAATGGAGTAGTAAAAGCAAGTATGTCCTGATGAAATCTCAGTCACAGTTGACTCATTAATAGGATCAGGGATCTTTTTCAAATCAATAATAATTCAGAAGGCAAATGCTTAGTGTGTCTCTTGGAAATTTTTCCCCCAGCCATTTGTGCCTGTAGAATCTGTATTCTTCTAATGGATCTAGTCCATATTTTACAGAGTCAGAAAATTTTAAATAATAATAGAATTCACCTCATCTAAGTTCATTTAGATCAGCAAACTGGTAATGCTGTACATTTTCACTTCCTTGAAACTAAATGATGAGAAATACTTCTTCATAGCATTTCAACACTAAACAGATTCCCAAATCCGTGTAGGACCACAACACATCTATTCCCTTCATTTTAGATAAATTATAAGGAGAAAGCTGTCTGGAATTTGATGGAAACGTGGCATGCCATTTGATGCCACTGGAGGATCTGCTGTGTCAATTTGAGTGATGGATGCTGAGGAATGAAGGAAAAACTCTTTACAATGTGAAATAGAAAATTAAAGGACAATAAAATGTTAAAAAGAGTGGGGGGAATTCTTATAACACGACTAATTGTGTCTGAGGTGGTGGATATCAGTTCTGCATCTTGAATCCTCAAGTTATATAAATGGTACATATTGTACTATTATATTAGCTTATATATGTTGCATATAATGTATGATTATAGGCTGTCAAAAATAGGTGATATGATTTTTCATGCCCTGGTGAGCTTGATGTCCAAATGAGTTTAGGAATGGGTTAACTGTGGATTATATATGTATGACACCAAGCCTGTGTTGAGAATGAAAACAAAAATCTCCTTTGTGGGATGTTGGACTAAAGCAATGATATTAAGATGATATATTCTGGTCCAAATAAGCAAATGATCTGTTGTTTGGTAAACAAAACAGTGGAGTGTATTGGTACTGTTTTCCACAGGGTGGAAAAGTAACAATAACATACAGAGAAATGATAAAAGCTATTTTACTTCAAGAAACAAGCTTCTGAAATACTTGGTGATTGGGGGACATAAGAACACTTACTTCAGTGACTGTGATATTTCTACCTGCTCCAGTTAAACATTTTTAGGATGTAGGAGATGTGTCAGGCTTTGGTATCTATTGGGAAGGTGGGGACATCTGCTGTCTTTCAGGGATTCAGGAGACAGTTATCTCAACAGGAGACAATAATAATATGGTAAACCAAACCTCATATTATCTTGATGTACTAAAACTGGATTAATCGAAGCAATAAAATCAAAATAACAGTAAGTGCTTATGCAGTGTAAGTAAGATTTACTTCAAGTCAGAAATAAAGCAATGATTTCACAGTCTTAGTATATTTGATGATACCTGTTCTCTGAGGGCAGAAACTAGACACAAAATCCATACAAGATGTTAACAACTTTAGTTGGTCCTGAACTATGGAATGTGGGATGTAGGAACATTTACATCACACCTCCCTGTTCAGCATGAGGAGTGTGCCCGTTATGTCTTTTTTTGTGCTGCTCGAGTAGAAAGGAGGCTCGCTTTTACTTTGATGGGGTGGTTGAGGAAAGAGGTACCCCTTTTCCTTCCCTGGTTAGATTTGTTGTCTTGCTGTCTTTCATTGACTCACTCTGATCTGTGTGGCTTTATCGACCGCTGTGGTTAAGCCCATGCAGCCTGCATGCTGTGTGGGAAAGAAAGGTGATGGACAGATAATCCCAGAGTTATACAAACTCCGGGTGCCCCTCCCCTTCCTGACCTGACATTCCATCATTCCGGTGGCTTTGGGGATGCCCACCTGCTAAGGCACCCCTGCAGAGGCGCCCCCCCAGCAGCTTCAGTGGCTGTTGGGATTTGTGGCCTGCTGTCAGGCACATTCTAGGGGAGAAGGGAGCAGGGAGAAGGCACATTCTAGGGGAGAAAGGAGAGGGTGACAGGTGAGAGGTGGATTGGGAGGCCTAAAAATTCAGAGGGCAGTCCCCTTTCCTCTTAAACACAGTGGCATTCAGAATTTGTGGTATTTCTCAAATAATAGATAAGAAAAAGGAAGAACAAAAGGAGAACTGGTGGGAACAAAAAAGACCAATCGACCTTATGACCCACTGTAATCCTGTAGCCATGATTTAGCTGACTTCTAAAAGTGACCCTGTGCCCAAAGGCCAGGAAAGCAAACGTGTCGTTTCTAAAGGTTCTCGTCAGCCTGGTGTGTGTAGAGCAACCAGTTGAAAACTGCTTTTTATCTGCTGTGGTTTTAAAGGTTTCTGGGAATTCCAGTCTTGCCTTTCTAAGAATGACCAAAACAAGTACAGATAATCGCTAGGGCTGAAATGCTAGAGCTCTATTAATATAGATAATTGCCGTGACAGTTCCTCACCATTCACAGCGGTGGAACTACGGTTTTGGCTCTGGACAGCAGCTTGAATGTGTTTGACTTTCTAGGCGTGTGGATGCAGTATGGTGTCATGGAAATAACATTGGCTTTTAGAGTCAAATCTGAGTTTGACACTCCAGTTCGGCTACATTTCTGCATATATGGACCCGCTTTATGACCTTGGACAGAATACTTAGCCTCTGCAACCTCAGATTATTGATCAGTAAAATGGGGATTTTAAAAGCTACCTAATAATAATAATAGCCAGTATTAGTGCCTATATACTAGGTACTTGTTATAATCACTTTACCCATATTATTTGTTTGAATGCTCACTACATCCTTTCAGGGTAGAGGCTCTTACTATGCTCATTGTATTGCTGAAGAAACAAAGGAGGCAGAGGCTGAAATACCAGTCAAGTGCACACAGTTACTAAGTAGCGGAAGATTTTGATTTCCAGAACTCTGGCCTTTAGCCTCGACTTTACAATTGCCTCATCACGGCTTTCGGGAGGACCAGTGGCAATCATACTTAGCCCTTGTGTTTTCCAGTGCCTGGTGGATAGGAGGCACTTAGAAAGTGTGGCTTCCATCCCCACCCCTCCATCCCTACCTGTGACCAGCGTGATACCAACACAGTGTGGAAATATTTCTTTCCCCTGATAGTTGGAAATTAGGTGTGTTGTTTCTAGCTCTAGAAACCACATCCCAGGGATATGTCCAGACTTGAAGCTACACGTTGATTCATATCATCTTGTTTGGAGGCAGGTGAAGGTCCTGTTGAAATATGATTGGAAATTCTGTGTCCACAGGTCTTTTCGTTTTGAATTCTAAGCCTGGAGCATGCATTTCTCTGCCACCTCCTCCTTAGGAATATAGCCCTCCTTCCTTTATTTTAATGCTTGAGTTCTCTGAGAACTGCAACTCTATACTTTCCTTGAATACCCAAAGCACATTATACAGGAGGGAAAATATACCGTATATTTTATTTCTATTCTGTCACACTCCTTGCTGAACAAAGAGGGCTCTTTTGAGTGGCTGAAGGGAAGTTGGGATTTGTACCGAGAAGGCAGGTGCTGAATCTGAGAAGAATGTCTTTTTGCTGTTGAGGGGCTTTTGCAGAACCTGCACACTTCTCAGACACCTTCCTTTTCCCCAGGAGCAGGGTCATGAGCACTTACACTTGGCTGATTGGAGCCATGTGCTACAGACAGCGTGACCGAGGTAGCGGCAGAACTGGGGGTGGTGGCGGTGGCTGGTCTGTGTCCAGAGTCAGCCGTGCAGTACCTGTCTCCTAGACGTCCCGTGGCAGCGCTTTGGCTGTGGTCTCAGCTGCCTGGGCTTATTTTTCCGAGGTTGGTTCCCCAGACTTCCTGTTGATTCTGTGCGGCACTGAGTATCTGTCCAGTAAATTCCTTCCCTGAGTAGGTGAGCCAGAGTCCATTCCTCTTGTTTGCAGCCCAAAACGTTACTGGTAGAAGAGGCTAGGGAGAATCACATGCTGTTCTGGTAGAAAATAAAGTGTAAGCAAACTGGAGAAGGATTGCGCCTGGCTTTAATATTAAGGGAATGTTGTCTAAGCCTGAAATACTGGTTTAGGCTTTGAATGGAGGCCTTTGGGGACCTTACCTCTACAGGACATGCTGGGGCCTGGAGCCTTGGGGAACTTAACGCTGGATTTGAAAACGGCCGCCGGGAGACTGGGGCCTCTCTGTTGCAGCTGACACGGCAGGGCTAAGAAGACTCAAAACACCTGGATGGTGACTTCTCTGGTGGTCTAGTGGTTAAGAATCTGTCTTCCAAGCAGGGGACACAGGTTCGATCCCTGGTCGGAGAACTAAGATCTCACATGGCATGGGACAACTGAGTCGGAGGGCTGAAACTCCTGAACCCGCATGCTGTGGAGACCTTGAGCCACAGGTAGAGAGTCTGCGCGCTCCAATGAAAGATCCCACATGCTGCAACTAAGACCCCATGCGGCCAAGAGTAAAGTGATTAATAAAAAAGACTGAACACCTGCCTGGGGAGATTGGAGAAAGACCAAGGATACTTCAGGACTCTCCTCATGGGATAAAGTGAAGGACCTTTGCCATCACATAAACTTCTTTTATATTAACTTGTTCCTGTGCACCCTATCAACTAGATAAAACCCCATTCAGTTGTAAGCAGTATCAGCAGAGGAAGAAGGAAGTGGTTTTGTGTAGAGGTCACATTTAGTGGTTGTACTGCTGCCTCCTGCCATCACTTTCTTTCCTTGGTTAACAAAACAGTGCTGCTTTTATGCGCATTACCCTTGACTGCAGCATACTCTTCATCCTTGAGTTTCGAAAACCAAGCGCAGGGTGATTTTTTTTTTTTTTTAGTACAGTATTTCATTTCAGTTCTAACAATAATACAGATTGTGGTCTGTGCCTCTAAATAAATAATGCATCAGCTGTTGATACTACTAATTCCCTTTCAAGGATTTATATACTCCTTCCCACAAATTTCTTTTCAGCACAAGGGTTACCTACCTTACCTGTGGAGCTGGGCACTTTGATTAATATCTGCAGTATGCTTCTGCTGGGGAGGGGGGGGGCAACCCGATAATTGCTGCATTCAAACAGCTGAGCACACTTGGAGGCAAACACACGGCTTGTTGCTGTGCCTGTTCACCTTGTTTAAGGCAACCCAGATTGGAAAGAGCCAAGAGAGGAAAACTCTTCTTTGTTTTTCTCTATAGCTACCAGCTCTTCCACATTGGGCTCTACATTCTTCATCAGTGGAACCCCCTACTGCCATTTTCTTATGCTTTACTTCTTCAGCATCTGTAGTAGTCAGAAAGCAAAGGAGGGCCAATGGTTGACGATCTGTGATTGAAGCCAGCAGAGCCCCTTGCTCCTGTGTGTCTGATGGACATTCCGTCTGTCATGATGGGTAATGGTCCCAGTGGTTAATGTCTAAGAAGTATCCACAATTCACAGAGAGAGCCCTGAGACTGTTTCCTCAGTGTGATCCAGGGGTCACTGGCAATTTCACTGTCAGCCCGTTTCTTGTATTGACCTTTGTAATTTTATTTTTTGGTTGTTAGTTAATGTGTACATAAGCATCATCACCTCATTTGATGTTCAAATCCAAGTAGCCACAGCCCTCTTTTCATTTCATGTTTTCAAGCACGAGTGGTTAGGTTGGTTACAGAGTGAAAAACGAAAAGACCTGGAGACCTAAAAAATGTACCCCCAATGAGAGCATCAGCTGTCTGAATGTTTTCTAAGATACTGTCTAAATCTGATCAAATCAGTTCCTCCCAGACTTGAAGAATGAGCCTGCTTTTAATACCTCCTTACTCTGTTTTTGGAACTTTCATCTTGGCCAGAACTTCAGGCCATCTAGGACACAGGGTTTAGGCAGAGTTCATAGGACCTTTATAGAACACCGTGAAGTCCTGGAAAGCCCTGGGTGCATCCTGCTGCCTGTGTTAAGTCAATACTGAGTTTTCATGGTCAGTTACAGTGGTCTTGTGTCATGCATGATGGCTCAGGGTTGGAGGAGACATGTTTAATTTATTCCAGACAAGCCTGGAGCAGCCCTGCACTCATGGGATTTGGAAGTATGGACTTTGACCATCCCCTGGACCAGGGCCTCCTGCACAGCTGAGTTGGAAGTGGGATGCTTTTGTTCCACACTGAAATTGCACTGGTTTTCTTCTGTAATTGTCTGGAGTTCGGTTGCTTGGCAATGATGACCACTCTCCTCTCCCATAGTTACCTCCTTGTGATGTGAAGATTGTCATTCTGTTATACACGCACATGGTCGTACAGATACACTGATTTCCTTTGGGTAGTAGAGGCTTAATGTGCAGGACTTTGATTAGAAGTAGTTTTTCTTCCTCCTGAATTAGAACTATCTCCCTCCCTTATCCTTTTATTATGGTGTTATTACAAACAACTACATCTCTAAAACACAAATGTTTTAAAGTTGACTATGATATCATAGAAATGCATGGGTGCTAACATAAGCACAGCTTGTGAAAATATGTTGTGCCTAGCTTTGTAGGTTTCAGATGTTTTCCAGAAGCCACAGCCTTAGTGTGTGTCAGCTAAAGGGATGACTTCAGCAAAGTCTAAAGTTTTTTTTTTTTTTTCCCTATAAGTCTTTTATCTTGAGATTTGAACAGAGCAGAAGGTATCTTAGTGGGGCTCCTCTCCCCATGGGTACAACATGGCCTTGTGTAATAATATGTTATTGTTCACGAAACATGGAGCCTGTTTGACATTTTGTACTTTGGGCTCTGACCCGTAGCTTGCCTGATCTAGGCTCTGCAAGTAAAGATACTTATCATTGACACGCTGTGTGTTCTTTAGAGTAAAGTTATATCAAAGATACTTACATTTAATGAGATGATTGCACCTGTCTGTCATTGCAATTAAAACATTTATGAGATCATCAAACACCTTTTTGAGCACTCTGCAATGTATTGCTCTTGGTATGATATCCTATCCATCATAGTCCTATGCAAATAATTACGTTAAGGAAGTATGGTGAAGTGTGTTGGCGCCTTAAGTAAAATAGCATTTGCCAGGTAAGTTTGGGGTGAACTCCAGGCCACCTTTCATACTACAGCTATGACTAATCAGATGATGTGTAAATTAATTGCTCTTCCCAGAAGCCAAGTGTTGAAGAAAGTTAGGTTGTGGTCCTGTGTGTGGGAATCCGAGCACCTGCTGAATGATGCCTGATGGTTTTGTCAAAGGGTTTCCAACAGTCTCCCCATTCGTGACAGATAAACCCTGAACGTGCAAAAGGCTGCGTTGTGAATGGGAAACTAGCAGCCGCTTTGCCCGTGGTGAACGTTATGAATTACTTAATATTAATCCATGTAACAGGCAAGTGGCTACATGGCAAAGAGGACACAGATGTCTCAGCTGAAACAGATGAACTGAGGTCATGGAGTTTAGAAAGTCCAGCTTTCCCTTATTCTCGCATAATGAAGTCTTTCCTTTGTAATATGAGCTGATGTTAACCAGCTGGGGACCTTGTCCAGCTGTCTTGACCTTTTGAAACTGTTTATCTTCCTGTGTGAAGATGGGGGCGATTTTTAGGGGGGAATGTTCCCTCTGGTCAGATATGGAAGCTGCTTCTGGTGACAGGTGGCAGCAGGGGTGACTACAGTGGCCAGGGCACCAGCATAGTCTGTTAAGGTTTAGGGCGTGAACCTCCATCGTGGAGACAGGTCCTGGCATCACTCTGCATTGTTCTGGTGCTTCATGGTGACAGAGACTTGGAATTTGTGTTGTGGGATCTTAGAAAAGAGACCTTTGTCGTGAGTGGGGGAGGAGTAGGACGGTGAACCATCTTGACTGGTGTTTCAGTCCTGTAGTGAAGTCCATGAGTAGTTTACTTTTAAAATTCTTGCCTGCTGCTGCTTCTGCTGCTGCTAAGTCGCTTCAGTCGTGTCCGACTCTGTGCGATTCCACAGACGGCAGCCCACCAGGCCCTGCCGTCCCTGGGATTCTCCAGGCAAGAACACTGGAGTGGGTTGCCGTTTCCTTCTCCAATGCATGAAAGTGAAAAGTGAAAGTGAAGTCGCTCAGTCGTGTCCGACTCTTCGCGACCCCATGGACTGCAGCCTACCAGGCTCCTCCATCCATGGGACTTTCCAGGCAAGAGCACTGGAGTGGGGTGCCACCACCCTCTCCCAAAATTCTTGTCTAACTGGGCAGAAAGAATTGTTGATTTCTTTTATATTGATGGTTCAGCTGTATTGGTCAAAAGTTTTGGTTGCATACACTGGCTGCTCTCAGCAGAATAAAAATTGTATTAAAAGATCTTGGATCTTTTAATCTTTAAAATGCATGGGACACTAGCTGGCTCACAGAATGTCTGGAGAGCCTGGCAGCCTTTGTCTCTGCTGTTGGCAGTCGGGACACTTGTACCTAAGGCCAGTGGTTCAGCCACTTCTGCCCCTGAAGAACCACATGTTTCAACCCCATGGTTGCCGAAAGGTCACGTCCTCTGAATGCAATTGCTGCTCTTCCAGATCTGAGTCTCATGAGTCTTCTGCAAATACGGAACCCATTTCATCTGCCTGCACCTATTTACAAGGGAATGTGCAGTGTTAAGGCTTATGATTTGACCTTGGTGAGATGGGACTCATAATGTTGGAAATTATCTGGATTGTAATATCTCAAAAACATCAGGAATCCAAATAACTTAGGGTTTCGGAATCCTCAGTTTGGGGCAGCTCCAGGAGACAGTGGTACGTGAGACCAGATGGAGTCGAGGAGCTATGAATGTGACTCCTGGGTACTGTTCGCTGTTCTGTGGATGCCTCACCTCCCAGAGGAGGTCCCCATTTGTCATTATCTTGAGGTGTATGTCTAACTTAGTGGCACTCTCCTGGGGCTTTCTCAACTGCCATGTGGCAGTTCAGCTCTTCCCAACAGCTTCGAAAGCTGGATGGAAAGAAAGAAGGCTCTGTTCTTTTCTGCATTCAGTGGACACTTTATGAATGCTAAAAGTAGGCTTACGTCCATGATTATCATTATTCTTATTTGATGCTTTTGTATAAATATGCCGAGGGTTTCAATGATTCAGTGATATATTTAGCTAATGCTTATGTTGTTCTCATGTACTAGTGTGTCATTTCTCAGTTTGGCCTGAGAAAGAAAAATGAAATAATGATGGCTGCTGTAAGAAGCCTGATAACAGATTCTGGCTGATGGAGCAGATATTCTGCAGCTTGATAAGCTCAGCAGAACTCTGGGACTTTTGTTATTGCCATTCTAGTAAGGGAAATGTCCCTAGACTAGCTTCAAAGACCACCAGTAAGTAATGCTAGGAGAGGAGGTGAAGTAAATATGAAGGATGAAGAATGGGAATGAGAAGATTCCTAAGAGTCACTGGATTTTAAAATTGGGAGATTTCAGGCTAAAGTCCTGGCCTTTGCTCTCCTCTCCCTCCCCCCTGCAAATGCAGTAAATAATAATTTAATAATTGCTCCTTTTTTTTTCAAAACAAACTTTTTGAAAATGACTTATGAACAAAAAAAGTGGGGAGGGGTGAGCATCTGGGGACTTGAGAGTTGAAATGAAGCTTGCAGACATCATTGTAGTTGAATCTAAATAGAGACTCTCAGGGGCCCTGATCCCTGGTGGACTTCTTTATCCTGCCCCTCAGTCCGAGCCCATGTGCCCACAGTGTCCCACCAGAGACCCTGTTGTGTCACACTGACCTCAGCTGGACCACGAGATGGGACCCCTGCTGACCAAGACTGGCTAATGGTAGGGCTGGGATCCTGAATAATTGCTACCTTTTATTGAGTCCTGATTATGTGCTGAGACTATCTCATTTTATTTTCATAGAACCCAATATAGGACAGCATTAATACCCGTTTTCTCAGTCAAATAAACTGATTAGAGATTTTATGTAACTGGTTTTGTCATGCAGTTTGTCCTGGGTAGAGCTGAGATTTGAATCTGGCTTTGGCACTAGGCTACACCTTAAGAAGAGAGGATGGTATCATGTTTGTCTTGGGATGGTTCTACCCACGATAGTTAATCTTTTACAAATGTTGTGGCTCTCCCCATCTAGACTGACGCTGCTTCTGAAGGCTTTTTCAGGCCCATGGTGCCATCTTTCATGAACCCCTGGCCTTCAGACCTTTCATTTTGCTTACTGATCTCATTTTGATCATCCAGTGGGTTTATGTATTTAGTTCCTATGTTTACATGGCTGTGAGCTAAGGAAAAAGCAGTGTGATGTTTTAGCTAAGGTCCTTTCCTTATAGAAGTTTATAATCTGAAAAAAATAAATATTGGCAAAGCAATAACTTTGACTCTAATGGGACTACTGAGTACAGTGAAGCAGAGGGCATTTGGGCCAAGACAGGAGGCTCGGGTCATGGTCATTGAGCTGTATTTCAGATCCTTTGGGTCACCCCTTCAGCCTGAAGGTATCATATGGACATGACCTCTGTCATAATTTGATAAGTAGTTTTTTTGTTAAGCACAGTAGATCTTTGGCATTCAATGATTTCATATTTTTGTTTTTGACAATGAAAAAATGACCACCAATATGTATGGTAAATAGTCAGCCTTAATTTTGCTGATTTGAATGAATCATGCCCATTTGAATGATTTACGCAAGACTGAGTCATTTAGCTGGTATGAGCGACTAGCCTCATCTCCATGATTGGGGTTCTCAGAGATGGGAGTTCCCAGAGGTGTCAGGACAAGGCTTATGGTAAGTGCAGCTTATTCGCCCAGAATTTTGTTTCTAGGCCTGTCCTGGTCTCGGGTGGCCCAGGTGGGGAGATATGTGCGGCCAGCAGGCTCTCCTCCTGGCTGTATGCACCTGGCTACCCCTTCCACCTTTGGGGGTATTTGGAGTCCTGTTTGCAGGTCTCTCCTTGACTGATAAGGCTTATCTGTGGAAACAGTAATTGGTGCCCATTTCTACATGCTTTTCCTCGGTTAACCTCCTGTCTGCTTACGTTTTGGCCAAGAACTATGTCTCCCATCACCTGTTCCCAGTAGTCAACCTTTGGCTACCTGGTCCTGAACTTGCCTTTGCAGGGCTCCATGAAATCCAACACAAAGTCCCACCCCAGAGACCCTTTTTTTCGCTAGGAATCTTCTGTTGTCACCCTCAGCAGTTGGTAAAGGGGTTGGTGTACTGGGTCCCTTTTCATGTTTCCCCGTCCTACCTGAGTGTGTCTTGACTTGGAGGGAGGTGGGGGCGGGTTTGACTTTGAGGCTCAGAAGGACTTCACTTCCGTGGTAACAACTGGACAAGTGTCTACAAATCCTCTCCTCCAGGCCAGCGTCCTCCTCCACCCAGCGCACCTCCACTGTGACTCATGGTTGCCTGAGACAGTGTGGTCTCCCAGCCAGTGCCAAGCTGGGCTGGGTCCCAAGGTGATCTTTAGGTAGGTGTAGATAACAGGGAGACTCAGAGCCCTGCCAAAAGCACTTGGCCAAGGCCCCAAGATAATATTTGAAGTCCTTGTTGTAGAGAGCATCAAAGTATAATGGACTCTCCCCCTTTTGCCTTACCTTCCCCAGGCGCGGCCTATGCTTGACGTCTTTTTATCAGATGAGCTTGGCACCGCCAGGACGGGCTCCTCGCGCCAACGTGGCAGCAGCCACAGCCCCTCAGCTTGTTAGACTGAAAGAATGTGCCGTTTTAATTAATGATATGTAAATATCCTTGAATGGGCCACATTTGCATATTAAGAGAGATTTGCGGAATCTGCGGAGTAATATATTTTAATTAAGGATTAATTAAAAATAATGGGAATTTCATTTCGCCTGGCAGAATCCGTTTAGATTTTAGCACACGTCTGCTTGGGAGTCTGGTAGGAAGGCTCTGTGTTACGATTCCTGCAGATGAGAGAGGCGCTCTTGTGTTTATCATCTTGGAACCCCGTTCTGGGGAGCAAAGGGAATATACAGGGGGGACATTTTTCCTCTTGGCTTCCCCAGCACCCACCCCTCTTCTTCCCTCCTTTTTGTGGTTTTAGGGCTGTTTTGGTATTCTTTATGGTAAAGTAAGTAAATGGCTCTGAGACACGGAACACTAGTTGTGTTGGCAATTATGTTAATGGGATGCTATTAGGCTATGATTCTATATGAGCAATTGGGGAGAAGAAATGCCTTACTGAGAGAGAATGATACAACAGACGTCTGTCTTATTGATATAGCTCCAGTGGTGCTTTCTGCATAATTACACTCGGCCACTTTCTTTAGGTGGGGGAGAGGCCGCTGCGTTAGGGAGCTGGGAACAAGGGATCAGGGTAAGGGGTGCCCCCTAAAGATGCAGAGGATGGTGGGGGTGCTGGCAGACTCTTCTAGCAGATGTGGGTATCGCAGGTGAGCAGGAGTTGTTTTACAGAAATCCTCGGATTCTCTTCCTTTTTCTTCTGCTCCCTGGGGAGAAGTAGTCTCAAGTAAGGACCTAGGGCTAACTCCAGGCCTCCTTTCTAGAAGCTGAATTCTCTAGAAGACACACACTCTTCTGTGGGCTACTGTCCTTTCCTGAGTTTACACTACGTATCCTCGTACATGTAGGGAATTCACTGTTGTACCCTCAGCCCGGGACACACATGCTCACAGCCTCCCAGCACTTCCTGGCTTTTGTGGTGGATACAGCCACGTGGAGCTTTTCCTGGACCCTCAAGGGCTGGCCCTCTGCAACCCTTTCCTCCTCTCCCAGTTCTGTAATTGCTGTTGGTATGGAGGTTGGGCTACCTGCTTACCCTTTCTGAGGTTGGAGAGAATTCCTCTTGCCCATTTGACTGCTTCACGAGTATGAGGGCCTCTAAGTGGTGGGTAGTCGAGAGGAAGCCAGACTCTTCCCTGGAGGACCGAGGCCCCAGGCTCCTAAGAGCTGCTATGACAGAGAAGGCTTATTTGGTTTTCTTCCCTTACCATAACACACCCTTTGGGAGATCCAGGGGAAATAGCCTCGGACGTCTTTGAAAGCTGATGGCCTGAGGCTTCCATCTTTAAAGCAAATTTCTGGATTATTTTGATGGCTGTTGTGCAGAAATGCTGGGGAGGAATTTAGTGTGGGGGGCAGGGATCTACAATTACGCTTCCACACACAATCCCTTTCCAGGAGAATCCCCTGGTGGAAAATTGTCAGCACTTCTACTGGAAGCCTTAACTCAGTTTTCCACTTACTCTCATTAAAAAATATGTATGTCAGCTCTGTCCACCCCCTGCCTACTCCCCCACCCCGGGGTGACTCCTGTAATTCCTGAATTTAGGGGAAATCCACCTATAAGCACTGAAGGGATGGCCTTTCCTTGTAGGCATCCTGACATCTCAGTAGCCAGCTGACTGAAAGCATTCGGGGTCAGAAAGATGGGGTTGAGCTGGATCTGTTGACACCACCCAGAGCCACGGGTGGGAAAGGGGCTTTCAGAGCGACAAGGCGACTGTGGGGCAGAAAAAGGAAGTAGGGGGCAGAGCAGAGAGAGGGACCGAAGGTGGTCAGGTGAGGCGCCCTGTAGACCTAGGGAGACCGAGGGGACAGTGAACAAAGCTTGGGGGCGGGGGCGAGGAAGGAGTCTTCCCTTTCTGCCCGAGTCCACTTGCTGTGTGCACTTTGCAAAGGCAGCGGTGCCGTATCTAATGCAAATGGAGAAAATGCAGTTTCTGGTAAGTGTTCCCTAATAAATAACATCAAGTCTTCTTCCCTATCAGCTGGTGACATCCCGCATTTCTCTTCCCCATGCGCCAGCCCTAGACATTTAATGATGTGGTGCTCCTTATGGGATGTGAGGTCCATGCTAATATCTCCACTCTCACAAAATGGTGGGAACAGATTCAGCCTGGCTCAATTATTCTGCACCGACAGGGAGCACCGAATAAACATATATACATTGCAAAAACACATAGTCCTTTTTCTTTATATATATATATATACACACACACACACACACACACACACACACACACACACATATATATTTAAGTCAGTGAACTTGCTCTTGCTTTTTCTTTTCATTATGTAGAAATTTGTTGAAGGCTAGTTTTTGGTCGCTGGAGGATTTCATTAACGGAACGAAGTCAAAATAATCAATTTCAGATGTTCCCAGTGTTTGTGGTAATGGTCTCTCTAACAATTCTGATTAGCTGGGTGAGATGGAATTTTTCTTTTAAATGACTGAACGTTGACGTTAAATATGGGCCAACTTTGAGTGCCGTGCACGCACGCGTGTGCCCGCACCCAGGGCTGAGCGAGAGGTTTCTGTCCGTCACTGCCCTCTTCCCTCACTGTTTCACCACTTGCTGCCTGTTTAATTTCCCCTGTCGTAACCCTTTCTCTCCATCAGTACAGTGCGTGAAAGGCTGTTCTCTGTCCTTTGCTCTCTCCTCATAAGTCTGGGCCATTTCTGGGAACGTGTGAAAGGCTGAATTTTGTGTGTGTGTGTGTGAGTGGAGGGGGAGAGTAAGAGGCTGGTGAAATCTGCATTCAAGTCAATAGAGAGCCTCGTCATAGGAGTAAAGGTTTTCTGTGAGTGCGGGTGTCTGAATCCTGGTATATATTATCCTGGCATCTCTACCAAGCCAACTGGGAGCTCATCAGAAAGTGCGGGCTTGCCCATATGCCTTACCTTTCCTTTCTTCCCTGGGCCCCTTGTACTTTCAAAGAATGAATAAATTAAATTGAAGAGAGTCCACCGTGGACTTTGCATTATTAATATGTCTCTCTTTATTTATTTTTCATGTATTTTTCTTACTCGGGCTATTTTCCTTTTTTTCCCCCTTTTCCTTTTTCCTCTCATTCCCTTGTTGACACACCAAGTGTACAAGCTCTGTCCCCCCAAGCCTCCCCCCCACCCGTGAACACGCCGCTTTCTCGGCAGCCTGTTTGTGACACAGACTCTCGCAGATGTAAACACACCAGAGAGGGCCACCGCATGTGTGAATTGTTTGTACTTTTTCCCTTTGATAAGCTGTCATCTGTGGGCACTGCTCAGGGATTTGATCCCAGTGATCTTTCGACCCTGTGGAAGACAGTAAACACCCTCCCAGACCCCTTGCTCTGCCTCTGTGTCTGAACCTTTCACTCTCCTTTAATGAGAATTTCTCCTAATTATTTCAGTGGCTGCAGCAGAGGGACTGCAGTGTACTTAGATCTCGATACTGGGACGTGACTGTTATGCTGATAAAGGCAAGAGATCAATAATTTAGGCCCCAGCTTTAATGGTAAAGCTGAGAGCTTAAGGGTCTGCATTCAGGTTGAGTCTTAGAGGTTCTTAGAGTATTCATGATTTCCAGAGGATTGTCTCCCCCTTTTTTAAGCTACAGCCGATCGGCATTCTTATAACCACTCCGTTGTATTTATAAGAAGATATTTGCCTCATTTCTTTAAACTTCTGTCTGCGTATCACATAGATGTGCGGAGACATACCTGCGCCTCTTGTGTGTACATCTGCTTATTTGCAAATGTGTATATACACTTAAGCTCATACAGATTTTGATTTTTGTTCTTATCTGGGGAGGATCCTCAGTCATGTTGTTTTGGCTTTTGGGCTACCTGTGATTTGTCTGTCCTGAATTCATCTGGTAAATGTGTTGGCTCTTCAAAGGCAGGGATATGTCATCTTTTTTTTTTTTGTCTTTTACTCTACTTTCCCGCTCTGTCTTACAGCTACAGTTGTGCTCGATGGAAAGGGGCAACACCAAAGCACCACTCTCACACATGCGGGCGTGGGTGTATATGGAATACTTTTCTGAGTTCTTCAGTGTCATTTTCTGAGGAAATCCAGCACACCTGTCTGGGCTCCAGCAAATTTGTACAATACATACCTGCTAACCAGACAGATAAATGCTGTGATAATGACCATAGTAGAGAATATATTTTATATTAAATTTGAAAAGTAGGGGGGAAGCATTGTACAGTTAAGGGATTATCTTAGAAGATTAGCCATATTCCTCACCTGCAATAATTTAAGACTGTAAACGCATGTTCAGTGCTGTCCTTGAAGGGTCAGAGCGGGGCAGGCAGAACCCCAGAGTCCAAGCTCCAAGAGCCACCATTTCTCTCTACTCTCCTCAGCCTTACTTTCTCTGGCATTTTTTCCTTCTGAAAAAGTAACTGACATTTTTAAGTTGCCTTAAGACACTAAACTCCTGTGAAACTGCTTATGTTTTGGCACTGTAAAATCAGGAGAAAGAGCATTTCTTTCCATTGTAAACTTTCCAGCGGGATGGAGCTGTTTTGGGAAGGCGGTGGGATTTCACGCTAGGATCCCAGCAGGTGCTGCACCCAGCCGCTAGGGGGCAGAGCGACAGACTTGCGGTTCATCAGGTCTTTGGAGGAATCTCTTGTCTAGTGCAGCAAAAGCATAGCTATGGGGAAATTTATAGGGAAAGTTCAGACAGGGGCTTGAATAACTCTCCGTGTTTTACACATTGGGAACCTGGGGCACAGAGATGAAGTGATGCTGAGCTGAAAACAAGACATGGGTCTGTGTAGTTTTCAACAATGAGAGTTTCCCTATCCAGTTGACTTTTCATGGGCAAATTTACCTTTTAGTTGTCAGTCACTGGTCAGTCCCATCTCTGTTTCTCAAGTTTGTTAAGGCTGCTGCTGCTGCTAAGTCACTTCAGTCGTGTCCGACTCTGTGCAACCCCATAGACGGCAGCTGACCAGGCTCCCCCGTCCCTGGGATTCTCCAAGCAAGAACACTGGAGTGGGTTGCCATTTCCTCCTCCAGTGCATAAAAGTGAAAAGTTAAAGTGAAGTCGCTCAGTCACGTCTGACTCTTAGTGACCCCATGGACTGCAGCCTACCAGGCTCCTCCATCCATGGGATTTTCCAGGCAAGAGTACTGAAATAGGCTGCCATTGCCTTCTCCGTTGTTAAGGCTGGGACTTCCTCATTTCATGAGATGGCACTACTTTGTTTTGTCCCTAAAGCGTATTTCTAGAAGTAGATTTGCTTTCATGGTATCAAGTCTGGTTATCTTGAGGTCATGACATACACCTGAGCAAGGAAGAATGCAAAGTTGAACTTGTGTCTAGCAGAGAACCTTAGCATTTTTGTGTTTTCAAGACCTTTCTAGTTGATTCTGTGGCTGAGGTATTCAAATAGCTTTCTTCCTATGTTCTTGACTTTGTTCTGCCAAGGTCATTCTTGCTTTGCTAAGTTGGGATGCTGCTTTTTGATAATTGCCACTAAAACCCTTTTTTGAGTTAAGAGAGGCAGCCTAGGGATTTGGAGTGATGCTATGAATCAAGGTGTTCTGAGAAAATTATAAATAGGCATGGAATGTCCTGGATAAGTCTGAGGTGGAGGAATTAATTCTGAACCACTAAGTACCATTAAGAATTTGATGCCAACTAAATAGGCAGAAATTTTTTCAGATGCTGCCAAAATTTAGAAACCACCCAGTGTGCCACAGCTTCAGGGAGCAAAATCATTAATTTTACCAAACTGGAGAAGAATGAAGAAATACTTAACAGGTCAGAATCCATCTGATCCCAGAGGCCACTGGTCCTGGGCTAACAGAGGCCAAAAGTGATACTGGGTGGTTGGTCAGAGAAAGAGAGCACAGGCTCACACATCTGAAAGGGTCTTTAAACTTGATGAAATGATGTTTTGATTTCATGGTACTCATGCAAGTAAACCCTTTCTTTGACATGATGCTTCAAAGACTAAATGTTTTCGCATCTACATTCTTATTAAAAGCAACCCTAGGAGATTGGCCAAGAAAATACAGTTCACTGTTTTTTTTTTAAGATGAGGATACTGAGGTTTCGAGATCTGGTGTGGCTTGTTTAAAGTCACATAGCTGGTAGGTGGCAGAACCAGAAGAACAATCTAAGTTGTAATTCTTGGTCCTGGACTGATAGGTGATGTCAACAGATGTCTCCCCTAGGAGTTTAGTGGAAAAAAATTGGAAAACCATTTTATGGCAAAACCAATACAATATTGTAAAGTTAAAAAATAATAATAAAAAAAAGAAATGGGATAGAAATAAACATTCCCTTCTGGGTCTTTTTTTCCTACCTCTGGCATCTAGTCCTTAGCATTAAAGAAAATAGGAAATTTCTTTCTTTTACCATTCACTAAAGAGGTATTATTAGTAATAATAGTCCTTGTTCTCTGCTATCCTGGTGCCTTCTTGGTGAAAACAGTAGTCTCTGCATGATGCAGCCACCACCCCAGGGCCCAGCACTGTTCAGACTGAGCCAGCCAAATCCAGGCCTGGCAAATGGATGGGGACTTTCCTTGTCAATAAGGGAACTCTTCTGATGTGTACCATGTATCAGCTTGCCAATCATTATGAGGGGCCATGCACTTTACTGGCTTTTCCTGTAATGTCCTCCCTTTATATATGCAAGATCTTTTCCCTTATTATTGTTCATCTCATCATGAATGAACTCCAGGACCCCCATCTGATGCTAAGGATTAAGTGCTGTCTTCCTGTGTTATATCCCACTGAACTTGCTTGGGTGAAAACTTCTCAGGCAGATCCTGGTGGGGATTGGATGTAAAATTTCTATATTCCATCAGACTAGATATATTAGTCAGCTCGGGCTGCCATAACACAATCCATAGACTGAGTGGCCTAAGCAACAGACATTTACTACTCACAGTTCAGGAGGCTGGGGCCTGAGATCAGGGGTTTAGTTCTCAGCGGGGGCCCTCTTCCTGGCTTGGGGATGGCTACCTTCTCGTTGTAGCCTCACAGGGCAGAG
The DNA here is from genome assembly GCF_019923935.1 of Bubalus bubalis. Lineage (NCBI taxonomy): Eukaryota > Metazoa > Chordata > Mammalia > Artiodactyla > Bovidae > Bubalus > Bubalus bubalis. The sequence continues at coordinate 4,399,080 of NC_059162.1, read as the reverse complement.
AAAAGATGCTGAGATGTCTGTTCCTCTTCTTATAAAGGCATTAGTCCCATCGTTAGGGTGAGTCCTCATATTATCATTTAACCTAATTATCTCCTCTCTGCTTTTATAACTGTGCTGTGTTTGTCCAGCTTATTGCCTGGGCTTCCCCTTGCGGTTCATTCCATTTTTCAGATCCCTTCCTGATAAGCAGAAACCTTACATTATTGGAGTTTTGTAGTAGACGTAGGATACTACTGGCCCTAGACCAGCAGAGAATAAGTGTGAACTAGGATAAGAAATTAAGATCAAGTCCAAGTAGGGCAATGTGTCAAACCAAGAAGGCAAGGCACTGAGGCAGGGTTGTGTATAATTGTGGAAACTAGAGCTCCCAGGTGAAGCAAGGTGTTTCTAAGGACACAGTTTCAAGCCCTGTACCTTGGCTGCCATGGTGCCAGATTTATGGTCTAGCACGTTTTTGGTTCAGACACCAAGTCTTGAAATGGATTAGAATGAAGTATTTAAGAGGACAGCCTCTGAAGTGGATTCAAAGCCTGTCCTTCAACTTGCTAGCTAAGTGATATTAAGGTTTTTAACTGTCGGGACTAATACATGTTAGCATTATTGCTTTCTTCAAAGAACCCTGCCTGATTCACTCCCTAGCTGCCTAGAGTTTGTTTTTTTGGTAAAGCTTAAACCTTGACCCTTAAGCCAGGGGCTGAGGTCTGCCTTTAAGTGGACACGCTGCCCCACAGGGTCTGCCCTACCCATGACAGCGACTACTTGGATGTTTTTTTTTTCCCTTTCCTTGCATAAGATTGTCATGTCAGGCTCATCTGATGACTGTCACACCCATTTGGACACTTCAGTTCAGATTCTTGGCCTAATTTCTATCCCTTGTTCAACTGGTGAAAGTGAAAGTTGCTTGTGTCCAGATCTTTGCGACCCCATGGGCTATACAGTCCATGGAATTCCCCAGGCAAGAATACTGGAGTGGGTGGCTGTTCCCTTCTCCAGGGGATCTTCCCAACCCAGGGATCAAACCCATGTCTCCCACATTGAGGGTGGATTCTTCACCAGCTGAGCCACCAGGGAAGTCCTGCTCAACTGGTAGGTACTGTTAAGATCTTAACATGAATAATAAGTCAGACCTCCGTGGTTTATGACAAGTAAGAATATATTCCACATATATACTGCTTTACAGTTTATAAAGTACATGTATTTGCACTCTTTATTCACATCTTTTAAGGTGCTATGGGGTCCATAAAAAGTGTATAAGAACTGATATCTGCTTGTGGGGAGCGTCTAGTGTTTGGGAGACTAAAACATGAACTGCAGATGATAATGTTCAATGAAGTTGTTTATTGGGTGTCATGGATTGAAAGTACAGTGATATTTCAGAGAGAAAATCAGGGGCTTGGGTTTCATGGTAACTAGAGTTGGATTCATGGAGGAGAGGTGGAGGTGGGGTCAGGTAGCAGGAGGGAGGCAGGTGAGTGATAAGGGGGGATGAACCAGTGCTAAGGAAACATGGAGCTGGGAGTGCATTCGGCCTGGGGAGGAGGTGACAGGGAGGAAACTGGCCTGCGTCTTGTGCATAGAATTTGGGTGAAGAGTAGTGATAGAGGAAGGTCGTACTTTAGACTGAATGGTTGTGTCTCCCCCGTCAAATTCAAATGTTGAACCTAATCCCCAGTGTGATGGTATTTGGAGGTGGCATATTTGGGAGAATACTAGGTCATGAGGGCAGAGCACTCAGGAATGGGTTTAGTACTCTTTTAAAAGGGGCCCAGAGGGCTCCCTCACCCCTCCTACCACATGAGGATACAGAAAAAAGGCCAACTGTGAACCAAGAAGCAGGCCCTCACCAGACGCCAAATCTGCCAGCACCCTAGTCTTGAACTTCTCTAGCCTCCAGAACTGTGAGGAATTTCTCTTGTTTATAGACTGTTGGCTACCAGTCTATGGTGTTTCTATGGTAGTGGGCTAAATGGACTAAGATAGGATGAGTAGGGTCAGGTTATGGAGATGAGGCAAACGAAATTTTAAGCAGGTCATTCATGTATGTAATTTGTCATTTAAATTTCCAACAACCCTATAGATTTAGTATTATTGGCCCCAATTTATAGAAAGTATATTTGATAGTGTACATGTCCAGGTCTGTCTAAAGCCATGTTCTTTCCAGTTCAACATCATGCCTTGTATTCAAGGCAGGATTGTAAGATTGACAAGGTTGGTAATGGAGAATCATTGCAAATTCCTAACAAAGTGTAAGTGAAAAGGGATTGTTCACTGCACATGAATTCGTCTGCTTATGTAGGACAAGGAAATCATTTGGTGGAACACGTAGAGTGGTCAAAAGCCAAATGTTGGGACTTCCCTGGCAGTCCAGTGGTTGGGACTTGGTGCTTTGACTGCCGATGCCCAGGTTCAATCCCTGTTTGGGGAATTTAAGATCCCACAAGCCACACAGTAAGGCCAAAGAAAACAAAAGAGCAGTCCTGAAAATCAGACTATGAACTTCGCTCCCGGGATCTGCATCCTTTCTCTGTATACTGGCAACGTCCAGCTCCTTTGTATCCACAGTTTTCTGTCTGTATCCCAGCCTGCATAAAAGGCATGATCCTTCATGGGTCTGTGTCTCTGCAATTTATGATGCTTTCAGATTACCAAACACAATTCATTTGGCAATGAAAGAAAATAGTTTTGTGCTATTGCCCTCCGTGTGTGGGAAATTGCATTTTTGATGAGCAAAGCTATTGGCCTTCTTCACATGACAGGTTGAGAACATGAGCTGGAGGCCATGGCCTCAGGTGAAAAATCTCAGGAACCCAGTTCCTCATCTGCCGCAGTCTACTGAGGGTGAAACAGCCCCCATGCCTGTGGTCCTTTGAGCTATGTTTGTAATCTGGGGGTTTTCATTAGCTAACACATACACTCATAATTATTCCTGTAAAAGAGCTCTTTATTAAAGAAGATGCAGTCCTGTGATACATTTTGTTGTCAGAAAGTTTCTCACCTAAGATTGAAGTATGAGGCTTGGGGAAGCATGCCAGTTTCTCCTTAGCTTGTGTGTGTATGTGTGTGTCTGTGTGTGAGAGCGAGGTGTTAATGATATGATCTTTCTTAACTCACAATTTTTCAGGTGAAAGGAGTATTGAGCAGTTTTGTTGTCTGGTATTTGTTGGGAGTAGGGCAGAGGTGTGCGAAGGAGGAAAGACAGAAGCGTGAGTTCTTGCTTAGTTCAATCCAGGGCATTTGTTCTCCCAGTCCCTGGGGAACCCTAGAGGTGAAACTTTTTTCTCAATTACCTCTAAGCTCACCAGTGGGAGATTTTTTTCTTTTTAATCTCCTAGAAATCGTTTCCTCTTCCTCAACCTTTGCCACTACCTACACAATGCTAAAAAGACCAAATTTAAGGGCACCATTGCCAGAAGCCCCTCTCCTGCCCACCATCTGCAGGGTAGTTTTATGGGCAACTGCTTTTTCCACTAAAGTCATTTGTTAATTAGGGCATGCTGTATTCCAGACTCCAGGGGGCAGCTCTAAGTTCATTTTAATTTAGATTTATCTGAGATGGCAGAAAAATCTTGTACAGGGTGAGGAAACTGCCCTCACCTAGGCAGGAGGAGTTAAGAACTAAATCAAATTCTTCATATATCTTCTAGTATTGAGACTGATGTTTTGAGAAATGGACTTGCCAGTAAATATATATGTGTATGTTTATAAACACTGGTAGCTTTTCCTCCTACTCTTCAGATCAGATCAGATCAGTCGCTCAGTCCTGTCCGACTCTTTGCGACCCCATGAATCACAGCACGCCAGGCCTCCCTGTCCAGGACCAACTCCCGGAGTTCACCCAAACTCATGTCCATTGAGTCGGTGATGCCATCCAGCCATCTCATCCTCTGTCGTCCCCTTCTCCTCCTGCCCCCAATCCCTCCCAGCATCAGAGTCTTTTCCAATGAGTCAACTCTTTGCATGAGGTGGCCAAAGTACTTCAGCTTTAGCATCATTCCTTCCAAAGAAATCCCAGGGCTGATCTTCAGATCCTCCCCCTAAAGGTTACATGGGTTTCCACACTCTTAATTAACCTCATCAAATAATTTGTTTACTAGGCTCAGCTTTTTATTCAGTTGACGAATGATCACCAGGCAGGAGATGATGGTGAGGAGATGGAGGAGGACTGGGGAACCCTGGCCAAACTTGGTTTGCACTTTGAAAGAGGTTTAAAAAAAAAAAAAAAAAAGACAGTCTGCTGCTGTGAAGACTGGCATGATGTGCTGTCAGGAGTTAGGGACCTCAGGAGGAGTTACATACTATAACATAATCAGAGTTATGATTCAGGCTCCATTGAAAATTGGTGGTGGACACAGTATGTGTAATCGTCTGGGCTTTTACTGCAAGCAGACAGCTCTCTTTTGGTCTTTTTATTTACAAAAAGCTGAGATCATCAGATTGTCAAGCACAATTAAAAATTCCCAAATTACTAGATCTGAGACCTAATGTTTTTTTAAGAAAAAGTCAAAAGAAGTTATATTCATTCATTTATTTATTTATTTTAAAAATTCATTTAATTGTAAGTAATTAAAAGATAGAAAATTTAATGCTTTATAGTTATTTAACAAAATTTACCCAGAAACAGGCCCTAACCTGTGAAGAGCACTGTGCTGCTGCTGCTGCTAAGTTGCTTCAGTCGTGTCCGGCTCTGTGCGACCCCAGAGACAGCAGCCCACCAGGCTCCCCCGTCCCTGGGATTCTCCAGGCAAGAACACTGGAGTGGCTTGCCATTTCCTTCTCCAGAAGAGCACTGTAGGTTCCTATTAATATTTGTGCTCTCGTTTGATCTTTGTAACAGCCCCTTGAAGGAGGTTCTCAGGACAAACACGGATTCAGCCTCATTTTAAAGATGGGAAATCTGACAGAGAAAGCAAGTTATGGGGTGAAATTCACAAATAATGTCTTCTTAGTCCAAACTCCTGCTTTTTAAATGCAGTGATCTGGTCTTAGCTGGACCAGGAGGTGTCAGTGGAAATATCAGTGACCATGTGCAATCCATTAGTGGTTTCTTCCTTCTTAGTGAGAATGAACCCACAGAATGGAGCCACTGCCTTACTCTGTCTCATGTGGAACTGGACCCTGTACTGTGGGTTGGGTGGACCTTGATGGTTTAATAAAAGTAGAAAGAAAGCCTATTTCCAGGAAGGAAGGAAGGGTCCAATAGGTCTTTCATAAAGAACTAGAAGTCAGTTACTAAAGCATTATATTTTAGAAGATCATAAAGCAAATGTTTATCATATTTATTTGCCTTGTTAAAAAAAAAAAAAGGCAAAGCCCTTGAGCTTGTTTCAGGAGTATCTGAGAGGGCATTGCAATATTAGAATTATAGATTCAAAAGGGATTTAGTATTAAACTCCTACCACTGCAACACTAGAACTGACCAGTGTCATCTGAATATTGTATAAATACTTCTAGAAATTGGTAGTAAGATCACAGCATTTTTCTACCTTAAAGGACCCTTCAAGGTAATTATTATTTTACAAAAAGGCTGTTATATACATGAAACAGGCTGTTTTTTCTCTTGAGGAACTGAATCTGCCTTAGTGAAACTTTTCTCCCATCTATCTGAGGCCTCCCCTTGGACACAGTGTAAAGCAAATCCATTGCTCTTCTGCACAATGACTGCTCAAGTATTTGAAGACCATTATTATTTTTTTTTCCATCATCTTTTCTTCCCTAGGCAGAACACTCTGAAGTCTTTGAGTTTCTGTGTTATTTATTCTTATCCCTAATTTATAACTGTACACATATTTATAGAGCACCTACTATGTATGAGTCTGGCATTTCTAAATTTAAACCTTTTCCTTGCAGTAAATTGTAAAGGAAAAGAAAGCTGGTTGTATTCTTTTCTGTTATGCTCAGGTAATAGAAAATGAAGTGTGTGTGTGTGAGTGTGTGTGTGTTTGCTTGCACACATGTGTATGGATATATGTGTATATGCACACACATCTATATATTGTACATATCATAAAATATGGGGAATGAAAACTGGAAAGGTAATAAACAAGCTGAAAAACTAATTGGACATTTAAAATGAATCTTTTTACTTTTGATGGTTTAAGAGAGGAATTATGGGGCTAATTACAGCTGCCTTTTAGGGACAGAGCTGTCCAAATATGCACTGCAGCTGATTGGCAGTCCTAGATGCCTGTAAGGAGAGAAATGCAGTTGTAACAGCCTGTTGAGTTTTGTTCTAGACTAAGACACAGAAAGTAAATGAAACCCAAATTGCAAAAAGAAACAATATTAATTCAAATTCTGCTCTTGCCAAAGTTTTGATCTTTTGTCCCAGTAAAGTCCAATTTACCTTTGTCTTCAGTGGTAAAAATATTTACCCACCAATAAGTAAACTTGCTAAATAAATTAATAGTATAAGAAGACTTCAAGGGGATGTTCCAAGTATTCATGCAAACAAACTAGTACTCTAGTATTTTTGTAGTATATAAGTACTCAATACAAATATATGATTATGTCTTGTTAAAGTGTCATTTACATATAATGTAATATAATTATAAGTCTTTCTTACAGATTTATTAACATAGATGAGATCTACCAAGGATATTATAGGCCCAATGGGAAGAATTAGAAATCATCCTATTTTTTAATAACATACTCTCTTAGAGAGCTGTCACTAATTCAGACAGGTCTTTCTTATTATTCTAAGTTGGTGAGAAAATAGCATATAAATTGGATTTTGACCCGGGTTCGATCCCTGGGTTGGGAAGATCCCCTGGAGAAGGAAATGGCAACCCACTCCACTATTCTTGCCTGGCGAATCCCATGGACAGAGGAGCCTGGCGGGCTACAGTCCACGGGGTCGCAAAGAGTCGTTCATGACTGAGCGACTTCACACGCACACTCTTTGCAGGCATTTAGAAATAGGAGCAGTAGTTTTGGTATGGCTCTTCCTGGATCCACAGGAAGGACCTATTCATCCATCTGTCCACCTATCTGTCCTTCCATTTGTTCATTGAATAAATACTTACTGAGCCAGATGCTAGGTGCTAGGCACTTCTAGATGCTAGGCACTTCTACTGCCTACCAGTAGAATAAATCAGTTAATCAAAACAGAGAACAAAGCCCCTTCTGACCTCAAAGAGCTCTTCTTTTAGGAATAATGATCATTAGTCACTAATTAATGTTTTTATCAACTATCAGCTCTACCTATGAGCTGGGTATTTTCCACTTCAGTTCAGCTGCTCAGTCGTGTCAAACTCTTGAGGTGACACCACGGACTGCAGCATGCCAGGCTTCCCTGTCCATCACCAACTCCTGGAGCTTGCTCAAAGTCATGTCCATTGAGTCAGTGATATCATCCAACCATCTCATCGTCTGTTGTCCCCTTTTCCTCCTGCCTTCAATCTTTCCCAACATCAGGGTCTTTTCCATTGAGTCAGTTCTTCACATCAGGTGGCCAAAATATTGGAGTTTCAGCTTCAGCATCAGTCCTTCCAATGAATATTCAGGACTTATTTCCTTTAGGATGGACTGGCTGGATCTCCTTGCAGTCCAAGGGACTCTCAAGAGTCTTCTCCAACACCATAGTTCAAAAACATCAATTCAACTTAAAAAAAAAAACTAATTATGTGCTACAAGATTAGCCAAGTTCCAGGTTCTTCTCTTTATTTTTTTCTTTGTATTAAATAGCCACCTCGTTCCTCAGGCTGCCAATGGAACTGGCGGCAGAGTCCTCTGGTGTAAGTGCTGAGAGTCTCGGCCATGACAGAATCCCTCATAGACTGAGCTTGTCACTAGGAAACAGCTTGAATAGGAAGGGGATTCTTCCCATTCATGTTTTGCCTCTCACGCCTTCCTTCCTTGAAGATAGGATAATTGCAAGGATGGACCATTTGACAGTAGCGGCAGGTACGTTTCTTCCTTCTATTTATTTTCCCCGCATGCCAGTCCTGCTAAGAACCCAGGCTGTGAATTTTTGATGTGGAGAGCTGTTCACTAAGCTTGTCCTGAAGAAGAGGATGAAGGGAAAGTGGTGGTTCTATAACCATTATCAAATTCTGGTTTAACACTCAACATTGTCAGATGGGTATCCGTAAGCAAATAAAAGCATACCTTTGCATGAGCCTCTATTAGTCAATCCTGGTAGCATTTGTGTTGTGGTATACATCTTCCCAGATGTCATATCAGATGTCATCTCATTTGATCCCCATCAGGGTGCCCTAAGGCAGAAGATAGAGCCCTACTTTACAGAAGAGGAAACCTAGGATTACAAGGAATTTGCCCCAGGTCAAATAGCAAATGTCCAAACTAAGACTTTAACCCTGGCCCTGTGATTCCAAGACCAGTGCTCCTTCTAACAGGCCACATGGTTCACTTTTATTATCTTGACTTGCGGTGTTGGAGATAAGCAGGGTTCAGGTTGTTGTTTTCCCTGTGTTACAAAGGAAAGTCCTGAGACTGAAAACGTTCAGTGCTTTGCCAGGGTTGAATAGGGAGTGGTAGAACTGGGATTTAAGTCTAGACCATCTGAATCGAATCCTAGTCTTTCTGCTGTATAGCCTTGCTGGATGTAACACATGCACACACACACACACACGTACACATACACAGTGTGTGGATTAGTTATAGGGTAAATTAGGTAAGGACTGCTAAACCTGGTCTGGAGACTTACTATGATGGGAAAATGTACTTGTGCTTTTGATATGTGCTTGTGATAATTGTGCACCCTATTCTTCCTTTTAGTATCGGTGGGCGATCACTCTAAGCTTTATGATTATTCTTAAGATTGCTTTCCTTTTGTTTATGTACTGAACATCTAACAGCTAGAGTCACATTTAAAGCAGCCATGTGGATATCCTTGTGAATACTTCCAGCTTGAATGTACTGTTTGTTTTTTGTAGTTATATCTATAGATCTGTCTGCCTGTCTCTGGCAGAGAGTGTTATCATCGTGTTTTCCCTGTTTCTTGATACTCTGTGAAAGTATTGCAGAAATAAAAGAACTGTCTTTATTCTTTGATCTCTCTTATGCTTTATACATTCTGAAAAATTGAGGGAGAACAAAGGAAATCTATGCTTTAGTGTTTGCCCTTAGTATTGAGAATCAGGTTTAAAAGAGGCTTTAAAATTTTAGAAGCCAGAATGGGAAGACACTGGGAAGAAGGATCCCATGTGGTCAGGCAGACCAGGTATTTCTTTGACACCAGCCTTTGGGTTGAGAGACAGGACTTCCCTGGTGGCTCAGACAGTAAAGCGTCTGCCTACAATGCGGGAGACCCGGGTTCAATCCCTGGGTTGGGAAGATCCCCTGGAGAAGGAAATGGCAATCCACTCCAGTACCATTGCCTGGAAAATCCCATGGACAGAGGAGCCTGGTAGGCTACAGTCCATGGAGTCGCAAAGAGTCAGACATGACTGAGCGACTTCACTTCACTTGGGTTGAGAAGACTATTTTTAAATGTTTCTCTACTGTCCTAGATTCATAGACATGAATGGCCTCATTGGACATTAAGATCTATATAGATGTTACTTCCTGGAGAAGGCAATGGCACCCCACTCCAGTACTCTTGCCTGGAAAATCCCATGGACAGAGGAGCCTGGTAGGCTGCAGAACATGGAGTCGCAAAGAGTCGGGCACGACTGAGCGACTTCACTTTCACTTTTTCCTTTCATGCATTGGAGAAGGAAATGGCAACCCACTCCAGTGTTCTTGCCTGGAGAATCCCAGGGACGGGGGAGCCTGGTGGGCCACCGTCTATGGGGTCGCACAGAGTCGGACACGACTGAAGCGACTTAGCAGCAGCAGCAGCAGCAGATGTTACTTCCTAAGTGTAATAAATATAAACAAAATTATCAGTGCACACACCCAGAAATCACTTATAACACAGGGCAACTTGCTTTTCCTGTGAACTTTCAGAGATGGAATCCTTCTAATGCCACCTAATATTGGCAAAAAGGGATTTGAGGCTCTGTGCTCAGTAATGGCACTGCTTTGTTCTTATACATACGTACTTATAGATTATATCCTTCTTTTGCCGGTACTCATATCTATAATATAGAAAGTAAATCAACTGTATATAGCATTTTATGATTAAGAACCACTTAGTCTTTTGTGTTGAACTTCAGCAAGAACTAAAAGAAAACTTGTAAATATCTCACTTCATCACTACCACAGCCCTGAGAATTAGACATAAATTCCTAGAACCAATTACTAATCAGGAACCCACGTCTCAGAGAGGTTAAGTGACTTCCTTAAGGAAACAGGACATGACATGCTGTGACCAGTACTGGAAGCTAGCCTTCCAAATGCAGCATTTTAGCTCTGTTAAGAAAAGTCTAATGACCCAAAGCCTTAACGAATCTTCCAGTGTTATTCAGACTTTTATGTAGCTCACTTTGTGAAGGCTTCCTGCTGTCACAGCTATCTTGGGAGATGGGAATGGCTTTTCCTAGATCTTTCTGCATTATTATTGTTGTTTTATTTTTAGTTCTATTTTCATGAAAAATGTACTTTTAGCCCAGGAAAGTAGCATAGCAGCAGTTTATCAGAGTGTTCCAGAATCGGGGCAGGGGGTCCTTATCTCACCTACAAATTAAGGGTACCTTCATGGTTCCCACTGCAGTACTCTTGCCTGGAAAATCCCATGGACGGAGGAGCCTGGTAGGCTGCAGTCCATGGGGTCGCTAAGAGTCGGACACGACTGAGCGACTTCACTTGCACATTTCACTTTCATGCATTGAACCCACTCCAGTGTTCTTGCCTGGAGAATCCCAGGGACGGGGGAACCTGGTGGGCTGCCGTCTCTGGGGTCGCACAGAGTCGGACACGACTGAAGTGACTTAGCTTAGCTTAGCTTCATGGTTCCTGGGGTAGAAGGAATGCACAATCAACTTGCCCACAGTGGACAACTAAAGCCAGAGGTCACTTGTCCTCTGCCTGGTCCCATGCTCCGCTCTTCCTCCTAGCTCTTCAAGCCCTGACATAGTGCATGAAATAATTCTGTTTCCTCTGCAAGTAGAAGGAGGTTCCGGAGACAGGGGGAGAATGAATATTCATTGAATACTCGCTCTGTATAAGGAGCAATGTCAGGACTCTGATGAACATTTTCTCAATAACTGCAGTGGTTCCATGAGTTTGGTGTCATCTCCATTTTTCAGATGGGGAACCTGGGACCAGAGTAGCTTTTCCAAAGTGGCACGGGTAGTGAGGGATGAAACCTGGACAGGAGCCCCAATCTGTATGGTCCCAAAGCCTGCGTGCACTCTGTCTACATGGGATGCCCTCCCTCCTGCTGGAGAAAGCCACAGACCATGGCTTTCTTGCAGTCTTCTGGAGACCATTAAGTGTCACAGAGCACAGCGCCACCCAGAGGGAAGAGCCTGGCTGGATTTAGGAGTTAGTTAGGCCTGGGTTTGAGTCTGGTGTTAGCCATTTAGTATTGATTGCTTCAGCATATTGCTTACCTGCTGTGGACCTTCATTAACTCACCTCTAAAAAGGAAAGCTACCTATAGGGCCAGGAACCTGTGAGGATTAGACAACAGGGTATATGCACAAGGCCTAACTTGGAAGGTGTTCACTAACTGATGCTCTTTATTTTATGGTGATTATCATTCTACTTTTTTTTTTCCCTTTTGATGAAAGTGTTAGATCACCTGAAACCTACAAGGGTGCTCTGACTTCTCTAGTTTGTCACATCTGTCTGGTCTGACTCTTGGGAAGCTTTGCTGGTCCATCTGATGGGAGTCGTGCAGGGTGAGAAGTAGGGTCAGCTGCAGCAGAGGTAGCATCAGGAACCACTGGACCACAAAACCTCCCCTCGGCTGCTCCAGAATGATTAGAAGGAGGTGTGCATTAAGGTATTACAAGGCAGAAAGAAACTGGGGGACTGGGAGTAGCAACCAACCCGGCTGTCATTACTTGCAGGGCCAGGGAAGTGGGACTGGGGTCAGGGCGACGCCTCCTTGGATTCACAGAGGTGAGTCAGTGAGAGAGACAAGGTTTCTACTTACTTTCCCTGGTCCCCTGGGTGCAAGTCAGGAGCATTGTCCACCTTGGTTGAGCTTGTTTGATAAATGAGGGATGCATTGATCATTGTTAATGCTAGGATGCAGACGTGGTCTTCAGACTCTTTGACAACAGCCAGGGTGGCATGGTCACCGGCCAGGGAGAGTGGACAAGGGCCACAGTGCTGGAGCAGGGTCCTCAAGACAAGGTTCACTTGTGTGTGCTGGCCAGTAACACTCAGCTGCTGGGGCCTCGGAGAAGCACAGGAGGGACACTGGGGCAAAAAGAGTGTGTCACTCGGAGGCAGAGAGGTTGGTTAAGGCACAGCTGTTGTCAACTGGTGGAGAAATATTTCAGCATTTGAACCAGTGGTCCACATGTACTGGTATCTATCATGCACCAGCCCAGCTTGTGTGATCATAGGGATTTTCAGTGTGCATTTGAATAAAGCCCCCAAACGTGCAAGGCTTGAAGAGCATTTTGTATGTCTCATTGGCAGTATGAGGTGAAATAGTTGTCTAGTAACCATCACCAGCATTGGCTTCTGGTACTCCGTTCTGGGTTCTTTTTAGGAATCTGTATTTGGAGAAAGTGTGGACTTAGCACTCACTTAAGGAAGAATAACTTTGATAAGGGCCAGGTGGGTGTTCCTTCTCGTTACTGGTTTCACGTTTTGCAGACCTCCCTAGCTCTCCCTAGCTGTGTCCTGCTGCAGGCAGCTGGTTGAGACCCTGTGTGTCACGTTACTCCCACAGGAGCCCTTTGTGACCTCCTGGGGACTAGTCTTTGTGGCAGAGGCCTTTGCTGGGGGAATGCCTGGCTCTCCCAGCTCTTCCTTGCTCATTCCAGGGCCCATGTCATCTTTACATCTTCCTTTTCTCAGACTTAGGGTGAGGTCTTTGAAACATATGTTCATCTACCTTTAGATAGTTTATCATTAACTGAAAATAACCCTTCAGATAGACTTAAGGGTAGTTTTCCAGCTTATTTAAAAGGTTTCTTTATATCAGTGGAGTATTTGCTAGCTGGCTCCTATAAATAGATTCTCTGGTGTATTTGAGAGTGTATACACTAACAGCTTGAAAGAGAGGTTTGGTGCATTGCTAAAGAACTTTTAAAGTTGCAAATGCAATCAGAAATAGAGATACATATGAATAATGATTATCTATTTAGTCTTCTAACTTTGCCAGACGCATCCACACATTTTCTCCTGTGGTGCGTGAGGTCTCCATCTCAGATTCTTTGCAGATGGAAAGGCTGCCACATACATTTCTAATGGGTAGTGGGGTGGCTGGAAGGTGTTACCATGAGTCCCTCCAGTTGCACGTCTTGCAGCTATTTTAAGGTTTTTATCCAATGACACATGATTCCATCTCCCTGCTCCCATTTGTCTTTCAGTACTTACCTTTCTGGATTACGAGGCTTTGCTCTTCTCCATAAAATGGTTGGAATCCTCAGATTTAGGCCAAGAAAAAGTAGACTTTAATTTCCATTCTAGACTCGTGTTAGCACACAGATTTTCCTGAAGATAGCAGTAGTGCAGTCTGGATCTTTGCTGAAGAAGTGGCCCTTCGTATCGCCGTGGGACCCAGGAATGGTGGGCAAACAGTTCGCTCTGAGAAGAGCCAGCCGGCTGGGGGGTGGAACCGCGCCTTCTGCTGGCGCCCGGGGCCGCTCTGAGAGCCAGCGACCTTCCTTTGGGGCTCCTGATATCGAGCTGGGGAATGAGTAATTGGGACTCGCCAAAGTGTTTAAACACCAGAATTGAAATTAATGTCCCCTCATTGCCAGCTACGCTGACAATACATTACAGCAAACACCTTCCCAAAGTGAAATGAATGTTTGTTTATCCTCATGAAATATACATCAAAACATGTTGGTGGAAGAAGCCCTAATGAGGGAAGGGGCCAGGTTTCCTGTTAATTCCAGGAGAAAGAGTTAACGGAGGTGAAGGTTTCTTTTTTCTTCCTTTCTTTTCCTTTCCTTCTTTTTTTTTTTTTTTTTTAAAGAATAACCTGTCCACAGCTGTGTATCTAGGACATTAATATGGGTTTAATGAAAACTCCAGTTGATCTGTCCAAAGATATTGATGAGCATTGCCCAGCCGTATTAATCATCTCCTTGAGGGAGGAAATGAAGGGAATGGGTGAGCAGGTTTCTGTCAGATGCCAATCCAAATGAAGAGATGTAAAAAAAGAATTTTTTTTTCTTTTTAAATTCTCCACAGCTACATCTATTTCCCAGGACATAGGTTGGGCCAGCAGGGAATGAGAAGGACCCATGACAGCACAGGAAATTCTGAGGCACATTTAACGTTAAATCATTAAGCTTCTGCCAATAAATCCATTACTGTTAATTATATTGAGATGGCCAGCGATCCGCTGATAATATTACTTCATTGATTTTCGTTCGACGTGGATCGAGGTTCTGGCTTTCATCTCTTTGGTGATTTTCTTCTCCCATTTCTTCCTCCCTCTCCTCATCTCCTTCTCCGCCTGCTTTCCACACCCACCCCTCCCCTCTCGCCTTCCCCCTGGAGCTTCTGCAGTAATGCAGTTCCCCTCTCTCTGGCGATACAGTTCTCTCCCTAAGTGCCAAATGTTTCTTGATAGGAACAAGCTACATTTCTTTATGGCTTATGGCAAACTGCCTTGATTACTTCTACTGCTGTACCCATTATGTGAATTAAATATGTATTCAGTTGCATGCTGCTTGCGATGTTATTGCGGGGTGACATATGGTACTGACTCAATTAGAATGAAACTAGCATTAGATAACCCTTCTGATTACACGAATCCTGACCGGCTCCTCCTCGGCCTCCCCTCTGTGCTCTCGCTCGCTCTCTCCAGCGCAGGTTTGCATTATCAGCTATCATCTCCACCACGTCGGATGCTGGCTGGGGGCTGGGAAGGGGGTAGACTGTGGGTTTCTGGGAAAGAAGGCATCTCAGACAGACAGACAGACAGTAAAAGGGCTGGTGGGGAAGGACTATAAAGGACTTCATGCTTGCCTTTGGAATTAACCTTTAATGTTACATTTTTTTGGAAGTGGTTGTCAGGCCTGCTGTGAGAAGAGGCCAGAAAGGTCTCTCTAAGGTTAGAAGATCAGAAAAGGAAAGAAAAAGAAAGACTGTGAAGTGACTGCTGTGTGTGTGATGAGTTGGCCCTTACCTTGAAATCGTTCATTTAAAAAATAACACCTTTTTTTTCATGTCTCATACTTATTCTAACACCAGTGATTCATTTTGTTTTTATAGCACACCTGGATTCAACATTAAGCCATTTGATTCCCGTCAGCATCTGATATTACAGGTGGGGCAGGAATTGTCGCCCCCATTTTACAGATGAAGCAGTGGAGACACAGGCCACATTACATTGTAGTTTAAGGTCACAAAGTCACATGATGCCAGAATGAGAAGGAATGCTTAAGAATGCAGAAGGTTCTGAAGGGCAGCTCGAGGATGTGCTAAAAACTGAGAATTTTTAGCTCTTACAAAGGAAGTACTTTGACTCTCTGGGCAGGGACAATTCCTGGAAATTCTTGTCCCAACACATGCAATTCACCAGAGAGCAGCTGGCATATAACATTTCCTTCTGAAGAGTAATTTCTTTCCTTGATCATTTTCATCACCTTTTAAACTGTTCTAAGCTACCTTCCTTTTGCTTTTCCTGCTCTATCGCTTCTCCTTGCCAAGTAAGAACCTGGAGACCGTTAGCTTCCTCTCATCTAGCCACACCTGGTGCTGGAGCAGTTTCCCAGTCCGGAACTTAGGCCAGGGCCTGCAGGCCGTCTTGGATTTTCTCAGGGTCTGATAGGAAGGCTGCTGGACCCAAGACTGCCCGCATGACTGTTGTAGCGTCCAACGGGACTTCTTACCCATGACCATCTCAAGTCTGCAGGTCTGTTTGAACGTCTGTTGTATGTATTTGTGTGCATGTACGCTTAGTCGCTTCAGTCATGTCTGATACTCTTTGTGACCTTATGAACTGTAGCCCGCCAGGCTCCTCAGTCCATGGGATTCTCCAGGCAAGTGGGTTGCCATGCCCTCCTCCAGGGGATCTTCCCAGGCCAGAGATCAAACCTGTGCCTCCTGCATTGCAGGGTTCTTTTACCACTGAGCCACCGGGAAGCCCCCAGATGTACTTGTGTGCACCACACCATATGCCGGGGGAAATATTAAAAATGGATAATGTATATGGTCACTGGCCATATACAGCTCACATCCAGACAGAAAAAATAGCATGAGGGTCAAGGTAGCTACAAATGAGAATAATGTGACCTCAAAGGTTCCACAGTTGCACGTATTAACTTTAGCTGGAATTTTCTAGAAGTATGCTTTTGCTTAGCCCAGTACCTTGAGTATAGCGGGCATTCAGCAGATGATGAATGGATGAATAAATGAACGAATGAATCAGAGAGATCAGTGTGCTCATGGTAATAATGGGGCAGGTTTTTGTGTAGGAGGATGGGGCCGCTTCCAGATAACACAACCATCCATCCCATCCTGGCCCCCTAGCCTGCTTTCCCATTACAATAATGATCACTAACTGATAGATCACTTTACACTGAAAATAACCTTTCAAAAAGCTCTAAAAAGATACGCACAGAAAAAGGAATAAAAATGCTTGCCTGTGGAGACTCGGAGTGAGGTAAGGGATGGAGAGAATGGAGGCAAAGTAGGGACCAAGACTCAGCAGTGAATGGGAATCATAATGTGTTCACTGTAGACGTGATTTTATATTGTAGAGAGATACCTACTTAAAAATAAGATTAAAATAAAAAAACTTTCCAGGAAGCATTAACTTACCTAATTTTCACAGCAACCATGTGTATATAGGGGAATATTTGTATTATGTTCTAATTTATATAAGGAAACCAAGGCACAGAGAGGTGAAGTTAGTAAGTTGTAGCGTGAAGACTGAATCCAGATGCATTCTTTCCACCATAGCATGTGGCATCTGTGAGCTTTGGCCCAGCTGTGCCAGGGCGTGCCTGTGTGTTGGGATCCTCCCTGGACCTCTGTTGGACACTGTGAGTGTGTGTGTACTGAGGTCTCAGCAGAAGGGGAGGAGGGGTGGGGCTAGAGGCCCTCCCCACTGCCACTGAAGCCTGGCAGATTTATATTCCCAGTAGATCTGACTGGTGCTATAAGAAGAGGGGTCTCTGCACCAGCCCTGGAATTCAGGCTCACTCTCCAGGATGGAAGGCAGCATGGTAGCTTGAGCCTGGTCCTGAGGGTGGGCCAGCCACTCTCAGGGCACCTTGGAGGAACCTAGAAGGAGCTGAGGACAAGTCTGGCACAGAGAAATGCCAAAAATTGCTGGTCTTATAAACTTAGTAAAGTGCAGCATGTGTTTTTGAGGGTAAAGTGCAACCTTTGTGCGGCATCCCTCAGGTAGGTGTGTCCTTTACTCTGTTCAGCAGTGCTCCCACCTCGCCACCCTGGCCCCCTCTGCTCTTTCTCTGTGACCTCCCCCTAGGGCTGACTCCTCTGGCAGGACAGAGTGAGAGTGGTGCCCTCAGCTGTCCTCACGTGTTCTCACGTAGTGTATCTGTCATTCCGTCGTAGGTTTCTTGTGCTTTTGCTCCCCAGGCCCAGCTGGTTCAGAGCAAGGCCTTTTCCTGAGCATCACATAGCCGATGAAGACAGGCTCTGACCGTAGACTCCAAGGGTGATCGACTGCCCTGAACACAAAATAACTTTTAACAACCTGTTTCTAATCAGAGGTTATCTTATGCCTGTGTGCCCTTCAGAAGAGTAAGGACAGTGTTTTCTATGGCCAGCCCTCTGGGTGGGCCATGTTCTGTTTTGATTTTATCTAAAACCGCCCGTTGTTTCTTCTGTATCTAGTGACTCAGGTCCTGCCTCCGTGAAGCCTTCTGGTAGGACTGTTCTAGGCTTCACACCCCCTCCAGTGATGCTAAGATTTCTTACTTCTAGAAACTTCCTGTGCTTCTGCTGTGATGAGATTTCTGCCTCTCCAGGTCATGGGAGCTCCCAGTTAACAAATCCAATCTACACTCCTTTCATAGTAGATTCTTGCCATATTTACTACCAGTGATACTTCTATAATGAGACTCTCACCTCTCCTGATTTCCATTTTATCCTGATTTGCTTCATAGCTCCTTGATGGAGCCTTCTCAGTTAACCTAAGTGGTACCTCTCTTTTGACTCTTGACTGAAATATTCCCCACCATTGCCCATGACTTCATTTATCACCTAAATACTCATGGCTTACAAATGTATCACTTGTAATCTCACTGAAGATAGGGGACTTCTCTTTCTTCTCTTTCTCTACATTCCCCCTTGAACAACACAATGCCTGAACCAAAGCCAATATCCAGTAAATGTTTATTGAACAAGTGGTAAATGAAACCCTATATTTTCCTCCCAGACTGATTCTTTGAATTTCAGATCTGCATGTATAACTGCCTAGCAGGTATCTCTACATCTACATTCAACAGAATTCTCAAACTCTACACATCCAGGGCAGACTACGTCAAATCTTCTTCGTTTATTCCTTCTCTCTTTCATTTGAAAGAGAAAAAATCCAGAAGCCTCCTATTTGTGTTGAACTCTTTTTTACTAAGCTTGCCCCAC
This sequence comes from Bubalus bubalis, assembly GCF_019923935.1. NCBI lineage: Eukaryota > Metazoa > Chordata > Mammalia > Artiodactyla > Bovidae > Bubalus > Bubalus bubalis. The sequence continues at coordinate 4,380,480 of NC_059162.1, read as the reverse complement.
CCCTATCAAAATATTAGGCAATTTGTGTTAATTCTAACAGTCAACATTTATTGAACACTTTGTGCCAGACTTGGTGCCAGGTGAGGGAGTATAAAGGTAAACACACACACCCTAACTATATCCTGTATCATCTGGCCTCCCCAAATGCCACAGCCCTCGGTCAGGCCCTTACTGCCTTTCACCCAGACAGCTGACCTCCTAGTTGGTGTCTCTGCCCCAGTTCTGTTTGCCCTCTCTAGGATCCACCTTGACACTCTTAACCTGAAAACCTGCTTGCCATACCCCTATTGAGGAGTCTTCACTGGCAGCCCCAATGTCAGAAGCTGTAGTCCTGAATCTCAAAACTATTGTGCTGTGATCAGTTGTGAAGTATGTCACAAGTAATTTTGATATTAATAGTAGTCTAAGACCTGAGGTTTGCAAATTATTTAAAAATTTAAACTAATTCAGATTATCACCATAAAAATGTCACTTTCACTCACTTGAAGTCCCATATGCTGAGCCGAGTAGAGTAGAAGACATAACTTTACAGCCTGCTGGGAATTATGCATTTCTGTGACACACCCTCTGGAGTATCCTTTAAATCTGATGAATGAGTGTGCATGTGTAATGAGTGTGTGAGGCTGAAGTCTTCATGACTGACCCTGAAAGCTTTAGGGTAACCTACATTAACCTCATGATCTGCTGCTGCTGTTGCTAAGTTGCTTCAGTTGTGTCCAACTCTGTGCGACCCCAGAGACGGCAGCCCACCAGGCTCCATCCCTGGGATTCTCCAGGCAAGAACACTGGAGGGGGTTGCCATTTCCTTCTCCAATGCGTGAAAGTGAAGTCGCTCAGTCGTGTTTGACTCTTAGCGACCCCATGGACTGCAACCTACCAGGCTTCTCTGTCCATGGGATTTTCCAGGCAAGAGTACTAGAGTGGGTTGCCATTGCCTTCTCCAAACTCATGATCTAGCCCTTGTCTATTTCACTGGGGCTATTTCTTAACATTTTCTTAATACTTAAGAAATACTTAAAAGCTGCCACTTTTTCACTTCCACTCTTTAAGATCATCTCTTCTGTTAGGAATTCCTGTACCTACCACCTCTATATACTACTGCTAATCATGCAGATGCTAGCAGAGACCTTTCCTGCCTACTGTGACCCAGTCTTAGATATTCCTTCTTTATGTTCACTTTGCCTTGTATATTCCTTCAAGGTAATATATAACTTATATTACTTAGTCTTCGTAATTTTATTTTTTGCGCCTCATTTTAATTTTTACATGTTTAGTTTCCCATTGGACTATAAGCACTTTGACTTCAATATCTTTTTATATTCTTCCAATTTCTTAGGACGGGCTTGGACATACAGTGGTGATGGTGTTTAGTCGCTAAGTCGTTTCTATCTCACTCTGCAACCCCATGGACTGTAGCCTGCCGGGCATTCCCTGAATCCCGGCAAGGCACCTCTGTCCGTGAGATTTTCCAGGCAAGAATACTGGAGTGGGCTGCCATTTCCTTCTCCAGGGGACCTTCCTAACTCAGGGATCAAACCCTGAGATAAATAGCATATACCAATAAATATAGATACCATCTTACCCACTAATCCCAATGTTCTGCAGAGTCAGGCGTCTCCAGTACAAAATTCTATCTTGATGTCCCTAGACAGGGCATCTGAGGAGAGTCCTGACTCATCCATGTGTGGATATATGGCCCTAGACATTTCCATAGAACTTGTATACACCTGTTTCTATCTGCCTGGTCTACTTATGAGACTGTCTTCTGAAATGGTCACTTGAACCAAATTGGAGGAAGTATGGAGAAGAAGATATAGTGGGTAAAGTATGGCCCCTGTGATTATTATTGATCTCGTGGCCCTGAATGTCCAGCAGAAGGGTTCAGATAAGTGGTGAGAAATGGAGACCCAGTGCTTACTTGAGCACAGATGACATATGCTGAAGCCAGAGTTAAGGACTTTCTGTCTGGTCAAAATGTGCAGGATATATTAGACTAGAGAGAGATTGAAGACAGAGATTTAACCAGGAGACAAAAGGACCTGGGGTGTGAGTAAGTGAATGGTATTTCGGGAATGAAAAGGATTAGATTGTTTTGAAAGTAAGATTAGCAGAGCCTGGTAACCATCCAAAGATGGAGCCTGAAGGACAGCTATGACTCAAGGATGACTGAATCATTTAAGTCATCTATTAATTTGGCTTCTAGAAAATGTTTGAGATGAGAGATGACTCAGTATAATGAAAAACTGTCTAACGATTATAACTGACCCTAAATAGCTGGAGGGTGCGGTCACAGATACCACCTAAGCCTGTAACTGCCAGAAATGAGGTTTCGCCAGGGATAAAGGCCTCTGCTGTGTTGTATCCAAGTTTGAACTAGGTTCTGAGATGGTGTCCATCTCTACCTATGTGTCTACATGTGTAGATTTTCTAATCTGGTTACTGGGAGGATGGGCTTGGCATTAATAAGAACAAAGGAATTAGGAAAGGAGGGGATTCGAATGAGAGCTAGAGTTTTGTTCATTACAGACGCTGGCAGATTTTTCAGTTTCATAGAATATTGTGGTTGCTGTATAATTGTTGATTTCTTATGGGCTACATCTCTGACATTCATTTGACTTTGTCTCTCCAGAGAGAAAGCACAGTCTCCTATAATCACACTTTATTTTCAGGGGCTTCCAAGGCATAGCTCTCAAGTTTCTGGGATCTCCTTTCTAGGAGGAGCCAGAGTTTGTTGTGGTGGGAGAAGAACGAACTTGGACTTTGGAGTCAGATGGACCTGAATTTGTGTCCCAGGTCCTCCGTCTACTGTGGGGCACTGGGCAGGTTACCTAGTTTATGTTGTGTCTGTTTTCTCAATACTAAAAGTGGAGTGTATTTAGTTGATATATATATATCAATACTAGCATCACCTACTTCATAGGGTTTGGGGAAGGATAATCATAATAGTAGTAGCTAATGTAAGCTTACAGTTTACTTACAAGCACTGTTATTTTACATTCATTATTTCTTTTAATCATCCCTGAAAAACTGTAAAGGCTCTAGTATCAGTGTACTCATTATATTGACCAGTAAACTGGACTTAGAAGTGTTAAGTAACTTCCCTAAAAGACCTAGGTAGTAATTGACAGAATGAGGATTTGAACCTAGGTTGAATGACTGCAACAGCTGAGCCCTTAATGACTGAAACAAAGCTTTGTCGCCTCCCAAATATCAATCTTTCTGTGAAAATCGGGAAGCTCTGCTAAAACTCCCATTCAGATTAACTGCCTCCTGTACCATGTTCCTGGAACAAAATATCTGTAGTTTTAATAAGCATATATTTTATGATTTCAACCCTTTATTCAGCCTTTTAGTCATTTGTTTAAAGTCCTTCTTTGTTCCCTAAATTATAAGCGTTTGAACACAGGAACTGTGCCTACCTATGTATTTTCCCTCCAATACCTTCTTTATACATAGGTGTTCTCAATGTTAATTTGTTGGAAAGAAATTATATGAAAGGCTCAACTTTCCCAAAGGGGAGTTACCTTTGGTACCTTGGGGTCACTTTTGCCTGTCACCAAAAGGAAAGACTAGTGTCAAGGAGTACTATAAGCAACACTAATGAAATGTGATCATTTAAAATAATGAAATAATGTCAGTTAGTCTGATATAGTCCTTACCTCACCTCCTCACCCCTAACACACAAGTGTCATAAAAACAGAGGTGATCTTTGCTCAGTCAGTAAGTTGTTTGTGACATTTAGAATTGAACCAGATAAGAAATGAAGTATTGGAAACCAGTTCCTCTTTGCCTCCAGGTATCACACATGCTATATCCCGTTTGGTCTTAACTGTTTTCTCACATCAGTCCCTTCAGTTGGAATGCAAGCCTTGTGCTGAAGCTGAGCTGTGCTGTGGTCTGACTTCCTATTGGTAGAGAGTGGGTCTGGGCAGTTGAGGTGGACATAAGTGAATGCCATTATTCGCACTTGAGACAGAGAAAAGAAACTCCATGACCGCTTGGGTAGCAGCAGAGGGAGAAGGTAAGACTCCCATCTCTGAAGGCCTTTAGGTTTAAAGTGCATGATTAACAGACACACACTACTGTGTATAATACAGATAAACAATAAGGACTTACCGTACAGCACAAGAAACAACATCCTGTAACATCCGATGATGGAAAAGAATTTGAAAAAAACTGTATAAACTGAATCGCTTTGCTGTACACCTGAAACTAACAAGGCGTTGTGAATCAATTACACGTCAATATAAAACAAAAACAAAACAACAGCAAAGTGCCTTTTAGCTGCTCTTGGTTGCAAAGCCGAGTGATGATAATGGTCCTGTTGGTAAAAATAATGATGCACAGAGCGTTTCATCCTTATCAAGCTACCTCTTATCCCTGTTCTTTGAGAAACAGCCCCGTGTGGGTGAATAGGAGGAATCACAAAATTGTGTTCAGTAAAAGGCTGTTAGTTGTTGTTCTTGTTTTGTCTTCTTTCCACCCCAGCCCTGTTCTTTCCTGATCCTGAATGAATCTCGCTGTAGTTACGTCTCACCATCCAGCACACACTGTTGGCAGCCTTCCCCATGTGAAGCTATGGAGGCCTCTCTATGGCCCACTAAAGGCTGTAAGCACACCAGTCCGTGCAGTTGACTGGACAGGGTGCCCAGAGGTCACCCATCCCCAAATCCTTCGACTCTTATTTCAAACATGATTCTAACTGGATGGTTGTCTGGTTTCCCTACCCCTGCCAGAATATATGCGTGGTCATCACCAATATTTACTGAGCAGTTCCTGCAGGTCGTGGTTTAGCCACCTTGGATATGGACTCAGGGAATCCTCACCACCGCCCCAGGAGCTGGGAAACAGGATTGTCTCCATTTTCCTGGTGAGGACCCAGCAGGGAGGGAATCAGAAACAAGGTCCCACAGCCATCAGTAAAGGTCAGGTTTGGCTTCCAGGATCTAGTACCACAGCTGTGTGAACTCGAACACTGTGCTACCTGTGAAGAAGAGCAAACTCCGAGAGGCAGTCAAGCTATAAAAAGCCCAGCAGATGGAGTTTACATAGGACAGGCTTGCAGATTCCCACCTAGCAGTGGGCCTGGGTGATAATTGGCATTCATAATGATAAATGATTTGGGTCCTGAAGAAGAAGCCAAGTTATGTTCAAGATTCCCATCTATCTGTCTATCTGGATATTTTTCAAAAGTGAAACAAAGCAAACAAAAAGAAGCTAGAGGAAAGATAACATTTTAAGTGGCTTATATCTAAAATAATGAAAATCAACACAGTTTTGGTTAAACCCCTAGGAACAGGGAGACGAGGCAGCTTTCTAGAGTGGTTTTTTTCACAGGAGTTAATTTTTTTCCTCCTTATCTACTCCTGGCTTCCAGAATCTGTTCCCTGGGTGTCTTCCCCAGAACAAAGGTTATGGACCCATGGACTGCTTGTACCTCCTCCCTAGACTCTTGTTCCAGAAAAGATGACGTGAATTTATGAATCACCCTCTGCTGTGAACAGGGTGCCTTGTGCCTGCTGTTGCTTTGCTTCTAGGGTGGCAGGTAGAAGGACGGCAGTGCAGCAAATAGCAGTCCTTTCTTAAACCACCATGAACGTGGAAGGGGGTGGTCAGGGGATTCGAGAGCAGAGAGGGGAAATCAGGTCTTTGTCTGGAGGGAAATGCTGTGACCACCCCTTCAGGTCTGTTAAGTGTCTACTGCATAAGAAGGAAATTCTCTTCCTTGCTTCCACTTCCCCCTAGCCCTGTTCTTTTTTCTCCCTTTGTAGAATAATATAAAATAGAAAAGCCCAGCAGAAAGGGAGCTATGATGCTGTCGTCCCTGGCGTTGATGTTATTTATTTTCCTCAGTTGCTGCTCTGGAAGCCCGGAGTTGACAGAGCGGTTTTGTAGAATAGAAACATTATAGACTGTTACTGTCAGAGTGTTAAATGTGATGGATAGAGAAATAGAGGCGAAGGAGGGGACTTAATACTGAGAGCCAGGGTGCTCATGGGAAAATAAACCATCCGCATATAAGAAATGAATGAGGTAATGTGGCGGGAGGTAATGGGCTTTCGCAACATGCCGGAACAGAGATGCTTATTACAGGGTGTGCTTAACCCTTGGCGTGCTGATTTCCTTTTGTGGGTTCCCGGGCTCTCCGCCGTGTCCCTCGGTGTGAGCATGTGTGTGGCTTTTCTTCAGGCAGGGAAGCAGGCTTGTGTAGGAGTGGAGACAAACGTGTGCTTAATAACGCGGTGTTAGCAGCAGCCTGTACATCAGAAAGCCTTGGCAGCTCCCGAGGGGTTTGGAATCCCTGGGGCTGCAGGAAACGGAATACGCCCTGATTTCCGGGTTAGGGAGAAGCAGGGAGGCACGCTGGGGGAACTGGGGGCTCTGTTGGTTTCTCCATGGGGGACTTCTGAGGGGTGCTTTGGTTTCCTGGGAGAGAAGTTTATTCATGTTACTTGGCCTCCTTAGTGGCCCTGAAAGATTCCCTGCCGCTTTACGTAGACAGTGCCTAGCTGTTCTACTGTCCGGAATGTAGTGGCTTTGCTGCGAGTTGGGAGGGAGAGAAGCAGAGAGCGGGCATCTTTATTAACTCCTTGTCAGGTTGTATAGAGCGTGTCAGGGGGAGACCCAGCCTGAGATGGATGATGGAAGGGGTCTAGCTAGCCTAGGTGAGGTGGAGGGAAGTGAACTGAAAGGTGGCCAGGTTCCATGGACAAGGTGCTTTCCCTTTGTATTGGGTTCCCATGACCTTTCCTACCTATCTTTGTGTCCTGGTGGTGACCAGCCCTGTGACAAGCATTTAGCAAGCTATCAGGGCTCGGTTAATGGGGCCCTCATCTAGCTTTGGTGATTACCTGCTGTGTGGTCTTGAACAAGTCATTTACCTTCTCTAGGTGTTAGTTTTCTCTTCTATGGTAGGGGGATAATAACACCTCATAGGTTTATTATCAAGATTAAGCATACTCATGCTATTGAAAGGGTAAGTAGGCTATAAAACATTATGCAAGCACCAAAGTATTACCAGTATTTCTGCAGTTAGCGACAGAACAATACCTGTGTATTAAGGATCCAGTAAAAAAACGTCACCCAAGAAATTAACATTTTCAAGCTAGCAGCTTCATATGCTTTTACCCAGACAGCACTGTTTTTGTCTGCTGTTAAAGTGTGTCTCTCTGCTTTCAGTGGTGGTTACTTCAGCAAGGACGCTGCCCTGGCTTGATGTTCCTATTGTTGGCGCTGGGTCAGCAGGAGACTCAGAAACTCTTGCAGGGGACGATTGTCACCTAGAGCGGGGGTTTTCCTTCCCTTCCTATTCAGAGGTTTCACAGAATCACTGAATGCTGTGAAATTAGTCCGTGTCCATCATTGGCCTTGATTTGGCTTATGAAGTGCCTCTTGCTGAAGCACAGACCTCACCTCTAGCAGCTTTTGGACCTTTCCTCAGAGCTCTTCCATACAAGAGGTTCCTCAACCCAACCTCATCCTCTGAGATCTAGCTGCGGCCTCTGAGGTCATGTCTCCAGAAGCCCTATCCTGAAGATGGTCCACATTCTGGGTATTTTTTAGTTGTCATTGAAGCCTGCAAAGATCCTCAGTATTTCCACAGAAGCAGAAGGACCTCAGTTGTCTGGTCTGATCAACCATGGTCTGGACTCTGTCCCAGGTCTTAGGCTAGCATGTGGTGCCCTCTGGTGAGGTACAGGTCTGGTCTATTGCCTCGCTTCCTGTTTCCTATCTCTCTTCCTCAGTAAGGGGTCTGGACCTCCCAGGCAAATTGGTCTCCTTACTGTCTCCCTGCTCCTTGTGGGATGCCTTTATGTCATCCATGTGTATCTAGTTTCTATTCATCTTTCAAATTTGCTCCTTCTTATTTTTTTTCCCAGTAATTACAGCTTTAATTGTCTTCTCTTGATTCTTCAAATTTATTCTACTGTATGTAACAGCTGGCTATATACAGTTTTTTTTTTGGTGTTTCTCTGGCTGTTTCACATGAGACTATCTCATCTTTCCAAGAGTATTAAATTTTCCCCCAAAAAAGGGATAGCCCTGTATATACTTTTTCTTGTAATTGGCATCCAGTGCCCTCTTCTGCAATCATTTGTCATCTATGTCATTATAATGCTTCTATAATATAGAGCTATTTTTTTTGCTTATTTCTGGTCTTCTGGAAATAGACTAGCAATGCCTTATAGAAAAAAGCATTATCTTAGGTATCTTTGGCTGTCCCAAGGTGACTAATATATAGCCCCTCTTGTTATTTCTTCAGCTTATTGGCAGTTTTTAACAGAAAAGTTCTCTTCCTGCACTTACCTAGTTTACATACTCAGACCTCCTTATATTCAGCCTTGAATGGAATGGTAATAAAAATCCATGTGTAAAGGGAAAGGGTACCACCCTGTGATGGGGTCTTGTCTCTCTCTGAATAATATTGTTGGTACATGTCAGTAACCATGTCTGAGGATTAGATGCAATGATGGATCTCAGAGTCTTGAATGGGGTGTCGCGCAGCAGGCATCGGAACTTGTTCATCACAGTAATGGCAGCAGCATCCACAGTAATAATAATCTTAGGAAGCAGTAGTAGTCACAGTAATTTCTGATGCCCAATTCACATGCCTTTTTTTCTCTCTTTATGTTTTGATCGAGTTTCAGATATAATCAAATAATAGAAACTATAAGCTGGGGAACAATGACACCAGACTCTTTAAACGTAAGTCTTCCCTGTGCTAGTGGGATCCTTCTGCTCCTTCTTGCTCTAAAGGCTGGAACCCTATCATGCTGTCTTCCTGAGTGCCTCTGTACCAGGATATTCTCTTCAAATATGTGCCTACCAAAGCCAACTCCTCTTAGGTTCAGGAAGGAAGGTGTGTATTAGGACTCAAAAAAAACCTCAAAGCTCAGTCGCTCAGTCATGTCTGACTCTTTGTGACCCCATGGACTGTAGCCCGCCGGGATCCTCTGTCTATGGGATTTCCCAAGCAAGAATACTGGAGTGGGTTGCCATTTCCTTCTGCAGGGGATCTTCTGGACTCAGGGTCTCCTGCATGGCAGGTGGGTTCTTTACCACTGAGCCACAAGGGAAGCCCTGTATATAGGAATAATGAGGTACAAATCCTTAGATTTGTTTAAAATTTATAAAAAGGAAAGTAATAAGGGATGAGGAGGAGAGATCTAATTTCTGGCCCTTTCAGGAGATTTTGCCTCTGCATTTTTTAAATTCCACTAGGACGCCTAGAATAGTAAGATTTGCAGACTGTGGAGCTCAGGTGAAAGGCAGAATGATGCAAAGCTTCCAGATTTTTCCCTCGCTGATTAGTGATTTTTCTAAATCCCTTTCTTTTCTATGTCAAAACACAGTTGCCGTCCTTGAACCTCACCAACTATGATCTCAGAATTGTGTGCACTGAGGTCTTTGAAAAAGGGAATGATCAGGGCTCAGGAGGGGGCATTGCTGGTGTATGCAGTAGCCAGTGTCGGTTCTGGGGGTGTTTATAGAATGCGGATTCACAGGACTGGTCCCAGCAGGTTGGCTCTGGTCTAGAAACCTGCATTTCATAAACACTTTTGATGAATTTGATGCTGGTGGTACATACTTTACTCTTTGGGAAATAGCTCTACCTCCATATATCTTCCATTCCACTTGTGCTGAAGGTCTTCTTATGGGTCCTGAAGCTGATAACTCATTGCCATGTGAGAGAATTTAAAATGCTGCATATGTGTTCACTTCAGTAATGTACAGAAAAATTGAGGACACAGAGATGAATGGCATGGGTTTTGCACAGGGATGATGTGCATTTGTAAAGCATTTCATATTTTTCACTGAGCTATACACTTGAGATTTGTGCACTTTTCCATATCTGTGTTACATACCAAAATTTTAAAAATATCTATCATCTTTTTATTAATAGCACTGATATATGACCCAACCCAAGAACTTTTGATCTACATCAAGCACCTATTTTGAAGAAGAATAAGAACTGATGGTATGGACCCATGGTTTTCTAGGAGCCAGCTGCCATTTAAGGGATATTAAGATTCACGTCAGCCCCTTTGGTTAACATATGTGGCTTGTAGCAATTCTGGGTGGCATTGAGGACACAGAGCTCCCTTGAGCCTCCTGGTAGTATGAGGTGATTACCATGATGAGGTTTTTTGGTGTCGACCATTCTTAGATTAGAATGCTTGTTGTCCGAACTGGGTAACAAGAAAAACAGGAGCTCATCCTGAGCTCACCTTCTCAAGCACAAGGCTCAGACTATCTCCAAAGTCATGGAGATTTTTTTTTTTCGTGACCTCATTCTGGTAGAGTTTCTGTATTCATGGATATAATTTTGCATTTACCCTCTCACATCAGAACTTTCCTATCTTGAGTTTACTGTTCATTTTGAGTTGTGTTTGGGTGTATTTGTGCACTCATGGGACTATACAGTGAGTAGTATGTACATGCATATATGTGTATGCCTTTGTTCATGTGATGAATGAGTGTGTACATGCATATATGTGTGTGCCTGTGTTCATGTGATGGATGAGTATGTACATGCATATATGTATGTGCCTGTGTTCATGTGATGAATGAGTGTGTACATGCATATATGTGTGTTCATGTGATGGATGAGTATGTACATGCATATATGTGTGTGCCTGTGTTCATGTGATGAATGAGTGTGTACATGCATACATGTGTGTGCCTGTGTTCATGTGATGGATGAGTGTGTACATGCATATATGTGTGTGCCTGTGTTCATATGATGGATGAGTGTGTACATGCATATATGTGTGTACCTGTGTTCATGTGATGAATGAGTGTGTACATGCATATATGTGTGTGCCTGTGTTCATGTGATGAATGAGTGTGTACATGCATATATGTGTGTGCCTGTGTTCATGTGATGAATGAGTGTGTACATGCATATATGTGTGTGCCTGTGTTCATGTGATGAATGAGTGTGTACATGCATATATGTGTGTGCCTGTGTTCATGTGATGGATGAGTATGTACATGCATATATGTGTGTTCATGTGATGGATGAGTATGTACATGCATATATGTGTGTGCCTGTGTTCATGTGATGAATGAGTGTGTACATGCATATATGTGTGTTCATGTGATGGATGAGTATGTACATGCATATATGTGTGTGCCTGTGTTCATGTGATGAATGAGTGTGTACATGCATACATGTGTGTGCCTGTGTTCATGTGATGGATGAGTGTGTACATGCATATATGTGTGTGCCTGTGTTCATATGATGGATGAGTGTGTACATGCATATATGTGTGTGCCTGTGTTCATTTGATGGGCCAACTTGTTCACATGATCTCTTGGAGAGACTTTGTTCCAGAATGCAGAGATAATTAACTTTTTGTGCGAGTTCCATGGATGGCCAGTCATATAAGGGCTTTTGAGTTTTAACAACCTAGTGTTTCCAAGTATCTATTATCCCTGTCAGGCTTGTCCCACTGTGCTATTCTGAATGGGAGAAAAGGCAGGGACACTTGAGGAGGCGAAGTAAAGTTAAGAGAGAAAGGAGAGTGTTTTAGTCAAGCTGAGTTGTGTGTCATGGATTACTGAGTATTGTTGAATTATGGTGGTGGAGCTGGAGGAGGAAAAGGGCAAGAGACCCTTTGCCCTTCAACACCCCCTGTCCTCTCGAACACTCATAAATACAAACACACACACAATGACTCTTTGCTGATTATCATGAGCCTAAACTCATTTCATCTAAGATGACCTGCTTGCCAAGAGCCTAAGCCTCCATGAGACAACCTGGGTGTCTGCCCTTGCTGGTCAAAACCACCGCGTCCCTCACTGGCTGTTAATCAGGGTCTAGGAAATGGGAACCCACTCTAGTGTTCTTGCCTGGAGAATCCCAGGGATGGGGAAGCCTGGTGGGCTGCCATCTGTGGGGTGGCACAGAGTCGGACACGAATGAAGCAACTTAGCAGCAGCAGGAAAGTCTAGCCTTGTGCTGGACTAGGCTCTCTGTCTGAACCCGGCAGCATAGCTTCTCTCAGACCCAAGACAGGTTGGGAAGGAAAAGGGATGGTTCCTCCTCCTCCTTTTTCCTAGACCTCTCCTCCACACACCTCCAACAGCACCCCTGAGGACCCAACCACCTTGTTACAATGGGCTCTGGGTTCAGAGCAACTTTCCTACAAATCTCTTTTTATTGACGTCTCCTCCAATTTACCCATCCCAAATTGCATTTGAATCAGTGGAGAGAAGGAGAGAGAAGGGGAGAGGTACCCCCCCCTCCACCAGCTCTTGGAAAAGCAGCTCAGAACCAGCTTTATTTGGGAAAATGCTGCAATATATGCTTGTCAGAAATAATTTATTCCTGTTAGCTGTAATCTGAAGGAAAACAGATACAAGTCCTATAGTTAAAAAAAAAAAGTAAAGTAGTCTTGCTTTCGCTGACAGTACAAAGGTGTCATATACAAGAAGGATTGACACAGACCAAGGGGTCTTGTGGGAAATATGATAATAACTATAAAGAAGACAGATTATTCCCCAGTTGCCAACATTCAAACCTTTTTACAGTCAGTTCAAACATATAAAACTTTATTGCTCTAGCAGAAAGGGGAACAATTTCTGGTTGCACAGCTTTCCCAGGGCTGGGTTTATACTGTCTGTGTTATTGCTCTATAGTGGCATTTTAAAGTTTATTGAACAAGACTTTTACAATTGAAGGAAGTATATAAAACTGTAAATTTATTAGATTTTTCAGGATAAGTGCCCTTTCTAGTTGTGCTCAAGAATTCGGAGCTACGAGAAACTGCTAGTTACAAGACTTATTAATATTAAAGACTGAGGCTATGCACATTTTATACCTTAACTGATCGCAAAAATAATATTATTATATTACTGAACGTCAGCGCTCTGATGCTGTGGAATTGGATGAATACACACATGTAGAACTTTAAGTGCCAGATATGTCTATGTTTCACTGGCCAAAAAGTTAGCTTTTGTTATATCTTACTTTATTTAATTTTAACACAATCGGTCAAGATACAACCCTGTTCAGTGAAGAATGTCTCAGGGTAAGTGTTTTGGTCTAAGATCCTTGCTGATTTCCCAGCACTTCTCACTGTTTGACTGTAATGTAAGTACAAGTGGTAGATTTTAAGAACATATTTTAGGTGAAGTAATATATCGTAGCATCCGCAGACAACAGTTATTCTTTTGATAATCAAAATACGACTAAGAAAAGTTCTCTTTTGTGTTTTCCACCTTCTCATTTTTCAAGTCTTTGAGGGATATGATTTGAGGAATTTTGAAATGTTTGTGATAATCTGTATCAGAGTTTCTCAGCCTCTGCAGTATTGACTTTTGTAGGTCAGAGCTTTCTTTGCTGGGAGGGCTGTTCTGTGCACTGAAGATGGTCAGTTGCATCCTTGTTTGCTACCGTAGGTACCAGCAGCTTCTCCATTCCTCCACTGTGACAACCAAAAATGTCTCCAGACAATGTCTCCGGATGTCCCCTGGAGTGTGCTCACCTCATGTTGAGAAGCACTCATTTATACGGTAGCGTGTCTTTGAGAAAAAATAAACTTTACTCTAAATAGAGAATATGGGTTATGTCTGGTGATGAAAAAAAAAGAAAAGAAACAAACCTACAGTTACCAAATATGATAAATGATAGGATTATTTACTTCCAGAAATACCTGACTGTGGACTTCTCTTAAACAGTGTATTCCCCAAAGAATGTAACAGAACTCAGTCCTGAAAACTCTCTATATGATTTCTCAGGACTGTATCCTTCTATTAACAGATGTCCTGCTGGCCCATCTGTGTCAGAGGGTGTGTGCTGCAGGGTATATCTACTTAGGAAACTGGATTGCATATTCTTTTTGTGTTACCTATGATTCATCACTTTGTCTTTGCCTCTTTGATTTTTCATATGCATATGCAGAAACATATGCATATATATACATATATATGTTTATATTACGTGACTATACAGGGAAGAATTTGAGCAGTACAGAGACAGACAATTTTGATTATAATTTTCTCACTTGACAGCTTTAATTTTGAGGTACCATCAACTTGCCTTTAATTTTCAATTTGTGTTCTAGCATTTTTTTAACCTCTTCAGAAGGTTTTATTAGTGGATACATTAAAAACATTCCAAGAAGTTGTTTTTAGCACCTGTTCACCTTCATGCTGCCTAATGTTATGCAAGTTGTCTGTGTGAAGGGCACTTTGATCTGGGGTTTTGTGTTAATTTGCCTAATAGCCACAGCATTTACAGAAATAATTAAGATAATATGTTTTCAAAAGAGATTAAATTTTAAAAAGCCTTTAGTTTTTGATTGCCTGAGTTTTTGAAGTCCTACATTTTCATTTTATTTTTTTCTCTTCTTTTTAAAATTCTAGACACCTGTGACTTACTAAACAGTATCTTGAAAGGGATCTGGATTCTATTGTCCCTGTAGCCACTGCTCTTTTCTCTCTCTGGCTTCCGACGGCTGGATGATGTTAGCTGTATGACAGTATGTCTTTTCTCCCTTTCTTGCCGTCTCTGTAGGTGGACCCCTACCCTGTAGATGCATCAGGGAGTTTCTTTTGTGAAGATGCATGACATCCTTAAGAAGTATGGGATAAATTCAGCTTATTCATTAAATATCTTGCTGATAAGCTGGGTATTCATTGAATGAATGGAAAGCAAATCATATTAGCAATCTGTCATGGGTCTGGCTAAAACACCTATGGTGATTCTCTTAGTAAACTAGAAGGTCTGTACACAGGCACCCTTTTAGTAATATTTGACTTCCTTAAATCATAATATACCTTGCCTGAATGTTTAGATTACCTCTGTCCATACCAGTATTGTATTTGCTGTGTAACATACACACGTGTAACATATCAGTCTTTGAACTTGGCCATCAGAGAATGTATTTGGCCTCTTTGAGGGACTGCCACCTCTTGAAATGATAGCCTCAATGCTTTTCAAGGCTAGATAATACCTATAGTCTCTGACTTAAATCATAATATGAACTTGGAAGACATGGAAACACCAAGTCAGGCATATGCCTGACTCCCCTCTAAATCACTCAGGGTGAAGAGGGGAAATCTTCATCAAGTCTTGTTACCCTCCTGGATTCTTAAATCCTACTTCCAGGCACTACAGAGGCGGCGGCCACGCTGTGATCTTAGGAAAACCCTCAACCAAACAAAAGAAGTTGACAAAAGAAACTCAAGAGCACTAGCCCAGCCACAGCTAAATTCCCAGGATGACTTAGGTCCTGTACTTGTCCTGAGTTCCTAGACTTTCTCAGCAAGTTTGCCATCTGCAGGGGTGAGTAGAAAGGGCCTGTGGACTCTTTGGAGGTGGAAAGCGAACAAGCAGGAACAACGTGAAATAGCAAATGTCAGGGAAGTCAGGAAGCCCTGAATCTTTTATGAGACCTTGGATATTCTGATCACAGCTCCGCTGACACTGAGATTGGAATACAGATTACGGGAGGGAGCGTCCGTGACATGAAACCCAGGCTTAAATCTTCCCAAGGTTTTAGTGGGCCTTACCATATGAATATTTTGTTAGTTTCTTTGGCAGTGTTCCCTCAGGGGTGGGGCAGTTCTAGAGGTGGGAGGGATGAGAACAAGATTGAGGCTCACACTATTGTCGGGGGTGTGTGTGCATGTACATAGTGGGGAGCGGGGGAGATTATGAGAGAGAAAAATAAAGGAAGATGGGGAGAGAGAGAACGAAAAAATCCCCATCGTATATAAGGCCCTGAGACTACAGCCGCTACAGCTGCTTATGAATTCATGATCGCTTCACCATGAAGGGAGGAAAAGAGGAAGAGCCCCCCATGCTGAAATGAATTTTATGCTTAAAAGCTTCTCTTGGGAAAGCGGATGGGTTTAAGAGCCTCTAAACTAAGATGACCTTTTGGGGAAAAGGGGAAGGAAAAGTCTCAACAACTTTGGAGCCTGGGAACAGTAGAAGGATGGATGTGGAAATGAGAAGCTGCCTCTCCCGGGAGGGAAGCCACGTGTCTTGCCGAGGTGATGCTGTGGGCCCGAGGGAGGTGTCTGAGTGTTCGCCCTTAAGCTGGGTTTAATTTCCAGCAGAGATCCTGGTGAGGCCTGCGGGCCAGGCAGACACTCTGCACTGTCCCGACCGGGGGCCTTCAGGGCAGGCAGAGGCTGGCAGAGCCCCAGAGCGGCGCAGGCGCCGTGGGGCACATAGCGAGGTCCGTGGAGTGCTAGGCTTCCAGCCGCTTTGCCAGAACATGACTTGGCAGCAGATTTGAGAGTCTGGATTTTGCTTTTCCACACGTGACCATGTCTGGTAGGTCATGCTGTCTCATATCCAATCCTGCAAGTCAATTAGGTGAGGCGGGCTACCCCAGCCTAATGCAGGCCACAGAAGCCAGGAGACTTAGGAACTAGGTGACCATTGGAGCCCCAGCACAGCAGGTACCAGAACCGGGCTTCCTTGTGCAGCCCTTTCTTTGGTCAGAGCATGTCAACTGCTATAGCAGCTTGGAGGGGGCAGATGGGAATAGCTGTTCAGAAAGAAGAAATATTTATGTGTAGGTGACTGCTATATGTCAGGCACTGGGCTGTGTTTTTAACACACGTAATCGTCATGACACATCTGTGGCAACGGTACTTTGATTATTCCCATTTTAGAGATGGAGAAACTGGGGGTAAGGCAGAGTTAGAAAGTGTGGCGGAGCCAGCTGTGCAGGCTTGGCTACCTCCGGAGTACACGCCCTTGAACACCCAGTGGGCAGATTGGGGTTGAATGTGTTCTTCTATTTCAACCGGCCTTTATCGGCTCTTGACTGCATGCTCCATGCCAGGCTAGGGGCTGGGGAGACAGGCTGGAAGGAGACAGCCTCCTGGTCCTTCAGGGCGTCACAGTCACGGCGACACCCGAGCGCACCGCAAAGGCAGCAGCGTCGTAGACACCCTGAGACGGCTGGGCACAGGCCTCCCGGGGCTTGCCAGCCCGAGCGGCGGCGGTGCAGCGGGGGCAGGATGGCCACGGCCTCCAACTTTTTGTGATCGCATTTGTCACCGCCGACTACCCGGAAGGCTCACCCGCCTCTGCTGTGTGACCCCAAGAGAACTGGCCTTCCTTCTGTAACAGTGGAAGCTTCTTAGGAGAAGAGGGCTGTGGACAAGATGGGAAGCAGAGCCTCCAGAAAAATAGGCCCAGTTGCTTATCTCAGGAAATCCTCTAGTCTCGTGAGCCCCAAATTATGGAAGAACAAAGCTGGGTCCATTGAAACAGAAAGAATAAGAAAACAAAAATACCGAAAGGGAGGAGAAAAAGCACTTTAAGTTGAGTAAACCACCACCGCGAGCTGCCTCAGGAGTTCAGAGCGGGATTCTCATGTTTCAAGGATATTTTCAGATTCTGATGGCAATTAGGGAAAGACCACCGTAACCTTGAAACTTGGTCTGGAGGGACTGAGTTTAAGACCACTAGGACATTGCACGCAGACCACCCACTGCAGACTTTCTTGCAGAGATCTGCTGGCCAGTCTCTTGATAATACTGCAAGGCAACCTAAGCCATATTTTTTGGGAGAGTAGAAGAGTGGAAGCAGGTGATGAAAAGCCATGAAAAAAAGAATTAAAACAAAAATGTGCCTGAGGCTCTCGTTTCAACTGGCAGCGGAATTTTCCTCCTCTTTCCTTTTTGAATTTGGTATTATTACAGGAACATTAGCACAGACTCAGTGTTCCCTTGACAGTGAAATACCAGAAGTTGTCTTGAGGCCAGAGTGCTTTGTCGGTCCTGGGGAGGCGGGCTTCCTGTGAGCCATTGTAAATCTGCGAAAGAATTGCATGGGGATGGAGTGGTGGTGCAGCTAGTCATGAACTTCCCAAGACCTTTGGGAAAGGTTTCTCCCTGGATGTGAGCTGTTGAGGATCAGGAGACAACAGGAATTATAGAGATGCAGCCAGGACGCGGGTCACTTGGGTGTGAATCATAGAATCGTTTTGAGGGTTAAATCAGCAAATTTATGTAGCATGCTTCCACTAGTGCCTGGCACATACAACCCATCCTCAGTAAATATCAGCTCTTGTTACCATGTTTTTCTCAGCAGAGCAGTGATCTTTCTATGCAGAACTGAAAACTGATGTCAGGAAAAGAGGGTCAGCCTTGTGGTTGGAGGGAATGGTTTTTGGTTTGGTTATCTTTTTTCCTTTTTTCTCCTTTCATTTCTCTCTTTTCTTCCTTACTAGAAAGCCACCAGAAATCGAATATGAACTGGAAGACTTCTCCAGTGCTGTTGAATTCATTAGGTGTGTGTAGGGGCTGTGGAAAGTGCTGGTTTTCTGTGGTTAAAGGGAAGGGACAGTTGAGAGTTTAAGGAGGAAAGGAGAGGAAACAAGCAAGGGCCAGGAAAGGAAGACCACGTGGAAGTTGTTTAATTGTTTGAAATGTTGACACACATGAGTGCTGAACAGGAGCGTGAAGACTGACAGCTGAGTCCAAGGTGGGGGCCCCAGCGCTTATCTTCCGTAGATTTGGAATGCACCTGCTCTTGTTGACCCCATCTGGCCAGCCAGGTGTGAGCCCCAGCACAGCCGTGGTGGCGGCAGCAGGAACCGCAGGCGCGGTGCAGGATGCAGCAGACACACTCATCTCCCTGTACCCTCCTGCCCGCGGCTCTTTCTCTCTCTTCCTTCCACGTTGGTGACTCACAAGGGGGAAACATTGCGTCACCCTATGAAGGAGCCAGGGGGTGGTTGGCTCTGTGCCATCCGCAGTGACCCAGGGCTGAGCTGTCAGCCACCACGACGGCTGCTGACCTGGAAGCAGAGAGCTGAGCCCTTTCGTCAAAACTTTTCCATCCCGATTTTCTCTTTGGGAGATGCCCCCTGACTGCCCTCCAGTCCCACAGATAGTTGACTTTCTGTGAAAAGCCAGAGGAACAAGAAAAAAGAGGAACCCAAAAGAGCAGGAGAAGCTAGATTGAGGAGATTGCTTTCAGGACACAAAATCCCTGCAAGCCTGGGCTTGCCGCTTCTTCAAGCATCATCTTGGTTGATGTCTGTGTCAACCTGTTAAAGCTGAAGTAGATGATATACACCCCACCATGTATAGAGGGCTGGCTCTCTTCCGGGCACTGGGATGTGGCATTCCTAGGCTGGGAGGGGGAGGGTCTCTGAAGAAGCAGCTTGATCATGGGGCAGGAGATCAGGATTGAGTAAGAGGGTGGGTTATTGAATTGGGGGCTGAAGGGCAGAAAGAGCTGTACTGGTACCCCACTCCCTTCCCAGCTTTCCCCTTTGCTGGTTCTTTTTTCCCCTGTTAGAGAATCATAAGGGTCCCATCTGCCTTTTAGGGAGGGGTCTTGCTTGCTAACTGCTAACATCTGGGGCATGGTCCAGTTCATTATGCCACCCAGAATATCAAAGCAGTTTAGGCACTGGAAACCAGGGAAGGAGGAAGGGATTAAAAACAAAAAAAACACCAGCCTTGCTGCCAGTCGGGCAGCTCTCTGTCTGCTGTCTGCAGGCTGCCACTACCCACTCGTTACAATTAAAATGAAGTGTCCGTCAGCGGCTATCTTCTCTGTGTGGCCCATATGTTTCTGAGCTGATACTGTCCGGATTATTCTGTTCGGGAAAACGATAAGGGCTGTTTATAACCTTGGCAAAGACTGAGGCCTAATCAGGCTGGAGCACATTTTCACCGACTGGCTGATAACAGGCTGTTAGCAGCCTTATCGCTGGGGAGAGATAGGCCGAAATAAGCAGATCTGTGAGCACAGGAGCCCAATCGAGTGGTACACACTCTGGCCCCAGCTTTATTTTTAGATTCCCTTTTCTCGGTTGGTATCAGAAGGCGCAGAGGAAGGAGGTGGGGTGGGTGCCCCCATGGGGGTCAGAGGGAGGCGGAGGGGGACGTTAATCAACACGAGAGGCAGAGGGTCAGCCCAGCTCCCCATGCTCTGGGCTCCCCTCAAATGAGGGAAAACACGTTCAGGTCTTAGGAGACAAAGGAAGGGATGGCGCTGAGTTTCCTGGCCTGGTGTGTGGGCCCCAGTGCCTGTTCAGCTGTGTCTCCTGGCTGCTGTTGTTTCCATCCAGACCTTCAGGCATGGATGCTGGGTCCTTTCCACGTTCCCTCCTGCAGCAGGGCTTTTGGACTTAATCCACATTATGGGTGTCTTGATGGTATCCCTCCAGAGAGATTTTCCCCGTTCAGTTCATCCTCACGCAGGCTTGGAGGCCAGACATGAGTTAGAATAAGAGGAAAGGAGTCCAGGCAGGTCCATGGGTGCAGAGATTCAGACACTGATTGAGGCTTAAGGAGCTGTATAAACTGAGGACCCACGAAGCTGTGGATTAATAACCATGCTGGCTTCCCTGTGGCTCAGATGGTAAAGAATCTGCCTGCAATGCAGGAGACCCAGTTTGATCCCTGGATCATGACGATCCCTTGGAGAAGTGAATGGCTACCCACTCCAGTATTCTTGCCTGGAGAGTTCCATGGACAGAGGAGCCTGGCAGACTACAGTCCATGGGGTCCCAAAGAGTCAGACACGACTGAGTGACTAAACACTTTCACTTTTTTTCAGCCTCCTCAGGGATGAGCTGAAAGTTTTCAGAGAGCTCCAGATTTCTGCCTCTCACGAAAGCCTTCAAGGAAAGACCCTTGGAACTTATCCCAATCCGCTGACAGACAAAAGCCAAATCAACAGCTAGCTTTTGCTTCTAGACCTCATTCTCTGGGCCTTGATGTGTATGGTTCTAGAACAGTTCTGAATCTGACATGCAGAGGTGTGAATGTGAGATCAAGCATGTGAAAATAAAAAGTAGGAGGAAAGATACAATTGTGATAGGCAACATATGTCCTAAAAACAGGAAAGTTTGAAGGTATTGTTTGCATTAGACAATGGATGTCTTGTACTTTCTCTGTTTATTTCGCATAAACCTTTTTGTCCTAGAGAGCATTTTATCCTAAAGTGAAACGCTGTCTACTGTGCTTCTGTTTGTCTCTCTGTCTCCATCTCTGGCCTCCTCTTCCTATCCTCTCTTGCTGTCTGAGCAGCTGCCTGATTCCTGACTCACTTTTGTCTGCCGAAGAGTAGAATCAGGTGGTGGGAAAGAAGGACAAGGGGACCCATGCACAGCGGGGCAGGGGGAGGCATTTGCACACAGATTGAAGTAGGCACAGAAGGCAGCAGAAAGCATTATTACCATTATCATGCTAATCTGTTTACAAGGCCCCCTTTATTCATTAATCTTTGAATAGCATGCAGCCTGAAATAAGAACCACCTGTGCCTCTAGGATTAAAAAAATAAGTGTTAAGGACAAATGGAAGCAGGAAGGGAAAAATTAAATATAAGCAAAAGGCTTTAAACCAATCTTTCTGTCATTTAGACCTTCACACATATATTTTACAGCTCACATACTGCAAAGTGGCCAGCTGATTGGCAATTTAGAGCACATCCCCCAAGTTCAGAGAAAAGTCTAAAAATGTAATAAAATTACTAAATGGTCTGTCTTTAAAAATCCAAACAGAGGTTTTTCAACACTAAATTTTATCCTTCTTTTTGGAAGTTAGTACCCACACATAGAATAGAAATGAGTTAACACTTACAGAATCACTGGTTAACTCCATAAAGGAATCTTTTACATTATCTTCACAAAATTCATAGTAGTATAATACTGAAAGCTAATCCTGGAAGGGACCTTACATATGATCTAGTTCAGTCCTCTGACTGTCTATTAAACTTTTAATTAAGAGTTCTTTACATGCAGTCCATACCTCCATTTGTCATATCACACACAGACTGGTTACATTATCTTTGGAGTAGTTATTCTTACAGGAAGCAACATAGCTCTTCCGGACACTTATTACCCTGTGTTATAACAACTAGCAGGGGCTGGAAGGAGATGTAGACGAGAGCTGCAGCTTTCTTTGCCATTGTTGCTAAGATGGCAGCGATACCAGTTAGAAAATCTGCAGAAGACATAGCCCACCTAGACCTAAGAATCTTCTAAGAAGAAATACAACATGCCAACGGAATGGAGTGGCTTCCATATTCCTTTAGATAGGACTGGAAGTTAGCTAAATAATAGTTCTTATTAAAAGACATTCCCTTTGTCAAGAGACTTTGTTCTCTAGTTGTAACCACCAAACCTTTTTGGTCACAGGTGGTTATTCAGTCACTCAGTCGTGTCTGATTCTCTGTGGCCCCATGGACTGCAGCACACCAGGCTTCCCTGTCCTTCACTTTCTCCTGGAGCTTGTTCAGACTCATGTCCATTGAGTCAGTGGTGCCATCCAACCATCTCATCTCACTCTCACGAGTGGTAGAGTCATAGAATCTCAGAGCTGTAGGGCCCTCCCTCTAAACACCTACCTCCTTATTTTTCAGAGGAGGAAACTGAAGCCCCAGAGAAGGGACTGGGATTAGAACTAGGATATTCGACCTTCCAGCTCAGTGTTTTCCATCTATATGATGACTTTATGATTTAGCTATAGGATGAAGCATTTAAAATAAATCCCTTAACTGTCCATGCCACTGTTTACTCATCTGTAAAATGAGGATTGTTATTTCCCAATTGATTTTTAAGTTCCTCCCGAGCTGGGACTGTGCCATCCATCTCAGTATTTCCCAAGGCACCAAGCTCTCACGGTGCTTTGCACACAGAGCTGCTCAATACATGTTGACTATTGAATAATTGAATGAATGAATGAATATGACTTTTAATTGGACTTCTCAAGTGATGACTTTTTCATTAAATGATTTTCTCAGTTGTGTGCCTGTTCTTAGCCATTCATCTCTTAAATCTCTTTTAGGAAAAGCAGTGAGAAATGATGATGGTGTCTTTGGTAGTTCTGCTGGAGAATCTTTCAGTACTGCAGAGGCCCAATTTCAGTCACAGAATTGTTACTTGTTTTCTTTGCACTTGGTTGTTTATGGAGCCTTAGGAAGGCTTGGTGATCTGTGAGTCCTTTGACTTTGAGATTCTCAGCAGCAGGGTCATTGGGGAACCCTCTCCAGTGGATTGCTATGGGATCTTTTCATTTTTCCTGAAGATAGAGAGGAAATTTATAGGGGGATCATGACTGGGGACTTTATCTAACTTGTTTCCTGCTATATTCTAGTGCCTAAATAATACCTGGATCATAGTAGAAAATAAATGGATAAATTCAATGTAGACAGAGGTCTGCTTTTGCTTCACGATCTCATGCCTTCAACACAAGAAGCTGGACTGGGGGGCTGATGTTTTCTTTCCAAGTCTGTGAATTATCTGATGCTGTTCCTCTGACTCAGAAATCCTGACCAGGATCAACTCTTCGCCTGAAAGCATGAATTCTGTCAGTCTGTTAAAAATCTGTGTCGTTGGACCTATAACTCACATTGCCAAGGCCCTTTGTATTCCAAGACTCTTCTCTTCACTACCCCATGAAATGACCTCCCACAAAGGCTGGTTGCCCTCTTCTCGGCTTCTGAGAACAGTCATTCAGAGAGGTCAAAATCCAAGGCAGAGAGATTATTTGGGGGGAGGGGTTAGAACAAAATTGCTGTTTTGTTCATTCTAACTTGCTTCTCAGAGGCACATGACTGGCATATTTGGGTCATTAAATATAAAGAAATTCTTCTTATGAATTATGCCAGCAAGATGTTTTTGGATCATAAGAAAATGGTGTGTGTGGTGACTGCCAAGTCGTGTTTTTATATGTATGACTCTGAGCACATCACCCGTGGATCTGTATGTAAGAGGCAGTGGGGCTGTGTACATGTATAGCATCATTCATTCGGGCCCTCAGAACCTTTCATAAACATGCAGTCACATAAGACTCCTGTGAGTTAAATAAATAATAAGATCCTTAGCCCCTTGAACAGAATATGAAACCTAAATATTGAAAAATTAGGTAATTTAGCCCAAGGCCTCATGTGCACAGACAGCAGGGCCCAGGGAGCCGCACCTAAGCGCCAGCAGCAAGAATCTTACCAGCAAGAAGGCATGAAGGCAGGTCGCAGTGCGGCTCTGAGAAGAGGCTTCTATTCAGCACCTGGTATGTTCCTGATACTGAGTTAGAAACTCTTAAAGGGGGGAAAGGCAAAACATACCCAAGTCTTTTCTCACAAGGCCTAAAAAGCAGTCTTTTCAATTTGTTGAGCTCACGCCGGGTGTGACAGTTCAATATTGAACATAATTAAAATATTGAATGCTCTACTACAGTCACTGTTTGGTCTTGGAGGCAGAGAGCAGTCCTGTTCCAGGGTAGTGGCGGGGGGAAATTGATGGTAATGGAGAGGAGTTGGGGCAGTGCGTTCAAAAATAGGTTTGGAGTCAACAGAGAATAGAAGAATGGACCTTACATTTGAGAAGAACCCAAATAAACAACTGAGAGATCAGAAAGAGGTTTGTGCTTTCATAGCACTTCCCACTGTATCTGTTCTCCTTTTGGTAAAAATGAAGGAAACGGTATCAGTTAGTAGCGAGCCGCCATGGGAAGCACAGCTGGGGATGGTTAATGTGTTGATAGTCACCTCGGTGACATGCTCTGTATTTGATCTGTATCCGCATGGCATTAGGTACCTGCTCTCTTGAGAGCATTTAAGAACGTGACACTGGAGGCATTTCCATGGAGACATCTCTCCACCGGGTATATGGTATGAGCAGAGCCAGACTTAAGAGAAAGGCCCTTCTTGGCTGCAGGATGAATACAGACCAGCAGGTAGAACCGTGTTGAGAAGGAATCCTTGGGTGTCCCCAGGGCCTCTCCCTTCCAAGACTGAGCTCTGTCTAAGATTGTCAGGCAGGTGTTCAAATGAATAATGCAGCTAAAAATACTTCCAGCAGCAGCTGGGATGGTCTTTGAGTAGCTCTGGGATGATGGGAGTACAGCATCCCAGCTACTTGGGCAGGTGTGTGTTGGCTTCAGAAAGTTAGAACAAACACTCTCTAGACACCTTCCCTACATTGACCAGACCCCATTGCTGATGGAGAAACGAAACACAATTTTTGTTTCATGCAGCCCTGCTTGGAAACAGGTGTGCCTTCACCGAACCCAGCACAGTTAAAGAACAAACAAATTAACAGGCGTCCACTAGGGGGAGATTGTGGTTTCAGAGCAGTAAGTGGAGTTAATATTTATTCGTTCCCTGTCTAGTTCCTGCCCACCACTAATAGATAGTACTTAGTATAATCTCAGGGAGAAGGCAATGGCACCCCACTCCAGTACTCTTGCCTGGAGAATCCCATGGATGGAGGAGCCTGGTAGGCTGCAGTCCATGGGGTCGCTAAGAGTCGGACATGACTGAGCGACTTCACTTTCACTTTCCACTTTCATGCATTGGAGAAGGAAATGGCAACCCACTCCAGTGTTCTTGCCTGGAGAATCCCATGGACGGAGAAGCCTGGTAGGCTGCAGTCCATGGGGTCGCACAGAGTCAAACACAACTGAAGCGACTTAGCAGTAGCAGCAGTATACTCTCAAGGACAGTAATCTCTGTTAATAATCATAGTGATGATAACTGTTACTATATTAACAGTCTTTTATTAAGCACTTACTATGCGTCAGACACCATATTTGTTTTATTTAATCTGCAAAACAAGAATCAAGGTAAGTAATATGTATCCCCATTCGTATAGATTCAGAAACTGAGCTTCAATAGTGAAACTTGCCCAAGGGCACACACACTTAAGTCATGGAGGTAGGAGTTCGGTCTAAAGCCTGATTCTTGAGCTTTCTTGGACATTTTACTAAAAATGTTAGTTGTATTTCCATGTGAACTTGCACATAACAGCATGCTTTACCTGTTATTTTTTCACTCTAAACTTATACACATGGACTCATATATAATGATATCGTGTGGTGTTGGCACTGTAGCATGTTCAAGGTCATTTTGGAGAATCCAGATTATGTTTTGCAAAAGGGTCTGTCACCCCCAACATGCCTGGGGTGAAAATCAGTGACTACCAGTTGAAGCCCCTGGGTGGATTGCCTTGGGGAACTCCGACTCCGACTCTGAGTGGTCGAGATGTGGTGACTTTCATCATTGTGGATGCTGAGAGGACTAACTCTGGTACCTGGTGTATTGAGGAACTGGGTGGCAAACAGGATCTTTAAGACGATTCTACAGATTTACTATGTTAATTGTTATCACATGATGAGTGGCATTGACCTCAGAACACATGAAGGTCCAAACCCTGAATCACCCAGGCTTTGGTGATGAGCTAAGCCCAACTCTGCTCCTTCTTGAAATCAAAGCTGGTGACAGAGGTTGCCTGGCTGCAGCTCACTGGAGGCTTGGTGATGCTTTTGACCATCCAGACCTGACGTAAACATGATGGAGTTATCGACGGACTCTTTATTTTTTGTGGCAGGGACTGGTTATGAAAGGGAAGTCTGTTTCAGAATTTCAGATTTTAAAATGGAAAAATGTGAATTTCAAGTAAGGCCTATTTTAAGTCTTTTGCGATTGAACTGCAGTCCTGTTTTTCCAGTCTTTATGGTAAATTCTCCTCCCTCAAAGTGGAATCACACTTGGATTTACTGAAAGAGGAAGGGCTGACCCTTGGGAACTGGCCAAATGACAATTTTCGGCTGATAACAAAATTGTTTCAGAATTCTACTCAGCCTTGCTTCTGGCCAGAGATACCATCAGATCAGATGAATTGAACAAGCCGGCGGGCTACCAAGAACTGCCCAAGGAGACCTCCCAGGCCTGCTGGTCTGTGAGAAGGACACACGGGCAGGATGTATCCCAGGAGCAGGCAATGCCACGATGAGCCATTTTTCTATACATTTGCATTTGGGTTTAGATCTAAGGCAGGTGGGGGGTTGGCAGGAATTCTTCTGTCTGAACCTCATCCTGGAGAGAGAAGGTTAGAAAGCTAATGGTCTGACATCAGGGGTATCATGTGGAATGTGAGCCCTGATTCCAAATGTGATGCAATTCTCTGATGAAGCCACAGCCAGAACCTGGACACCAGGAAGTACTAGCCTTTTTAACTTGGCCTGAGTATTGGAAAGCTTTTTTAGGCTATTAATTCAAATTGTAAAAATCATATTTACAAGAAACCAGGGATTCCATATTAGAATTATCTGGAGATCTTTTTAAAATCGTGCCCATCCTGGGTCATAATCTCTGGATGTGGGGGAGGCCCAGGGGTGTGTATTTTTGCAAAGCCCCCCCAGGGTGATTCTATGCCAGGCCCCACTGAACTGAAACCCAGGGATTTAGATTAATTAATTAATTAATTCCATAGTAACATTGTTTTTGTCCCATCCAATGAACATGCCAGCTGTGGTCCACTGTTTCTGTCATTGGATTTGGAAGTGTTTTGGCTCCTTGAAGTACATGGGGTCTGTGTGTGTGTGTGTGTACGTATGTGTGCATCCGTTTGTTTTCTGAAGCATGCAGCCTGCTGCTGGGCCTGTGACGTGTGATCAGAGCGATGTGGACATGGCGAGCCCGGGCACGCTGACCCTCCCCGTTACACTCTGCCTGCACATAGAGTTAACATCCTCTAGGTACAGCTCTGGAATCCCACGCTGACCTTTTCGTGAAGCATTAGAATCAAGTAGAACATTTCCAGTTTTACCACAAATGCTTGCCCCATGGGAAAACACTTGCCTACATTTTATGACAATTGATTCTGATTTTGAGGAACTAATTTGTATTGAATGCAAAACGTTCAGCCTCACATGGAAACTGGAAAGTCCCCACATCCAGGCAGGTCCAACATCGTGTTTCTGTTGTAAAGACAGGGGAAACAATGAAAGATTGTGTTTTCTGTTTCAGAAAATTCTTCCTGCATTGTTCTGCATATTTGTATTTTTTACAGTCCTGTGGGTCTAATGACAACAGTTACAGATGTCTGGGCTCATGGGAAACTTCATCCTGTCTGGTTCTGAGTTCCGAGATGGCAGAGGCTTCTGGATCTTTTACTGTGAGAAGTTCCCATTATGCCAAGGATCCCGATGTGATCATGCTGACCCCTCTGAAGGATACTTGCATACAGAACTGACATTTGGGCTCTGCAGGGAAAATCAGCATTTCACTCCCTGAATCGATGCTCTGTCCTCCAAGGAAGGAAAGTGCCTAGGACTGACTGTATGGTATACGCAAGAACTCTGGAACCTTCTAACGTTGTCTGGAAGAAGTCACAGAGACAGTAGCTGCAACCTATTAGGCTAGCATCTGCTGACATAAACAGGAGCCCCTCAAGCATACCTTCTGGCAGTGCCCAAACCAGGGGTTCACGTAGAGAAGTATTATCACTGATGCTTGAGTACCCCTGCCCCCAGTCCCAGGGCTTCCCAGGTGGTGCTAGTGGTAAAGAACCCACCTACCTGGAGAAGGAAATGGCAACCCACTCCAGTATTCTTGCCTGGAAAAGTCCATGGACAGTGGACCCTGGCGGGCTGCAGTCCATAGGGTACATGACTGAGCATGCATGCATGAGGGTGGAGGGAGATGGGTTGGTAGTAACAAACTGGTAGAACTAAAATAAATACAAAATAATTTAAAAAACCCCACCTAACAATGCCGGTTAGACGTAAGAAATGCAGATTTGATCCCTGGGTTGGGAAGATCCCCTGGAGAAGGGCATGACAACCCACTCCAGTATTCTTGCCTGGCGGGCTACAGTCCATGGGATCGCAAAGAGTCAGACATGACTGAAGCAACTTAGCATGCACGCATGCCTCCAGTTCCAACCAATGTTGTCTTCAGTAGGAACAGCAAGTGGGATTTGAGGAAGGAGATGGTGAGATGCCTATTAAGGTAACAGAAATGCTCAGTGGAACATTGCTTGTTTGGTCTTGTGATCTCTGGTCCAAGGGAGGCGCTTCTTCAGTACTGGAGCCATGGTGGGCTTGGGACTTCTGTGGTTTCCTTCCTGAGGTCTATTCACAGTGGCTGTAACTTCACTGCAACAAAAGACAAATGTTAAGAGAACCCTCCTGGACAGGGGTCAGGGGGCTCTTTATCCAAAAGAATGTCAAGACAGATGATAGTCATCCTAGTCTCTACGTGAACCCATGAGAAGATGGCTGTGGGGGTTGGGGCAGGTGTGGGTATCCCTAAGGAACTCTCCAGTCCCAAGCATCCGTAAGCATTCTCAAGTTCATGCAACTGTCTGTTCCTGTTTCTGGAATTCGCCTCTTGGCATTGTTGTGCAGGGGACTTTTTCCAGCTGTGCTTGTGGTAGAAAGCTCAGTTGTGCAACCACGAACGTGGCAGTCCCTCTTCTTCCCCACGGATGCGTAAGCAGGTATTTGACTGGGTTGCAGATGAATTTGGGAGTTTGAGGGTCTTAAAACTCTCTTCCATCTGATACTCTGTGTGGCCAGAATTCTCTTTAGACTCTGTTCCACATCTCACAGACTTCATCTGTAAAACTGGGGGGCAAGTGTTTTCTGGTTGGTTGATTTGTTTTTTGGTCCTCCATATAGGATTGAGAGAGAATGGAAGTAGAAAGATAATGCCTTAAAAGCTGAAACTTTTGCCTTTTTTGGGCTCTAGTAGGTGAGGGCAGTTGTTTTCCACTGTAGAATACCTTCTAAAACATTTACCTGAATTCTCTTTTTCCTATTTACTGTTATTAGCATAAAAGGTTGAGTTGCTAATGGTCTACTCCTGTTCCCCAGATATGAATACTGAACATTTCATTTGACTTCTTATCAATACCTCACCTGTGGTTTCTTTTTCTCTGCCTGGTATTGGCTCATCCCAGGGAAAGGAGGAATCTCGCCCAAGGACTAGCAGGGGGTGGGTACATATATTATCACATATGCTATATTCACACAGGGTTTCATTCAGTAGTCCATCATTTAATAAGTGATGCTCATTCATGTGACAAAACTGTTTTGAGCATCTTTATTGGGTCAGGCTATACTCTAGGCACTAGGGATGCAGCACAAACAGAGCAGACAGAATCCTTGTCCTCATGGAGCTTCTGTTTTATGAAAGAAATAGACAATAAGTATGTTATCACGTGGTATCAAATGGTACACAAACCTGTAAGATGCTCTTCTCTTTTAAACCTGGTTTTGCCTCTTTCCCTTGGATTGAGTTTCAGCTCTAGGCTCCCTGGCAAGTGGTTGGTCCCTCATGTGGACTCCCATGCCTGGCTGTCACTGACTGTAGATATCTGCAGGCTTACTCTCATGCTATGTAACCATTTTCCATTACAGAAGCTTCTTGCTGCTCACCAGAGCCTTAATCTCTTATGCTGCGATCAATGGGTGTGTGCCTTTCCCACTTGGATGCTCATTTTTTAATCTTTACTGCCTCCCTCAATGTCATCCTGTTCCATTTTTCTTTATAGACTTTCAGGTCTACTGTACCTGCTGATTACTTAGTGGAAAATGCCGGACATCTCCTTTAATTAATTCCATCGATTTCAAATCCCACAAGGTTTGAGGTCCTTAGATTTCTGAAGCAGTTAAATGGAATGTCTAAATTCCAACCTTTTCCTTCTACAAATTGTTTTGCCACAAAGTTGCTGGGAGAAGGTGCTGCGGTTTTATTTATTTCAAGGAGTGTATTAATCCACAGAGGACTCTGAATTCTTAACTGGCTGTTTGTATACAGAGAGAAGGAGAAAGGTGCTTGGGTGCCTCTTTCTTCCCCTCTTCTGGCATCTCTCCTCAGGAAACATTTTTCTCACTCTCTCCTTTCTTTTGGTCATCTTTCCCCTTTGTCACTTATTTCTACAGTCCTGGCTGAACTGGGACTTTGTCTTAGCAGCCAGTTGTTTCTGAATTCTTTGAACAAAGGTGTGACCAGGACTTTTAACTACCCAGGGTGTTTTCTAGGAAGGTACAGCTAAAAACCTATGGCAGTATGTGAGTTATATATACATGATTTTCTAATGCTTTTTGCTAATAGTAAGCATGGGATTTCTAGAATAGTGTTATCAAATCTGGCTCAAGCATTTTAAGATTTGTAAGAATGGTAACCTTTCCGCATGGAGAAAACATCACTAGACGAACTTTGAGATGCTGTGAACTCGATTCCCTCATTTTATAAATGCAAGTGTGAGGTACAGATTGAAACCTTATCATGAACTGGACCTGATACTAGGCACTATACATATACGATCTCTGAAGGGTGGGGGAACTGATTTCTGGGCATATTACAAGCTGCACCTAAAACCCAATTCATTTCCAATCACTGTACTGCCTCTTCTTAAACCAAACAGCCGAAGAGAGGGAAGAGAGACTTAGTGCAAAGAAGTTCTTTGGACTGACTCCCAAGAGGCTTACTAGGTTGTAAACAATCATGGACCCTCCTCAAAAGCCGGCACTGGCAAATGCTGGGTGGTGGCTAGCAGTGGGTGGTGCTTGGAGCAGTGACAGTCGTCAAAGAGTTAATGTTGGGTGGTGGGCATATGAACGGGTTTGGAGGAAGAGATCGACAGATGAATACACCCTCCTACCCCCCATCATGCCATCTGACCATCTGAAGTTGTGTACATGATGGAAGGCCAAGAAACGTTCTAAGAAGGGGCGTGGACGTGTCTGAAAGGACTTTTTCCTTTCTGCCCAGGCCAGCCAGGCAGCAGAGCCCTGCACTGCCTGCGGCTGGGGAAGACTCTGTTGCTATGCGCCGGAAGCTTAATTTTATTATTGCTCTCCCCTATTTAATGTCTGTCTCTCAGGCAGCTGGTGATGTTTTAATGAAGCTGGAATTGTATAGTCTGTAGCGCTGGATAATCATAAGCTGCCGAGTCAGAATCAAATTAATAATTCATGAAATTAAAGTGTATAATTAATTTGAACCGTGCAGATGAGAAGAAGGGCCAGAGCCCACAGCCTAGAAGGAGCTGAAGTGTGGGGAGTGTTTACTGAACTCAGCTTCTATCCCCAAATAGTGTAAATCGGCTTATAGGGCAGGTGTAGCAAGTCTGTGGGTCTCTCTGCACATATAGGCTTACCTGAAACAAAGTACTTTCATCTCAAACTTGGATTAAGCTTCTTAGAAGCTGCGGAGCATTTTAATTGGCTTTGATTCACCCTTCCTTGGCCCCAGAAAAATCTTGTTTTAATGGGAAATGAGATTGTCAGATGTTATTGGTTATGAATCTTGGTGGCATGTGGGTCCCTTGCAGGCTCTGTCAGAACGTTTGCTCTTTTCTGCAGTCGGCAGAGACGTAAATCACAGTCCCCAATTATGGAGTCCTTGAGCTTCCTAGCCCCTCGATTTCTCTCTCATGAGTGTGCTTCTTCTCATATACACGCAGACATGCACACAGGGAAATACAAACAACTTCCTGTAGACCAGGGATGCCCAGCCCCTGGGGTCTAATGCTTGATGATATGAGTTAGAACTGATGTAATAATAATAGAAATAAAGTGCACTGTAGTGCGCTTGAGTAATCCTGAAACCATCTCTTCCCTCCCACCCATCCACTCTCCATCTTTGGAAAAATAGTCTTCTATGAAACTGGTTCCTGGTGCCACAAAGGTTGGGAACCACTGCTCTAAACAACAGTGATGGTACGTCTCGCATCTGGTACCTTCTTTTCCTGCTCAGATGTGTTTTGCAGTAGCTGAAGAAAGGTATTCTCTGTGCCGTTTTTAGCAGCAAAGTGAAGGGAGAGGAGCCTGAGGATCTACCGCATCCAGAGATGGGGCCTGGTCCACAGATTTCGGAACCGCACTGCCTTCCTTGTCTGATGCTTTCAGGCTGCTTTGTGATGCTCTTCTTTGTCCCCTCTTGAGGTGGAAGAGGGCAGGGGCTCTGCTTGTTACTGGTCATGTTGACGTTACTTGCTGGGCCTGTTGCCTGTACACTGCAGCTACTGACTAGGATCCTGTTATTGTAGCTTTGGGATGCCTGCCCTGGTCCTCTGTGTGTGCTTGGCTTTGAGTGACAATGCCGTAGTAAGCAGAGGGACCTTTGGGGTCCGCTCTTCACTGGAAAATCCCTTGTGGTGTTTTAGGCTCCTAAGCATGGCATGTTCCTCCCCCAGTGGAGACATGCAGAGAGCAGGAAGGCAAAACAGGGACCTGCATTTGTCCCTTCCTCCTTGTCAGGCCTTTGAGAGTTCTTGTTCTAAAGGGACACATGCTTGGAGGCTCTGATATTGACTAATAATGCATAAATTCCCCCAAGGTTTGTGCCGAATTGAGCCTCCACTGACTTTAGCTTCTTGAGTCTTCCAAATGCGTATTTGTCTCTCACAGAGAGGCTGCTGTCTACCCCTGTATTCACACACTTAACCAGAAACCCCAGGAGGAAGTCCTCCTGAAGAGAAAACTCCTTAATCATCCAGGGCCTCACACACCAGAGTCCAGTTCTCTTGACTCTCTCTTGATCTTCTCTAACCTGGTTTGTTTGCATGGCCTTCACTTCTATACCACCTTCCTGCTTCCCCACAGGTAAGGTTTCAGCCCCTGGTGATTTGGCCAGACTGACTGATTACCCATAAACACATCTCAAGTTCTGTTTTGCTTCCAGCGATCCTTAAACCATTGCATGTCTAACATTCTCAGACTAATGCACAAATCAGGAACATTTGATGCCCAACCCATAACAAACACGTTTTGGGGCAGAAATAATGGTCCTGTAATATGTCTGGCTTCCTATCTTCAAAGCACTTTACATACATAAGTAAATCCTTAAAGTAGCTATCCGTCTTTTTTTTTTTTCCCCCGGCAAGAAAGCCAAGATGGAGAATTAAAGTGACTTGCTCAAGGCAACTGGAATGGTTGGCACCATGATGGGTTTTATTTTGTCCTACTTTTTGGTTGGTAGAGGGAATCTTAGACAACCTCAGGATTTGGAAATGAAATGTAACCACCTAAGAGCTTCTGGAATTTCCTTCTCTTGTGTTCAACTAAAAATTTTTGACTGCCCTGGGGGATTGGATATTATCTCTGAAAAAGTGTTATCCTGTTACATGGTGTCTTGTACAGCCCTTTCACCTTAGAAGTTTAATCTGTCTTTGACCAGATTAAATATCATTTGAGACTACTGTAGAACAATCAGAGTTTGTGCATAGTGTTTATTTGTGAGTTCTCTTTTTACATACCAACATTTTGGTAAACGCATAGCTGCTTCCTCTAGGGAATGGGATCTTTCTGACTTGAATAAGGAAAGTTTACAGAGATTATGGTCTTTTTCTGGGTTTAATGTAGAAAGAATAGGATGGGATGAGAATGATGGCTCCTGGGTCTACCTGTCCATCAGTTGAGTAATTGGACTATGACCTGCCAGCCCAGTTGTTTTAGCCATGCTAACAGTGATTAGGTTAGATTGCATAGGATCAATCAGTTTAATCAACCGGTGGCATTCAGCCATGAATATGGCTGGAACCAGTGAATTAACCAGAAAAGTGCAGCCATATCTGGGTATTTGAGCAGACGCAAGCTGAATCCACACCAAGGAATTAATGTAAAATGGGAAGCCTGGCCACTTTTCTCAGTACCATGTTTGAAGTCTGCTGTGTATAAGTTGGAGCTTTATGAGGTATAAAAGGTCTTCAGAAAGTCTCATAGGAAGAGAGGTAACTCGTAAAAGCTATAATGACGAAGGAATGCTTTACTAGTAAAAGCAGCCCTGCACCTCACACTGGGGAGCAATTCTCCTTAGATGTCCTTTGTCTGGATCTTCGTCGCACTCTTTGTACAGGACTGGGAGAGTGACTTTTACATAGGAAGAAGCTGAGGCACATCGAGGGGCAATGACAGCGTCGGATTCCCTGTGAGCAGAGGCAGAGGTGGAGACGCGCATCTGTCTCAGCAGTCGCTTTGTCTAAGAGCCTCTCTTGAATTCCCATGATGCGGGATGAAGCCCTTCCTCTAGCTTTCTGGGCTCCCTCCAGCCACTCTTCTTGATCACTTCACCTTTGTCAGATGCTTGAGCAGTGCAATTCGGTGTTCAGTTCAGTTCAGTCGCTCAGTCGTGTCCGACTCTGTGACCCCATGAACGGCAGCATGCCAGGCCTCCCTGTCCATCGCCAACTCCCAGAGTCCACCCAAACCCATGTCCATTGAGTCGGTGATGCCATCCAACCATCTCATCCTCTGTCATCCCCTTCTCCTCCTTCCTTCAATCTTTCCCAGCATAAGGGTCTTTTTCGGTGTTAGGGTTTTGCTAAAACTCAACACCAAGCTTAGGCTTTATTAAGTTACAGACCCCCAGGGATAAATATTTTGACCCTTTAGCAGCTCCCGAATGAATTATTATACTCATCCCTTGGCATGTACATAATGAACATGTAATGAAATTCAGTAATTAACTTATTTAATTTATGTATTTGTTTAATGTGTGCCCTTAATATCTGTCTTATGATCTTAGGAAATCTCTGCAATTCTGTTGGTTTTGATTATAAGATTCTAGGACACAGGGACTGTGGCTGTGCAGGTTTATTTGCTGTTCACTGTGTCACATTAATAAAATTACATTTGGTTATAATTCAAACGAATAAGTTCCTGTTTAGAGTATTTTAATAAAGTCCATTCTGGAAGAACTAACATAATTTTGAAAGTAGTAAGGCAAATAAGCTTCACTTAGTGGTTCTGAGCAGAGGCGGGGTAGTTCTTTGTGTGGGTCTTCTGGCCTGCTGCATCCATTCATGCAATCGCAATTGTTTTTTATTATTGAGATTTGGAGATTGATTTAGACTGTGAGGGACACACATACCTCTGATGGTAGGGTCTTGAGTTGGTTTGGAGCAGAAGCCAGCAGTCCCTTCTTACACACCAGAGATGATTCATGCTCACTTTTCCTTTGGCACGTGAAGAGGTGACTTCTGCCATGCAGGCCATGAGACTTTTTGCCTTTGTCAGCTGCTAGAATTTGGATGTAGGTATTGTATGGTACAGTTGCTCCCGGGTGGCTCAAGTGGTAAAAGAATCCCCCTACCAGTGCAGGAGATGCAGGGGACATGGGTTCGTTCCCTGGGTCATGAAGATGCCCTGGAGTAGGAAATGGCTGTCCACTTCAGTATTCTTGCCTGGAAAATTCCATGGGCAGAGGAGCCTGGTGGGCTACAGTCCATGGAGTTGCAAAGAGTTCAACATGGCTGAACACACACACACACACACACACACAAGTACACACACACACACACAAACATTACATGGTACATGGGCTTATTTTGTTTGTGCGCCAGAGGTCTTTACCCCAGCTTCCAAGTTAACAGTTACTACTGCATCCCCCAACCTGTAAAGGGCACTGGTGAGAAGTCGATTGTCCCAGATAGAAGAGGGAGGCTCTTACCTCACTGATGATTTTAGCAGAATTTGTGAGCATTTGCATCTTCCTTCATCATCTGCTCCGAAAAATAGAGATGGCTCATTCCAGCTGATCCTGGTGAGAATGGGGTGGCTCTGGTTAACACAAATGATCCTTTTCAGACTGTGCTTCTTGGAGAGGGGAGCAAAGTGCCCACAAGCACTGACAAGATCCTGCACGAATATGTTCCCATTTCTTGTGCAAACCAATAATTTATTTGTTTTCCATAGTGAAGCCCAAAGCATAGAAGGTTCGTAATTTTCAAAAATTATTTATTATCATGATAACACTTCTCCACAGGCAGCAGATAGCCCATTATTCAGAATTATAACCTATCCTGGTTTTTGATCCTGCCTGAATAATGAAATTGGAAGAAATGCAGGAAATCTGGGTATTCGTGTTAACTAACCATACTTCACTCAACAGGAGGCGGGAACCTCACTCAACCAAAGATTTGTTTATTTTCTCAAAAAGGCATATTTTGTGCTCAGGGCCTCTGGTTTTTAACTTTCCAACACCAGTGAAGAGTCATTGAGTAATTTTTAACTGCAGGATGCATCTCTTTCCCCAGATATTCCCCACCCACTGCAACATATTTCAGTTTAAATGGCCTGTTCTTTTTCTTCTTAGAGCTGTGTCTCTGCATGGGTGAGAACTACAAAACCGGTCAGGAGGAATTTGATATGCCAAGTGGGTCAGCTCATTATAACTTCTAGGAAACCACAAGATAATTGTAGGGCTCTTGCTGGTAGGCTCCTCAGCACTGTGTTAAGCATTTTTATACTCTTCTCTGCTCTACTTGCAAGAGCTGCTTCTCTTTACGGTCCCTTTTATAGGACATCGGAATAAAGGTGGTTGACATGTATTTTCAAGGCAGAATTTTCCAGGCAGTGTCCAGGGCTTATCTGGTAACTGACCTTAGCGTTTTAAAACAGCAAAAATAAAATATGTGACTCAATCCCCATAGTAAGTAGGAAGTAAATTTTGAATAGTCAGCTTCAAATCATCAGAATGCCTCTGATGATAAAGAGTGAGTTTTTCACTAAATAATAGCCTATTGATGGATTCACTCACTATGAAATGGTCAGAATTGACCAACTGAAATACCTTTTGCTCTTTATCCCTGTGCTCAGATTTGTGCCTTCATTTTTTTCTCCCTCCTTTTCCTCATTTTTATCATAATTAATAATTATTTTTATCATAGAAAAATCTTCCTATTTTTATCATCAAAAATATTTTTTATTATTATAATAACAGGCGGCATTGATATAGCATTTACAATATGCTTGGGACTCCTCCTGGCACTTTTTAGGCAATTTAGTTAAGGGAAACAAATGAAGTAGATTTAAATATTCTCTCTGTCTTACAGTTAAGGCATGTGAAGCCCAGAGAGGTTAACTCACTTACCTAAGGTCACACAGCTAATCAATGGCATATTGAGTCTATGTAGGCAAGTGGTCTGTCTTAAGAGTCTATGCTTTTAATCAGTAAGCTGTGCTACTTCTTAGTATAAATGCAGTAAGCAGAGATAATAATAATATAATAACAATGAATAATAACAGTAGTAGTAAACATGACTTAATATTTCCTATGCATCAGGTACTGTGGCACACGCTTTAAATCACTCTCATTAATCTTCCCAGTAATTTCATTAGTTAGTATCCCTTACTTCGCATATTTAGAAACTGACGTAGTTTCTAAACTTGCCCCGTTACACATATAGTAAGTAGCAGAGCCACTTATTATTGTTGAGATCAATCCTGGAGGGCTTCAGGACATTTCAAGGCCACAGTAAATCTCTGTGAGGGAGCAGAAGGTGGCGTGGGGAGTTGGAGGAGGTTTGAGATGGTGGGTCTTTCCGACGAGTCTATAGTCAGCGAATCCATTTCTTGTCTGTTATCTGTTCTGCTCCATGAACATAGCCCCTCACTCTCAGTTCCCGGCTTGATGGCCTTGATGAGAAGAGTGAATGTGGAATGGCACAGAGGCATTGCCACAGCTAGCTCTCTTGCCTAAAGTGATGCCTTGTAACCCGGTAATGCCTGCCGCGTGCCCAGAAGCCAGGCCTGTGGGCATCCTGACCTCCTTTGCCCCTCAGGAAGTGGCCATGTGGGTCCTGAGACTGCTCTGTTCACGATGAGCATGAAACTGCGCCACCGTCTCCTCCTTGGTGGCTCAGTTCTTGCCATCCCTCTCCTGTCGCTTTGAGAAGTTCAGTGTCCTCCTCCTTGAAAGGTCTTACTGGAACAAAGATGTCTATGGCTCTCCCTGTCCCTCTGGCCTTAGCCGCCACAAGCCAAATTGGGGGCTGAGTACCCTTGGAGTCAGGCTCCAAGATTCATTACTCAGAAAAAGTTCTGCTTTGTGTGAACTTGGTCAAGTCTAGAACAGCCACAGAACATAAACTTCAAAAGTTTCAACTGGCTCCATTCTATTGGAGTTAAAGAAGCAACTCAATAACCATTTATTGCAAATTTTAACCATATTTTCCCTTAAGATTTATCAACACCTTTCTCTGGATGGTGGGGTTTTGAGTGTGGCCCTTTTGTTTTAGTGTGCAAAAATGGAATGCACACAGGGGTGGCACTCATCAGAATGAAGTCAGAAAAATGGAAGATTCCAGTGTTTTTATGCCGGTTCATTCTTGCTCTCTATCTGTGTATACGTGCATGTGTGTGTCTGCCCGTGTCTGAGTCTGTGACACGTGGTCAGCAGTGTCTTTTGGAGGCTGGCCTCCTTCTCTGTCATCTCTAGGAGCGTCTCCACAAGGGACAACCCCCTTGAAGTATTTCTGTGTCTTTCTCCTTGTTTCCCACTGTTTGCTTTCCATTCCCCCATCACATGTTAATGGCTCACATCATCTTCCCTTTTCATCACCCGAAAAACAAAATCTCACTTGGCTTCTTCTCTGATTTCAGCCTGTCACTTGATGAGGTCCCTGCTATTTATATTTTTGTTTGTAGGAGGGAGCGGGGAACGTATAAATAAAGCCCAGGCAAACCCAACCGCCCGGCTGGATACGAAGGGACTCCCTCATCTCATGGCAGCAGGGCTGCCTAACTGGTAGTTAAGCAGGGCCCAAGAGGTCCACACTGTGAATGCCGTTGAAAGGGTTACTGGGAAATGCAAACAAAAACAACATGCAAATGAGGCTGCCAGCAACAGGTAGACTTAATCAGATGCTGTCAGATGAATTCAGCATCTCCCCGATTGTCGCCTCTCTTTGCCTCCCATTCGGAAGCCCTCATCTGCTCCAGATGTGGTTTAATTTACTGCGACTTGGCTAATTACTGTAATTAAGGATTAATTACTGTTAATTACTTTCACATAAACTCAACGCCAGTCAAAGAGCGGAGCCTTATGAAGTCTGCCACCGAAGTGAGCACGGCTCGGCGGCCTGTGTGAGCTCTGCAGGTCTCTGTGTATTGCCTGGGCCCCTGCTGCCACAAATCTGCCTGACCTTCCAGCATCACCAGCGGGATGCGAGGGCCAAAAGTGCAGGAAGGGTCAGCGCTCCAACCCGCACAGGGCATCAACTACCAGGTACTTCCTTACACCGTGGGCAACCAGAAGGGCAGGGCTGATGTTGGGGAGATGGCCTGAACAACCTGCAGAGAGAGCCACGAAGCACCAGCCGTGCCCCATGAATGTGGGAGCCAGTCTTGTCTTCTTTTTCTGCTATTACACTGTTGGCTTCGTGAGCTAGCAAGAAGCCAGAATTCCACATTGGTGCTGAGGCAGGGGAGAAGTTCACTGTAGGTAATTGGAACAAAAATAAAAGAGATGGCCAGAAGTCAGCCCCAGGTCATCCATTTCTTCCTAAGTGCCACCTGCCCTTCTTCTTCCCTAGGCTCCACCTTTCTCCAGCTGTTTAGAATCTTTCCCTTTCTCATGCATATGTGCCTAGTTGCTCAGTTGTGTCCGACTCTTTTGACCCCATGGACTGCAGCCCGCCAGGCTCCGCTGTCCATGGGGATTCTCCAGGTAAGCATACTGGAATGGGTTGCCATACCCTTCTCCAGGGGACCTTCCCAACCCAGGGATTGAACCCAGGTCTCCCACATTGCAGGCAGATTGTTTATTATCTGAGCCACCAAGGAAGCCCTTCCCTTCCTCATTTCATTCAGATGATCAAAGATAGAAATTGTGCTTTCTCGACCCCTCCAGTTCTTCCTTTGTCTCCATCCTTGACTGAGACTGCTCTACTTAACGATATCAAGGTTCCGCAGTTGCTCAGTGCAATGTGTATTTTCCAGTTCTCATCTTAATGGACTTCTTTCTTTGATGTACTTGATGCTTTCCTTCATGACCTCCTCTTAGAATCCCTCTTCTCTTGGCCTCTGTGATTCTGCATTATTTTGTTTCTCTTAATGGGTTTCTCTCTTGGCACAGGACCCTTAGATACTGGTGTTTCCCTCAAGTTCTGATCTCACATGGGCTATGAAAGGATCTCATTCTACATACATCCTGATTCCATCCATCTCAGGATGTCTGTGACTCATCCTCCAGACTGAGAACTCCTTGATGCCAAGTTGTGTGTTTCATTCATTGTTCTGTCCCACAGAGATGTAGTGGTACCGTCAACATGATGTTGTTCCTGTTTTTTGGACCGTGCAACCCTGAGCCATACGCATCTTTTGATATCCACCAGTGCAACTTTCAAGGATCTTTCTTGTTTCCTGTTCCACCTTTACCACTGCAAAGGAGAATTTTTCTGTTGGGGTGAGGCAGGTCTTTGAATTTGTCATTCAAGAAAATCCTAGGACTAGATTGTTTCAAAGTGGGGTCGGAAAAGGGTCTTTTTGATTGTGAAATTCCAAAAGATATATCACTGATGCAGAAAAAGAATGCTGGAATACTTTGTGATATGTTTTTATTCTCTGTATTATCATCTCTATAAAAAGTAAGCTGCCTGGACGTAAGTAGGGTTGTCTTCATATTGACAAAAGGATACTGCTCAAGTGAAAAGGAAACCTTAATTGAGGGAAAAAGAAACATTGAAATGATTTTTTTACTATTGCCAATTAAATTATTCAGTAAATTGAAAAATAGTTTTTATATTTGAATCAATTATAAGTAAGATTTTAACTTTTATTAAATATTTTAAAATCTTAAACTAAACCGGCTGATCAATTAAAGAAAAATGTTTCATAAAATTAAACTGTGTTTTTTTTTAAATAGACCTGTTTTGTGTTTGTTTCTATGTCACAGAAATATGCTATTAATTTTTTTCTTTAGTTGACTAGAGTGCAAATGGGTTATTGGTATTACTCATACCCATGCAGGTATTCACTTACTCTGTGTTACTGTGTTATGTAAGTGTAGATTCATTTTGTATGTGTACTGTATTATATTTTGTACATGCTTGTATTTTTCACTACATGTTTGCACTTTGTGATTTGAATGGATGTTCAGATATATGTGATTTCAGTGGGAGTACACTTTATATACGGAGGAAAGACACTTTATATACAGAGCAAAGACATCAAGACTGTATGTTTTGAAGTTACCTGCTTTCTTGTTTTCCCCTGGAATTTTATGTTAAGGAATATGTTTCTGAAAGTCTAGATTCCCAGTGATGGTTTAAAGGAAGTGTTTCTTGTATACCAGGAACCAGAATCAACTTCAATGGACAATTCATTTGCAAGTGTAAAATAACAGAAAATATCAAACTACACTGCAAAATTATTTAACTGCATTCTAGTATTTCTTGACTGAATAATCAACTGCACGACTTGAATTTCTCCTTCCAAGTGATTTGTAAGCCATCACCGTCAGATAATGTGTTTGTCATGGCTATGTACTAACTCTTAAAATCAGGTATTGGGTATTTTTTTCCTCATTGTATAAAATGGCTATAACATAAATGGCTCACGTAACGTACTGTTTGAATGCCTGTTGTATGTCACACACAGGACCAAGCCCTGGGGATAACATGGTATTAAATTATCTGTAGTGATGAATTACAGTGCGATAAAATTAATAATAACCATTACCACGAGAAACAAATATAGTTTGACATATTGAACACTTTTTTGTCCTGTGGTGGTATGCATTTACTTAAATGTCTGGATAGCATGTAAGGAGCTAGGAATGGAAAGATGATACTATGATAGAACTGTGATCTGGAGGGGGACTAGTTATATAATTTTTCTGCCAATGCCGTCAGGTATTTCGGGAATATCTCTGAAATAAGGAAATGTGGAATAAAGAGATAATATTGTGACATCATTTTCCAAACTAGAGAGCAAGAACTGTAGTTATTAGGTGAGAAGGGAAACAGAACATTTCAGATT
Source organism: Bubalus bubalis (assembly GCF_019923935.1). Lineage (NCBI taxonomy): Eukaryota > Metazoa > Chordata > Mammalia > Artiodactyla > Bovidae > Bubalus > Bubalus bubalis. Next base: position 4,337,990 of record NC_059162.1, on the reverse strand, counting down.
TTTCTATAATTCATTGATGCTACTATAAAAATATACATCTTCAGGTAAAGTTCACTGTAAATGTTTAATTAGATTATATATTATGCAGTTATTTATGTTATATTGCATAAGCTACATATCCACTGTAGCTTTGGCTCATCTCTAATCAAATTACAATATATATTCCAAAGTATCTGCAGCACCACAGTCATTTGAAACAAATATATATCGCTTTTGTAAAATGAATTGTTTAGATATAAGTATTCATTCAACATTTAGTACAAAAGAATGTATTGAATGGATAGAGAGACCCAAAGTAAGCATACATAGATATGCATAGTCTAGATAGAATGAGACTAATTTGTGTACATTGTCCACATATAGAATATGTACGTTTTTATACTTGAGCAGTTTTTTTGGTAAATATTAAAGATTCATATGTGGTTATGTGTGGGCTTGTATCCCCATGGGCTGATTCAGGGACTTGTGTATAGGAGCATCTCCTTACTGATAGTAGCAACAAAGCTGAAAAGAAAGCAATTGAGAGAGCAAGGGAGAAGGGAAGAGAACAGCCGTGATTAAGTCGGCATTGTTCTATACGATCGCCGGCTGCCTGCTATTGTTTTCCAGCATTTGAAGATGAAACATATTCATTTAGCTTTCAGAACGGATGGCTTTAATAAGGGCAGAGCAGAGAGGTGGGGTAACACTGATGACTAGAGAGACCCATCAAGGCTCCCCCTAAGGCCATTCCGTCAGAGCCGGGGACCACATGACCATTAACTCTGCAATCAGGACAAGTTTTCAACATTCCGGGGTATCCTTCAATGGCAAAAAGAGTCGTTTGGAGTCAAGGGAAGATGTATATCAGCAGTAATTGGATTCTGGCCAAAGCTCTTAGGACGGTATTATCTTTGGTGAGGGAATTGGGAGGGGCTGGGCTGAGCCAAGCGGGTGTGATCCCAGCCAGAGTCAAGAGAGCAGCAGCCACGAGGCCTCAAGCTGGGGGTGTCCCGGCACACCGAGCTGCTGGTTTGCCCAGGAGTCAGTAGGGCCTGTCTGTGGGTGTAAGTGATCCTCTTTCCCCGGCAGAAAAAGGTTTCTGAATATCCCAAGGGATGAAACTTTGGGCTCCCAAGGATGAGGCCACCCTGGTTGCACTTGACTAGACAAAGCTATTTAAGGCCTGAAAGTGCCCCACGCACCCTCTCCCCACTGCTGCCCCCTCCCCTCTCTTCACCCTGACTACTTCATTACAATCTGCCTTCAGGCCGGAATTGCCCTGCTTAAGCCTCAAATCATTATAATTACCATTATTAGAAATAGCTGCAGGGGAGGCATTGGAACACCAAGTAAAAATGTGTGAGTGTGTCCGCCGGCCCTGGAATCACTCCTTTTGAGCTCAGGGGACCACAAGGCATGAAGGTTCCACCAAAGCCAGCTAATGCGATGGCTGTCAGCTCTACTCACCCCACCTGTCAAGAGGGGGATGCAGTGGGGTTCATTTTTTTAATTGACACCTTCCTCTCTCATTCCACGCTCTCTAGTCTCAACCTAATTCCTCCTTTCATCTTCCTTCTTTGAGAAAATCCATTCCTTTGCTCTCCAAATAAAGAAAAGGGGAAAAAACCACACAAGGAACAGTGAGATACACATTATCCTCCAGGGGGAAAAAAAAAAAACAAAACACAACACATAGATTTTAACAAAGGTGCAAACCAGGAAAGGCACCAAAAGTCAGAAAAATAATTGTCAGCCACATATGAGGCCGACAAGATGGATAGATGGAGGAGAGAGATACAAGAAAAGCAAAGCAGGGTAGAGAGAAAAAGAAAAATTTGCTTAAAAATTAGAGAATGAGATAGAAAAGAGATGATGAAAATATTGTACGTTTCTCATCGTCTAATTTCCTTCTAGTCTTTCTTTAAATGAAACCTAGAGTTTCCCGCAATTGAAGGAAAGTCGAGTTGGGAATATGGTGGAGCCGAAAAATAGATCTCACATGAATGTCTTTGATTTTTCAATTCATAAGGACTACTCTCTGTAGACATTCAGGAAGGGTTGTGAGGTGAAATGAGATGCGGTGCTATTGACAAAGATTCAAGGAGACAAGGAAGAAAGTTGTGTGTCCAAGTGGATTCTACCCAACAGTGGTACCTAAACATCTCCTTGTTTTTGTTTTTGGCAGCCTTGGAAGTTTACCCACTCTATGTTTTCTTAGCAGCTGATGACAGAGCCTCCTGAGAAAAGCTCCTTCTGTAAGCCTTGGGCTGTTAAACTTTTAGACCTCTGAATGATCGTTTGTTTGAAGTTAGATTGACATGAATCACATATAACATTAGTGGTATTTAGAGATGGACTGGGTCAGCTAGTCCCTTAAGTCAAGAAATATTAGGATGAAGTTAGGGAAACAAATCTTTTTATTTCAGTGTTTTACTTCAATGTATTGTTTGTTTTGTTTTCATGTTTAATTGACTCATGATATAATTTGCATAAGTAAATGTATTTCATGTGTCCTGTTTGATGAGCTTTGACAAATACGTCTATCTCGCCCAATCACCATCCCAGTCAAGATAGAGAACATTTCTATCCTTCCAAAACATGCCTTCATACCCCTGTGCAATCAGTTCTCCTGCCACTATCCCTGGCTCCTGGCTACTATAGACTAGTTTCTAGATTTTCATGGAGATAAAATTGTACAGAATGTAGTCTTTTGTGTCAGCTTTCTTATATCTAAAATCGCAAAAAATAATATTTTCAGCTGCATCTGCACTGTTGTTCAACTCAGCAGTGTTTTCTTTTTTGTTGCTGAATAATATTTCATTATGAGAAAATACCACAACATGTTTATCCATTTTTCTGTTGATGGAAACTTGGATCGTTTCCAGTTGTATTCTCAAGAATAAAGCTCCTGTGAACATTTGTGTGCAAATCTTTGTGTGACATATATTTTCAATTTACTTAGGTAAACACTTTGGATTTGTGTTCCTAAGTTGTATAATAACTGTATATTTAATTTGTAGGAAACTGTTTTCAAAGTGGTTATACCTCTTTCTCTTCTTGAATGAGACCATACATTCTTCTCTACAAAGGGAAAATTAGATGAGATATTACATAAAGTGATACAAATAGGTATGGCTAGTGGATATAAGCGTCTCATATTTTGTAAAGCTATATTTATGCTCAGATGAATAGTTTAAATTATCCCATTTTTAAAATTAAATAACCTTAAGTAAAACCTTCCCTAAAATCTACAGGTCTAAATTATTAATTGATCTCATTGAATGTGCAGTTATCTAAGGAAACTTGGAAACACAGTTCTAATACTCAGTGTGTTCTATGGCCCAGTTTCTCACCTTCTCTAAAACATTTTCCCTAATCAACGCCACCCTGGATTCCTTAATTCTCATTCTTTCTACTCTTACTTACATCAGTAATACTGTAGTGCCATCCAGATTGGACAATATTATTTCTAGTTGGTGTAGTAGTTGGTCTATTTAGGAATACCAGTTTTGGTACAGATCCCTTACAAGCTGGAGTGTATTTTCTCCTCTTCATAGTCACCATGCATCTTACTAATGTCAGGCATACTCTAGGTGCTCAATAAATACTTGAATAAGTGAAGCTAGTCCCCAGGAGTTATAGTTTGGAAAACTCACTGCCCCTCTGTATTCTAAGGTGAAACATCTTAAGTAACACATAAGGGTTCCCCGGTGTAAATCAGTTATAGACAGACATTCATACTCCGTTTTATTATAAAATCATCCTGCCTGTTCATGTGCCTTAAATGGGCTCCACATTCAGCTCCCTGCCTTTGCGTAAATAATCACGCGCTAAAGCTCAAGAAATACTTGGTTGTGGGTTTTGTTTTTCCACCCCGGCTGCTGACGTGTTGCCTAGCGGGCTGTATTCTGCGCTGCGCTTGGTTCCCTCTCACAGCTTGTGGTGAGCGAAATTATTCCAAGATTCAATGAATACCTGCTATTGAGAGGCTTCCCTAACCACCCAGACTGGTCTTTTGTTAGTGGTTATTGAGAGGATTGCCACAGCCATTGACCTACTCAATTTTACTTCAAAAGAAATGAGCATTTTTCTTCCCCTTTCATTTCTAAAAGCAGATATGGCAATTTGCTTAAATTGCTGTCTTTAAAAGTTTAGGTGATTATAATTTTTTTCCCTCTTGCCTTTTTTCTTCCTTTTCACTTAAGTAGCGCAGCGCCGTCTCTTTTTCTGGGGTTGGACACAGTTCCTACTGCAAGCTTTATGATGAAGTGACTGTGTGTGTGGGGGGGTGTGTGGGGGGGTGTGTCCTGACACATTAGTATTCGTTTACCTGAGATCTCCGAGACAAAATGAGATTATATTGAAATTGGTGATTAACATTTTAATTCTGAAGTCTCTTTTCTTTAGGCACAAATACTAGAGGTTTACAGCTTTAAACATTCACCTAATGGAAGGTCTTGATTTCTTTGTGGAAAAAGATATGGTAGCAACTAACTTCCGTGACTGAGAATAGGAAGATAGGTTACATTTTAAAGATGTCTCTATCTAAAGAAGAGACGATTTGATGTAAATGTGGAGAGATGAGATAAGAGGAACAAGTGAAGGACTAGGGTTGAGGTGTAGGGAAGAAGGAGATGATGATGAAATAATGTGGCCATTTGGCAGAGGCCATGAGAGGGTCCTGTTTCATGGGTCTGGTTCCCGTGGGTTACAGTTATCTTTACAGTGACCTGTGGCCAGGTCAACAAGACATATTGAGCCATTCCTTCACACCATATGTTTTATATGTGCTGAAACCTATGATGAAGCAAATACATCTTCAATTGCAATATGGAAAAAATGAAACCTATGGCAAGACTCAGTTCTTCCTTCCGGGAGCTCGGTGTAGTGGCCGTAAACCTTGCTCCCAGTGGTAGCCAGCTCTCTTACAAATAGGTGACCACGGCAGGTAGAGGATGAATGGAAGGAAAAGAAAGACAGTCCTGGTGCTAATCTGGGGGAAAACCCCTTTAAAGCTCAGACCCCCATTATTAAGAGTTTGTATAATATGGGATAAGTATATTTTCTCAGTAATTGGTATGTGCCAGTGATTATATGGAAATGGCAACCCACTCCAGTGTTCTTGCCTGGAGAATCCCAGGGACAGGGGAGCCTGGTGGACTGCCGTCTATGGGGTCGCACAGAGTCGGACACGACTGAAGTGACTTAGCAGCAGCAGTGATTATATGAGGTACTTGGGACACAAGGAGGAATTTATTAATTAATTCCTAAAATATTGAATGTGTATCTGCTATGTGCTAGGCATGAATAAGACATTATCTCTGCTCTCAAGGTATTCACAGTTAATGTGAAAGACATACATAATTAGTTCTTTCCAGTACATAATAACAAGTGCTTGGTAATATAGATATTTGTAAAATTCTATAAGAAGACAGGAAAACTAATTCTGCCTGTGCATATTGATATTTGATCTCTGTTACTAGATATAGGATAAAGATTTTGAAACCATCAGGCTTAGAACATTATTAAATATGTCAGCCAAAGTAAAAATATAAAGATGAAATGCTAAGAATTCATAATTTATATGTGTGTGAGTGTTGTTATTAGTAAAGGGGCTGTTTGATTCTTCTTTTTTTTCTTTGTCATTGTGTGGGGTTAATAGTCCTGCCTGTCCTAGCTGAGAATTTGACTGATTGGCATATTTTCTGAGACGTACACAGAGAGATCGGCCAAGCAGTCATCGTGGATATTTGGGGCTCGTGGAGTGAAGACGTCATCTGTGGCCTGTGAGAACAACAGCTCTGGATTTAGTGGACTAGGAGACTTTTTGGCAAAATTCTTCATAGTGATCCAGAATTCGTATGTTTCAGATGTATGCCTTTCCTATTCCAAAGAACGCTGGATGAATTTTTAAGGTTATAAATTGCAATTCCTGTTAACAAGCAACCAGAAGGAGTCCTGGAAGTAAAATGTGCTTCAGATCCAGGAGTGAAAGAATGATATACTGGGTCATACAGTCTTTTGTTTCTGTCGTTTAGATGTAATATCTTTACAAGGAAGTAACTACAGAAATGGGCCACGTGTCCCTGTAGGTTGCCATGGTGGATGATAGCCAGGCTGCTTTTCCTTTTCTGTTCACTGCACTGCTCTAATAAATGGGGAGAGTGTTTTAATAAGTCCCCTGGTCATCGTCGTACTTATGATCTCTAGATGAAGACAACTTTTTGAGGCCAGTGTCCTAGGAGGCTGGAGTCAGCGTGTGTGTGTGTGTGTGTGTGCGCACGCGCGTGCGTGCGTGTGTGTTTGCACTTGATTTATAAACCACCAAAGCCACGATGAAGTACTAGGGTGAAAATCACCTACGTTAACAGCAAAGAAATGTCACCATCAATTCCAAGAGGGACTTGTAAACCTACAGCTAACAGCCAATGGTTTAATTCTTTTAAAATAGCAAATTCTTTACCTTTCTAGGAGATGCTACATTTCATCAGAAAAAAAAAAAAATACAAAATTATGGGCAAGAAGAAAAGCTGAGAGTTGTAAAAGTTAAAGAAAAAAAAATTCCTATTTTTGAGAGGCAGTCTTCCAGGGATTCTTAAAGAGAAGAGTGCCTTTCCTATTCAAGGTACAGTGAGTTCTGGAGAAACTCCAGAATGGGGACAACTGCAGGTATTTTGTTCTGAGAAAAGGGGAGAAGAGCCTTCAAAGCCTACAACTACAAGGTGTCTTGTATTATTTTGGACTGGAAGACCTAGCATACATTCAACACTAAGGATCACAAAGTTAGATTTCAAGATCAGTGTGTGTTAGTCACCCAGTCATGTCCGACTTTGCAACCCCATAGACCTCTGTCCATGGGATTCTCCAGGCAAGAATACTGGAGTGGGTCGCCATGCCCTTCTCCAGGGGATCTTCCCAACCCAGGGATCGAACCCAGGTCTCCTGTATTGCAGGCGGATTCTTTACTGTCTGAGCCACCAGGGTAGCTATCCTGCATTACAGTACAGTAGTAGACTCACTTTAAACAGTAAATGGATGAATGAATGACACATTGAGGCCAGTGTCAACATTAGGACTCAGGTATCTGTTTTAGGAAACTGCTATGTAAAAACAGCCTGTTTTTGTTTTGTTTTGTTTTTTTACTAATCTCCTTTTAACCTCTGATTTTTAAAAAATAAAATCAGAGAACTACAACTTGCCCCTGAAAACACCAAATGAAGATCATTTTAACCAAATTTGAGCTTTTACTTAGGTATCTACAGAATGGGAGTTAATAGTCTTAGCCAGCTTGCTGCTAGAAAATGCTAGAGGCGTGAATGTGAGCGTGACTATAGAGCAGTTGACAGTGATGAACGTGAAACAGTAATGAAGAGCTTCATAATGGAGCGGGGATGTGGTTGCTTTGCGTATTAGTTATTGGACAGAAGGAGTGGCACCAGGATCTGACTCCAGTAGTATGGTTGACTTTTCTGCTATGGGTCAGTTCTGGCAAGCAGGGTATAAGCCGGTGAAGATAATTCCTAGTGGGCAAGGCTCGTGATGGACTAACCCGGCAAGCGTTAGTGGTGATACTGTAGCTGTTACATTTCTTCCGCACAAGCATCCAGTCAATGACAACGTAATAAGATGGCCATGATCATAGTAATATTTATTGCCTTGATAACAAATTGATAATGGTTCTATTGATCTCTTTCGTTCATTTCCTTTCTCCACTGCAGTCAGAGTCTTGGTTAGCCCTGACATGCTGAAGTATTCCTTTTTTCCTTTGTCTCTCCCTTTCTTTTTAATAAGACTTCATCAGGACTGAAGGATCCAACACTCCTAACCCTTGCCATCTGCTACTTTGAATCTTTTTACTCAAATACTTACTTTCCTCTGCTGCTGTTGAAAATGATTTATGTTGAACCTGTACTTTTGCATAACCTTGTGTTTTAGACCCCTCAGAATTTATTAAGTACTATCTCTGAGACTGTGCGTCATCTTTCACATGTTTCCTAAATTGATTCCAAGGAAATCCAGTATTCTGTCAGATAGCTTACTAACACTGTATCACTTAGGATTATATTTGTCTGCTAGCACCATTCTAAAAATATGATGGCTTAAGCAATATGTTATGGAATAGAATTCCAAAGGTAAGTCATCAGAGAACCGGGGGACTTATAAAGGCATCATTCTGCATGTAATGCCCATTTTCAAGACCACCTCATAATTTAGTATTACTGCTGAATTTCCCAGCCATCTCATTAGCATTCCAGGCAAGAAGGAGGGAAAGACAAGGCTAAATAGGGCATACTTCTCATTTGAGTTAATTCCCTTTAAAGAGTCTTCTTAAAACTCGCACGTAACAGTACCACATGCATATAATCATACATAAACATATATACATGTGTTTTTATATATATTATATATATATATGTTTTTATATATAATCATCCAGAACTTAGTCCCATGGCCACGCCTAGCTTCAAGGGAGGCTGGAGAAAGCTAATTATTTACCTTGGCATAAATAAACTGGATATCTCTTTCTAAGGAGGACAAGTAGGTTGGGTATTGGCTAGACAACTGAAAATCCAATGGGATCATATGGACACGTTTGATTATCATGATAACTTTGTTTCACATTTGTTCCAGAGCACCAGGAGATGTTCCAGGAGGTAGGGTCAGAGAACAATGTTAGGGTCAGGAATACTGGAAGATACAGACCAATAATCCCATATATTTGATTTTGAGAAATTGTAGTCAGCAGTTCAAAGTCATATATCTGACTCAAATGGCAGATTCTACTTCCTAGGCTTATTTCTAGCTTAATCTTGTAATTTGAGAAGAATCCCTCTTCTCTGTTTCTTAGTTCCTTACTACTTCCTTATATTTGGATTCAGATACTTACTACTGAAGAAGTTCCAACCATACATCTTATATATGTCCAATGAGCAAGTAGGTATTGAACACAGCTCCTCTTATGTGAAATAACAATACACCCATGGTTAGTTACTCAGACATACCTGTACATCTCCATAGGGTACCTGATGAGTTCAAATCTATTGCCTTGTTGCCTCCTTGAAACAATCCTACAGGTCCTGAGGCTTGTCTGTGGGGAACCTCCTGATCTGTCTATCGGTTCTGCCTCTCCAGTGGCTAGGACAATGCCTTGTTCCTGGTGGTTGCCTAATAACTTCTCCCTACTCTCTTATAGGAAGAGGGTTGAAAGGGTTAATAAGCAGACGTTATAGACTTGGCCTCTTTTCTAAAATAGCTGTTAATCAGGAAGCAAAAGATATATAAGTAATCTGAGGCGATTTTATTCAGCAGCATAGGTAAATTTTTTACATAAGTCCCAAATCTTAGTTGAGCTATTTGGGTATCATGGGGTGAAGGGCAGAGAGAAAGGAGGATCACATCCTGGTTGATTATCTGTCATCTATCTGCAACACCTTATTCCATGTAATGTACCAAACTTTCAAGGCAGTATTCTTATTCTCTACACTAAATGTACAAAGTTATATTTTCTACACCAAGCTTAAAAATGAATACTTGCATCCTCATTTTAAAGATAGGAAAACTGAGTCCGAAAGATGAAGAAAGCTGCTCAAGGTCACATACCTAGTGAGTGGCAAAGCTGACATTAAAATCCATATTTTTTTTCCACTGTGGCATATTTCCTCTCCAGGGAAAAATATCAAAGAAGGAAACTTAAACTTTGCAGTGAAAAATTGCAGGAAAGCACGGGCCACAGACTGAGCAATGGCCTGGAAATTAGAATTACTGAATTCTGTCTCCCTGACTCTGCCCTGAGACTTTCTTTATCATTAGAAGCTGTGTGTTAAAAGTGCTTTATAGAGGCTTGAGACTTTGCTGTACAAATGCTAGTTCATCTTAATAGTTACACATATCTACCCCTGCATTTCTACCCCTATTAAAATTGGGCTAATAATACCGTTTCTTCTCCAAAGTCCTGTAATGACTAATGTGTTGGAAGATACTCAGAGAACTACAAATGAAGTGCCTTTTAAATAGCACCATTTCTCAATACAGTAAGCATGTAAAATGATTTTGCATTTTCTTTTTTAAATATTTTCAACTGTGGTGCTGAGAAGACTCTTGAGAGTCCTTTGGACAGCAAGGAGATTCAACCAGTCCATCCTAAAGGAAATCAGTCCTGAATATTCATTGGAAAGACTGATGCTGAAGCTGAAATTCCCAATACTTTGGCCACCTGATGGGAAGAACTGACTCATTGGAAAAGACCCTGATGCTGGGAAAGATTGAAGGCGGGAGGAGAAGGGGATGACAGAGGATGAGATGGTTGGATGGCATCACCGACTCAATGGACATGAGTTTCAATAAACTCCGGTGGTTGGTGATGGACAGGGAAGCCTGGCCTGCTGCAGTCCATCGGACACAACTGAGCGACTGAACCGACTGATACTGGATCTTAGTTACAGCATGTGGGATCTAGTTCTTTGACCAGGGATCAAACCCAAGCCACCTACATCTTAGCCACTGGACCACCAAGGAAGTCCTTAGATTTTCTAATTGAGCTGCATCACTGGAATTTTAAGCAGTGGAAGAAAGTAATAGTCACAATATTAATTCAGTAGTAATTAGTAATAAACTTAGTCAACCAGCTACAGGTTAGGCCAGTGCTTCTGTGATTTTCTGCCAGAGAATTTACTCCCTCTGTAAGATGGCTAACAAAGTCATTATCAGCATAGAGCACATCTGAGATAAGACCTTTTCAGGAGCCTTCAGAAAAATCTCTTAATGAATTCTGCTGTGTGTCTTAATAGATGCATATATAACGGAATATAACTAACATTATATTCCTGAGTTCCAGTCTCCTCTAAATACTTTCATTTTCCAATCCAACCCAAGCTGACCTTATGCGCTTATGAAAGATTTTCTTCCATTGGCCTCCATCATGCATCGTAAATAGCTGAATAAACAATCACTCATTGATCTGTTGTTCCCACAGGGTCATTGGCATTACCCAGGAAAGCATGTGATTGTTTTACAACAGAACAGTGTAACATGTGTGTGCATGTATGTGTGCTCGGTTGCTTCAGTTGTGTCCGATTCTTTGCCACCCCATGGACTGTAGCCTGCCAGGCTCCTCTGTCCATGGGATTCTCCAGGCAAGAATACTGAAGTGGGTTGCCATGCCCTCCTCCAGGGACTCTTCCTGACCCAGGGATCAAACCTGCATCTCCTGCAGCTTCTCTGCATTGCAGAGAGAATTTACCATTGCTTTACCACTGAGCTACTAGGGAAGACCTTGTGCGTATATATGTGTGTATATATGTAGCTAAAAGTGATTTGCTTTGTTTTATTAGAAAAAGCACTCAGGCAAAGTCTATAATCAGCAGTTAACTTATATATTTAAGTGGCCATCCTAAGTACTTTGAAGTAAAGTATTAAATCTAATTTTCTTACTGTCAGAGAGACGCTCAGAAACTCGGCTTTTATGTTTCAAAAACCGCTGAGACATATTTTGCCTGTTTGGCATCTTGAATGTGCAAGAGGTTCTGAGCCACCAGTATAGAAATTTAAGGCATCCCACTTACATCTTAGTCATTTACCATGGGATTCATAGGTAAAAGTGGTAGCAGCATTCTTAAATATAACTTGGGAAAGTTATGGTGGATAGTTATAGCTTTTCCTAAGTGACTTTCTTAGGAAGAATCTAGATTCTTCCTCATTTTAACAGCAGCATTTTTACACGTATCACCTTTACATGGATTATCTCAAATATTTTACCAAGAACTCCATAGGAGCCTCCTGCTTCCCCATGGGTACCTGGACTGGTGATGAGGTGGGGATGGCAGGTGAGCTCCTCCAGGATCCCACTTTTCTTCTGGAGTCAGGCCACTGTGGTCTGTTTTACATGTTGGTCTTCTAAGTAATCCTAAAGAAAAGATTTCATGTTTCACAAAATTCTTTAGAAAATCACTGCATTTTCTCCTTTTTGTCGCTCCATACATCTTTGAGGAGTTGTTATTCCCATTATGCAGATGAGGAATCTAGGCTTCAACAAATTGAGTTTCTGGAGAGTACCTAACTCATAAGTTGCTGAGTACCCACTCAAGTTCTGATCTTCTGTCTCTAAATTTTGTTTTCTTACCACTAATTCCTGCTGACTCCTTTTTCCAAATTTAAAATACTAGCAAATTTGAGAATGATCTTGTTTCTTTTACCCAGCCCAGGTTGCTTTATAACTTTCCTGCTTATGTAAATGTGACATCTATATGTGTATAAACCACATACATACATATGTGTGCATATGTATATTTCATGTGTATATATTTCAAAGTATAAAAGGTAGGACTAAATTTATTCAAAAAGATGATTTTGTTCATATTCTTGGCCTTTTATGGATATAATATGACTGTGCATTTCTGTGTATTTTGTGGTCTGCTTCTATTCTAGCTCTTAGATTAGAACAGTCATCAACTGTGTGTAACCATAAACAGGTAACTTACCCTCTGAATCTTTAATGACATGGACTCACTGGAAAAGAAGATATTTGCCAGTTTCCACATGAAGAGTGCGCAGAACAGGATTTTGTTTGCAGTCTGTTCTTGGGTCATGGATTAGAGCAGTTGTGAAATAGTAATTCTTTTCAAGGAGAAATTTGCCAAATCTTGTTAATATTTAGGTATCCTAGGACTTGACCTAAGGTGCAGTGAGACCAAGGAAATGGCTACCGGCATGTTCATGGAGGAATTCTGTACCAGGACATGCCAGGGCCAGGAAGGCTTAGAATTTTGTTTGATTGGAGATCAAGAGCTAGATGATAAGGTCCACAAATCAGAACAGAAACATTTCTTACTCCACCTAGTAATATATACACAGATTGTTGGTGTTAAAGTGATGCATACCAAACAGTCTTGGAAAAAGTATCTACCTGCCCTCCTTACTTGAAAATGAAAAAGTTCAGCCATTGTAATAAATGGTATGGGTACCATTCATTCTTTATTTTGGTTTGTCAGGAGAATTAAAGGTACAGCTGATAATACAATAGACTAGCAGGATTTGAGGTGCAGAATGTTGAAAACTAAGAGCGTCAAATCCAAACCCTGTATTCAAAATACAAAGATAAAGAAAGATTGCATTTTATAAACAGTGGTTATACAAGACAAAGGGAGTATGTATATGTGTGTGCATTGCCAGGGGTGGGCCAGAGGGCCAGGTCATTGGGGTTCCACTGACTTTTGCTGCTCCACGTTTCCTGCTGACTTTTAGGAGCAGCCATGTATATCCAAGGACAGGCCAAGAGATAATTAAGTGGAAATAAGAACTCTACATCCAGCCTCTTCAGAAAGAGGTAGCAAATCCTCCCAATCAATTCTGATTCCTGCTGGCTTTATTGTGTAAGGTCAGCTTAACAGTCATTAGAAGAGGTCATGGTAGGCTCTGTGATCCTTATCACCTGAAGTTAAATAATATGTCATTAAAAGGGTCAATCACAAAAGAGCAGATTCTTTTCCAATGTCTCACATATTTTGCAGAAGCTTTTTGCTTCTTGGAATTTCTATCACAAATTTCAAACGTCACAGCAGAAATGTTTTTACATTGAAGTTTGACTGGATTCAGAGGAAGCTCTCCTGAACCCTGATGGGAATGGGAATTGTAGTCATGGGGAGCAAGCATCTATGACATTTGTCTTCACTCCAGTGAGGAGCAAGGTCAGCATGTTACATCAGATCTCGAATGGGGCTTGGAAGAGAACACCATGATGTCATGGGAGCATCTCGGGGTGAAGTGAAACTGGGAGTAGTGGTGGGTGATGGAGAGGACAGGAAGAAAGCTTTCTCTATGTCAAGATGGATCAGAAGAGGACACACACACACACACACAAATCACAGCTTTACAGGAGGTTTGATTTTAGCCTACGCTTTTCATCTTGACATTGCTGAGTAGGTCTTACTCCCTCTTCAGAAACTTTTCAAGCCACCAGAAGTCAGGAAAATCAAGTACAACTAAAGCCTTTTAAGATACCCTTCCTTCTCTATGTGATTATCAAGACCATATTAAAGCAACAGAAAACTTGGAAAACAAAGGGGAAAGTGCTGTTAGTTGTCTCCCCTCAATACAGCCACTCTCCACATTTTTTATTCTTCAGTTTTTATCCATTTGCAAACTGACAGGTAAGTAGGTGGGTAGGGAGGTGTAGATTAGATAGCTAAAACTGGTATCTGTACAAGTGTCTTGCATAGTAAACTAAAAATTTATAATATTGTCAGAATTTTTGATGTTGCTATATTACTTTCAAATCATTATTTTTGACACCTGATTAGTATATTTTAGTTTTAAGAATCTCACCTTAGAAGCAGGTGAAAGTGATGTCAAACAGCATTTGTTATTATTGTCAGTTCTGGGCAGACACAGGCATATAATGATCTATTTTGCTTTTTTCTTCCTTCAATTCTCCTGGGTATTATTTGTCAGCAAAACAAAAATGAAAGTTGGTACATATTCAGATATTTGGTTTTTGGAGATTTGGGGTAGATTTGTTCCTTCACATGAACATATTGTTGTTAGCAAGGTTGGACCCTTTGACTACACTGAAAGCTGTAAAGAAAGACAGTAACTAAGGGATGATTGGATGAATGGATGGATCGATGTGAGACAAGGAAGGAGGAGATGAATCTATTGTTGATCAAAGCACAAGTATGTGGTTTAGAAGAGCTGTGGACAAAGACCACTATGAACTGTGGACAAAGACCACTATGAACTGTCCGCTCCATCTCATGGTGGTACCATCACCTCTTGGATCAAGAGTCAGTACATAGGAATGATGTTTGAATGGATATAAACATACCCAAACCTTTTTTCCTCTACATGAAAAGTTAGGATTTAAAAAAATAAAAACATTATTGATAAAGGAGAAGGTTTACTGCCTTCTGAAAAATACTTTGAAGATACTCTCTGAGCTAAAAACAGTATAGTATGTGTACTTCTCTGAAGTTGCATTTGAAAGGAGCTTTCAAAGTGGGGACTGGAGTGTGTGTGTGTGTGTGTGTGTGTGTGTGTGTGTGTGTGTTTATTCCCTGAATGCTCATTGCCAACTGTGTAATGGCCTTTCTTACTAAAACACATGTGCAAGTATCTTTGCGTATGTATGAAATATCGGAGAATACAGTATTTAGACCCCATTAGTGAGGGTAAAAATGTACAGATAAACTGTATCATTTATGGTTATGATATGGCTACTGTCAAAATAACATGCTATTTTGACAGTTGCTTTATCTTTACTCTCACTGAGTCTACAATAAGAAACTAGTTTCTTAGCAACTAAAATATATTCTCAAACAAGAGCATTAAAAGGAGGGGGGAGCCCACAAAAGAAAAAAGTACACTCACAGTTAAACTCTGGGCAAGCTATTCCTGTTGAGTAGGAATGAAATTGATCTGCAATGGTATGGGGTCCTCTTGCCCGTCTGTCTGCCCTGCGGCAGCATCACTGGCTGAGACAGCTTCTGAGAGTTTAGATGTGAGAGCAAGAGGCAGCTTGCATGAGGGTTAGGAGGGTCTGTCTTTGTTTTTCCTTTTTCTTCCTGTCAGTCTGTGTTTTCTTTTCAACCGTTGTTTATATCCTAGGTAAGAAACTTCTATGAGAACCAGTACCAAAGTTATGGAACAGAGACTGTATTCAGATATTTCTTCGTTGTGACTTGCAGCCCGTGGCTTATGTATTGTGTCATTAGCTAAGTTGATCATGGTAGGCACTAAGGAAGCATATAATTCACCTACTTCAGGCCTGCTGTGTTATGTTCGTAAAACCTTTTGAAATTCTCGAAAGTGACATTTCTCAATTTATAATCTGGGGATCTCCAAACCCTTTTGCGGAACCATGAGGTGAAACCATTTTAATAATACTAAGAGATTATTTGCTTTTTCACCCATGGTCTTTCATGAGGGTACAGTGTAGCTTTCTAGAAGCTACGTGATGTAAGATACTGCCGTAGACTGAATGCAGAAATAAGGATGAGAATCTGGCCACCTTCTATTGTCAGACACTAAAAAGATTTTCAAAAATATAAAACAAACTTCTTAAATTTTGTTTCAAAATTGGTATTTTTCATAAAACGTGATTTCTTTTAACATGCGATGGGCTTCTGATTGTTTTAAGATGAAACAATAAACAGTTTAAAATATTTTACTTTTAAATTACTAATACAGGAACTACTGATAGATAGAATCTGTATAAATAAAAGCTCTTCAGAGTCCTCAGTAATTCTTAAGAGTGTAAATGGGTTCCAAGTCCCAAATGTTTGAGAATTACTGCTTCTGCAAACTGGCTATCCATACCCTTATGTGCTTCATGGGTTTGGGGAAGTCACCAACTGTTTCCTTTCAAAAGGTGGGAGATGTTTTCAAGTGCCTCCACAAGAAATGAGCAAATCAGAGGAGTCGGGCAATTAGCGTCACTTTAGCTCTCTTCGATTTCTTTGTTTGTTTGTTTTGGGTGTCTCCATTGGTTAGATATATTCAGGTAGATAGAGAATCAACTCTTAGGAAAGCTCCACCTTTCCTCACCTACCCGTCACTTCCTTCCTCTGGTGCCATAGCCAAGGCATCTCTAAGGAGAATGGCCCCAGTACCTAGGGGCTACCCTGCTAGTGGAGAAGGAAATGGCAACCCGCTCCAGGATTCTTGCCTAGGAAATCCCTTGGACAGAGGAGCCTGAAGGACTATAGTCCATGGGGTTGCAAAGAGTCGGACGTGACTGAGTGACTAAACAACAACAACCCTGGCAAATACTGAGCTTCCCCTTCCAAACAAGATCTGAGAAATAAGACATAGGGGAGAGTGAAGAATATGGAAGGATGAGAGGGGGGAATTGTTAATTAAGCTCTATTAAATATTAATTGAAATATAAATTCAAAACCTCACCAACCCCTGACAGTTATATAATTTAATTAAGTGGTAGGGCCTGTTGCCCCACAGTGTCATTGGGTATAGTAAGGGAATAAAGTGACCTTCTGCTCGTAAACACCATGGGGGCTTTATTAATCCAAGGCATTTGCCAATAAAGTACATGGGAAAATCGGCAATAATAATACTTCTATGGAACATGGAAGAATTAAAGGGGCAATTTTGACCTGGGTGGGAGGGCAGTGAATCAGCTGAGGGGCTGCCCATGTGATGTTGGGGCATTTGTCACTGGGGCAGAGGAGATGAGATCCTCACATGTGCCCTTCCACGTTTATAGAAGTATTCTCTGCACTTGGAAAATGTCTGTTGAATTCTTGGGACTAGTTTCAATTTTATAAATCACCTTGAAGTGAAAAATTGTGCATGCATATATGTGTGTTTGGACATAAAAGTTTCAAAAGAATGCAGAACACATGTATACCTGTGGCGGATTCATTTTGATATTTGGCAAAACTAATACAATTATGTAAAATTTTAAAATAAAATAAAATAAAAAAAAAGAATATATAGCAACTGTACAGTATGCATCCTTTTCTGTCCTTTTAGTCCCCATTTAATCTTAGTTGTACAGGTAATAATATATTTAAAAAATAATAAAATAAAAGGGTTTTGGAGAAGTATTTGATTTCCTGACAGCAAAGATAAGTTTGTGTTTAGCAGTTTTTGTTAAGGTAGTTATGGTGAGTGAACTGTAAAAATGACCTGAATTCGGTATATATGCTGCAAAAGAAAAGTTGTATTATTATCTTTTCTAGCTTTCTAAAGTTCTTAATGGAAAGTAAAATAGTACACGATATTGTCTATGTGCTTTTGTATCTTTGAATTATTTTTTAATTGTTTAAAATGTTTGTGGTTCTGAGATCTTTTTTTTTAAGATCGTGCAATTCAATTTTGAACATAATTATCACAAGTTAAATCAGCAACCCTTAGTCTTTATATCAGAAAAGCTCCTAGACGACTGCTTCATTCCTTTCTCTGTACAAAAGCATGGTTTATGGAAATTCTCCGTGTTCTTTGTTGTGTGGCTCTGTTTCTTTTGGTGGTGGTTGTCTCACACAGTTTTGTAGCAGGACTTTGTACTCCCTGGTTTTACGTTGTGCCCGGTACGTTGGTCCCCAGGTTTGAGAGATGATGCTTCAGTTTTAGAAAGGGAGCTCTTTCAATTTAAAAATGCATTATTTTGCCAGACCATGTTTGCCGTCCTATGGTCTTGGAAGCCCTGTTTGTGAGGGACACAGCCTGTTGGTGGCTTTGACCCCATGAAAGTGGCTCCTCCTTCCCTGGGCCACTGGGCTAGCTGGTCGGGCTTGGGGGAAAAGCACCATAGAACCTGTCACAGAGTGTTCCCTTACTCCTCGTATGTTAGCAATTTTACTCTTATTTCCTTTTCAATTTGGGCCTGAGTACTTTCTTAAAGGAATGTGGATAAAGGCTCTCAGTTTTGGGAGCAGGAATAATGCATTCTGAGTAGTTGCCTCACCCTGTTGAGGGGCCAGAGGAGCCTTGAAAGCTCCTCCATGGAGAGCTCGCTGTTTAATGTGGCCAAGAGGAGCTCAGTGTTCCTTGCCTTCTTTTGGTATTAATAATAATAATGTCAAATAAGACCAGTGATTCTCTGGGCCCTGGAAGGGTGGGCTAGGTGAATGAGTGCATCTCGGCAAGGCTGGATGGGGCAGGTGAGGCATGAGGGTTTGGGACCCCCTCTGCCTCCCCAGCGTCTCCGTGCCAGTGCACCCGCCGCCCTGCTGCCTATGTGCCCGGCTCGCTCGTGGACAGGAACACAGATTCATGTGCTCACGGGTAAAAGCAGAGGCTGGGCACCTTCTGAGAGCTTGGCAGAGGCATCCCTGTTTGCTGAGGAGTGTTTCTTTTCTTGAAGCCAGTGCTGAATCTTGGGTCTGCGCTGCTGATGCTGTAGAACATGAGAAAGAGCCGCGGCAGGAGCCAAGTATCTGCCAGACTGTGTCGGGAGAACCTTTATCATTTCTGTCAGATACATCACAACTCGCTTGTCTTACCATACATCTTCCTAAATGTGACAGAATATTCAGCTGTTATTAATTGAATACTCTCTAATTTAACTGCTTAGCAGAAGAAAGAGTGACTGGTTTGTTTCAACACGTAAAACTGGCATCAACCTGTACGTGGGTTTTGATGCTGTTGCATTTAAAGGCCTGAAAAAAGTCATTGTGTAGGGAGAAATGACTAACCCCCTCTCAATATGGTAACTAAATTCAGTTTATTGTTCAAAAACAAATAGAAGGGTGTGTGTTTATGAGAGAAAGATCTACATATTAGGATAATACGGATTGTCTTATGGGCATGTTTACTTTTTGTGATAGGTGGGTTGTGGATCGGAGGATAGCTCCTGAAGTAGGTCAGCTCACCTGGAAGGCTCAAGGGCCCTGTGAATCTCTTTAATTTGAAAGCTTACTCGAATAAACGCGATTCGTCTGTTTTTATCTTTTTAATCGATATAATATAAACAGGGAGCCCTACAAATTTCTATATCATATTGAATGCAGTGCTAAGAATTGAGAGGCTTCTTGGTGAGAGAAATTAGAAGATTAAAATTGAAGGTGAAATTGAGGGGTGAAACAGAGTGTTTCTCTCCATGAGAAAAAAGTTCTTGCTTTGGTGGAATAACAAAAGCTAGTCAACCATCAGTTTCCAAAACTACCCCAGGAGAAACAAAACCATATTCCAATTTATTGATCCAGGGAGAAACCAATGTGCAAACTATATATCCTACTAAACTTGGGTAGATTTTAACATATATTTACATTTATGTCATTGATCAGTTCAGTTGCTCAGTCATGTCTGACTATTTGCAACCCCATGGACTGCAGCACACCAGGCTTCCCTGTCCATCTCAGCTCCCAGAGCTTGCTCAAACTCATGTCCATCGAGTCGATGAGGTCATTGAAGGTTTTCCTTTTTAAAGAAGATATAAAAATGCACACAGTGTTGGAATGCCTGTATACATGTACAATATATTCTTTTCTTAAATAAATGAATTCAAAGTGTGACATTAAGTAGAAGGCAGGCTTGGCTGGAACGAAACACTCTCCATGTGGAGGTTAAGTGAAACAGAAGACTGTGTCCCCAGTTCTACCATCAAGGTCAGCAAAGTATGTTTCGCTGCTTTGTAGAGATGGATGAGAGTCCCAAGACCACAGACAGGGAAGAACATACCTATAGTCCTTTGAATCGCTCATCATGGGACTATTAGCTTGAGCGTTCTGGAAAATATTATTACCCCCAGGGCGCCATGTAACTCCCTGGCTCCTGACAAGCTGCCAGCATGGCTCTCTCTGGGCTGCAAAGTTGGAGCTCCCCTGGCAGGCTGCCAGGGTTTTAAGAAGACTCTGGGGGCCCAAGGTAGCCTCCTGGTACCAGTCAACATTCATTGTAAAACCCAGTTCAGAAAAAAAAAAAGAAAAAATCACCCTTCCTTACTCTCCCCTCTGCACAGAGCTAGCTGGCATAGAAGGAATATCTATGCTGGCACATTGTCCCTCATTTTAGGGGCCAGCTTTTGCTTTGAGATGGCATGGAGAAGGGGATTATTTGCACTGTGGCTTTTGATGTAAGGCATCATTGTCATATTATATGAATAGCATTGCACAGGGATGGCCAGACACAAAGACTAGCTCCCCTTCTTCCCGCACACACTGCCCTGTGTAACCCAAGTCCTCAACACAAAAGCGCTTATGGATTTTTTTCTTTTTTTACCCTCCATAGTCTTATGGAAAATAGTGGTCTCTGTAGGAAACCTCAGTTTTTAAAAAGGCCTTTTAATTCAGGCATCGAGAAACATGTTAAAAATTAGTAGAGTGTTTTTCTCCAGGGAGATAATTTCTACATTTTTTTTATGCAGAAAGACTGTACACATATGCTCACAATCATATTTATAATTACTTTTTTGGGGCTGAATTTTAAAAAATGCAGTTGGCTATGAGGTCTTAAGGTACCCTAATGTTGCATACGCAGACCAGGGGGAAGAAAAAATAGGTTTCACATAATTTTGGTAATTCAGAATAGAAGCTTCCCCAGTGAAAATACCAGAACCATAAAATCTACTCACTGCAGGAAAACTGATTAAACCAGATACACTGTTTATAAGACAAATGGAGGAAGGTAATATATTTAGTACAAACTCTACATTTGTGTGTACTTACATATAAATATATGTGTTTAGGCTTGTCATGACATGAACCTATATTCACAAAGATGAAGGGTAGATTGGGACCTGGAAAACTCCTAATGTGATAATATAGCACAAAATCATGATTCAAATCCTTGTCAAAAATAAAGTCTAGACAAGGAGAAAAAATTTGTATTTATGTAGCAATTCATTGACAAGCTCAACAGTCTTAGCTCAGGGTGCATTGGGAGTCGTAGAGGAGGGAGTTTGGAGGCCAAGGAACAGAAGTGATGTTTAGTCATATTTCTGAAACTAACCCTTGATCAAGGTGAGTTTTGTTGTTGTTGGTTGAGAGTGCACAAGAGCAGAGAACATAGCAATGAACAGGACAGAAGACATGACTATCTCCCCATCCCGCATGGAACCGAAATTCCTGTAAGGGAAGCATATATAAACTATGTTGGGATTTGAGGACATAACTTGATAAGATGGAGTGATGTTTTTGATGGGCTGATCACAACTTTCAAAGAGTACAAATGGAAGAAAGTCATGAAATGTTGTCATTTTTAAAATCGGCACTACACCTGGAAAGTTCAGAGTCTTTGTAACCTAATAATAATTGGTTCTATATTACAGTCTTTAATTCTTCAACTCAGAGGGCTTCATATTTTCTATTCTCATCTCAAGTTTGACCAAATAGGGAATGCAAAGGTGTTGATTAAAAGAATATAAATAGTGGTCCTGAAGAAATATTTTAATTTTCTAGCTACTGAAAGAGGTTTCAGGACTTGAGAGATGTTATCTCATCTACCTTTGCCAACAAAGGTCTGTATAGTCAAAGCTGTAGTTTTTCCAGTAGTCATGTATAGATGTGAGAATTGGACCATAAAGAAAGCTGAGCACTGAAGAATCGATGCTTTTGAACTGTGGTGTTGAAAAGACTCTTGAGAGTCCCTCGGACTGCAAGGAGATCCAACCAGTCCATCCTAAAGGAAATCAGTCCTGAATATTCATTGGAAGGACTGATGCTGAAGCTGAAGCTCCAAGACTTTGGCCACCTGATGTGAAGAGCCGACTTAATGGAAAAGACCCTGATGCTGGGAAAGACAGAAGGCAGGAGGAGAAGGAGGGGATGACAGAGGACAAGATGTTTGGATGGCATCACCAACTCAATGGACATGAGTTTGAGCAAGCTCTGGGAGAGGGTGAAGGACAGGAAGAGTGGTTTGCCATAGTCCATGGGGTTGCAAAGAGTTTGGCATGACTGAGTGAACAGCAACAGCAACAAGCCAGTGAAGTCGGTGTTTCCACCTGCAGTTGAATTTTATTTTTTTATTTTTATTTATTTAATTTTATTTTATTTTTAAACTTTACATAACTGTATTAGTTTTGCCAAATATCAAAATGAATCCGCCACAGGTATACATGTGCAGTTGAATTTTAAAAGATGTTTTTCCAAAGTAGTTTCAGCCTTTAAAAAAACAAAAACAACAAAACCTTCTGAATCACACTGTTACTGTTTTGTGGCCCAGCAAACTTTCATACAAGTGAAATTAGACACAACATACTAGGAGAACTTCCTGAGGTTTGCTAACCACCAGGCCAATTCAGACTATAACCCTAGGCCATGGTCTGCATCTTCAGTGGGGTGCTCAGTGTGCCCCTTGGCGTCTATTTGGATCTAATGAGAATCAGTGAGTACTCATGCACTTGAGTAATCTTCACCATAACACTTTTCATTTTATCATTTAAAATGATACTTCATGGTTTTTGAAATTATTAGACCTTGGGGGCACGCTGGACTCTGTTCTTGGTTGAGCAGCCAGTGTACTGGGTACCATCTCGCTGGCCACCCAGACCCTCACCTACGACCACTCATGGTTCACAGTAATTTCACCTCTTTGATACAACCATCCCCCACCAAAAAAACAAAAAACCCTGCATTATTTTCACCTCTTACAAAACCACAGGTCGGCAAGTAAGGCTTTGTGATCACAAAACACTGTTGGCTATTTTGACTTCTTCAGTGGTTGTTTTAGACAACCACCATTTTCTTGCTCATTATGACTTAAATTTTCATCACAGGGTGTCCTGACTTACGGCTAGTATAACTCCCACTCAAAGTGACTGCAGCTGGCATGGTGGGAAGGGACATTGCGCACCACAGGCCGACTCTGAAGGGGCAGGTTTTAGGTGTTCCCAGAAGCCAGGGATTGATCTCAGCTTTGTGGAGTGGAGGGCGTACGAAGAGCAGATGACAGCACACGCGAGAAGGACTTCCCAGGCCCTCAGTCGCGTGGAAGCTTCGCTGCCTTCTTCCTCTGTCACCGTCAGGATGCATGCCGCTGCCTTTCTGCTCCTCCTCAACAGCAAGCCAAGTGCAAGACAAGAGTGCAAACTCTGATATAAAATTATACTTTGCATCCTCAAAGTGTGTTAGCTAGAGGACTTTTTTTTTCTCACTCTCTTGATGCCAACAGCAAGACGCTTGAAGCTAAAATCTGTTTCTTTTCCCTTTCAGTTTAGTCAGTTCCACGCTCGTGTACTGGGTGCCTGATGTACTCACCTAGTTCAGTGCCTGGCACGTAGAAGGTATGCACGAAGTGCTCCCTGAATCACTGAGGGAATGGGAGTGTCAGGCCCTGCGGGAGAGATGAGGAAACAGAAGGGAAAATCAAGTTCAAAAGCAAGCAAAACAGACCTCTGTGTAAGAGGAGTCAGAATTCTGGTTACCACTGGAGAGAGTGACTGGAAAGGGTGATAGAATTTCAGGATGTGCTCATGATATCTTCTGTCTCGATTCTGATTTGGAATATCGGGCTGCACGTACTTTGTGAAAATTCGTGAAGCAACCAACATTGATTTGTATACTTTTATTTAACGTAGTCTACATTGCAATTAAAATGTTTTTAAAGGTTGTCCTCGAGTAACTTAGGATCTAATTGTGGGTGCGGGTGGAAGGCAGGAGGTGGTAAGCAGCATATAGGCAAAAATTATCATGTTGTTTGGCGGAATCCAAATTCCAGTAACTGCTGAGATAGAAGCGCAGCAGAGTGGTTCATTCCAAGCTCTGCCCTTATGGGTGCCATAAGCATAGGTTTCTGGGGGCGGGTCACCTCTTGGGCTGAGCCCCCCAAGTCTCACGCACAAGAATGTCCAAACTCAGAACCCCGTTGGTGACGTAGAAGCCTGGGTGACTGGTTCAGCTTTGTCTGCTGGCTTCCATTTATAATTTTCTTTTTTCTCTTTTAAAGAAAGAAACATAAGGAAAACATTTGCTTTGACATTGAATCCACCCCCACATGTAACAGTAATTGCAGGGCCTGGAGGAAAAAAAAAAAGTATCATTCCAATTTGGGGCCAACCAGCCTTGACAATATTGTGTTAAACCTTTTAAAGAGATGAAGCCAGGCTGCAGCGAGGCCGCCCTGGTGCAGGTGAACAGTGGGGGACACAGAAACATGGCCAGGAGAAGCTTCCGAACCAGCAGACGTGAGGGCGCTGACACTTTGTTTCTGACACTCTTCAGGGAAGACTGGTAACTCCAGACCCGGTCCTTGGATGGGCTTGTGCTACTGAGCTCCCCAGGGAAGGGGTTTTGGCTGTGAGCTAGTCAGATGCCCAGTTCACATGATAAGATATGACCACTTGACCTCCACTTGGAGCCTGGTTGGATCCCCCTAAAAATGACAGCTATTAAAGGTCTGTAGAAATAGGGGCCTCTGAAAAGTCCCAGAACACACATGCTTTTTCCTCCAGTCTCTGTGTGTCTGTGAAAGTTCAAATACTGAGTCAAGTTTATTGTTTCTATCTCGTTTATTTTAAGTATAGTTTTACACTTTATTATGTGCAGTGACATCTTAAATGGAGCCTGTCACTCCATCTTGACTACTGCTAGGGGCTAGAGCCACTTACCATGTCACACAATTCAGCAGCCCTGATTAACAGTATCTGAATGAGCAGCTCCATCTCTCCCCCTCTCACCAAAATAGTGCCCTATTTACATGAAGCAAAATACTAGAACAACGGGGTCTTAGCCAAAGTGAGAGGGATTCTAAATTGATCAAGTTTGAGCCAGCCTTTTCTTTCCATCTCTTTTTCTCTCTTTCCTTCCCTCCTTTTTCTTCCCTCCTTCCCTCCCTTCTTTTTTCCTTCCTTCTTCCCTTTCTTTCTTCTTTCCTTCCCTGTCTCCTTCTCTTCTCCAGCTTTTCTAAGAATAATAAATAGATTAAGAGTTTTTGTCTTCCCAGGACATGCTTTGGTCTGTTTTCTTTCTCTCCTTGAGAATAACATTTGTTAGGTTAATTCATGCCCTTCAACAACAATATAAAACAAAACACAATCCCCAAAACTTGATTTTCTCCATCTCCCCTCCCCTGTTACACGTCAGTTTTTGTATCCCTGTCATTATGTGAGGTAGCCTAGAGTAATTTGAATATTTCATTCTCCCGGCTGCTAATGCAGCATGCGTTACAGATGGTACTTGCTTCATCCTTCTGGACCTGGTTCAATTATAAATGAAAGTAGGGAGCTGAGATTTGTCTTTTTGTCTCTGCTTAGTTGGAATAACACAATAAAGCTTGATGGGTAGGAATTTCTCAAACTGCTTCTTTTTCGCCTCGGACGTTTCTCAATTAGATCTCTTCTCAGAGTACTTGGGTTGCACTCACATTTGAAGTCAAATGTGTGATTATTTCTTTGAATATTTTTTCCTCTACAACTGGACTCAGGCTGTATTTGAAAAGTACAACTGGTCTCTGCCCCAACCCCCACCTTTTTCTTTTGAGTTTCTATTTCTCATCGATTCCTTAGCTATGACTCCATGATTTATTCAAGAACCTTGAGTAAAACCACTTCCCTTCTCTGTGACCTTAAAAGGCCTGTCCCCTCGCATTATTCCTCCTTGGGACATATTGGCAGTCAGGGACAAGGATTTTTCTTCACATTGAAGTATGTATACCCAGCTTACTAACTCAATATATAAAAATAGAACACACGTGTATAGTAATTTATGCGAACTTATGAGTGCAATCTTATATGCACATATTTATTAGATACTAGTAGTATTTTAAATGTGTGTGTGCATGCTGAAAGACTTGGGTTTGGTTTGTTTTTTGGAAGTCTGAAAAATAAACATTGCATATCTTCTTTTATTGAGGCATTATTTTTATGAACATTTTGGTAAATAGTAAGGCAGTTAGTAAATGGTAAAGCTTACCTCTGGTTATGTGTATTTGGGATCCATGGAAGATGTTTTTTTTAACCCCTTCAATCCCAGATTCATGCAGTGTTATAGACAAGCTTAGAGGAATGACTGATTCAAATATCTATCAGTAATAAGAAGAAAGTGGTGAGGGGCAGACAGTGACTTTGGTTTCTCTTAGATTGGTTGATCAATTAATTGATATTTCATTAGATTATGTGGGTGCTGCACGTAGATCAATTTTTTTTTAATTTCACTTCCTCACCTACTGTTGGAAACCCAGCTGTGCATGATCATATTTGTTATCATTTCCATCTCACTCTGATGTTCTATTCTAGTAAAGCTAAGCAGGGATATACATTTGTAGTATCTCCTAATCACCTACATTTCTATAAGTTTAAATCTTTAGGCAGAAGGATAAAGCAGCCTACAGAGACACGGCCAATTTGAAAGGGACCGTGTTAGAAGGTTATGGTAAGAGCTGTGGGGCCCTAGCAGAGGCAGCCTGGTCTTCTGCTCTTTTCTCATGAGAGTTGCAGCATCTCTCAGCTCAGCGCTTTCTTCTTTATCCTACTCAGTTAAACAGAATCTGACCTAACCCTAGAGATAACAGTGAAAATTAACCCATAACAGAAGGCTAGGTTTTCCAGATATATGACATATTACAAAAATAAAGTGCTTCATCTTGTGTTGGTTTATGCTTCCGCACTTGGTGGAGGTGATCTTGTAGTCGAAGACCTGGGTCTGAAGTGTGCGGTACATACACCCTCCCTGTGTCCCAGTTCACCTTGATTCCTGGCTTGGCTTATGTACCCAAATGATACTAGTTGAGCAAGAGGTAAAATCTTTGGATCTAAATGGAGTAAGAAATACTGCTGTTCCCTGTTTTTTAGGTAGCTAAAATAACTTCTTGGCAGCCAGTGTTCTAGGAACACAATAGTTAGAACTGTTTAATAACCTGTGGTCACTTTCATACAGCTCATTATGTTGGATTCACCTTCTGTTAATAAAAAAATCTTGCCATAAAAATGAAATTGGACTTCCTATTTTTAGCTAATTTTGATTAATCATTGACCTACTTTTCTCTGGAAATTGGGAATAAACTGGAAAATAATAGAAACAATACTAGTATTGATACAGTGACTGTCAGTGTGCAAAGTACTTGCATGTACCTTGTCTCAATTTTCACTCTGAATATATTAAGTTTATTTTTCTTAGTTTAGAGATTGGAAAACAAACTTAGAGAGGTTAAACAACTTAATCAAAATCATAGTTCAAATCCAGTGTGAATGTGTTAGCGTTAGGTTCAGCTGTAACAGAAACCACATTCCCCTCATTTTAAGAAACATAAGTCAAGTGTGATCCTTTGCTATCCTCATGATCCAAGAAGGCTACTAGAGCTCCAGCTATCCGATATGCATCCCAGGCAACAGAGTGGAAGAAGGGTAGAATTATTCTCTTTTAAGAGGGCTTTGTAGAATGTAACTCGTACTTCTGCTTATATCCCATTAACTAAGACTTACTGATATGACTCTACTTAATTATAAGAGAGCCTTGGAAATGAAGCTGGGTGGAAATGTGTCAGCTATCTCTGAGAAAGAAGGCAAGTTTTAGAAATGGCACTGTACTTCAGTTTAGAAGTGAGAGCTTTAGCCCCCAAGTCTTCTCTGACTGGTAAGATAGACTGGCTAGTCATTTTTATTATCTAGATCAGATTTAGAACATAGGTGTCAATAGTATACCAGAGAACCTAAAGGCAAAGACAAATCTTGATTTTGTTAATGAATGTTTACTAAACTGGTGTAACTAAACATGTTTGTGATGAGACACATCAGAAAAGAGAAGATGGTATGCTTTGAACAATAACACTAAAAAGGGCCTGACGCTAATCACACCATGGGTGGCCAGTCCATGGAGACCGGAGTGATGTTCAAGCCCTGCTGTAAATTCTCGAAGCTGACTTTGTCTGCTTCCAGCAGGTGTTTTGTTGTTTTTTTTTTTTTTTTGGTGTTTTGTTTTGTTGTTTTTCAGAAAGTAGCTGCCAAATTCACATGCCCCCTTGGTATTGCTTCCACCTAAATTATAAAAGAATGGTTTGAAGCATTCTGGAGATGGATAGGTTCAGTTTCTTGGCTCTTCTGTTGCCATTGGTCAGGGAACCTCAATGTTCCATATGCCTTCACTGGAGGGGGCTGTATTTCTGGAGGAAAAAGTCCAAGTTTCCAAGTCCTTGGGCAGGTATTTTTTGCTTTGTGGCCCAAGTGTCCTTCGAGTCTTTGTCCATGAGCTGAGCAAGTCGGCTTCCTTCCCCAGTACCTTATCAGTTGTATCAACTCTCTTGAAAGCTTTGGGAGACAGACAATACACATACATCTCAGAGGTACTGCTGGCTCTCATTTATTTACGTTTTTAAAAGAATAAGATGAAAATCAGGCCCCTATATGCTCATGACAGGAAGGATTTCCTGTGCGTTTGTGTATCTGTATATAATATTTCACATTGTATATCACTTTAGCTTCTTAATGTGATTTTCCTTAGGTCACACATCCATATAGAATATTTGACAGCGTAGCTTGCTCTAATATTTTTGTCGCAGTAATGTGGGGATGACCACATTACTCATGAGTGAACACTGCTGGTCTCTTCAGAATGTCAGGGGAAAGTTTATGGTGCTGTTTGTACCATCCCATATTTTATTTAGACCACAGATGTTTGGTCCCATAATTTCGTTGTCTTATTCTGTTACATTTCCAGCTGCATTTTTCTTTTATCTAGCCTTTATAATTATTGGGGTTTGTCTAAATAGCTACAGGTCACCTACATGGAAAAATACTTTATTAATTGCAGCATCTTTGGCACACAGACCTATATATATGTTACAGGATTTGAAACCCATACTGAAATGTTCGATACAATTTTTTTTCACAACCTTGTATCACATATTTAGGTCAGTATATTTCTTTACTCTCATTGAAACTAGTGTCTGTGTTTATGATGCCTCAAGACATTATCCTTCCAGGTCAAGGCTTTTGTTACATTTTGGTAAGTCAAGTTGTCATAATTAAAACTCTTTTGCGAATTGAACAACTTCTTTGGGAAGGAACTTTTCAGCACAGCAAGACAGATATCCATGTAGTTACAGATTAAAATACTTTTCTTCCAACTTGGCCTTTCCCACATGGTAGCTTCTACTAGTGACCACTTATATGGTCATCAGTAGTATATGGATATTGATTGAAGCCTCAGTTTCAGAAGCATGTATATCAATGTCTTGACATAGGGACAGGCAGGTTACAGACATGTATGCATACAGTCCTACTAGTAATTCATCCAAGATGTTGCTACTGCCCAGCAAAGCTAAAGGTTATCTTTTAAAAAAATTTGTCTTGTGTGTGCAAGTGTGTGTGTGTGTGTATGCATGCGCATGTGTATGTGCACAAGCACGCATGTGTAGTTGGGTGGAAATTAAATTTTTTTTTTTTTCTGATCGAAGAAAATAGCATACTTTTTGCTCTGATTTGATTTGGAAACTTGGACAGGGAAGGGAAACTTGGCCTCATCTGTAAACTTGATTGGCTCCTGATAATGACTCTTCTGGTCCAGATTTAGGGAAGGAGGAAGCAAACAGCTCGTGGAGTCATAACTGTTCCAACTGAAGTTCACCTAGTGAAGTCAGGACCTAGCAGCTAACACTTACTGGAGGCCTTCTGCGTGCCAAGTCCGTCGAATGACTGCACACACGTTTAACTCTGTGTTTAACTCTGATAGCAATCCTGTGAGATAAATGTAACTCTCCCCAGTTGACTACTAGGGCTTCGAGAAGGTAACTAACTCACCCAGAGTCAGAGGGCTAATAGGAAGCCGTGGACTCAGAATTTACCTTAGGCCTGTCTGATGATAAAACCATCCCATTTCCAAGGTACCATGGAAACTTGTGTCACTGGGAGTCAGATATACCATCAGGATGTGAAATGTGTATTAACATTTTGTTATACAAAAGTAGGGCCATGGCTTTTGGGGCTATCTTCATGGACCCTTACCTTGTTGGGCTTTTACTGCTAGCCTCATGGACTGTTACTGCTTACCTTGTTCAACTAAATTGGAAGTATTTATGGAACCTATTTGCTGTCCCTAGCAAAGTTCCAGATGCCATAGGGGTAAAGAGAAGGGTAAGGTGTGGTCCCCACTGTTGGATGGTAACTCTCACAGGCAATGAGGAAGCATTCTGTGGAATGACTGATAGCCCTGACAGTTTTTAATAAATCTGACTTATAGGGTATCAACTGTAACTATAGAGCTGTATGCTTTTATTCAGAGAAGATATCTAGAAGCAGAGAAGGGGGACACTAATACATGTAAAGTTGAATAGAACCTAGCGTGACACTTTAAGTGTGGTTTGTTGGAGGGCTGATGAGAAGACCTTAGAGAAACAGCACTGGCTATAGAAACACAAAGTATTTGCCATCATCTGCAGGTATGAGGGTGACATCTGCCTGGTCTGGCACTTTACAGTTTTTTTTTAACTTTTTTTTTTGTATTGAGATATAGCCAATTAACAATGTTGTGACAGTTTCAGCTGGACAGCAAAGGGACTCAGCCACATATATACGTGTATCCAATCTCCTCCAAACTTCCCTCCCATCCAAGCTGTCACATAACATTGAACAGAGTTCCATGTGCAATACAATAGGTCCTTGCTGGTTATCCGTGTTAAATATAGCAGTGTGTGCATGTAAGCACTTATATTTCCTTATCTCATTTATCCTCACTTCCTCTCTTATTGA
Organism: Bubalus bubalis; assembly: GCF_019923935.1. NCBI lineage: Eukaryota > Metazoa > Chordata > Mammalia > Artiodactyla > Bovidae > Bubalus > Bubalus bubalis. The sequence continues at coordinate 4,306,939 of NC_059162.1, read as the reverse complement.
GATATGGATATTATTATTAATATCATCATCATCACTCCCTCTTACAGACAAGGAACACCAACCAAGCACTGTTTCAGGCACTTTCTGGGCTCTATGAAAGGCTCTGGAAGAAATGAATGAAAGACACTGGGGCTGAGAGGGAAGAGGATCAACTTGTTCAAGGTCACACAGCCAGTGAGACACAGAGACTTGGCCTGGCCCCAAGTCTTCTGTCTCCAGTTTGGGTATAAAAAGTAAGGGCTTTTCTAGAGTCTGATACTTCCCCTCAGTGGGTTCCAATTTATGAACAGGTTGTACGCCAGATGTTTCTTTCTTTCTTTTTTTAATCCTTTTCCCCCCTTACAACTTCCTATGATACATTTCTGAAAGTGTTATATAGATGGTTCAAACATAGATGCCTGTTATAAAATAATGTGCCTTGAGTATGATATGCTTGTTTTATTTCAGTGTGGAGATTTGGCTTAGAATGCAAGGAATACCTTTTATCCTAGAACTTTTATTATGGCCTCCCTAAACAGAGTGGGGAGAAGGCATAAGCCTGTGTCCGGGCTGGGAAGGAGTAGGGTTCAGGGTGCAGGACAGCGAGGGTGGGGGCAGTGTCTTGCATCTGCTTGTCTGTGTGGCTGTACCAGGAATGTGTTAACTATCCATTGCATAAGGAAAGAGCTCTGTTAGTCATTCTTGAAGAATTCTGATCTGGAGCAAAGGAGAGAATAGAGAAGTGGGAGGCAGCACAAACATCAAAAAATGGACCTTTAATACTGCCAACTTCAGATTTGGTTCATTTTCAAGTTTATTATTATAAGTGTAGATAAAGCCCTTCCTTTTGTAGAAGTCCCAGCACCTTCCACATATATTTCTAGCACAAAAACAGATGGGATCGAAACTTACACAAAATCACATCTGCCACTCTGGACAATTAAGTAAAACATGAAATTGCAGCTAAAACCACAGTGTATTTAAATAGAACAAGATTTCAAATGAAGGACTCATATTGTTGAATGGGAACGTGGCTTAACTCTACATCTTCTGAAGGAGGGAGGCTATTTTTTTTTAATCTTTTTCTGTTTCTTTTTAAAACCCCCTTCATTTTTACCAGTGGATGTGCCTACTTAACAAAGATAACTTTTCTCATTCAGGAGCAGGCTAAGCCAAATTTTAGTACTCTTGAATCACATCATCCAAAGGATCATATAAAGGGGAAAAAATTCCTAACCTTTATTTCACACAAACCATGTACTAGGGGCTCACCAAGACTATAGATGGAGAGCCCTGCCAATTTTATTTTATAATTGAGGAAAGACGCTCTGAGATGTCAACCCAGGTCTCCCTGCCAATAAGTGATACAGATAGGATGTAAAGTCTGAGTCCAAAGCTATACTCTTCTCATTCATGAAATAATCCATCCTATTGGAAATTCCAACACAGGACGCCAGAGATATGAGCAAAACAGGGCCTGCAAAGTAAGGCAAAGTCTCAGCCTCCCAGGAACACTGTCACTCGGAGGGGGGACTCTGTCATTCCTATCCTTGTGGATGCTGAGTACTGCTTTGTCACTTTGCTTTGACTCCCTTACATGTTTCTGAAATGGGACTTGGATATATAGCTCACATCACCTCTCCACTTGCCAGTGGTCCCAACAGAAGTGTTCCAGCCAGCAAGAACAGGTGCCTTGGGCTCGGTGTGGCACAATGGAGTGAGAAGCATATCAGCTCTTCCACCAGAGAAACAACTGCCTTGCCAGTCTCTTTGCCCACTCCACTCTGCCTCACTTCCCCACCTCAGACTCTGAATATCATCAGGCTTTCAGTGGGAGATAAGAGCACATTCATTAAGGAGTCCTCTCAAATGAATTTAAGCCTCAGATCTAACTTGCTTGTGTCTGACTCCATTACAAATGACTTGGACATGCTGGCTCAAGCTTTGGAGGATCAGGAAAACCCTCACAAAAGTTGAATGAGACTGGACCACATTGTGGAGCTGTACTCTGGCTCATCTCACTTCCTGGTCCCTGTAGAGCTGAGCAGAAGACACAATCCTCTTTCACTTCAGAAGCTGCTTCATCTTTGACCCACACCCTGAGGGGGGTCGTGTGAAGCAGGGGAAGAATTAAGCTCTGAAGACCCTATAAAGAAAGAAAGCACCTTGCCCCTAATTAAGGCACCTGGATCATTCTCTCTCCATCCCTCAAAAAATGGAGTCTCACTTTGTTATGTATTAAAGGGCTTAACAGACCTGGTCCTCTCGTAATGATTAGATGAGGTGTTGTGTGTGCTGTAAAACTGCAAATAATATCATCATAACCAGAAACCTAGAGTTTGAGTTGGAAATTCAGGAAACGTGTCAATGTGGACCTTAAGCCAATTTTTATTACTGTGGCACTGAATGGAATGCTGTATGGATAACTGTTATAAAAAAGATGAGACACTGTACTTCTGGAAGGGGTTGGGTCCAGTTGCTGGCATCACGCCTCCCTGCCGGCAGCCAGTGCAGAAGCTGGTGCTCGTGCATCTCACCACTCTCTCTGCTCAGCTGTACCCGCTCCGCCTCTCTGCCTCTGGACTGCCCCCTCCAGCTCACAACGTGGTAACTGACTTGACACCAGTACATCCCCCCACACATACACAGAGTCCGTGCTTCTCCGAACAGCAGGGCACAAGCCCAGGATTGTAAATGCAAAGAGCCTGGACTTGGAAGAGCTGGACTTGAGTGAATTGTGTAAGTCTGTGCTCTCTGAGCCAGCTTCCAAAAAAATAAAAGAAGTGTATCCAAGGTCAGTTCCTGAAGATTGATGTGAGGTGCAGATGAGATATTGTAGATGAGATAATATTGGTAATATTGGTTCTTGGTAGTGTGTAAAGCTGTATAGCAGGAAATGCATTCAAATCTGGTCAAAGGCCCTCTGACTAGCTCTTCTTCCCATTTAGAAAATGACTGGATTTCCAGAGAGGTGTCTTAATAACTGAAACCTTGAAAAATGACCTAAGGAATTCTCTGTTATGCTTTCTATCAATAAAGTAAAATGACTTACCCAAGATCACAGAAATCCAGTGGCAGACCAGGGACATCGATCCTACTTAAAAACCAGCGTTTTTCCCCACGTAGTTGCCACCTGCCGTGACACCAGTGTGATCACTCAGGGTCACCTCTTGTGCCCAGCTGCCTCGGCCTCAGGCTGGCGGACACACCCTCTCCTTAGTGACCAAGGCAGGCTGGGGCCATCCTCTTCCCTTCTCCTGCCATGCTTCATTGCCCAGACTGTCTCACAGACGATGCCCGTGGCCCTTCTGCATGTATGTGGGCTCACCAGTGCCCTGGCCTTCTGAAGGCCATGGCCAGGCAGTCATCCTGCTTCCCCTCTCTTCTTTCTGCCATAACTTTTGGAGCTCATCAGTGTCCCCACCCGTTCATACTGCCGGTTCCGGTACTTTCAGAGTGTTGTACCTTTCTGAAGTCAGGTCCCACTACTGACGTCCCTAAATCCCCTTGTGTGTGTGTCTCAGCTGTGTCTGACTCTTTGCGATCTCATGGGTCTTGACTCTTTGCCAGGCTCCTCTGTCCATGGAATTCTCCAGCCAAGAATACTGGAGTGGGTTGTCATCCTCTATCCCACCTAAACTCCCTTACTCAGATACTTAGTGAGGATGTTGATGTGTGTTACACAGGCGTGAGAGAAGTGCAGAGCAGGAGTTGAGGAGGGCTCCAGCCTCTAAAGGAGACGCTCACACACCCACTCACTACAGACTGCCTCATGGGCTGCTTTAGGCCGGCCTCTTTCAAAGGCAAGGCCCGTTTAAAAGTAGGTACCTCTTGAGACTGCTGCCTTAAGATCCCAGCTTTCACAGGAGGGGAGCATCTCACCCCCAGGCCTCCTGAGGGCCCGCCTCCACCTCCATCTTCCTTCTCCCTGAAAACCTTGAGAATCTGGAATACTTCCTGCCCACATCTTCAACCAAGGGACCGCCAGGGGATTTCAGAGTTTATTGCTTTTTTCTTTGGAATTGGAATAGCTCCGACCAGCTACTATTTGAAAAACATAGAAGTATTTTTTGCTTATTATCAAGAGGGAGATGGAGTTTTCCTGCAACTAAATGAGAACTTGGTATCTTTTTTGCCTCGAGGAGTGTGTGTGTGTGTGTGTGTGTGTGTGTGTAGAAGTAGGGAGGGGTAGAAGGGGTCCAGCCTTCCCTTCCTTCATCTGTCTCCTGGTTGCCAAGCCCACCTTCTGAACCACACTGAGGAGGTCAGTCCGCCTTTCGCTTGAGGCAGACCATCAGTAATGAGCCCCTTGCCTGCCTTTCCCTGTCCTCTGTGTCTGTAGGACTCACCACTCTGTCAGTCTGTCTCTTGTCTGCAGGCAGCAATTGTCTGGAGCGCAGAAATCTCCAAACTTGACAATTGCTATGGTCTTTCTGCCTTTCCTCTTAAACAGCTTTTTTAAAGCCCCCAGAGACCCTTAAAAAAAGAATGCAAATGGAAATTATGTTAGAAGCTGAAATGAACATTGTTGTGAGTCATGAGATCCTGGCCACACGGGGACAAACTATTTTTTATTTTGGGTAATATTTCTTCTTTGGCATTTATTATACCTCTGTTACGCACAGCTCATGTGACACAGTGTTACTCATAGGCAGTCAGAGAAAAAGCTGAAAGTTGAGCCATTGGTAGGGCAGGGCAACTTATTGTTAATAGCAGCCATTAAAGCTGAAAGGAAAAATTACCCATCTGCCCTGGCCAGACCTGCAGCCTGGGACCCAGCGGGCCTCCAGGCCAGAAAGGGGGCTGGGGGAACATGAGGCAAGGCGAATGGAATGTGGAAACCCGAGACCTCGAGTAGGGCAAGGTAGGGCTCAGTCAGGTTTGGGCCCTACCCCAAGAATGGGAAAAGCCGCACTGCTCTCAGGTGCTCAAGCCACACTTCTGTCTGATCAGCCTTGTTCATGAAAGCTCCTGGTGGCTCTGAACACAAGGTTCATTTTAGCCACAGATCCGAAACTCAACAGAGAGATGCCGATAGCAGCAACACCTTCTAATTGTGCAACGGTTTTCCCCGCAGAATGGAATTTGTAACAGATCTACTCTACCCCAGACTCCTTGCCATTAGACTTTTGGAGTTCAGCGATTCAATTTTTTTTTTTTTTTAATTTCACAAAGTCTGTATTTAAAAGAGCATACGGTTTAAAATCCTTTCAGACATGTTAAAGCCTAGCCAAAGATGCAACACCATTACCCACTCTGACAAGCCGCCTTGACAGCGTGCTTGTTGATAGGGCCGTATAAGATGTCAGCTGGGAAAATAAATTTGAGAGGGCTCTGCAGAGAGTGTGTGGATACATCTCACACCAGGTCTGGAAGGGAGAGGCAGCCTCTCGTTTGCGGACCGTGCTAACTCACTCGGGTGCAAAGATTGACTCTTGTTATCAGCTTCACATATCAATTTGGAAAGCTGTAACAGATACTGGACGTGTGGCTTGGAGGATGGCCCCTGAACAGCAATGCCCACTCCCTTTCCCCTGCCCTTCCTCCCCCTCAAGAGGGCTGGCATGTGAGGGGTAGTATTTGCAGCCCTGCATACCGTTTTGGGTGGAGATACTAGAATGAGTTTTGAAAGGCCAGTTGGAGGGCCCCAGGGCTGACACCAGGTTTGGCTGAAAGTCTGAGCAGAGATGGCAGTACTCTGCACTGAGGCAACCCCTGAGTGCAAGATAAGTGGTGGGGCCTGTCAGAGAGGGCGGTGCCTCTGACTCAGATCCAGAGAGGCCTTCCGTATTCATAGTGTCTGCTTTCTCAGATCTGATTACATCCAGTTCTGGGCTTCAGCCCTGACTGTTCCTTGGCTATCCAAACTAATGTGAGGTCAGGTCAGCTTAATTAATCACCAAGGACGTTCTCGATAGAGCTCAGGTTCTTCTTGCCTTTGCTGGCTTTGTCCTGCTAAGAGCACTTGTTCTCAGCCTTTGTGTTGGCACAGTTTTGAATCCTAGAATTATTTTTGGTTGCACCTTGGAGTGAATTTTTAGTGCTCAGAGGATCTTCAGCACATGTCACTCATTGAATAGAGCTCTGCCTTCCTTGATCCAGCTCTTAAATACAGTTACCACACACAGCCCTTGAACCAATGCTCTCTTTTATCTTCTACTTCCAGTGGATGGATTGTACCCTGATAGAACTGGGGGACCCACTCAGCTCAGTGCTTGCTTATAGACACACGTGTATCTTATGTGCACTGGTGATTATACTGTAGTCTGTCCGATTGTTTTAAACAGTTTCACGCACTTATTAATCGTTGTAGTGTCTGACAGTTTGGGCTTCACAATTTCATCTCAAGAGACCATAGAGTTAAAAGGCTCTGCTATGAGGTTTCCATGCTGTGATTATGGATGAAGAGGGTTTAGGGGGCTGCGTATCTTAAGGGGTAAGGCGGTGAGGGATGGGATGGGACTGGTAGGACAGGCGGTCCATGCACATCATTTTACCTCCCACCTTGCTGGTCATGGCTCCTTCCTTCCTCACCTGTGGATTCTCTCCAAGGGCACTCATGTTACCGTGAGACACCTACTGTAAGTGTATCAGAAAGAATTTGGTGTTGGAGAGAATTAGAGATGAGACTGTACTGGGGGGAAGCAAGTCTGGCAGGGACCCCTAGGGGAAGGGGCAAAGGTGAGCAGGATGCAGTGGATCCTTCTTGAGAGGGAGGGCCAGGATGCAGGAAAGTCAGGAAGTCATTTTCCTGGCATCCCTCATGCTAGCTCAGCTTGTATAGAATCCACCTGCAATGCAGGAGACCCTAGTTCGATTTCTGTTCAGGAAGGTCTGCTGGAGAAGAGATAGGCTACCCACTCCAGTATTCCTGGTGGCTCAGGCGGTAAAGAATCCACCTGCAATATGAGAGACCTGGGTTCGAGAAGGGAATTCTCACCCCCTCCATGTTCTGGCCTGTAGAATTCTATGGAGAGAGGAGCCTGGCAGGCTACAGTCTATGGGGTCGCAAAGAGTCGAACACTACTGAGCGACGTTCACACACTCACTCCTCACACTAGTGGAAGCAATTTCCTAAAATGTTATGTCCACTTTGGATTCTTTGATCTTTAAGACACATGAATAGGGAAAAAGACTAGATGTCAAGATAGATGAGAAATTACAAAGGAGGCTGTGATTATTTTTAGAAGAGAAGGCCACTGGCCTTTTGAACTGTTTTACTTAGAGAGCTGCTGTAAGAGGATGTGAAGGAAAGTTCATCACCAAGAAATGGGCAGAGTGAGAGAAAACAGACTTAGGATAAGATGTTTTCCTTTTTAGATAGGATATAAGGGTCCTTTGGGAAGCTTCAAAAAATTCAGAATTTTTTTTTCTCCTATCATGGAATTTACTAAATAAAGATGACCTTTTCATAAGCCTGTCATTAAATGCTGGCCTCCCAAGTGAGATGAGATGTCTCCTTGGTGGGGGATAGAAAAGGCAGCTGCTAGTTGGTTTGGGTTGGTTTGGCATCTTCAAAGTGAGGATGGGATTCTTAAATCATTTTCTTGGATTTCTGAAAAGTGAAGTGAAAGTCGCTCAGTTGCATCCAGCTCTTTTGCAACTCCATGAGCTATACAGTCCATGGAATTTTCCAGGCCAGAATACTGGAGTGGGTAGCCTTTCCCGTCTCCAGGGTATCTTCCCAACCCAGGGATCGAACTGCAGGTGGATTCTTTACCAGCTGAGCCACAAGGGAAGCCCAAGAACACTGGAGTGGGTAGCCTGTCCCTTCTCCAGCGGATCTTCCCGACCCAGGAAGTGAATCGGGGTCTTCTGCATTGCAAGCGGGTTCTTTACCAACGAGCGATCAGGGGATTTCTGAGGCCCAGTACGAATTCCTTTGTGATTTCCATGTCAGCCATATTCCCCGCTCCATTCCCATACCTGGATCACAGGATGTTCACAGCACTGCTACACCATAGCCCTCGCTGTGGTTAGAGACAGTGGGATCTGTGTCACAGACACCAATGAAGTATCTTCTGTGGCCAAGCAAGGGTAGAGTTCACCCGTAGTTATGATTTAGGGGGATAGTATATTCTTAATGGACCTGCAAAATCTTTTCAAATGCAGTCACTTTAAAAGCTTCCAAAGGCTGGAAGGAGTACAGGGAGGACGTGGGCACCAGCTATAATCTAATTTTTCTCCCATAACACTTGCTTTCCCCCGTTGCTCAGTTGCTGTCTCCCAGAGTCATTACCATCACAAGCGTTTCCTGTCCATCCCCTGTAGGTACACCACATCGCGCCAACAACCCATGGCCCAGCAGGAATATACAGTATCCTTTGCCAGTGTCGATCAGAGCTTGATTACACTTCACGGCTGTAATTCAAGCCTGCTAATCCTCCTCCACGTTAGGAAAAGAGGCCTGTTCTATTAGATAAGCTGATTACCGTCTGGTGTGTGCTTCATGCCGAGCAAGAGTTGTTTATATGTGGAATTATTGCTGGTTGGAGCCTGGGTTTCACTGCCCTGGGTAAGCTTGCATAGAGGCGTGGGGGATCTTCACCTCAGCTCGGGGAGGGGTGAGAAGCTGAGTCTTGATTATAGCTGTTGCTCCTTCAACCTCTGTGCCTGTGGTTAAATATTTACTTTTCTTCTCTGGTACCAGAAGAAACGAGTTAAGATTTTGAGAGTCTGACTTTTGCGTCCAGGACGCCCTGTCGAAGATCAAGTGAGAAAGATCACTGCCCCAGACTTTTCACATGCTGGTGAGGTTTGCAAAGCCACCCCAGCTGTGCGGGTGTCTCGAGGGCTAAATGAGAGAGGAATACGCTGGGAAGAAGTTGAGCCTGTGGTGAACTCAACGGCCACAGACCCAAAAGCGCCCAACCACAGGGCCAGGATGCCTGCAGAGACCATTTGAATGCTCTCTCACATTCAGAGACCTTTTCTTCAAAGCCACAAAAGCCTTAAAACCACCTTTGCCCCTCCCTCCCAGCCCATCTCTGGTCTGATGTGCAGCTTGTGGCTTGGGTGCAGGCTACGAAGCCCCGATCCTTCCCGGAGGAGGAAGTGCATTTGTTAAGATCGCCTGCCAGGGGTTGCTGGCATGATGGATGCTGGCTGCACTCTCAGAATTCCCCCACCCGCCTGTTCACTGAAGCAGCTCTCCAGGGAGAGAGGGTGGGGTGTCCTGTCCTGGGACGCAGAGCTGAGGTTCTGCTTAATAGTGGCTCTTGAGTGTTTAAGTCCTGCAAGTGGTTGATGCATTTATCCACGTGGGGCTGTGGTGAGGCTGAAACGGTTACAGGTGAACGGGAGCACCTGGTCCCTGGCCTTGGTCCACCTCTGTGCCAGCATATGTTGGTGTCTGTTTGTGTATTTGAATATGTGACAGCCTTAGCTGGAGTAAGGAAATCAGGATGAATGTCAGCACACTTAGCTGTGATCATATCACAAGCAGAGGCCTTTTGGAGGGTAAACGTCCTCTACACCAGGGCATTTTAAAACTCTGTTTATTTCTCCATTTTCTCCTTGAAACCATTCATTCCTTTAGGCAGGCATTTTGTTTTTTTTATTTCTGTGTCCCCAGTACACATAGTGCTGCCTGGCATGTGCTGAGCACTCAGAGAAAGGTGCTTTTGATTTAATGAATAAATAACCTAATTAATATATTGCAGTAAAAAAGGGTTCTGCCCAAGAATGAATGTAAATATAAATTGTTAGCTATTTATCATAGTTCACTGCATGTGTATTCCTTCTCGTACCTTTCCTACTGTTCTTTCCGGGAAGCAGAGACTCTGAAGCCCCAGGGACACAGACGGGTGTCCGTTCCTTTGATGTAAAGGGCACAGCCAGCTAAAGGCAGCACACTGCAAATCCAAGTATCTTGTTAGGAAGGATGCTGTGACATGTGATTTAGAAGGAAGGGCCTCTGTATTACGTCCTAACCACTGAGCATCTGGTCTGTGTAATGCTTTTTTTTCTTTGCTTGAAGGATCTTAGTTGCTCGACCAACCAGGGATCGAACCCCCACCCTTGGCAGTGAAACTGCAGAGTCCTAACCAAGGGACCGCCAGGGACTTCCCAGGGTAATTCTTGATCCACAAAAAAACTTGAGGGTTATTTTATCTTCCTCTTGTCTTCTGCTTTTTTTTCTCCACTATTTTCTTTCTCTCCCCACCCCCACTCACATCCCTTAAACTCTCCTCTTTCTCTCCCTTTACTAGGGAAATCAGTGTCTTTTAAAGATCAACACATTCTCCAAATAGTTAAATTGTTCCCCCTTGGGAGATTTCTTTTTCTTTGGAACTGAATTTCTACTCCTAGGAAAAATCCAGAAGGAACCACACAGAGGATTGTCCTACATGAAACAAAGCCATTGCAAGGTTTTAAGTCTAATTTCATCCATGAAAGCTTTCTTTGACATGCACCGATTAACTTTCTCTTCTTTAATTTTACAGGATGATAAACCTATGCCCTTAATACACCATCACTGTGTGTATGGCTTGAACTTCTAAATCTCAGTTAAAATAGATGATGGGGTATCTACATGTGATGCCAGGGTTGTACGTTCCTGTTCCCAGTGTGTAGGAGAGAGTATGGGTGCTGTCATTCAGATAATGGAGGGGCGAGTGATGGAGTTCTTTCCTCTTCTCTGAATGAACTGAGTAAATGCTTGGCTATCGAGAGAATAATTGTCCAGGGAAGCCGTACCTTGAAATTCACCATAGCATCTTTGAGATAATCTCAGGATTATTTCAGAGTGAAGAAATGAAGAGTGATGCTGCATCCCAGTGATTCTGCCTCTGACCACAGAGCTGGCTGTGAGCATTTTCTCATGGGACCTAAGCACAGACTGATGACTTTGGAGAGTCTTATGTTGTGGTTGTTGCTTAATCGCTAAGTTGTGTCTGACTCTTTGCAACCTGGCAGACTGTAGCCCACCAGGCACCTCAGTCCATGGGATTTCCCAGGCAAGAATACTAGAGTGGGTTGCCATTTCCTTCTCCAGGGGATCTTCCAGACCCAGAGATTGGACCCATGTCTCCTGATTGTCAGGATTCTTTACCACTGAGCCACCTGGGAAGCCCTTTGAGAATCTAGGGTCTTTCCAAACAGAGAGCTGCTCAAATAGCAGTAAGGCAGAGAGCAATTAAGAAGACCTCTGTTTTTTATTCTGTTCATATTTCTTTCCATCTCTGTCACTTAAAGGCCGGGCAACTGTCTCATCTTACATGTGTTGCTTCCAGCCTGAGTTTTAAGACCAGCAGCCAAATTAGCTAGGTTTGGGCAGCAAAACAAAAGGGAATTTAAAAGTGTAACAGTGTGGATCTACCCACCCACACCTGCACAGCCATTAGGCGGCAGCTAGCAATAAGTGCGGAGAAGGCAATGGCACCCCACTGCAGTACTCTTGCCTGGAAAATCCCATGGACGGAGGAGCCTGGTAGGCTGCAGTCTATGGGGTCACTAAGAGTCAGACACGACTGAGCCACTTCACTTTCACTTTTCACTTTCACGCATTGGAGGAGGAAATGGTAACCCACTCCAGTGTTCTTGCCTGGAGAATCCCGGGGATGGCAGAGCCTGGTGGGCTGCCATCTATGGGGTCGCACAGAGTCAGACACAACTGAAGTGACTTAGCAGCAGCAGCAACATCAATAAGTAGTAATTTTAATATATAAGACTTATATCAAAATGTTTTGTTATTTGGCAAAACTAATACAATTATGTAAAGTTTAAAAATAAAATTAAAAAAATAAACTATTATCTCATCAAAAAAAAAAAAGACTTATGTCAACCACTTTCATGTGCCACTGCAACTCACCCCCTGTTTTAAAAAAACAACTTTCACAGGCATAGTTAAGAAATGCCAAAATAACGCAAATGATGGTGCCCTAAGGTCACAGAACCTTCCTTAGGGTTCCAGGAACCAAAGTTGGCTTCTCAGTATCCTCTCTAGAAGAGGAAAGAAAACTGTATATACATAACTTGCTTTGGTATACTGAATTGTTAAATTAGCTAGTTGTTTTCCCTGTGTTGCCATGATTCCATCACAGTTTGATATAATGTTTGAAGATGAGGATGAAAGGCTGAGAATAATTCCATACCTCAAAAAATTTTTCTAGACAAAAGGAATATATAAAAATATATAAATGTCCATATATATGTATACACATTTAGCCGTCTTTTTTTTTACATTTTAATTCTGTTTTTATGCCACATTCATACCCCAGATTGTAAACAAGACTTAGATGACCTGTCGAATCTCAAAAATGGAGAGAAGAATGTAACCATCGTGATGTAAGTGCTCAGCACTGTTTCATTGGAGGACATGAAAGCGCCTGTCTCCTCATTTTCCCATAAGCCTAAGTGTCTTTAGGTAGCATGAAGGCAGAGAGGTGGCCTCATGGTTCTGCTTTGCAAACTGGGAAGAGAACCTGGAACTGGAGGGTGTGATGTCAAACCTTAAAGCCAAGGCCATGTGCCAGGAACCCATGTCATACAGTACCAGACAGACCAACAGCACAGCAACTTCAATCTCACTTCCACATCTCTTGCCACAAGAAGTGAAAACATATTTGGCTTAAAAAAGTTTGTGCAACTGCAAACTCATTTTTTGGTATGTAAACAATTCTGTGACTTTTCAGTTTACTTTAAGACATAGTAAGTAGTAAGCAAAGAGTGCATTGAAGTTGGGAAAACCATGTGTGTGTTGTGAGTTGTTACTCTTGTTCAGGAGAACAGAGAAATGAGATTCTGCAATAGGCAGCATGAAAGTTCACGTTGGCCTTCAACCTGTGAAAATTGCCAGCTATTAATTCCGGCCCTAGAGTCCTGGGTCAGCCCCGTACTTTATTCAGGGCACTGGCCCTCGCTTGCCTCCTAAGCTTGGCTAAGACTGGAGGTTGTTGTGATGCAGAGAGAAGGCCTTGATGTGAGTCCATGCATAACTAGTTGTGTGCCCTTCTGAGTCCCCTGTGCATCCATTCCCCCATCTGAATAAAGGGGTAATGATACCCCATAGTGTTCAGGTGAGAATATAAGCAGATGAGCTTATTTTAGGCAAGTTGCTTTGCAAAGTTTCATTCTCACACAAGAAAATATCCTGTTTCCACATCTCCCATGCATTTATCCACACACCTATTTGATCACTTTGATTCTATTATCAGCTGATGCTTCTCTTTCTCCCACCAGTCTGCAGACTTCTCTTATTTCTGGTCGAGTCTCCCCAGCTGAAATAGGATCCAGTAGAGAGTAGATACTCAGCATATGTTTGTTGAGTGACTGCTTGACCAAGAGACCATCCTGGGTCCTTGTCGGGGTGGCAGTGTTGGTGAAATTGTGCAGGCCAGCAACACTTTGTGCAGGCTAAGAGATTTTTATTTTGACGGAGCTGTAAGGCTGTCACTAAACATAAGTGGACATGACTAGTCTGGCACAGTCAGAGTGCCACTGGAAAGCAAGCAGCCTGGAAAGAAAAAAGCAAAGTTGGCTTCTGAGATTACTCTGTGTCTGTTACCCCAAAGAACATGAGCCCCTGTGAGGGTTCCAATAAACTGGGGACAGCCGGGGTCTCCTCTCTGTCCTGCCGCGACTTACTGGGCAGTCAGCCCTCTGCAGCAGTGTCCTCAGCAAAACAGATGCAATTTGCCAGTGATGTACCATCACCAAGGGGCCTGAGAAAGAGCCATGCTAACATCTGCCTGGTGGAACAGTTGAGAGATATTCTGTGGGTCGGAGAGATGTCAGCTCATTCAGTGGAGGAGGAAACAAGATACCTCTTCAGATAAATATAGTAAGAATCACAGTAAATAAGGCCCAGCCTCAGGGAGGCAGATCTTTAAAGGAAAATTAAGATCCCCATCATCTGTCTCTCTGTCAACCATTGATGTATTTAGTGAGCGCCTCATGGAGCTAAATGCTTTTTGATGAGGATAGTTGTGATGACCACCTTACCTCCCCACAGGGCAGGGCACCTTCTGTGTGAGAGTTCTTGGTGGGGTAGGGGGGGGGGCGCTCTATCTGGGGCACACAGAAAGAAGGAATGGTCCAGGGAAACCTTCTCTCCCCTCTCGCAAATGTCCTGGTTTTACCAGGATGTAAACACAAGCAGAGGCAATACCGACAAGCAAAAGCCCGACTGAAAATCAGAGCCTAATCGCTCCCATCTGCTCCAGTGCTGCTTCCCCTTTCTGCCTGCCAGGATGTGTGCTGCAGACGCTAAGTAGCACATTATTTTCGATAAGTTGCAATCATTTACTTGAAATCTACTTCTCCTTTAAGATGTCCCCCTGGAAACTTGAATCGGCATTTGAGAAGCCCTTTTCAGGGTGGAATTTGAATGCTTGCACTCAAGTTCGAGAAAAGTTAAGCCTATTTGATGGACAGGTGTTTATGTTTTTAAGATTTCAGCCACATGGACTCTACTGGGAAGAGGGGACACTGTGGAGCACAGCCTGGGAGCTCAGAGCCACCGTGCAGTTCATTCCCTAAGGAAAGGCACAGGTGCTGAGATGGGAAGGACTGGAAATGATGGCTCCATGGATTCTTACCTGAAGCAGAAACATCACAAGCCAAGGCCTCTCTTGGTCCCCCTGAGATGTTTCCCTTTTATGCTGAGACAGGACTGGTAGTGATTGAAGGTGGGTTTTGCAACCTGGAGCCCATCGTCTCAATGCCCTGCCCTCATTCCACCAGCACTTCTTGTTCAGCATCTTCATTCTCTTGCCCAGGATGAGACTCTAGACACAGCAAGCATCCTGTCCTCCCATCCAGCCTTCTCTCAGTCAAAGACTTAATGCTTTCTGAGGCCCAAACTCAGGAACGTTTGAACAGCAGCAAAAACCTCTTGCCTCTCCTGCCGCCTTTTTGCCGGCAGATTCTGCAGCCCCCGGTGTCTGAGAATGACTCTGGTGACTCATTAGTACCAAGACCTGTGCTTGGGGTGGTTTTTGTAACGAGTGGTGATGGATTACCCACATGTTTTCCCGGAAGGACCCTGACTGAGCTTGTGTGAGTTTATGAGGTGATGGTCCGGGGTCACAGGTGGTGTTTGTGCTCATGGAAAAAGGAAAGCCAATTGGCAGGTGTTTGGAATGGACCTGGGGTGCCCAGAAATCGACCCCGTGTCCTTCTGCTGGGGAATTTCTGCTACCACTAAAGTGAGTGGAGGTGATTTCTTCTTTAAATGGGTCATGCTGAGGTTTTCTCTTCTCCTATGTCCCTCTTCCACTCCTCTGGAACTGGCAGATCTAACGGGCCAATGAGAGTACAAACATTGTTGTACTATAGTGTAAGGAAATACACAAATACAAGCTGTATACAGGTGGGTAAGTTCCAACAGCCTACAGTCATCTATTAGAACTTGGTCTCACATATTGCTCCTTCTCTTATCTTTAGCTCCAGGATGACAGTTTAGCCTGTCTTAGCTTTCTTCTGTTCAAGACTGAGTCTCTTCGCTTCCTTCATCACAGAGGCAGAAGAGCGCTCTTGGCTACTTTGCACACGCAGGCAGCCCTCACCACCCACCTCTCCCTCCTGGTTTGAGCTATACTCCCCCAGGCCACCCAGCACCCTGACCAGGAGACCTGTAGTTGCCATGCTCCCTCACTCCAGACTGCCCAGGTCTCTCACTTCTGCTAAGAGCCTACGTGGCACCCAAGAGAGACCCGTCTCATAATCAAGCCTTTTTCTATCTGTTCTAAACCTTTTCTTTTTTTTTTTTTTTTTTGTATGAAGAAATTCTCTCCAGTGGCTATTCAGGTGTTTCTGTGACTTGCCTCTGGTTATTAAACCTGCCTCTTTCTAATTTTCTCTGTAACACTCTACCAACATGAAATCACTCTGCCTTCTAGAGTTCATTCTTTCTTTTTTTAAGAATATATTAGCTTAGCTTGGTTAGGCTGCCAAACACAAATAAAACAAAACAAAAACCTCCCCAAATCCCAAGATAAATTGGCTTAAACAAAATGCAAGTTTATTTCTCTCTTACTTTCATATAGCCTGAAGGTGACCCAGGCTGGTCTCTAGGATATGAGGACTTCTATCTGGTTTTTCTCCCTGCTGTGGCTTATATTCCCCAGGTCAACTCATGGTGCAGAGTAGCTGCCAGAGCCCCAGCCCTTATATCCATGTTCCAACTAGCAAAAAGAAAGGAGAGAGGGGAAAGAAAGACATTCCTTCTTTAAGGATAGAGTTTTATATCTTATTTCCATTCATCTATCACTAACCAGAATTTTGTCTCTGGAGATATGACCACATTTAGCTGCAAGGAAAGCTGGGAAGTATGTTTCCTCCTATAACCATGACTTAACCAAAAATCAGTGTTCTGTGTCCATGGAAAGGGATGGTTGGAAGAAACCAAAAGATCATCCTTTTTCTTCAACTTTGCACTGAAACTCTCTGTCAGGCCCTTTCTTAAGCTGTTTCCTCTCCTATGTCCCATATAGGAGAGAGACACATGCCCCCATCACACCTCATGTCTCAGTGTAAATATTAGCATAGTTAATACACACATTTACTTGGAATGATCTTATTATCAGTGTCAGTTGAAGTCATATGGTGGTCCTGAGATTCAGTGAGTCCTTCCCATCCTCTGATAGATTCCAAGGCATTGTGTTCCTAATGGAGGGAGAAGTGGAAGGACCAAGTAAAAGAGGCCAAAGGGATGGAGCCAGTCCGAGTGTTGCGCTCGTTTCCTGGTTCTGGACCCTGTGTCTGACCCTGGTGGAGCTCGCTGTTTGCCGACTGCGATGTCGTCCCTGTCTGTCCTTGGTCAGACACCTCTGTGGCTGTCATCTGGCAGAGGCATCCTTTCTCTCCTGTTAGATAGTAAGCCTCCTCTTGCAGGATGAAGGTGGACTGTTAATCATAGCATATGTGTTCTGTAATTTGTGGAAATGGAAATAATCTCAGAGTGAGTTAAGACTAAGTTATCGCTATCTTTGGTAAGGCCCCCTCAAGATCAACAGTATAGTGTATTAGGAATCCTGCCACTGAATTATTCTGTGATTTTCAAAACTGGAAACATTTTTGTGGGAACAAAATGCTCTTTATTTAAAATTTAGTTCTGATGAAATCATTTGGAAGGTTGGAGGAAAAAAATAGTCCTGCTGTAATGGAGCTTGGAAATATGCACAAGAAAATTTTGCTAGTCACTAGGAGCCGGAAGAGCATTCTCTGTCCTGACACAGTGGAATGATGTCAAGAAGTTAAGATCACACATCACACAAACATACTAGTATCCAATTATCTTTTAATATTTTGAGTGTGGGGTTTCTCTATGTCCCAGCAGAAAAGGATGACATGAGGTCTGCATCCCACCCAAGAGTCAAAACTGAAATACACTTCCTCAAACCTCCATCGTGACTAGAGTTGCTATTCCCTTCTGGTTATAATGTATTTACTTTTTAATGGAAACTTGAAAGCAGCCATTAAAGAGGATGTCCAGGCTAGCTTGTCTGACATAAGGTGAGATTGCCTCAGAGCTGAGCAGCTCCCCGAAGGGTCTTTTCAGCCTTCCAGAAGGACTGCATCTTCCAGTGAGCTCTGCCAGGTCAGCATGCTTTCTGGCTAAGGAAGATTGGAGCCGGGGGCTCTCATAAACAGGGAACATATTGGGCTTCAGAGGAAGTAGGGTTCTTATCGTGCTTGGGAGAAGAACAGCAAGAAAGGTGCATAAAGAGGGGGAAAAGGGTGAAAAAAGAAGACATTTTGATATTCATTCTTTGAGCTGAGAATCGATTTCCTGGGCTTGATGGTGTCAGTCTGAGTTTGCCTAGAAGCGCAGCACAGTGAGGTAGCAGGGTGTGTGTGTGTACTCACTGACTTAGCCTGCTGTGGGTATATGTATCTATACTAACTGATAGAGCCTGCTGTGGGTGTGTGTGTGTGTATACTCATCGACTTAGCCTGGTGCGTGTGTGTGTCTGTATACTCACTAATTTAGCCTGGTTTGTGTGTGTATGTGTGTACTCACTGACTTAGCCTGGTGTGTGTGTGTGTGTCTGTGTACTCACTGACTTAGCCTGGTGTGTGTGTGTGTGTGTCTGTGTACTCACTGACTTAACCTGGTGTGTGTGTGTACTCACTGACTTAGCCTGCTGTATGGGTGTGTGTCTGTATATTCACTGACTTAGCCTGGTGTGGGTGTATGTGTGTGTGTGTGTGTATTCATTGACTTAACCTGGTGTGTGTGTGTGTGTCTGTATACTCACTGACTTAGCCTGGTGTGTGTGTGTACTCACTGACTTAGCCTGGTTCCTTCCGCCTTGCTGATTTCTTTCATATAAAAAACAAACTCTTAACTCAGAATCTGTCTTGCTTTCTTATTCTTCCCAAAGGGACCTTTATCAATGGGATTGATGTAGATTTAACCGACTATTGAAAGCTAACCAGTTACCAAGCACAGACATGTGCTTTTGTAAAAATAAACCTATTTAATCCTTTAATGAGAGTCAAGCTGTGGTTGATATTATTTACCGTCAGGTGATAAAGAAACTGAGCTTAAGGAAGGCAAGGCCGTGCAGCGGGAGCCTCGGACTCTGCTCTGTATCCGTGTTCTTCCTTCCTGCCATGTTGTCGAGCTCACGGAAGAGGGCTGAGGCCCATCCTTGCCCTTTGGGAGGATGCTGAATTCTGATGGGAGAGGAAATCTGTCAAGAATTAGCACTTGCCAGCAATGTGCTAGGTGCCTAATTGATGTTATCATCTGAATCCAAGAGAATGGTGAGAAGCTCTCTTGCTTTCCCCATGGTGTCACTTCCTTGAGAAACTACCATTGTAGAGAGAAGCTTGCATCTCTGGGATTGCACAGCAAGCTGCCAACCAGTGGCTCTCAATTTCTCACACATTTTATACACAACTGAGTAGGAAACCGTTGCTTGCATCGCTGGCTACCAGGTGCCGTCCTGGCTTCTCGCACCCCGCGTTGGCCCTCCCCGGGAGCTGTTCTTCTCTCACACCTCCAAGCATGGTAGTCCAGGCCAAGGCTGTGGTGATGTCACACCCCCCTCCCAACTTCCGCAGCCATTCTTGAAGCCAAGGGTGTCTCCCAGCAGCAGTCCAAGCTAAAGTTACTAAGGACCAATGCCCCCTCACCCGGGCAGCCGGCGCCCATCCAGGAAGGCAGGAGTCTGCTGCCCAGCACATGAGCCTGCTCTCTGCCAGCTGGCCTAGGAGGCTCCATGTGCCAAGCAGGGGACGTGTGATTGGGATCCGTGCCCGAGTGTTTCCTGGGAAGTAGAAAATGCATGTGACCAGAACCACGGCAACCTGGCTCAGAAAGAGAGACGACAAGAAAAAGTATGGTACGTTTCTCTAAAGAAAACCCCCAAATATAAACAACAACAACAAAAACTCTAAAACCATCTCAAGAGTGGCATATATTTTTATGTTTACCTTCTGCCCTAAAACTTTTCACAAAGCCCTGAACATAGTAGTGGTGGGTAAACATGAAGACATGAATGTATCCTTAAGGTCGTTTCTGGACCACAGTTTATTTTGCAGTTCAGCACCGTGCTTGGCACTATAAGAGATGCTCGTGAATATTTGCAGGATACAGTGCTTCTTGCTGTTGACTGACTAAAGCCCTCAAGTCCTGTTGCTTGGTTTACCTGCCTAACAAACCAAGGAAGGTGGAAAGGGCTAGAAGACATCTTATCTTTATGACCTGGTGATGCCATAAGGAACCCTAGACCCACAGATCCCAGCCTTGATGTCCCTGAGCGTCTCAAGAGCTGGAACACAGACAGTCTAAGCATGGCTTTCACACTTGAAGACTCCAGGAACTTGGACTTCTCATCTGAGCGGCCTCAGAGATCGCTGCCTGCACTGGATGGTCCCCACTAAGGTGGTCACTGGTTCTCCCATGCTCACCAGAAACTCTGACTGGCAACCATCTCTCAGGCTGGCTTGTAAAATTCAAGAAATCAAATTGTCAGTCATTTCCATTTGTTGGATAGACAGACTCTTTGCAAAATGCACAAAACACCTTTTTCATCAAACAAACGAGAAGGTTGGTACTGGAAAATATCAGGACACAATACCTTAAGTTTCAAACCACTGACATCAGATTTTGGTCCCACCTTTGGGTTCAGAAGAATCAAAATATGTCATAGTTATTTTGCAGCAGAAGCTTGGAATTTATGATTTGAGAGTGCAGTTATGCTTGTGGGAAATGAAAGAAACTAGAGGAAGGATTAGAGGGTATGTGTCCCCTGGGATTTCTGCTTGCTTTCCACCTACTCTGACAACTTGATGTGCACACACTGAAGGGACTGGAGGAGTCTAACCCTGGGCTTCTTGGAAATCTCAGCATCCACTCCATTCCCAGCTCCTTCGAGATGCTCAGTTAGTGATTTGTTTTAGTGAACTGAGTGTTCGTTCCTCAGAGGGCTCCTTTGGGTAACATGGTATGCATAGCCCCTTCCCTGGGGGCCACTGTCAGCCCTCCCAGGAATTCTTCCCCAGGTACCAGTCACATGCCAGGCAGGCCTTCCCAACACCCAGAGCCTTCGTCGTGGATAATGTTGGCTTGCTGGGGACATGCCAGGCTGTGGGTTCTAAGGCTCTAGCTTAATGACAGTGTAGATTTGTGTGCTTAGCATTTTCAGGCTGATTTGACAGATTTTTGAAGTGGGGTGGAAGAGGTGACAGAGGGAAAGAGCCTCTACCAGAAGATAAAGAAAGTGAAAGTAAAGTCGCTCAGTTGTGTCCAACTCTTTGTGACCCCATGGACTGGGGTCCCCAGGCTTCTCTATCCATGGGATTCTCAAGGCAAGAATACTGGAGTGGGTTGCCATTTCCTTCTCTAGGGGATCTTCCCAACCCGGGGATCGAACCCAGGTCTCCTGCATTGCAGGCAGATACTTTTACCTCTGAGCCACCAGGGAAACTCTGGTCTAAACTGTAACTGGACCAGAGGGAGAAGGAGCGAATATATAAGGAGCTGGCTGCCTTACGAACAGGATCGTTGGAGAGCCCATCCTGCAGCCTTCCCTCCTGCACTCTTTCTCATACATTAGGAGATGCTCAAATAGCTACTCAGTGCCAGAGGCGCTGTGAGGTCATAGGGGGATACATAGATGGAGGACAGATCATCACAGCTTTTCAGAAGCTCACAGCCTTGCTGGCGAGGTGGCCGGTGTGACGGTGGTGGTTCTGAGATGCACTATGTCTGTGGTGCAGATAGTATTCATACTTGCTTGGTGGCTCAGTAGCAAGGGAGCTCATTTCTAGCTATTATCTGGGTAGGTTTCTTGAGAAAGGCTGAATGGAGATTTGAAATAGGATGAGATTGTGGTAAGTGGATTTTTCTGTCTGAGAGGGGAGAGGGCATTCTATCACATGGCTCAGTGGCTCTAATCATGATGGTCCTATTGGCAGAAAGAAGTAATTGAAGAAGACCAGCTTTGGAGGAAATTTTAAGGAAATTAAGAGGTCAGTAGGAAGAACTTCCTCCCTTCCCCACCTCACGTCTGGTTGTTTTCTGCCTTGCACATCAGCCACAACCTGAGCATCGAAAGACACTGTGTGTGCTTGTGTGTGTATACATGCACACATATGCAGAATTGAAAGCATATCCACTCGATTACCATTGGTGACAGAATCCTAATGTTATAGTAGAGGATAAAGTGTGTAAGAGTTAAAGACCTAGATTCTAGTTGTGGCTTGTCCCATTTGCTTTGGTTTTGGGGAAATTGCTCTGCCTTTGTAATCTTCAGTTATCTGCTATCTAAGCTTGTAATATTACTCCATGTTCTATAAGGTGATCCAATTCATTGTGCACAGGTACTTTCTGAACAAATAAAAGGTCTAACTGTGATATTTTCAGGAGGCAGGCACTTTGCTCTATTTCTAAAAAATGCAAGGACAGCGTATTTTTGTCCCATACTTCTGTCCAAAGTTCTGACCCCCTGGAAGATGGCAGAGCAGGGCTGGGAGGTGAGTCTGGGAGAGCTTCACTATCCCAGCTTTTCTGGTCGTATGTACTGAAGACCAGTTCGTAGACTGTGGAAAACCTGCATGGAGCTTCAGTCTTGTGCCTTCAAATCAAGCAAAGAAATTGGCCAGAAAGCATGAGGGCTCCCATCCTGGAAACACCTCATTGCCCTTTCCCAAATCACCTGTCTGCTTGCGTGCTAAGTCGCTTAAGTCATGTCCAACTCTTTGCGACCCTTTGGACTGCAGCTCTCCAGACTCCTCTGTCCACAGGATTCTCCAGGCGAGAATACTGGAGTGGGTTGCCATACCCTCCTCTAGGGGATCTTCCTGACCCAGGGATCGAACCTATGTCTCTTATGTCTCCTGCACTGGCAGGCGGGTTCTTTACCACTAGCGCCACCCAAGACCCTCAGAACCAGAATATCCTGTGAAGCCCAAAAGACCCACCTGTCTGTTGACTGTTCATCATCTCTCTCTGTCAGCCCAGCTTTGGGTCCCTGAACGGCTGTCCACATTTGAAGACGACCCTCTCAGTAGATCTGCCCTCTTCCTCTGCTGTCTGCTCCACCCTTGGAAGCATGAATCTCAGCAGGGGCATTTCCCCCAGCACTAAAAAAACCTGGGGACTGGAAACAGCCGCCCTCCTAGCACAACCGGTCCTTGGTGAAGAAAGAGTGCCCTCTAGTGGGCTTTGTCTGGAGCTGCTCTGGATCGGTGTCAGGGCTCAGCCAAGGATAAAACAAACCCGCTTGCTGCCCTCCTGCCAAGGATCTTGAAGCTGCCTTTGGGTTTGGTTTGTTTTTCTCCGCGTGTGAAGAAACAAAGAACAGCAGGAGGCCAGTTGAGAGAGCAGCCCTGACTGTGCTGTGACAGCCTTCTTATCTTGGGAGGTTCACCAGAGAAGTAACCCCAGGGCCAGTGATGGCAGCAAGGTAGATGGTGACATCGGATGCTTTTTAAAGGGCCTGTGACAATTTCCGTATACATCACTCACCTGTCTTGACCGGTCTCTTATATGAGGGGTTAGATTTGTGAGAAGGAAACTCCTTCTTTAAGAATGATTACCGAAAGGGTTAAATATCTTCTTGCGTGACCCTCTTTGCAGAGCAAATCCACCGCAGTTGATTTTGTTTTTTGGTAATGGAAGTGTACAAATCTCAGTATTAAAATCCTGTATGTACTGGCATAAACAGGGTTTTTTTCCCTTTAAACCTGAGTAAAAGCTGTTGGGCTGGGGAGCAAAGAGGGGAGGAGGCGAGGGAGGCTGCGGGGCTCCCATCAGGGGGGCAGGAACCTGATCACATGTGATGGTTGCTGGATTAGGTAACAGCTCCGCTGGTTGAAATTGGATCTTGGAGGATGAGTGTTAACATCTCTGGTGTCCTGGTGAAAGGTTCATTTGAGACTTGCGTGGTGCCACAGAGATAAAAAAAGGAGCTTTTAAATAATCATTTTGTCTCCTATTTGGCAGAGTGCTGGCTTTAAGCAGTAAATAGGTAGCATCACTTTGGCTTAGACGTATCGGCCTTTTCATTTATTTATTTAATGTTGGTGGGATTTTTTTTAACTCTCTAGCTGAACAGCCTTCCGTATCAGTGAATCTCAACACCCGTCTTTATAGTGGTACCTTCAAATCCTGCTCCTTTTGGGCAGAGATCTGTCCATGCCGTGTTGTTTACCGGTCCATCCGGGCCTCGTTGCGGCACACATGCATAGCCCAAGACCCTCAGAACCAGAATCTCCTGTGTTAGACAGTGGAAGAGGAAGGTTTTCTTTTGTTTATGTTGCGTGTGTGTGTGTGTGTGTGTGTGTGTGTGTGTGTGTGAATAGTTTTGGTGGTGGTGGTTCTGATACATACTCTGAAATTTCTGTTTTCATAATGATTTGAGTTTAATTTGAGTGGTAT
The DNA here is from genome assembly GCF_019923935.1 of Bubalus bubalis. Lineage (NCBI taxonomy): Eukaryota > Metazoa > Chordata > Mammalia > Artiodactyla > Bovidae > Bubalus > Bubalus bubalis. The sequence continues at coordinate 4,283,124 of NC_059162.1, read as the reverse complement.
AATTTGGAAAGGACTGTTGGGTTTGTTTTTCCTATTTTTTCTGTTCTTTTATTTTTTTCAAATCTCTGGTTTGGAGCCAATTTATGTGTCCTGAATTCTAAGGATTAATGCAAGCAAGGTGTATTTCATTTCTATCACACCTATTCCTTCTTGGCCACATTTGGAAACCTATTATATTAAATCTTAGTGAATCCAAATTTCTTCTTGAAGAGTATTTGTTTCCAGGATTCATCAAATGATAGGAAAGCTAAGCAAAAGGATAACCCTTTCCTGTGTGTATATGTGTGTTTTTTTTTCCCCCTACTAAATGTCTCCAGTAGTATAGATTAGGGCTTTACCCTCTGCGACTGTCCTGGGACTTCTTTGGTGGGTAGGGGGTTACAGTGTCTCCTTTCAGTGTCCTTGGCAGCTTTAGCATTTCCTTTATTTCATTTAAAAGCAGTTAGATTTTAAGATCAAGAAAAACATAAAGTAGGTAGGTGTGCAGCCTTGGTGTGGACAGTTCGTGCTTCCCATGGATTGTTTGAAAGAAAAAGTGAGGCATGGATGTGGGTGCAACTGAGAAGGGCTGGAAAGGGAAAATATTCTTTGAAGTAAATACTGGGCACGTGGGAAATACTAGTGGTAACATGACCACCTGGTCACCTACCTCGTACCTGGAGGAATCAGTACCAGCACTTTGTTCTGTGTCTGCCTGACTCCTTTTCTGTCTCATTCTTTCAGAACAAATGGGATTTTGCTAGAGGAATGAGTTAATGGGGTGCGTGAGTTGGTCTCAGGCCCGACCACCCTTACCATCGCCTCAGATAAGGCGGCGTGTAGGTAGCCCCAGGAAAGTATATCCTCACCGGTTGACGTTATTCTCTTTTACTTGGCTACACTGTTGAGAGCTGTCAGTGCTGGATCTGTCAGGAAGACTTGTTTGGGAGTGATGAGGAAGAGCCGCTTGGAGGCGTCACAGCCCGCCCGGCTCAGATGCCACCAGCCTCAGCATCCTGAGGAGGTTTCCCATCGGCCGAGGTTTGTGGCCTCTTCTGGAGCGTATTGGTCATGGGATTCCAGAGAGTGGATTAGTGTCAAATTTTGCCCCAGCACCAATTTTTTACTGATTAACTAAAAGTGCCACAATTACCAAATGGCTCAGAGGTGATTCTTTTTTCATTCTTAAATGACCCATAGGTATTTTGTTGATAAAGCAATTAAAATTCATTCGATGAAATTCACTGGGGAAACATCCATAAACCCCACACACTAATGTCCTCAGCGGAAAGCATTCACTGGGCTGTACAGGTGAGGAAGGAGAGGTCCCAGGGCTCCAACACCATCTGCTTGGGGGGCCACGTTCTTCTCGCCGCCACCCCACACCTTTAGGGGCTGGCATTCAGGAAACGGTTGCAGCATTCATTTCCTTTCTTAAGGAAATATTTGTTAGTGGTGATATGTTCTTCTGAGGACTCTGAAGATGGGAGTAAATAAGTTCAAGGAACTGAATAACATGATTAAATCTTTCTTATTCTGAGACCAGGGGGACGATTTCCCATGTAAGTCTTATGAGTCTGCAAAAGAAGGATTTCATTGGAAAAACGTCCACAAAATTAAACTCCACAATCCTCTAACCTTTGCTGTCACCGGTATAGCAATTTTATGTTAGTGCAGCAGAACATTAAAAATTCAGTTCAAGAGGAGAGCCTGGGTCCTGAAGTGTGGGCTCTTCCTGCATCCTTCTTTCCTGCCAGTTAACCCCTTCCCCATGGACTCCTGTTGCATCCTCCTGTCTTTCCTCACTCCCTCAAGGGGTACGTGTGTCTACCCTGGGCCTTTAAACTGCCGCCTCGGGCCAGGTGCTTGAGTGTCCACTTGACTGCTTCATTCACAGAAGTGATGCTGCCATTTTCCTTTAGCACAGGACTCGGGCTTTCCTTTGAAACAACTTTCAAGGTTGCTTCTTGTCAGACCTGTTAGAAGCCAGGAGCATGTGGGCACAGCCAGCAGTTATGCTGGTATTAGAGGTGATGGAATGCCCCGAACGTCTCCATGTCCCCTCGGATTGAGCTCAGATCCACCTTTCCTGTCACAACCCCATGGGGCTGCCTTGCTGAGATTCGAGAGGCGGCTGCACCTGTCACTGTCCCCGTGGGGCTCACCAGATGTATCCTGGCCAGAAACAGTTCTAGACTCTGTGCTGTGCTGTTGCTCATATACCCACCCGGCCCCCTGGACTCTGGCATCTCCAACCCCAGGATTCGAACGAGCAGAGTCTGCTACTTTTCTACCTTTAGTTACATCCCTCCTTCCCTACTCTGCCCTCAGTTTTGTTTTTTTTTTTAATTAGATACTCTTTTCATGTTCACTCTCAGCAAAGACTTGGCTGCTGACGACTAAACTGGGTTTAGATGAGTGATTTACTTTATGGCAGGTTGTATGGCGGTAGTAAAACGAGACTGCCTAGCTCTTCCACTGATTTACTAAATCACTTGATCTCTTTCAGTCCAAATCACCCCTTCATCCCCCGCAAATGGTTGTGGGGGGTTAATAAAAAGGAGCCTTTCGTGGAGCCAAGCCTCCTTCATCCTATCTGAACCCCAGCTTTTCTGAATCCCTGAGGCAGCTTGTTTAAAGGACCTCAGCCTTGTTTGTACCAGGACGGAGCTCTTACCACCCGGAATAAATTGATCTCAATTTTGGAAAATAGAAATCCCTAGTCCAGAGGAGAGGTCTTCACACTTTACTCAAATTAACTGAATTTGCCTGACTTAGGTTATTTTGGAAATGAAAACTTAGGCTGATCCAATATCATAAAGTCAATGAATGTAAAAACTTTGTAATAACAAACTCACAGAAAATCTAAAATTAGAAATGAGAAAAGAAATGCTATTCCTTGAACTAAAATTTAGCAGTTTGGGGATGAAAGTGAAAATTATATTCTGTTACAATTTTTTTTTCTTTTTTTGTGGATTTGAAATTTCTTTCTTTGTGGTAAAATAGACATAACAAAGCTTAGCATGGTAACTGTTTTTGAGTGTACAGTTCAGTGGCGTTAGGTACATTCACATTGCTGGGCAGCCATTACCACCATTCATTTCAAGAACTGTTTCATCTTCCCAAAATGTAACTCCCTACTGGTTCATTGCTAGTTCCTTATTTCCCCCTTCTCCGAGCCTGTGGTACCCACAGGTCTATTTCCTGTCTCCATCAGTTTGACTGTTCTAGGCACCTCATATAAGAGGAGTATAATTAATTTCAGGAACAAATCAAATCTCTCCTTGTATTTTCTTGTCCTCCCATCCCTCTCTTTTTCCAGCCCTCTGCACGCCCATTGCTCAGATGCCTTTTTGTTAAGTGATTTGAGACTTCTTCAGCCAAATCATGTATTGGGAGTTTTCTGTTGTTTTTAAATGTTACTCCGTTGGGTTACTGTCAACACCTCCCCACTCTTTTGTATCTCCCTGCAGTTTTGAGTATCCGGGGAGCCCAGGAAGAGGAGCCAACAGACCCGCAGCTGATGCGACTGGACAACATGCTGCTGGCCGAGGGGGTGGCGGGGCCCGAGAAGGGCGGGGGCTCAGCGGCGGCGGCGGCTGCGGCGGCCGCTTCTGGAGGCGCCGGTTCCGACAACTCAGTGGAGCATTCCGATTACAGAGCCAAACTCTCACAGATCAGACAAATCTACCACACGGAGCTGGAGAAATACGAGCAGGTATTCACAGCCATGTGGGGTCTGGGCCCCCCAGCCCTTTAGGGCAGGGCGGAGAAATCATGAAACAACGAGCTGGGAGGGGTCGGAGGCAGGCAGCCTTTCCTGGAGATTGCCATCCGGGAGCCAGTGTTTCTGCCCTCCCCGCAGAGCCACTTGTTGAACTTGAGCCCATTAAGTCCAGGGTCTCCACTGTTGAAAACTCAGGCAAACTGGAGATAAGATCATTTTAAAAAATAGTTTAAGTTTTAACTGGTGATTTTAGGAAACTGAGTCTATGTACAGAAACAGTCCCTGGCGCTCCAGAGCGCTGTCCCTTGGCATGCAGCTCTGGGGCTCTCGGTGTTACAGTCATGAGCAGAGTTGCCAGGTGAGCTGGGGAGGTGTGTGTGGGGGGGTCCTCTGGGCCCTGTGTGCTCATTAATTAGGAGGATGCCTCACCACCGGTGCTCATGGAAGCCTATGGGAACGGATACTAAAACCTGGCCTTAAATTCCTTCACCCTACCCAGATTAGTTCAAATGGAAGCACATCATACTCTGACTTTTAGATATAGTATATAATATGATACACATCTCCCTCTATAAAAAAAGTAGAGGGTCTCAGGGGACCCCTGGAGGTAGACAAAATTGAATTCCAGCCCTGACACGCTACTGGTGGTCTGTGGGATCCAGTGGTCCACATTCTCTACCTCAGTAGCTGGTAGTATTCAGCAAAGAGCTGTGGATTTGGAGCCTAAGCTATCAGAGAGCCATAAAAAAAATCATATGAAGGAAAAGCTTAAAAAAGGCTTTAAGTCATAAAACAGTATATAGATGTTGTATGGTATTCTAATTATAACAGCACCCCTGTCTACTAGAGTGCCCCCCCCAACACACACACATGAATTTAAATGTCAATATTGTTTCCTCTGGTCAGTATGAGCAACACTATTTTACTGGGGTCCTTTAACATCAGGATTTCCTCCCACTATTTAGCTGACATTAGTTGGTGTCATATTGTTGGATGTGACATTGTCCTGAAATTCTAAGTTAACGTACTTTCATAGAATTGTTAGATTTCTGGCTTTCTTTCTTTTTTAAGAATCATAGAAGAAGGAGAAAAAAAATCAAAAAGTAGAAGACCCTGTACCGTCCACTTAGGACAGTCTAAGTAAAAGGCAAATGCAAACTTAATAGAATATATAAATTTTAAAATAGAAATAGGCATTTTAAAATTTAAAGTGAAGAAAGTTTCATTATTGCAGTCCTATCTACCTTTGAAATGGATTTCTACAAAGTCTCTTCTTTTATGAGGGAAAAGATTACTATGAAGCTGGAAACCAAGTGTGGTGAATTTCAGCCACGGGACAGGTGTAGGGAGGTGTCAAGGGGAGCAAAACAAAAGTCATTTTGTGGTAAGAACCTGTGGATCATCACCCTCGACCCTCTCGGGGAAGAAACATTCTTATCATGATGTAGACTCTTGTAGACATTTTACCAGACCCCAGGAGAGGCTCAGCTCAGGTAAGCTGGCGGATCCATGCCATTCCCTACCTGGGCCATCATGTTGGAGTTCACAGCCTGCCCCAACCAAGGGCATAGTTTGGGAAGAGTCACGGGGACATTTCCTGTAAAGGTCCCTAGCTAGCCATTTGGGTCTTCCTCCCCATGCTTTTCCCATTGTACCTTCACCACTAAGCTTGGTCTCTGGCATAACAACCTGTCTAGACCTGGTTTTCAGGTTGTGTTAGTCGCTCAGTCATGTCCAACTCTTTGCAACCCCATGGACTGTAGCCCACCAGGCTCCTGTGTCCATGGAATTCTCCAGGCAAGAACACTGGAGTGGGTTGCCATTCCCTTCTCCAAGGGATCTTCCCAACCCAGGGATCGATTGAACCCGGGTCTTCTGCATTGCAGCTAGATTTTTTACCATCTGAGCCACCAGGAAATTCCAGGGGCACAAAGAATGTGGCTTCCTCCCAAACCTACAACTGAGATGGATATTAGGCTAGATGGTGTTAAAAACTAGCTTTCTTTGTAGCTCAGGTTGCCAGCAACAAAGAAGAGCAGACTGTCTTCTTGATTTAACCCCCGCCTTGTTACTCTTCTATCTTCTTCCAAAATGTCTAAAACACTTTTCTCAACCTAACTGCACTTGTTCCAGCACTTTTATGGCTGTCATTATCTCCATTCTGATACAGGTGAGGAAATGGAGGTCAGAGAGGTTAGATGGTATATCTGGGTCACACATCCAAGGAGGGACAGATTACCCTGGAATCTAGATTTGGACCTTTAGCCCAAGGCTGTTATTGGAGCAATACGCAGCTCCACTTAATATGGAACGAGTGTGGGCGTCTGTAGACAGTGACGTAACCGGCCTGTCCTCTCTGGTACTTTCATCGAATAGATTGATGCTCTCTAAGAGAGGCTAGTGATAAAAATACTCTCCTTGAGAAACTTCTCATAGATACCTACATATTCTGAATAACAACAATGCTGGAAAATTGGGAACTTAAACTGTATCCATTTTGCTGATGGCTGGGGCTGTACTCCCTCTCTGTTACTTGTTTGGTCTGAGGCGACCCAGCACTGAAGTCTGCAGGCTCCATGGTAGGGCTAATGGCTACCGGGAGGATTTATGTCAACATGCATCTCCCACAGCGGCTGCGCCAGTGTCCCATCCCTGCGGCAGGCCGCTGTCTACCCACGCCTCCGCAGGAGACCCTCAGACATTCACAGGCAGGTCTAGTTCAGTCTCTTGTGGGATCAAGTTAGGTCAAGGTAGTAGTAGTAGTCTGTATTTATTATTCTTAAGAAGTACTAAGAAATTATTTCCTTATTTCTTTGGGCATTTTCTGGGTAGGAACTGAATACTGTTTAACACGCTGTGTGCTTAATAATTTATTAATATTAGTTGTATTGTTAATTAGAGTAAATGGCAGATTGTGAGGAAATTATGCCATTAACCTTCTAGCTAGTAAGTCTGAAAGATAGATCTTCTTCATTTTTTCTGTAAGCATTCCTCACGGGACCTCTTTAAAAAATAGGAAACCTTAGTAAAAATGTCAGTCTCTTAATAATACCTAGATGGTTCCGGATTGACTATTTAAGAGTCGATTCTGTTGTTTTGATTTGTTTTGTTTTTAGTTTGGTGATGATAGATAACCAGAGCATCAGTTAGCTCTCCAGTAATTAACTACAGTAACCCTCCTCACCCTTCCCACTCATCCTGTGCTCCCTCCCTAACCCCCACCAAAAAGACCTGAATTAGCCATTGTTTCACCCGGAGGTTATTAGATAAAGAAGGCTTCTAGTGACTTGCATTAGAAAGAAAGGAAGGAAATTGTTTTCTTCATTAAAAAGTGTTGTTAAACACCTTTTCAGCCGATCTTGTCTGTAGCTGAAGTACTTAAGAGCTAGCTAAAAAAAAAAAAAAGCTGGCATATTTTGATAGATAAAACCAGGATATCAGAAAACTGATTTTCTTCCAAGTGCTACTCAAAAAAAAAAAAAAAAAAGATGCTCTTGTAGCTTTGCAGAGTTCTTCAGTTTTTGTAAGTAACGCTGCCAGGACATTGACAAGCCTTAGTCTCCAAGGCTGAACTGGGGTGGGTTAAGTAGTCCTTTCACAGCCAAGGAAGTCTTAAGATCCCAGTTATATTCCTTGCTGAAACTGGCAGCCAAATCCAGTGTGAAAGGCTTAGAGATGAAGATGAGCTGAAGAGAGTGCAGGAAGGAAGCTTCAATTCTAGGATTAAATTGCTTATACTAAGCAAGTTTTGTGAAGAGCTTCTCTTGGGTCGGCTGCTCCTCGAAGTGCCCTTGCCCTGGAACCCGGGATGTCGCCAGAGGCAGCTGGAGGGGTCGCTCCAGAAGGTGACTGTCTTTAGGACAGTCTTCAGCAGTCTCCTTGTCACAGAAACCTTCAGCCTGTGAGGGTTCTATTTAATTAATTAATCACTCCTACTCCCCATCCCATCGGGAGAACCTGGCCTCACCAGAGTAGTGCAGCTTCCGAAGGTGCTGAGCTTGGGGAACTGAGGAGGAGGCCTGGGTAGTTCAGGTCCTGGAAAAACTGTGTTCTGCCCATCTAAATGGACTTGGAGTTCCTGTCTGTTGTCGGTTGTGTGTTCCCAAGCAGCTGTTGAGCAGCTGCCCTGCTCCACCTCAGCAGTGGGTGAAAAGACTCCACTGTCTGTTTAGGGCGGAGCAGAAAGGGGCCCAGCATCCAGTGCCCTGAATAAACACCAGATATCGTGAGTATTTTTATTCACTGTAATGAAGCACATTATTAGCTGAGTACTGCGGCTTCCCAGCAGAGAGGGTGTGCGCCTGACAATAGCTCCTTCACGTCCAGCCCCTCCTCACTTTGAACCCCCACCAAGTTGGGGGCGGGTGCGGGGGGTAGGACCTGCAGCCCAGCGGGGGATGCTTGCAGCATACCTCCCCGCCATCCCTCTCCAAGGCCTCATAGACTTTCAGCCAACTCGCTGCCAGGCTTTATTTTCCTCCCTTTGTTGTACAGCTTGGGGGTGAAGGGTCTGTTTAGGTTGGGGAGAGATGAAGCTTATAAGATCTTGTGTTTATGTAGCAATTTTCATAGTAAGGGCAAAATGCTGTATGGACCTGATCTTCTGTGGATTTCATCTTCAGCATATATATACCTGCAGAGTGGAAAGAAGCTATTTGTGACCTCCTTTATTTGTTCCATGAGGGAAACTGAAGCCTGGAGAGGGTTGCCCCATTGTGATCATATGCTGGGTTACTGAGTTACCTATACTTTAAAAAGATATTAAAGACACACTGTATGGCCAGACACACTTATCTTGTCCTTACCACATTCTTTGAGGTACTGTCCTCATTTTACAGATAGGAAAGAGAAGGCACAGGGGTCTTACATGACTAACCAAAGCCCCACAGTGAAGTGAGTTCCTGGGCAGGGTGTGAACGCAGGCGGTCTGTGCTCTTAGCTGCTGCCCTGTTCGCGTGAGTGATGTACTCCATCCACAGGTCACCGTACAAGGAGCGTGAGGATTGCTGGCCTTGTTAAAGGGGTAGGAATGATTAAATCCACTCTTGGACGAGTAAAACAAGGCACTGAGTAGTGAAAGCAATTGCCCACATACTCATGGAGACAGGGTCAAAAACCAGGCTTCCCAGCCCCCAGTGCAGACACAGCCCAGTGGGTATGTCTGCTGATGTATCTTTGGCCAGCGAACCTCAAAGGATTTCAAGAAATGAACAGTGAATGTGTTACTGTTACTACGTAACTGACAGCTGTGAAGAGCTTTGTGTTGTTAAAAACCATCGCAGTGCAGCTTTAGCATTGATTAACATGATTCTGCGGTATTAAGTTGGACACTTGAAGTCCTTAGTTCTTCAACCTTCAGAGCATCAGCTTGCCTTTCTTGCTAACAAATTTTCCACAGTTTTCCAACACTGCTGCGAGTTAAGTGTGAGTAGATGTTTTACTGAATGTTCCTTAAGAAAACTAGACTACAATGATAAGTAATAGTAACTAGAAGAAAGGGCAGTGGTGTTCCTAGGAGCAAGTTCAGAGTCTGGGAAAGAACAGACCCCCTGGCCTGGTTTAGGGAGTCTTCAGGCTGCTTTTTGCTGTGGGCCTTCATCTCTTGGGCACAGTTTTCCCAACTGTAAAATAAGGAGGTGGGAAAAATGATCTCAAGTTTCACTTCCAGGGCTGATAGTATATTGGTCTATAACCTTAGAGTTTTCTCTCTGCAGAGGTATTTCCTAAATTCTCTAAATCATGTTTTGAATTTGTTCCTATACAGATTCCCTTTGTGTTATAGACATAGAGGATCTTCAGAAGACCAGCATAGGAGGGAGTTCTTATGTTACAAGTAGAAGTAGATTAATGAGAATCTCACAGAAGAGTCATCAGAGCTTTTAACTCAGTGATTCCATTCTTTGGACTCTTTATGCCAAATTGAATATTTGGAAGCTTTAGCATAACAGAAATAAGGGCAAAGCAGAAAGTTCATGCTGTATTTGACTTCAGACTCTCTTTAGCTGTTAACATGGGAGTGAAGGGTTGTGAAGTTTTATACTAATATACATGTTCTCATCTTTCATAATAGTAAAATCAAGAAAAAAATTGATTTTGAAAAACTATTGTAAATTTTCTTCTCCCCTTTAAAAAAATCCACATAGTGATGAAAATTATAATCAAATGGGCTGAAAGAGGTTTCTGGGTTTTTTTTTTTTTTTTTTTTTGATAAAATGCCACAAGCTAGCCCAGTTTTCTTTACCTGTACATGTCTTTAGAAAGACCTGCACAGCCTCACAGCCAGGACCCTTACCACGCCCCGTGTCTGTCCTCCTCTGTTCCAGGCATGTAATGAGTTCACCACCCATGTGATGAACCTTCTGCGAGAGCAAAGCCGGACCAGGCCTATTTCCCCAAAGGAGATCGAGAGGATGGTCAGTATCATCCACCGCAAGTTCAGCTCCATCCAGATGCAGCTCAAGCAGAGCACGTGTGAGGCCGTCATGATCCTGCGTTCCCGGTTCCTGGATGCGCGGTGAGTCCCCAGGAGAGGCCTGTCCTTTGGAAGAACCACTGATTCAGGGTTAAAGTCCAAGCTGGCCCTCTCCAGAGGCTCCGTTGTCACTGTGTTCAAGGCTGAGCCAAGTAGTAGCCTGAGAAAGGTCAGGGAAAGGAAGGCTGCAAGGGTGGATAGCCATGGGTTTTATACAGCTCCAGGAAAATGTGGGGATGGGATATTTTTTATGGCCACTGCTACTCACTCTGCATGAGAAATAGGATGATTTAGCTACAGGGACAGAAGCAGCAGGACTTTTTGTTTTCATACCATTAGTGGCCTCTTTCACAGGAATAGGTTGTAACTATAAGCCCGTAGAAGGCTAACCAGATATTGCAATGACATCTTTTCTTCAAGAAAGATGGTTCCAGGTGAGAGCTGGGAATCTCTGCCACACTTTATGTTGGCACAGAGGGCACCTAGTTAGCTTCAACAAATATTTATAACTAGATTATCATGTGTCATACTCTGGGCTGAGTTTTAGGGGCACAAAAATGAAGAAGACATGATCCCTTGGGCGTGGAGGGCCAAGGGACTGGTCTTATATGGGCCAGATTTTCAATCAAGATTTAAAATTTTCTGACACTAACGTGTGACCTAAGTTGTGAGTTCAAAGAATCCAGTTGAAACCATGGATAGAAAAGTCCTTTAGGACAAAAACTAAAACTATAAAACAGATAGTCTTAGTCCCACTACTCTCTACACTGGTGGATTTGTGAAAATCCTTTTGATTTCTTTGGCTTCTGTTATCCAGCCTGTAAGATAGTGCTAGTCATGTCTTTCATCTACTCTAGAAAGCGGTGTTGATAATTGATCTAATACATGAGTTTTCCATGTATGGATATCCTTTGTGATCCACAGCTCACCTTAAATCAGTCATTTTCTATAAATGCAGATTTCATCATTCATTGTTTCAATTCCTGAATATAATCCCAATATATGATTTTTATTATAAAAACACTAGCTATGTCATGGTCATATACCATTTAATGATCTGTAGTTGAGTTCCTTTTCAATCAGACATACACATTCTCTGCTTTTTCATTTTTTTTTCCACCCTAGAAATCATAGACGATTCAGCTCCATTACCTATACTTCTCTCTGTCTTCACCACTGTGGTCTTTGCAGTTCACAGACCTCTTTAAAGCTCCCTGGCACCTCCTAAACTCCCTTTCATTCATTGTGTTTTGGGTCATGTGGAATATGAAATAAGAATGTCAGCCAGCAAACTGTATCTCTGGCCTAATAGAAATACATAAAGTCAAGAGAAAGTACGGATGAAGAGAGCTTTTCCCAGCTGAGCGCAGTGCTGAGCGAAGGAAGGCCCAGGCCTGCTGAAGCAGGACACCCCTGCCGCAGGCATCTCCCTTGCCCTGTCCTGCTGCCAGCCTGGCTTCTTTACAGCAGGCTGCTCCCCGTGGTATGAAGTGCGAGTGACTGGCGGCCTGTGTCTGGGTCTTTCTTTCCCGTGTTGTGGCCACCACCACTCTGCACACGTTGTTTACATGCCCCCGTGGTAACTCCCCTTGTTAAAATGCTGGTGTTGGCATTTATGTTGGCAGATATTGGGAAAAAATAAAAAAGTTGGGCCCAGACTAGGTTCTTTTCAAGAAAGAAGAAATCAGAGAGAAAGGAGGAGCAGAATCAGTTTCTCATAGGACTTCTTCTTTCAGTAACTCAGCTGTGCCCAGTTGAAGGTCAGACTCCAAAAGGCATGAAACCAGGCAAGCTTTGTACACAGTTCCTTTTCCTCCAATCAGCTTTTGCCTAGATTGTTCTAGTTGGCACCAGAAGGACAGTCATCGTAAGAGAGGATCTTTTTCCTGCTTTGGTTGCAACCTTTGAATCATTGCCTCCGAGCCAAGGTTCAAAACTAAAACAATTAACCAGTTGTCATTGTTATTAGCATTTACTTTGAGGGTGTATTTAGTATCACTGAAAGAATATGACCCCAAATGCCAACACAAGGGTGAGCAAATGGTTTTTCCAGCTCAAAACTGAATGTTTGCCTGGACCTCGTGATCAAAGTAGTTAATATCATTGCTTCTAGTGCTATCTATTATTGGGAAAGCTAGTTAAACACACTTTAGTAAGAAAGACACACTCACTGTTGATATTTACGTGCTGCTCTAATCCATGCATCTGATGGGCAGGGCTTCATTAAGAAAAGATTTCATGGACGACAAATGAAACACAAGGGAGACTTGATTTAGTAACAGGATTCGTCTTCCTAATATAATAGGTATGCAGAATTGAATGTTACAGCTTTTTTGTGTAACATTCCTTGTATTTTCAGCTCTTGAAGAACAGATTACCACAAATTTAGCAGCTTAGACCAACACAACGTTGTCTCATAGTTTCTGTTGTTCAGGAACAGCAGGTTGACCTGGATCCTCTGCCCTCGTCTCACAAAGCTGTAAGCCAGGGCTCAGCTGAGGCCGTGCTCACAGCTGAGGCTCATTCCCGTGGGGGCAGAATTCAGTTCCTTGTGATAATAGGACTGATGTCCCCAGCTCGTAGAACCCACCCTTCCCATTGACAGGGCTTACAGCTTGGCTGCTTCCTTTCTTCCTGGATAATGTCACCGTTTTAAGGCTTTAACCTAATCTCCCATTTCATTAACACAAAGTCAGCTGATTAGTAACTTAATCATAGGAATGATATCCTATCATTTTCACTGTCCCCCCAACACCCACATTCAAGGCTGGGGGAGTACTCCAGAGTGGAATCTTACAGATCTTCTTAGGAGTCTGCCTTCCATACTCCCCATCTGAGCATTTGGCCAGGTTTTGTCCACTTGAGTCATATCCTTCTTTTCTTCCTCATGTTGATTTCACTGTGCCAGAAAAGTTTAACTTAAAAATTCTACTCATTCATTCAGTCAACTTTTATTATTGCATGTTTTATATCTAGCATAGTGCTGTGATAAGTCTTTGAAATGGAACTTTTAAACCTTCTTAATGCTTTTCAAGCAATACAATAATTTTAACTTTGTTTTGTAAAAAATAACATCTTGCTGGAGAAAGCAGCAAGCACATGGTTGGAAATATCCCTCTGCACTCCACCGTTCAGTTAAAGTTATAGAAAATTATTAAAAAAGAGGATTGCAAGAAAGGAAAGGACATCCAATATGATCTGGCTGCACTGCCACTACATTTAAATTTATTTACTTCTATAACAGTTTTTACACTTCCAAATGCTGTATTGGCCTCTGGAATAACAAAAATGAAAAGAATACACGTAAATGTGGGTCCCGCCTTCAAGAACTCATAATCTCCTGGGACAGGTGCTCTTATAACTGAGCATAAAACTGCACATGATCACAGGAAGTACAAGTGCCAAATTCACCCAAAGGGGAGAGAGCCTGGAGCACTGGGGAGAGGCAGACAGTGCTGAGTCTCAGAGGACTATGACGTTTACCAAATAGAAGGAATCACAGAAGCAAAGTAAACAACATAATTCAACTTCGACAGGCATTACTGACTGGGATACTTACTATGTGTTGGGCACCAGGGTTTCAAATACATGTGAAACACGGCTCCTTGCCTTGAGGATTTGCTGTTTAGTTGGGAAGACACATGTAAACTTGTGGCAAATGCTGTGGGAGAGAAATACACAGAGTGGTATGGAAAGGCACGGGAGCATGAAGGCCGTGTGTGTCTTTGGGGAATAGAGGAGCATATGATGAAGCCAGATGAAATTAGGAAGAGCATGTGTAGGATGGGGGGAAACGAGACACTGGGGATGGGCTTGATCCACTGAAAGACCTTAACTGTGCCAGCAAAGATTGCAGATTGTCCTGTGAAGCAGCAGAAACTCTGAGCTATTTAAGGAAGGAAAGGTGAAAGTTCTCAAATTACACCGCTTGGGTTCAGATTCTTGCTATAACCCTGACTACATCTGTGATCCGGGATAAATGGCTTATCCTTCCTAAGACTCAGTTTTTGTGTCTCCAAAATGGGAATAATTCTATCCACAGGAATAAATAAGATAACATGTTTACAATATAGTGTCTGGAGCATAGTATTCATACCATAATTCAGCTGTAATATAATAAGGATCACTATGGTATATTATTATTGATATCATTATTATTATTTTTATGATCAGATCCATGGTTTAGAGGATTCCTGTGGTCATTTTCTTAAGGATTAGCTGAGGCTTTTGCTTCTCAAACTGGGAAAATACAGAATAAATACAAAATACCTTCCCTATTTTACTCGAATATTTGGAGAGAAATATGTTCAGATAAACATTGGCATATGATGGAATAAGATTAAAGAAGGAGGTGCTGAAGACATTTCAGGCACCCCATGGCTGAGAGTCCAGGCTCTCCTCCCAAGAGAGCTATTTGGGCACGATTTCAGCCCACAGTTTTACTGTCTAGTCTGTGGCTTCTTGATTTTTAATCTATATTAATTAAAATATAAGTAAACAAAATTGAAAAATTTAGCTCTCCAGTTTTACACATCTTATTTCAGCCACTCAATAGCAGCTGCTGGCTACTCCAATAGGGGAACAGAGAACATTTATTTTCCTCATTGTAGGAAGTGCTGTTGGACAACTTTAGTAAGACCATTATACAATAGACCATAGTTCCTCTAAACCCATTTCAAAAAAAGCAGTGACACTGAGGATGGAACAAAAGGGATAGATTTGAAAAATAGAACTGGTAAGACTTGCTCTGGGGCCAATCATCCAGTGAAGGGAAGAGAGTGAGGGGAATTGAGAATCATTCCCAGGTTCTGCTGTGTGTTAGGTACTCAAATAGTTAAGGAATGAACAAACAATTGAATGGATGAGCAAATTAGCAAATATAATGAACTTTGTATGTATGGTGATATTATTATATAATGTGGGAAAAATGAAAACAAAGTTGATTTGAGTGAAATGTGATACTTGTCATAGAAACAGTTTGTTGGAAGTGTCTGGAATAAGCAGTTACAAATGGACGCAGTAGTAAATGGGGTATTGGCTCTTAGGAGAGGCATTTGGGCAGAGATGACACGTTTGATGGTCTGTGGTGCCTCCACTCCTCATTCTTGAATCACTGTGATTCCAAAGCTTCCATTCCTAAAATTTCATCAACTTCCACATTTCCTACACTTACCTGGATACCCAACAATCAAAGCTTTTGGTTGGCTTGAAATAACAAGTGTTAACTCACCAAGCTGAAAACCCCTCCAGCCAGAGCAAAGAAACCAGGCATCTTAGTTCAAATAACCTTATTGTCAGAAGTATATTATTTTCCCTGGGTTTCTTGAAATTCTGTAAACTCCTAATTCTGGGGTTTCAAAGGCCCTGGATTGAGACAGGCCCTGCAGGAGATGATCAGTGCGGCCATCAGAGTAGATGCAACCCCTAAAAGGAAGGTTGCACGTCCCCAGGAGTCAGGAACAGCTGTCTGTACAATCCCAGCACCCCAACCCATTCCAGAGAGGCTTCCTGTGAGTTCAATTGGAAGAGTCCCAAGAAATACACTGTAACGCTAATGCAAACAACTCCCAATTAGAGGAGCCTTCAGGGGCCACTTCCCCAGGCCTAAAACAACTGTTTTCTTGAAGCCAAGAGAAAGCCAGAGGTTATCTAAAGACTAGCCTGGAGACTGGGTTAGCCACTTGGCTACCTTCCTCAAATTCCCATCATGCAAGAGCTTTTAATACATGTCTCCTTTTTAGTTGGGCCTTTTGCTCTAATCTGCCCAATTTCTGATGCTGGGTGACCCAGAAACTCAGCATGATTTGGGAGAGTGACTTGAGCTTGGCATAATCTGGACAGATGTGGTTAATACCTATGGACAGATGGTGTTCATCCGGTAAAATCAGGCACTTCATTGTGTTAATTAATCCAAGTGGGACCCCGAAAGTACAATATTAGCTGAATTTTCTGTCTAGCAAGGCGATCAGTGCTTTCCGTTGGCTTAAATTGGAAAACTTGATATCCTGGCATAACCAGGGATGTTCTGGAAATTTTTTTCCCCCATAAGGAAAAGGTTTTGATAAAAGCAAAAAGGCAAAAGTGCTAATGGAGCTAATTTAAAGATAGAGGCCCTGCCCCCTCGAGGAAGGCCAGCAGACATCTGCAAGGAGTCCAGCATCCCTAAGCAAACCCCAGCTCTCCCCAGGCCTTAGCTGGGAAGAGGCCATAAAGTGATTCTCACTTTAAATTAGTTCAATTAGCACTTTTTTTTTTAAGGCATAAAAATGCTTTTATTCAAAGAGTGGTTTTCTTCCTTTTAGCAACCTGTATGTTAAAAAAGATTTCTCTGGGCTTGTGTTTCACCATTTAGCAGCTGTTCCTGCTTAAGAAGTACTGTTTCTCTCCTTTTAAGGAAGGTCAAGCAGTCAGGGGGTTAATTTCCATCCGTTCCTGCCCCTCTTCCCCAAGCCTTTTAAACATGTCGCATGCACTTACATGGGGATAGAATAGAGAGAAAATGAGAACTTATTTTTAACTTATGGCTGCAGAGTCTCTGTGTAATTGCCAGGAGGCAATTTGTATATAAAAAGAGGCTGGGTTTTGTACTCAGGCAGACTTGAATTAATATTTTAGCTCTGTAACATACTAGATGAGCAACTTTTAAACTCAGTTCTTCATTGGTAAATGGGAATAACCGTAGCTACATGTATACCTGTGGCAGATTCATTTTGATATTTGACAAAACTAATACAATTTTGTAAAGTTTAAAAATAAAATAAAATTAAAAAAAAAAAAAGAAAAATGAATAATTTGTATTAATGGCTCTGAAGGATCGGATCCGAGGCCTGGGGCCTGGTAGGAAGAATCCCCAGGAAGTCCTAGCATTTGCCATGTATCAGGCACTGGTGGGCTGCCGTCTGTGGGGTCGCACAGAGTCGGACACGACTGAAGCGACTTAGCAGCAGCAGGCACTGTGCTGAGTCCTGTCTATATATTGATATGACCTCATTTCTCCCTTCCTCTCACCACATGAGGTTGGTTTGACTCTTTTGACTGTCATTTGAGGAAGCTAAGGTTTGGAGAGGCATTCCAAATCACCCAGCCGGTGTTCATTTTGTCTAGGGCTCAAAACCAAGACGGCGGATTTTGAAACTTAGTGGTGCTCACCACTCTGTATAAATACGTGTGACTGTTCTGCTCAGGGTCCCCACAGTGAGCACGATGAGGTATACAACGAACACCTTAAGAAAAGCTTTCAGCATCCGGCCCCTTAGAACACGTCTCCTCTCATTCACTCAAAAACATGTCTTTTCCCAAATGTAGGTCCTCTCCTCTCCCTTTTTATATGTGTTTGTTGTGAACTTCTTTTTTTGTGCATTGTCATTGTGATTTCCTTGCTCTTTATGAAGGCGGAAGAGACGAAATTTCAACAAGCAAGCGACGGAAATCCTGAATGAATATTTCTATTCCCATCTCAGCAACCCTTACCCCAGTGAGGAAGCCAAAGAGGAGCTAGCCAAGAAGTGCGGCATCACAGTGTCCCAGGTAAGACACCCCAGAGGACTCAGCCCAAAGCCTGGCCATGGTGGTGTTGCATGGCAGGGTCTTGGAAGCCTGGCCTTCCTGAACTTTCATGACTTATAGGTTCCATCAACTAAAGCCTTAAAATGGCAAGGTCAGCTCATGGTGTGTATAAGAAAGTCTCCAGGGAAGTAACCTGGAAAAGCCAACAGAAGTAGAAGACTCAGTGGAGTGCAGTTAAAGCAGGGCTGGAGCTCCCTGCTCTGTGCGCTCCCTTTCTTCAGATAGATGAGCATTTCTGCATTGACTTGGAGAGCTACCAGCACTTCTCATGTCATTTTCTCAAACAGGGTCAATTCCTTGGCCCATTTTTTTTTTTTTCCCCAACTCAGGAACTTTTTAAGAGTCAGTGAATGGAACTTTTAAATGAAAAGGACTCACATGTCCTCTCTGGATATCCTCACTCTGTAGCTGATGGAGTGTAGGAATTTTAACATGTCACTATGATTGCACTGGAATGAAGGCACAAAATGTCACTGAGTGTCCCCTTTCCTCCAAGAGCAATAATCATAAGAGGTGCCTGTTGATGTGGAAAGATACATGACATAAAATTTTTATAGACCTGGAGTCTTCAGCATTAATATGAAGTAGAAAAGGAGGCAAGTTTTATATGTATGTACTTTTTTTTTTTTTTTGGCTACACCACGTGGCTTGAGGAATCTTAGTTCCCCGAGCAGAGATTGAACCTGGGCCCTCGACAGTGAAAGTGCTGAGTTCTAACCACTGAACCAGGGAATTCCCATCTACATTTTGTCTACTTAGAGAATCCATCTATACTTCTTATTTGATCTGAGCCTCAAATGCCACCACCAGTCTCATTTGAGACCAGTAGTGATAGTTCTGAAATCTCTCAGAGAACGTTTTCCTCAGAATTATGTCACGTGCCAAATAATTAGATGTACTGCTGTTTACCAAAAGGGTGGGGGTGAGGGGGAACTGGAGAGAAGAGGCCTACTTTAGTAAGAAACTTCACTTAACATTTTCCAAAAGAAGTAGATGCTGTTTTGTGAGCATCTATACTTCTTGATGGAGAAGGCAGTGGCACCCCACTCCAATACTCTTTCCTGGAAAATCCCGTGGACGGAGGAGCCTGGTAGGCTGCAGTCCATGGGGTCATGTAGAGTCAGACACTTACTGAGCAACTTCACTTTCACTTTTCACTTTCACACATTGGAGAAGGAAATGGCAACCCACTCCAGTGTTCTTGCCTGGAGAATCCCAGGGACGGCAGAGCCTGGTGGGCCGCCATCTATGGGGTCGCACAGAGTCGGACACGACTGAAGCAACTTAGCAGCAGCAGCAGCATACTTCTTGAACTGAAGCCTGGCTTCCGCTGCTCCCCACCAGTGCTGATTTCTTCAGCATGTGTTTAGCTTAAGCAGAAGTGGGTCTAGTCAGAATAAAGAACTCCACACAGAGGGTCCGCAATGAAGAGGTTGCCAGGGTCTCCCCAGCATACTGTGGGTGATTTTGCAGGAGTCTCAAAAACCTCCTTTCAGATAAGTTAGAAACGATTGCCTCATCCTTTTCAACTTGGACCTTCCTCAGGTACTTGGACCCAACTGAAGGTCATTTCTAGTCTTGGCAACCCTAGGAAAGTAGAACATCGGTGGTCTAAATTCAGGTGGTCTGGTATTATCTTAAGTTTCTAACCATTCTTGTCCAAATCTAGACCCACTGTCCACAAGAAAAGATAGCTGATGTTTTTGATACTTGCTGCATTTTTGCAGAATAGTTCCAGGTATGAACCACATCACAAACAGTGAATTTCAGTCATGGGGTATTCTGCTATTAATGTTGAAAATCATTATATTGTTGGAATTCCAAATCCCTACTGAAATAGAATGAATTTTCCAGGATCTAGTCTGCATTGTATCTGAATAAAAAAAATGGAATCTTGGCCTAATCCAGCAACCTTTGCATCCTTCATTATGGAAATCCAGGGTGCAAATAGTTGTTCATGGAAGTGATTTATACATGTTTTGCATCACCTTTGTCTTTCCGCCATCCATCCCAAGGCATCATTCTACATTCCCCATTACATCACTTCTTCCCAATCATAACCAGACTGTTTTACCATTGCTGAACAAGTTTCAGTGGGAAACAGTATGGTATCATAGAAAGAACCTTTGCTAGGAGCATGTTGACCCATGCTGAGTCAACCATGGGATTTTAGGGAACTCGCTCTTTTAGGAACTCGCTCTTTTAGGGGTTTTAGTCACCCCATCTATCAGTCATGGTTGGTTGGACCACATGATATACTAAATCTCTGTCCCTTGTTCTCAAATCTAGTAGATGGCTTTGACTATTACCTTGGGTTTTTTGTTTTGTTTGTTTCTTTGGGTTAATAATAACCCCTCCATCTTGAAATTCTCCTACTTTGGCTTCCTTGACATTGTTCTCTCTGGAGTTTCCTCCTTCCTCTTAGGCCACTCCTGCTCAGTCTTTTTAGAGGGTCTCCCATCTCTACGTATCCTGAAAGTATTGTCCTTTCTTTAGCCCCATCTCATCATGTCCTAGCCCATTAACTATATTCTGACATACATTTTTTTAAAATTCACTTAGTAATGAGTCTTCCTTTGATTCCCAAATGAAAATATGTTCATACACAGAAACCTCCATATGTTTATATAGATGTATGTGTGTACACATATATAGATATAGATAGCTATGGATATATCTGAATCACTGTGCTGCACACTTGGCCCTAACACAATATTGTAAATCAACTATACTTTATTGTTTGTTTTTTTAATTCCTTGGGTCTCACCCCAGTCCTGAATAAGAATTCCTGTTGGGAAGGAGGGCCCTCCCCGGTGGCACAGTGGCAAAGAGCCCACCTGCCAACACAGGAGATGTGGGCTCGATCCTTGGGCTCGGAAGATCCCTTGGAGAAGGAAAGGGCAACCCACTCCAGTATTCTTGCCTGGAAGACCTCGTGGACAGAGGAGCCTGGCGGGCTGCAGTCTGTGGGTCACAAAGAGTCAGACACGACCGAGCACACGCGCATGAATGGGGAGTGGGAAGGAGAAGAGGAAGCTCGGACTCTGTCTTAGTAAGCCCTCCAAGAGCCCCTGACTTTGAAACTTTGAAAAGCACTGTTCTACACACTTAATTGGAGTGATTCCCTCCTTGCTCACAGCTGCAAATATACTTCTCTTAGAATATCCCCATGAGACGTCTCTACTCGAGTGCCAAACTCATATATCTCACTGTCCACCAGACTTCACCGTGGCTCTAGCCATGCCAGATTGTTCAGAGTGTGAATCAAGCCTCTCCCTGAGAATCTACGATTCCTTCTGCATTAGTTGTCTCAGACTGTCAGTCATCTATATCTCTTTAGTACCCAGCACATAGTAGACCCTTGTCAGTGACTCTTGAACAGTGAATTAATTATCAAAAGCACTGATTCTGTGCATTGTTGAGGGCATATGATATCCCCCTAGTGGTTCATGTAGGAAATGCCTGAATTGACCCAGCATCTTCCCTATATATGAGGATATGTTCTCCTGCAGAAGGTAATCATTTAGGAATGGTCCGTTTTTCCACCCTTTTCCTTCTCACCTTTCTCTCATGTAACTGACCACAAGCATTTCCTTTCCTCCTCAAAAGTCATTCCAAACTATCTTCATCTTTCCCACTTTCTTCCAGCTCATCCAATTGCCTCAGAAAAAAACTCTCCCTACCTCTCTTCCTTTCTGTTCCACTTAAAAGTAAAAAAATCAACCATGATTATGATTGATTCCTATGAATAGTGAAAGTTACATCAAGAAAAACATTAGCTAGGCAGCAGTCCTTAAATGGACTCACAAGTGTCTTTCTCTCCTAGTTTCACTCTTACTGTAGGCACCAGCATTTACAATAAATAAACCTTTTTCTGAATTTTTTTCCTCTTGTCTACTAATATTTCAATGATATGGTTTGATTTTTACAACAGAGGCTTGTCATTTCTGCTATAGCATAAGCTGTTTAGGTCTATTAGGGGATAGCCCTATAACATTTAAAATTTAGCTCATGCACTTAAAAAAATAAGTGTAGTTTTGCAAGAGTTTTCTTTATCTGCCATTGTTGGGATAAATTAAGTTACATGTAAAGCTGTGGTACATGTGTTACCAACTTTTCCTTTCCTCATCAAATTCATGGTTGGTTTTGTAATTGTATAAAATCACAACAGTTTAGTTTGAAGTCACATCTGGAATATGGAGTATGAAACTCTTCCTAAAGCAGGAATCATGGGAATAAAACTTGAATTTCACTGTGTTTGCACTTGTCTCTGGCAGAGGTCTTGGTGTAAAGGGAACGGGTAAGAATCAAGCCAGGACAGCCACTGTGAGCCACGTGAAGAAAATAAATTAACCAATGAAAGTAAATTAGGTTTATTTTGTGTTTTGGCATTAACATTAAAGCCTGAAATGCAAAGGAATAATCAGCGCTATGCTTCAGATTTTCCTTCTGTGGATAACACCAAGCTTCACGCAAAATACTTAGTGAAATTTATGGGATGGAATTATATTGATCCTAAGGTCAGTAGTAGTACTGTGCAGCTAAGAACCTAGTCCATATTAAAGTTACTTAACTAATAAAAATGGGAAATTCATCCATCCATGAAAGCATCCATATGTTGATCTAGATTTATATGGATATTTAAAGGTCTGTGTATTTTGATTGCCTAGAGTCAGCTTTAGCATTGGTAAGTAACAGGCATTTCCCCTGAAATGCTAAGGTTTTTTTAGTCATATATTTACGAGGTAAGCAGATTTAAAATGCTTGCCCTAAAGTAAAATGGTCCTAGTTAAATGAGCAGCTCCTGCATAGAAAAATCTTTGTCACTGTGGTTTTCCTAGATTGTGTTATATTAAGCAAGAAAATCTCATTTTATATCATTGTTCCTCTCCAAGCGCTTTCTTCAGGTCTTATCATTAATATTGAGAAATCAGAGCTAGGATAAGACCAATGAAGCCCATGTCTTCAACTCTCTCATAAGCTCTTCCTTCTGTGATGTTTATGCAGGAGGAAATGGTAACTTTCTCACCTTCTCTTAAATCTCTCTAGGTATCAAACTGGTTTGGAAATAAACGAATCCGGTACAAGAAGAACATAGGTAAATTTCAAGAGGAAGCCAATATTTATGCTGCCAAAACAGCTGTTACTGCTACCAATGTGTCAGCCCATGGAAGCCAAGCTAACTCACCCTCAACTCCCAACTCAGCTGGTTAGTGTTCTCTTTGATTTGGGGGAATGGTTCTCCATTTTTATATGTGCTTTCCCGACACTGGGATTTTCTTGTTTTGGATGGGTTGATTTATGTGTTTGATTGTCTTTTTTATCATTGATGCTACTTTGGGTTTTTCTTTTTATTTTCAAAAGGCAGTGTGTTTTGCTGTTTATAAGATGGACTTGGCTGAGGGTTTGCAGTCATGTGTCTATTTAAGTTGGACAGAGGTAAATTGATTGGTTTTGATGAGGAGACCTCTAAATTCTCCTTTCAGAGATTTTAATAAGTAAACTTGACTTAATATTTTGCGACAGTCTCTTGGGGTTCACACATTTAGTTTGTCTCATGTATCTGTTTTGCTGTTCCAACCACACGATGTCTGAGTCATTTACTACCGTAAATTCTATGCAGGAGTATCCACTCTTCTTTAAACATCTCATTAGAATGCTCTGGTCTGCAGAGCCAACTATGATTATTGCTATCAATTGTTTATTGTTGTTCTCTTTACTGTTTTATTGTGTTGGTTTTCTTTATATAAACTACAAAGAAAATTGCCAGTCATTAATTCAAATGATCCAGATTCCAATTTTCCTATTATGGTATCTGTCATGTGCTATGCTCCTGATTTTATTTTAGTAAATGTGCATTGTATCACTAATTTCAGAGTTAAGGCTAACATAATATATTTTAGGAGTGTGCCAGTTCTTAAGTTCCACATGTGAAAAAAAATCATCTATAATACCTAAAATATAACCTTGGTGTTTGTACTCTTGGTATTTGTGGAAGGTATCCATGTTGGTGCTTTTTTAAAGGGAAAACCAGAAATAGTTCTTATTATATAATTATGTATTAATAATATTAATAAAAAGCAGATTATAATATTTCTCCCCATAGTGAATCAGATGCATTGATTTTGGCTATGGGGTGCACATTTAAGAAAATTAATGCCTTCAACTTTAAAAGGTCACAGATTTAAATGTGTTAGATCATAATATGATTTTTCAATCTAATTTCTAACATTTAGGGAGGTATGTGGTATCTTTGACCTCCCAGCTTGTTTGCCCGCTAAAATAAGCTATCTTTCTGCCTTATGGTAGATTGTTATTGGAGACATGTAAGGCTCCACACACTAATGCTTTCTGTCAGCTTCTGGACACTTCTAATTTGT
The DNA here is from genome assembly GCF_019923935.1 of Bubalus bubalis. NCBI lineage: Eukaryota > Metazoa > Chordata > Mammalia > Artiodactyla > Bovidae > Bubalus > Bubalus bubalis. Next base: position 4,259,000 of record NC_059162.1, on the reverse strand, counting down.
TATCATAAGGTTCTCCAAGTCACAGGGCTATACCGTCACAGACTTCTTTTGTTTAAATGGAATCATGCAAGAAGAATGGCCAGGGCTTTGTAAACACAGATATGGTAAAAGACAAGTAAAATTCAATCCAGTTTTACTTTACCCAGCACTCCAGAGTAGGTAACCATAGGGAGCATAGTTGCTCTTTGAGGTTTTGTGTGTGAGTGTGTATTTCCTTCTTTTCTCATCAAGGTTTTATTGACGAAGGATCAAGGCTAGCAGGTTCAGTAACCAGAGAGTTTCCTTCTTTCCCATCTGGTCAATTATTAAGCATTTCAGACCCAACAGCACCAGTTGAATTGTACTGCTAGGCAGACATTTCCACTTGTCTTTGTGGAAGAAGTTTTATTCTGTCAACATTAGCAAAAACACACTCAACACTCTTGCAAAGGTTATCATAATGCAAAACAGATATCAAAATGACTTTTTCCTGTCCCTGATATATCTGCCTCGCAGATGGTTTAGCATGATTTATGACTAGTCCTTAGAAGGGCCCCATGGACTCCCTTCATTACTAAGTCCGTAACTTCTTTATTCTTTCCTAAAGCACTTAAAAAGAGAAAAGTAAGCATTTTAACCCCCTCGTCTGTGTTTAAGAATTATGTTGGCTCTCTTGGAATGTCAGTCTATGATTACAGTTTTCTGAGGAATTTTTCTGGTGGCTTAACCTTCATGTGACTATTCTGAGCACAAAGTAAATTATTATGGAAAATTTGAGCTAAGCTTTCCAGTGGTGCCTGAGTTGTTGGAAATAATATGCAGAGAAATCCCTTTGTATTTTTCTACAATAGAGACAAAAGAAAATACTATTGTATATGTGCAATAGCATGAATTTTAAAAGATAAATGTTTTAACAAGAAAAGTTATAAATGGGTTTTTCTATATTTTCTTTGCTCTTAACACAACCCAAATCTCTACTCAGATAAAGGGAGAACTTTCACCTTTTCACATAGTATGTTTATAATGTTGTATACCAGCTCCTTGGTAATGATGTCAAAGAGTAAATGATAACTAATATAGCAAGTTTTACATAAGAGGGTAGTAAGTGAAAATATATTTCGTTTGAGTTTGAAGTCCAGAGTTCTGAAACCTGGAAACCTGGATCCTCAGTATAGAAGCAGGAGTTTTTCCCAGAAGCTTTACTAAATATAAATACTTATTTCTACTGCAAGATATTTTGCAAGTAAATCTTCTTCCTTATAGAGGCTTTTGTGTGGAGAACAGTATTTCACCATCTTTATTTAGGCCACTTCTAAATATCCCTGTTTGTTGTTATATGCCCAGCTTCCTATTTCCTTAAGCATGATTCATAAAAGTCACACAGGGCTACGTCCTGTGAGGAATTAGCAAGCATTTAGAGATACTTGGAATACTTCATATTTTATGCCAGCAGAGCTGGGCAAAATGGATGGAACAAGGATGAAGAATAGAAAGAAGACAAGAAAATTAGTTGTTTTGAAAAAAAATGGGGACCAATTGAAGCAATAGTTATAACCCTAGGTCCATAATTCTTCTGGAGTGAACTAAAGTGATGCCTTTTCAATTTCTTATTTTTGATGGAATAATGAAAGCAAGAGTTAATATCTCAGAAAAATAAGGCCCTTTTAGGAAGGCTAGATTATCTACTGGGAAAAGTTGGAGAACTTTTTAATATCCAGAAGAAAGAAATTGGCTTGTGGGTTATAGATATTTTCTGTAGCATGGTATCAACATTGATATCTTATCAGAATCTTTGCTTAGCTCAGCAGTCCCTGTTTTTTTGAGGCTCAGAACCCATAGATTAAATTATTTTGCTTAGCTTTGTGTGTGTGTGTGTCAAGGAAAACAGGAGATTCAGCCATGACAATTCTTCCTCCAACACTATAGTGGCAAGCTCTAAACTCTTTAATACATTCTTATTGTACTCCTGAAAGGAAGTTTGGTGTTCTGAGGGATTGGTGGAAGATTATCATATTAAAATCTCTGGACGCTGGCTTCCTAACAGGAGTTGATACATGGTACCCATGGCTGGAGAGGACGTGACACAGCCAGAGAAGTTTACTTGCACTTGCACCAAATCTACAGATACCCGCATGGTTTTGTTTTTTGAAACCAATTGAAAGAATTTATTCCATTGATGTTTTCTGCTGTGTTCCTTCTTCCCATGTTTCTACCCTTAATTTCTAAGTGGAAGATGAAAACACAGCCTCCTGGAATTGGAGCTCTGGACATGTATAACTACTAAAGGGATTTCATACTGATCTAGATAAACATTCCCTCTTGTACTTTGCCCTGAGTAGAAAGTAACAATGATTATTTGATTTTGAGAGGGGAAAATCATGGAAAATAGAGAAATGAGCATGATAGAGTTGAGCTTACATTGAGCAGACACGCTCTGTCTTCCAGCCTTCACATAGTATGGGAGTCCAGTCTGATCAGACTGGCTACCTAATATGTGAGGCTTTGATGTCTAGACTGCAGAGCTTAAAGCAATACTTGCCATTCGTCTGCTTCCTAAAAATGCTCTGAGTTATAATGAACTAATATTTTTAAACGCCTTGAGTTCCTTAGGAAGGAAAAGGAAATTCATTTTTGTTCTAGGTCATTGGTTCTCAGTTGGGGTAAACGTGACATTTTTGGCTGTCAGAGTCATCGGGGGTAGGTGTTCCTGGCACCTGTTGGATAAAGGCTAGGAATGTGTTTGACCATCTTATAATACATAAGATATTCCCGCGCAACGAAGAATTATCAGATCGAAAATGTAAATAGTGCCAAGGTCAAGAAACTCTGCTCTGGGTTTAGATTTTATGATTATTATACTTTTTTTTTTTTTTTTGGATTTTGAGGTTAGCTGAGTTTTTGTTTTTGTTTTCTTAAGAAATTTAATTCTGGAAACTCTTTAGTGTAAAAATAGTGTGTTCAGGAGATTGTCTTATGAAAATGGATGTTAACACATCTCCACATTGTGTTTGAGTGAGCAAATGCTTCAAAATCCATAGGTGATCTATTACTTCTCTGTTTAATTGAGTGCAAATTTAGTTTTGTATATGCCCCAATGTCTAGATTACAATGTAAATGACCCACTTGCCTCCCTCCCCAAGCCAAATTCAGAACCATTTAACTGGTAAGCATGTCTTAAACTGTGCTTCTAGTCTTTGCCATTACTTTATAGCCACTGGCAGGTAAGAGTTCAGACTGACATTCTCAGCAAGCCAGGTAATTCTGTGTTAGTTCTTTGAGAATTCCACAGCACCTCTGAGAGAGCCCACGTCCTATTCCAGGAGGTTATCCAATCTAGTATAAGTTCTTCCCAACTTCCAGTGCCAGATGAAGAATGTATCTTCCCGTCATTATTTAGATTTTTGTGTGGACTTGTGTCTGCTTTATTGCAGTATTCATGGCACCTAGTCTCTTCCCTCAATGCAATCACTGCCTCTAGATACTTATCAGAGAAGCAGAAACCATGGCGCTGTTGTACACGGATGTGCAGAGACAATGAAATGCTGAAACAGCATGGCCAAAAGCACAGGGACTCCTCCTGCAATTACTGCTCTGATTCAAATGCATTTGTACATGAAGTACATTGATATGCGCATATTTGTCTCTATGTACATTAGGCAGCCAGACATATTTACAATTTATCTATGCACATATATTTTTTTAAATCATCTGTGTCAATTGCAGTGTCTGTCTTGTAAATGGCACATTCCGTGCCTTCATGGGTCTATGGATGCCAGGTTCCTTGGCATCAACATAGCCCTTTGGGGCTTTCTTCCGTTTCTCAGTCTGTGTGCTAATTTCCAATAAAGAGTCAACCAAGCATATATAGTGTATGTTTATTACATGGTATTTGGTTGGGAGAGAAATAGAATACCTGAGCTTCAAACTGAATACTCTCAGGGGAAAAAATCTGATTCATATAAACAAGTATAATTTGGGTTCTTAGAGCTGCTGGGTCTTGACTCTGATGACATCTACATGTGAGCATATGTTGTAATACTATAAAGCTATTAAATACTATTTAGATTATGTTGCTGTGGTTGAAAGAAAGATGTGAGAGGGATGTAACTATAGATCATATATTATATATCTTAACATAAGAATGTGATGTGTGCTATGCACTACTTCACCTACATGTTAGGGAGGACTGTCAGATTTGCACCACATTAATGGAAGGAAAGTCCACACCAAAGCCTCCACCCACTGACTGGGTGTAAACCATACCTGATCAGATCAGATCTTGCACTTATTTTGCCTAAGACCCAACTTTTCTAGTTCCTTTCAGATAAACTAAACCTAGAAATGTGTGCCACATGACATACACAAGACATGTTGCAGAGCCATGAGAGTGCCATAGTTCTTTGGATGGTGCTTGCCTTGTCCCCTACCCTTCAAAGCAGTTCCTTTTTCACAGGAGAAGGAAGTAAGAGTAGAGGATCTGTCCACATAGCAGAATATTAATACTGAGCTGGTTGCTTGCATATGGATTAACACCCCAAAGAACAAAGCAGGAAGGAGGTGTTTCTTAACTTGAGGTTTTCCCCAGGTAAATTGTCCTCAAGTAAATCATCTGGTCACTAAATGACTCTTGCCTTGGAAGGATGAGGGTACCACGAAGAGTTAAGGAAAGTGGCAGAGTTTAGAAATCACCGCTATATGGTCCTTCCATGGAACAAATAAACAAACAAACAAAACCTCCCGTTCTGCTTAGCTGCAGCTCTTCATGTGAGGTGAGGCAGCTCTCTAGGACAGCACAGATCCCCATCTTGGGAGAAAAGAAAGAGTCAGAGCTGGGGCATGAATCATTGTTGTGTGATTCCACACGGATGATGGTGGTCTCAGAACTCAAGGGCAGGAGTGCAATTTGAGCACTAAAGGGATGGAAAAAATAGAGTGGAACTGACCTGGGTCCCTGAGGTCTCTCCTTTTCCAGGCTAATGTCATGTTTTAACCAAACCTTGCACGTCGAGCTTTCTTTCCTAATGCGCTGAGCTGCACGATGACTTCAGAATAATAATAAGTTTTTCCACGGCCTTGTGTTTAGGTTGAGGGGGGGACTAGGTTTACCATAGTGGAACCAGTGGAACCCGGGTGGTGCCTGCAGGCTGAGTCTGGGAGAAAACCTCATTGCTAGGAGGTGAAAACAGATGGTTAAATGCTCTTCTGGAGACCCACTTGATCATTATTATTATGATTTCATATTTCATGCATGCCTGAGAATTCCTGGTTCAATTTCTGTCTCATCTTCCTCTAAAATGGCAGGTGGCAAGAAGAGCATATTATTCTCATTTATTTTTGCAGTCTTCGTGGCTCTCTTAGACTGTTTGCCACCTAGAAGGGGACATCATCTTCTTTCTAGAAAATCAGGAATGTCAGTGACTTGTATCCCAGAGCCAGCCCTACTGTGCAGCGTTGCCTTCGTGCCCTCCCACCCCCAGGTGCTGCTCCCCACATGAGGGTAGATGGGTGTAGCAGTAGTTTATTTAGAATCTAGCTGACAGCTCAGGTGCTCCATCATGGTGGCAGGAGTATCATCGACCAGCCCATAGTCTCCAGCTCACGGTCCCCCAGCCAGTCCCAGAATTTTAGAGGCATGAAAGAGAGATCCAGGGGCTGGAGGCTGTCTCCAGTTCAAACAGACCAAGTTGAGAAGAATACATGTTTCCTTTCTCAGCTTAAAGTTGCTAAGGGGAAGCAGTCCTACAGGCAACTTGCAGGGAGATGTGGGCTTTACATAACATGAACGATATGCACCCTTTATTGCTTGCTCTGTTCTTCATGCTACTAACCAGACTCTGTTGATATTGTTTTGATTTTCGTTTTGTTTGGGGGGGTTGCTTTGCATGTCATTCTTCCTCTTGGCTGTTAGTTGCGGGGGTTGAGCCTTTTCCTTTCTGTGATTCAGGTGCCTCACTCTTTCCTTTCCAGGTTCTTCCAGTTCTTTTAACATGTCAAACTCTGGAGATTTGTTCATGAGCGTGCAGTCACTCAATGGGGATTCTTACCAAGGGGCCCAGGTTGGAGCCAACGTGCAATCACAGGTAGGGACCCAGCCAATGTGCCGCCAGATGAATGCCTTAGAGTCCAGGAGCCGTCAGTCGGACTGGCACTTCCTGCTTCTGTCCAGACAGAAAGAGACAGAGAGAGATGTAGAGACCAAACCTTACCAACAACCAAACCAAAACAAAGACAACCACTGTCGTGGGGAATCTTGTCCACACTTTGTGAATGCATTTGGCTCTGGCTTGTCAGTCATACGAGGAAGGCAGGAGAGGAGCAAGCGCAGGGTGAGGTGACTGAGGCAAGTGGACCCAGTGTATTCTTTGCTCACAAAAGGGAAAGGAAGGAGTTCACTCTGTCGGCTTGCTTTCCAGGTTTCTTTCTGGTTTGTTGGTTTTTCCACACGCAACGTTTGCCCAATATGGAGGTCATTAATGACTAGGCACATACCTAAGTATTTCAGGGTTTCATTTTAACCTTTAAAAATACCCAGTCAGGTTGACTAAACTCATCTTTGTGGTCATCCTTGAGGTCAAGGGACTTGAGTTTCTGGTGACAAGTCTGGTCCATGCTGGGAAACAAAACTCAAGTCGTGTGGCGTAAGCCCTCAGCATGCCTTAGTCAGCAGCTTGCCTTCATGACAACTCAGAAGCCATCCTTCTGTGTGAGCACACAGCCTGACATGACGGGGTGAAGTTGTGTGCTCTGGGTCAGGGTCGCTAGGACGATTCTGAGCCGTGCCCACCCAGGGTCCCACCTGCGTGAGGAACAAGAAGCATTATGTGCCTGGAATAGACCAGCTGGCTGGCGATTCAGCCCCTTGCTTTGGAAACATTGCCTGGCACCAAGTTTGAAGATACATGGTCAGGTTTTGGCCAAAAGAGTAGACAAACGGCCATTATTTAAGTCCTCAAAAAGACAGCATTAGTCGCATACTGTTCTCTCTGTGAGGTGGCTGGCTGGCCCTTCTAAACAGAACCTTGACTTTTATAAGCTCCTGAGCAAAGAAATTATATAGGACGATCTGGAAGGAAGGGAAAGATCTTTCAGCCTCCCCACTCACCCACTCCATCACCCAATCCCTGCTGTCTTATGCAACAGTAGTTTCATTGTTGGGAAACCCAGCTTTCTTTGACCGTTTTTCTATCTTGCTTACTAAGCTCAGAAAGGATAATGGATTTGGCAGAGAGTGGAGGCCCAGCCTCCTAATGGTTCCTTTCCCAGGAAGAATATCTCCAATGGTTGCATTAATTTGGCGTGCCCGAATGATAGCCTGTGTGCTGATGACCTGTGTCACTTACCTGCATCTCTCTGACTAATCTCCTCTCTGTTGTTGTTCATCCGTTTAGGTGGATACCCTTCGCCATGTTATCAGCCAGACAGGAGGATACAGTGACGGACTCGCAGCCAGTCAGATGTACAGTCCGCAGGGCATCAGTGTAAGAAAACAAGGCTCCCCCCACCCTTTGTTTCTATTCTATCACTGCCAATTATTTCAAAGCCACAGGGCTCAGAATGCCACTTAGTAGGACTTATCTTAGCTTTACGGTCACCTAGTTTCTTGTTTCTGTATCAGTCATGCCATCGGCAGCATTCTACCCTCAAAAAAAGTGGCGATTGGGCAGGCTTCATGCAGGCAGCTGGCGTCTAGGGCTGTCACACACAATCAGTGTTTGCATGGCACCTGCGGCCACATGCTTTCAGCTGAGAGGGGCTGCCAAACAGGTGACACCTTGTACAGTGGTAGGAGATGTCGCCACAAGCAGGGACCTGAGAACCTGATGGGGAAGGACTGGTAACCGGCATCCCCTGCATCCTGGTCTGTGGTCTTTAACAAAACACCTTTCTCCAATCTAAGGATGATTTAAGAAAAATTAACACAGAGGCTGGCGAGGTTGAGGGGGTGGGGAGGGGTGCAGACCATCTTCTACTTGTTCTTGGGCGCACTGGCGGCTCCTGACTAGCATGAAAATTCATAGCGACAAGCTATGTCGCACAGAGTGAAATCGATCAGACAGACACAAGGAGAACCGAGTGTAGATTTGGGACAGCAATCCAACTTGATTTCTCAGATCAATCGTCCGCTATCTCAGCAGCGGTGACAGCAAGCTGGGACAAGAGGGCAGTCTGGAAAAGGAGGCTGTTCTTTGGATCAGGGGTGATTTCTTAGGCTTTTAGAGGTCATGAGATGCTCCAGTAGAACTACTGGCTCAGAACTAAGAAAACTGTGATTGGATGATGGTGAGGAATTTTTTTTTTTTTTCATTTCTGTTGTTGGGATTAAAATACATGGGTGACGGAAGGAAGGAAAGGTGGGCGTTGTATATAGTGTAATCCTCGCCTATACTAATTGAGGTATGGCATCTGCAATGAAAATAGTGAGAGCTTTTCAACTCTACATTGGTGAAATTGTACATGACGATGGCCAGACTGGAAGGAAACAAGAGGGTACCAGCTGTTTCATCAGATGAGGAATGGTTGAGAAAAATTAGGAATTCTTAACCTATTAAAGAGAAGGTTTGATGGTAAGTAATAGTTAGACACATGCTGTCATCTGTGAGATATTGGCTTCATTCTGAATGATCTAAAGGGTAGAACCCTGAGTAGAAACATTTTGCTTCAACATTGGAGGGGCCTTTCTTACAGTCAGTGCTGTCCAAAGAAGGGGTCTGTTGCCTATGGAAGCCAAGCATCCCCATCATTGGAGCATTCAGGCGTGGTTTGGCTAAGTATTAATACTTGGTCAGGATGTTGTGGAAGAGGGTTAAGTACCAGGTGGTAACTGTCCTGGTGACTTTAAAGGCCTCTTCCAAGTAAGAATTCTTTATTTTCTACCTTCCTTTGGCAAAATATCCTCTGAATTTCTGTAATATTTGTCAAGTTCCTCTCTGGGAGGGAAGTGGGAGGTCAAAGCTGACCCTGTTAGACATACTCTGGGCACCTGTGTCTGTTTTTTAGAAAGAGTTTCCAGAGTAGAAGGATTTTTCCCTTCTTGTGCTTATACTAATTATTCTTCTTACATTCGTGGCTGACTTGCCAGGTGCCTGCTTAGAAAAATCCAAGACAGTGTGATGGAGACTTCTCTTCTCAGAAATGGATTCCAAATGAATTAAGTTGTTCTGTGTTGGGGGAGCGCATAGGCATGTATACGTGGCCTGGATCTTTTTGAGCTGGAATATAGGTCTTTCCAGGCAAAGTTTTGCTCTGTGTGTAAGTGGATGAGAGGAACATGATGAAGGAAAAGAGTGTGGGGAGGAGACTGTGGGCACACTCAGAACAAGAACTGAAGAAACTCTACGTGACTGGGCAGGAAGTTGGACTGACAGTCCTGCTAGTTGGCATCTTTCCTAATTGAGCAGAAGAGAGCCGCCCTCAGACTCAGGGGGCTCACCATGGGCCCCTCTGACGTCATCTGGTGGGCTGGGAATCATTTCTGAAATCGTGTAACCACACATGTGCAGACTATTATGTCTGATTACATAAACCCACCACAAAAAACTGGGCTGGAAAATGCCACTTGAAAGAGTCTCATTTTGCATTAATTTTTTTCCCCTGTGAACTGTGTTTATTTTATTCCAGGGTCTTTAGTACACAGGGTAAATGAATCAAAGGCTGATCATGATATGGTCTGGTCTTTTGGTATCAATTTTAAGTTGTGTCACCTGCAGGAGACTAAGCTTGTCAGAGCTATTTTTAGAGAGTGGTATTAGATGCCGAGACATGCGTATGTACAGAGAGGGGTACTGGCTGCTAGGAGGAGAGAGAGAAAAAAAGGAGTGAGATGAGAAGAGACAAGGACAGGAATGAAAGATTTGAGCCAAGGAATAAAAATAAACAATTCCAAAACCCAAGGAGGCAATGGAATTCCCAGCTGGGCTCTGGATTGTGTTTCACTCAGCGGACGACATTTTCTGGGCAGCCTTTATCTGCTCTCCTGACTAGGTTTTTACAGCACCCACATCTTATCCAACCAGCGTCTATTTTAAATCTCATGGAGTTCAGACCACTTGCATTAACTCAGCCCATGTAGCAATGGGGTCACAATGTGTAGTGGTAAGAACCCTGCGCTGGGAGTTGAGAGACTCTGGTCCTTGTTACTCACATGTGTCCATGGACAGGCGTCAAACCTTGTCTTTATAAAATGGGGGTAGTAATTCCCACTCTTAATACCTTCATGGCTGCTTTAGGGAAAATGAGAAAATAGGTAGGAAAGGTCTTGGCAAAGCATCAGTTGTTCCACATGAGTGCAGATGAAATGTTGTAAGTGATAACTTTCTAATTTGACCTTCTTCCTCTGTGTGAGTAGTTTTCCCAGTAGGTAGTTCCTAGTGAAGATAGGTTAGGACACAGTTGCCATTTTTTTCCCTCTTCTGATGGAAAGGTATGCTTTTGAAAAGGATGCAGAGTTATACAAGGCTTAAGGACCCCCTTCCTTAGCCATGGTGAGCGTTAAATTATAGCTCCTTAAGTGCTTTGTGTTCTCAAATGACAACGGGCAGTGTTTACTGGGCTTAGAGTGGTTCTAAGAGATGGAGGGAGATTATTGCACTTCTCCGTCCATCAGACAGGCTGAAAGATCACTTAGCTCTCAAAGCCACTCTTTGCTTTCCTTTCCCATGGCCACCACCTTCCTTCTAGAAAAGCTTATTAGCTAGCTATTGTGCATATTTCTTAATTACCATTACTGCCTTCAGTGTCTCCTTTTTCTTACCCACATCCCCTGAATTTTGTCATTCCTTGCCCAGAAATCATGAGCACCTCTCTATTGCCCACCAAGGAAAATGCAGTCCCTGAGTCTGACATTCAGAATCCTCCACGCTCTGGCCCTATCTACTTATCCATCCCCCTCATCCTGTCATCCAGTAATCTTTGGATGCCAAGCAATGTGGTCAGCTCACCTTTACCTGGCTACACACATCCCCCAACCTTCACACCTATGTGTCATCTATGGAAATGTCCTTTCTTCCTATATTACCTTCCGTGTCCCACCCACTCCCCCACATCACTGACTGTCCCACACCTAGCTCCTCCTCACTGTTTGTCTTCTTAACCCTCCTTTCGCTCTTCTCTCTATCATATATATACATTCCCTTGCATTACAGATATGTGCACAGACACACTTCACACTCTCTGTATTTCATTCCCAAATACATGTCCTAAAATATATATATTAGTTGCTCAAATTATGTTTGTTGAATGAATAAATCAGATAGAAGGAGACAAGTTACCACTGAATTTTAAAATGCCACATCTTACATAACAGCTGTAAAGGATCCAGTAATGACTTTTCTCTTAAATGAGTTACTAACTCACAATAGGCTCTCTTTTTAACTCAAAAAGCTTTTTAAGTATTCCTTTTTGGAAAAACTTTTTGACCAAGGCAGATTCTCTGAGAATAAGAGTCAGATCAGCATTAAATAAATTAAGCTGTACAGTAATGATATTTTCAAGAGAATTATCACTTTGAATTCTTTAATGCTATCTTTCTTAAAAGAATCCCCTTACCAAAACCTGTTTATGGGGTAGCCATCCACATAGCAAGAGAATATCTTTTCTTTAAAAAAAAAAAATTTATAACTGTAGTTGATTTAAAATATTGTGTTAATTTCTTCTGTGCAGCAAAGTGACTCAATTATACATACACACATTCTTTCTCATATCCTTTTCCATTATGGCTTGTCACGGGATGTGGAATATAGCTCCTTGTGCTTTACAGCAGGACCTTGTTGTATATCTATCCTATATATAATAGTTTGCATCTGCTAATGCCAAACTCCCAGTCCTGCCTTCCCCTCCCCCCCCAGCCCCCCTTGGCAACCACAAGTCTGGAGAACATCGGTTTTTATAGGGTTCTCAATGCTGTCTCTACCAGACTTTGGACCAGAACCTGTACGAACAGGTAAAAGGTAGCAGCAACTTGAAGTCAGGAAACTTGGATTCTTCTTGTGGCTTTTCTTCTGGCAAGTCTCTTCATCTCTATATCATTCATCTGTCAAATTTTCCCAGTGAATAAGCTCTAAGGTCCGTTCAGCTTAGTTAACTCTGGAGTCCTACAAGTATGTTTTTTGATTTCTACTGTTCACTTCAGGGACAGCAGACTCAACCGTAGGCTCCTCTCGCCAGACAACTTTTGCATTTGAGTTCGCCTCCACCATGCTTTCTCGCTGCTCCATCACTTACCCCCGATCGGATCTTGTGGGAAGGAGAAAGCTTGCCTCATGTTAACTTCTTCCTTTGAATTCAGAGATTTGTGGTGGCAGAAAGCATTCAGTTTTTAGAGTGAAATGATTTATTTTTAATTATTTTAGAATGTGACATAAATGAGTAAGTTCATTCCAGTCCCCTCTTAAATGTTGATAGATAACCAATGTAAGAGTTTTCTTACTCAAAGGATGAAGTGAAAATGGAAATAAAGTGTTGGTATTCTCTCTATAAAGGCAGAGTGCCATTAACGTCAGTTGATGAAAGAAAAATCTCATTGATTTTACTTTGTGATAATCATAGTAGTGGAAAAATAGCGATGAGGCTTTGATCTTTGTAAACCATAACTTACGTGTTTTTATTTTTGTTTTTGCTTTTTCCCATGTTAGGCAAAGGGACAAAAGGACATTTACAAAGAAAAGAAATAAAAAGTATAAATTGAGGCAAAAAATAGTCAACTATTTTAGTGAACATGTTTCAGGCATTTGGATATCACAGAGGTTACTTGGTAATACTTGGCCACATGCCATCATTTTAATTTTTTCTTAACTGCTTCTGAGAGACCTCCTTCCAGTTAAAGTATATAAGATGTTGCCACATGTGCAATTGTAGGGAATTGTGGGGAGTGAGAATGATAATTAAAAATCATATGCAGATCTTTAAAAACTCACTTTAATTATATGAAGTCTTAATTGTTATACCGAACCAAATGTGAATTTTGAAGATATTAAAACATTCAGATGTGCCCCAGTTTGTTGCCTTTGGGCTTCTCTGGTCCTATGGACAGGTAGCAGTGAACAGCGCCAGGCTCATGGGTAAAGAGCGTGAGGACGGGCTTGAACACAGTGAACCCGCATCTGCAGGGTTGAAGGCAGGGGTACAGAGCTGATGGACTCCTGCCTTCCAGAAGCCTATAGCCTGGTTCTCCCTGATGACAGAGCCTAAAGGAAACCAGAGTAAGTCCCTTTAACGTCTTACATGATGTGGCCTTTAAGCCTTAATACTGTATCAACTGAGCATCTGAGACCAGAAAAGTATTCTGTTTGAGTCCACAATAGTTGAAGCAAAAAAAAAAAAAAAATCCCAATATTGTAATTTCATATGCAATCCATTGGTTTTCCTCAGCTGCCAGGTAAAAGTCCTTATAGGTATAAAAGGTGAATGAGGCCAGATCATTCAATGGCATATTCATATATTTATTCATTCATTTATTCATATATTCATTCATCTATTCATTCAATAAATATATCATCAATAACATTTTTGACCTAAAGGAATGAGGCTACTTCATAATATATTCAGGTCAAGTTGGAGACCCTGATGCCAATCAGGATGTATTTTAACTTTCAGTCTCACACAACATTTTATTTGAGATTAGGCTTCCTGTTCTTGGAATACTAGGTAGGACAAGGGAACTAATAAATTCTGTAGTTTAGGAGGGGATTTGAAATTAAGTTATAAAGCAAAAGAGAGGAATTCAAGACCAACTAGCAATAGTTTGAGAAATCTACTCCCCTCCTGACAAAAATGTCATACCATGAACCTATAATAAAGTATCCTTTTGTGGAGATGACGTTCTCTTTAGAAGTAGAAGTAGTCACAAAGAATTTTGTTGATCTCAAACCTAGTGATACAGTCACTCCAAACATGATCACATTTAAAGTGTATGTGGGGAAATGTGTATATGTATCTTTCATTTCTGCTACTTTCTGCCTGTGTGACTGGACAAGTCACTTTCTCTCGATAGGATTCAGTTTCCTGAACTCTAGAAAGGACAGTTGAGCTGAATGATGTCAAAGGCCTCTTTCAGTATCCCTGTTCTTACAAGCATGATGTTTTTCCATTCCTAAGAAAATATGGGAGGAAAGGAAATATCTTAAAAGCTATAAGGAAAAGATAAATTTGTATTTTGGGGAAGAGTGTCACCTATGATATAACAATGGTACCATGCTATTTTCACTGAAATTGATACATCATCCTGCCCATTTGGGCCCACACGTGTTCCTGGACAGCCATGCTGTTTCTGGGCTAGGACCAGGTTAGTTGTTCCAGATTCAAGTCGCCCCTGCCTTCTGCTCTATAAAGAAAAAAAATTACAACCTCCAAAGGGCAGTTTGTTTTTGTGGTTGCTCCTGAAGGTGGCATAGCCCCTTAGACCTAAGTAAATATTAAGGTAATTAAATTGGCTGAATTCAATTGTGGAAAAAGTTACTATTGATTTCAGAAGATGGCCCCCTTTCCCTCTGGGAAGGAGTTTCATGTTCTTAGACAAACTTATTTTCAGATAAAATATTAAACCTCTTTTAAAGAAAATACAATTGTTATTTTAAAATTTGGTACATTTAAAAAATCTCTATCTCTGGCTCTAATTGAGTTTAGGGAAATTCTATTCCATGTCTTTAAATATTCTCCATTTTCACAGAGATATAAGGCAGAAGGCATGACTGACTTGAGTCTGAAGCAACTAACCAAAAAGTAAATGAATAAATGCTTTATTCAACAGATTTATTACGAACCTTCTGATACCCGGTGCCAGGAATGCAAATATCAATAGGACATGGTCCTTGTACTCTGTAAAGTCACAGAAAGCTAGAAGGACTGGGAGTTTCCTGGTATAGTCCCCAGCTTCTCTGAAAGGGAAGGACTATGGCACCCAATATCATCAATGTAATATTATTTTTAAAGAATTTGGGGAATGGCCATCATAAAAGGTATTTACATATATATATATAATAATTCCTATCAACTAAAAATATATGCTTATAAACATGGATTGACTTTGCCATTCATTTATAGATTTGCAAGGTGACTCTGCCAAAAGTTATGCTTTCCAAAAGAACTTTTTTACACTGGTGGAAATTTCATTGATGTCCTATAAGTTAACCATTAGCCACACGTGGTTGTTAAGTACTTGAAATGTGGCTAGTGTGACTAAGAAAATGAATTTATTAATTATGTCTAATTTGATGGCTAGTGGCTGCCATGTTGGACAGAGCAATTCTAGATGCTCTGCCAGTCCCATAGTGGTCACCAAAAGTGGCACAATAGTGTTCACGCTGTGAAACAATAGACTTCCTAACACAGAACACAGAAAGGCATGCTTTCTGCTTAAATAAGCTTTTCCTTGTATAAATTGAACTCTATTAAAAATTAACCATATGCAAGAAGTTAACTCAGATTAGTGTAATAATGTGCTTCAAACAATGAATTAATTATATGAAGGAAGATTAAAAATACAAATACATAAATACCAACACTTATTATGGTTCTATTTGCAGCAATTTCCAACTCTGTCCTCCCCTAATCATCTAATTTAATAATTTTCCAAGCTTAAGCTATACATGTCTTTGAATTCATCTTGATTTAAACCTTTCTTTATGTCTAAAAACCCTTTGGGAATTAGAGAGGACCAGTCTCTGTTTTGGAGAAGGCAATGGCACCCCACTCTAGTACTCTTGTCTGGAAAATTCCATGGATGGAGGAGCCTGGTGGGCTGCAATCCATGGGGTCGCTAAGAGTCGGACACGACTGAGCGACTTCACTTTCACTTTTCACCTTCATGCATTGGAGAAGGCAATAGCACCCCATTCCAGTACTCTTGTCTGGAGAATCCCAGGGACGGGGGAGCCTGGTGGGCTGCCGTGTATGGGATCACACAGAGTTGGACACTACTGAAGTGACTTAGCAGCAGCAGCAGCAGCAGTCTCTGTTTTGGACCTCTCAGATGACCAGTCTTTGCTGGCAGCCTGTGCTTAGATGTTCCTTCCTCCGAAGTCAGCATCCTTTGCATCACCTGGGTGCTTGAAACCAATGAAGAATCTCAAGCCTCACCCAGACTCTTAAATCAGATTTCACATGTTAACCAGATCCCATGGTGATTCCTCAGCACATTGAGTTTGAGAAGCTCTGTTCTAGTGGGTAAAGCCTTTCAATACTGCCTAAGACTTCCCTAAGAAAAGGAATTATGTAGCTATCTTTGCATTAAAGATTCTTTTTTTTTTCCTTTTTTAATTTTTCCAGTTTTATTTTGAAATTTTCCAACATATAGAAAATTTAGAAGAGTTTTATAGCAAAACTTATCTGTATACCTATCACCTAGATTCTGTCATTAATGTTTTATTCCACTGGCCTCATCGTACATCCTTCTTTCATGTCTGTATCCTTCCACCCATCTATCAGTCCATCTTTTTTTCCTTTTTTGATGCATTTCAAAGACAACAGTGCACTTTCACCTAAATAAATACTGAAAGTGAAAGTGAAGTCGCTCAGTCATGTCCAACTCTTTGCAACCCCATGGACTGTCGCCTACCAGGCTCCTCTGTCCATGGGATTTTCCAGGCAATAGTCCTGGAGTGGATTGCCATTTCCTTCTCCAGAGGATCTTTCCAACCCAGGGATCGAACCCAGGTCTCCTGCATTGTAGACAGACGCTTTACCATCTGAGCCACCAGGGAAGTCCATATACTTCAAATAAATACTAATAAATGAATAAATACTACTAGTCCAAATAAATACTACTAGTATGTATATCACTTATTGGAGTTTGATATTTGTTTGTAGTTTTTTTTCTCTTCTGAGGTAAAATTTTACACAATTAAATGTAAAAACAGTAAGCCTATCTTCTCTAAGTTTCATCTAAATTTCTTACCCTTCCCTTTCTTGGGTCTACCCCTTTCTCATAGTTTACAAAACAATCAAAAAAGAAGGAAAAGGAAGTATGAACTGAGCACAAGTTATCCATAGAAGAGCCTGTTCTTTGCCAGCCTGTCAGATGTTCCCCTCCTCTTTCCAGCCCTAGCTACTTGCCACCCCTTCACTCTATCTCATACTCAAACAGGCCCATTTAAAATGGAATAAGATGGTTTATTCTACATTTGCTTTAGGTTCTGACTTGATGTGCCTACTTTTATGGCTTTTAAGACTTATAGCCCTCTTCCATACTAAGAACTTTCAAAATATATAGACATAGAGACTAATGATATTTGGAAGTTAAATTATAATATGATTTCCTCACTTGTAAGAAATTACATTTCTCCTCATTTAATCTTTTGCCATTTCTTCCCCTTTCTTCTCTAGTGTCTTTTAGTTTGAAGTCCAATTCATTTTCTGAAACCTCCCCCAAACTTCTATGAGCTTATTCGTTTTTCAAACTCACATACCTGTCTAAAATCATACTCTATTTCTCCTTCAGGAATTGATCTAGCCTGGGAGTGTGTAAGTCAGTCTCAGGAAACGTGTAGACCTAGAGGATGCTCTAACAGTAAGAGGATGAGGTTCTGATGAGGGAAGTTTCAGGTCTCTCTCTCATCAGAACTCAGGATAGAGGGACCCAGCATAACAACTGAGGGGTCTCGTGCCTTTTTAGAGGGGTGGAAGAACAAAAGCACAATTAATTACATGGTTGCTGCTCTGGGGATTACTTGAGCCTCCACCAATATCCATGTCTATACTAAGAATACTAGCTCATAATATTTATTGAGTGCCCTATGACAACCCACTCCAGTTTTCTTAGGGGCTTTCCTGGTAGAGAATCTGGGCTCAGACGACAAAGAATCTGCCTGCAGTGCAGGAGACCTGGGTTCATTTCCCTATTAGGGAAGATTCCCTGGAGAAGGGAATGGCCATCCTCTCCAGCAGTATTCTTGTCTGGAGAACTCCATAGACAGAGGAGCCTGTCCATGGGGTCGCAAAGAATCAGACACAATGGAGAGAGTAACACTTTCAACTTTTCAGTTTAGGCCAATGTCTTTTTAAACATTCTCGTCTCCATTTTATAGATGATAAAATGGAGACTCAAAGAGGTTAACTGGTTTGCCCAAGATCAAACTGCTAGTCAGTGATTGAGCCAGGATATGGACCCAAGATGGTCTAACTACAAAGCTTCTGTTCTTCCCCTTTATCCAGACCTACCCTTGAAACCCTAGTCCTTAAACGCTTAATTGAGGTGGTAAGAACCTTACAGTAAGAGAATCCATTATGTTTCCTGATAATTTATATTTTGGGGCCAGGCTGATGTGGGAAAGAGCTATTAAGAACTCAGTTATGACTGTTCTGTTATATATTTTATCAGGGTAGGTAGCATCTAGAAGGCTTAAGGTTGATTAGTTCTTTTATTAAAAGTAAATCTAAAAATTATATAGATAGTCCTTACCTGGATACAGCTTACTCTATAGCACTACTGTGTCATATTTGGTTAGCCAACTTAGCCAGGGATCCAGTTATCATACACAAGATGGAAGATGAGCATTGAGGAAACTGGGGCATTAACTATAGAAGTAACAGTTTTCCTAGATCAATAGAAAAGATAATAGGGAGCCACCCTGCTTCACAGGGCCAGGACTTCTACCAAGTGTCGCTCTTTGTCAACGCTTAATACTTGGCATTTTTCATAATTGAAATGAGTAAAAATTTTCAAAAATGAGTTAAATGAATAAGTGCAACAAAGTACATGGATAACAAGCTTTATTCATCTATGGATGAATGAGGCTAAAAAATAGAAGAAAATAATGGCAAATTATAAAGATCCAGGAAACAAGAGAAGCATAATTAAGAAGAAAATAGGCAATGAAAGGATAAAAATGGCAAGAGATGGAGAAAATTGCATGTGAAATGGCAAAACGAAGGTTGCAGGCAATTATGATACACGAGCAGTAAAGAGAACAATTAAAACATAAAATAAGCTAGAATGAGTGGTTGAAATAAATAGCATCCACTGAGAGCATACTTACAAAAATTATAAAACAGATCAAGTAGTAATACAATAAGGAAGTAGTATAAAGCAGTAAATTAAAGAACAATTAAAAATCAATAAGAAGAGAAAATTAACAGACTAAAATGACATTTAATAATTGTATTAATAACTAACACTTATTGACTTCTTCCCATGTGTTAGGCATTTTAAATGCATTAGCTTATTTAATTCAAGTTTATTAAAATACTTAGGATATTTAAAAAATGTAAACAAAAAAAGTTTAGAGGATGGTAAAATCAAGTATCACAACAACAACAACACAAATCTAAAGGTTAAAGAAACATACCTACAGTTGTCAGTTTTCATTCTTTGTCTAGTGCAATTGTTTTTGCTGCTGAAAGTCACCAAGTATCTGCCCTGGTACTTCTCCAGATCACATTCTAGAAGTGCCTGGCACTGTAAATGTTGGGTTTTTTTAAACCCCCTTGTGCTCGTAAGCTTGGCCTTTCCTGGAAACAATTGCTGGTAGTTAAAATCCTCAAGCAGTCGAATCCATGGTCCAGAACTCATGGCAATGAGAAAACATCTCATAATCCTACTCAGTTTACAGGGTTTCAGATCAGATCAGTCACTCAGTCATGTCCGACTCTTTGCGACCCGATGAATCGCAGCACGCCAGGCCTCCCTGTCCATCACCAACTCCTGGAGTTCACTCAGACTCACGTCCATCGAGTCGGTGATGCCATCCAGCCATCTCATCCTCTGTCGTCCCCTTCTCCTCCTGCCCCCAATCCCTCCCAGAATCAGAGTCTTTTCCAATGAGTCAACTCTTCACATGAGTGGCTAAAGTTTCAGCTTTAGCATCATTCCTTCCAAAGAAATCCCAGGGCTGATCTCCTTCAGAATGGACTGGTTGGATCTCCTTGCAGTCCAAAGGAGTCTCAAGAGTTTTCTCCAACACCACAGTTCAAAAGCATCAGTTCTTCGGCATTCAGCTTTCTTCACAGTCCAACTCTCGCATCCATACATGACCGCTGGAAAAACCATAGCCTTGACCAGACGGACCTTTGTTGGCAAAGTAATGTCTATGCTTTTGAATATGCTATCTAGGTTGGTCATAACTTCCTTCCAAGGAGTAAGCGTCTTTTAATTTCATGGCTGCAGTCACCATCTGTAGTGATTTTGGAGCCCAGAAAAATAAAGTCTGACACTGTTTCCACTGTTTCCCCATCTATTTCCCATGAAGTGGTGGGACCGGATGCCATGATCTTCGTTTTCTGAATGTTGAGCTTTAAGCCAACTTTTTCACTCTCCACTTACACTTTCATCAAGAGGCTTTTTAGTTCCTCTTCACTTTCTGCCGTAAGGGTGGTGTCATCTGCATATCTGAGGTTATTGATATTTCTCCCAGCAATCTTGATTCCAGCTTGTGCTTCTTCCAGTCCAGCGTTTCTCATGATGTACTCTGCATATAAGTTAAATAAACAGGGTGACAATATACAGCCTTGACGAACTCCTTTTCCTATTTGGAACCAGTCTGTTGTTCCATGTCCAGTTCTAACTGTTGCTTCCTGACCTGCATACAAATTTCTCAAGAGGCAGATCAGGGTTTAGATGAGGATTATCTTCTCCCAGAAGTTCTTTCTAGTTGCTACATAGTATATACTTACTGCACAGGGCTTGGAATGGGAGTTCTGTTTTCTCTATTTTTAAAGAGACTCCAGAAATCTGGATTTTGGCAATATTTTCTCTATTTATTTTTTCTTTAAATTTTTAATTTATGTTGAAATATAATTGATTAACAATGTTGTGTTAGGTTCAAGCATACAGCAAAGTGACTCAGCTTTACATATACATGTATCTATTCTTTTTCAAGTTTTTTTTTCCCCCATTTACATTATTACAGATTATTGAGCAGAGTTCCCTGTACTATACAGGAGAGGCTTGTTGTTTATCATTTTATTTTTTTAACTTTATATTTTATATTGGAGAATAGTTGATTCTTCCTCTCAGGCCTAGGTTTCTGAAGAGGATTCTAGTTTTGGATTTCAGCCTGCAATCAGACCTGGTACCTAGCAGTTCGTAATGCGTGCTTTTTGCAGTGAACTACTTGAACCTATTGTCAGGAGGCTTTTCTTTACTTTTTTTCTTATTTTATTGTTGTAAATGAGTAACCAACTTGTGGCTGGATTTTCTGTCCGTCTGGAACCGCTACATGTTTTTGTATTTCTGTGGTCCAGAGTCTTCCCTTTAGAGAATGGTTTTCCTTCTTTTTATTTCTATTTATCACATCCTTGTACCCATTTTTACCTCCAACTTACATATATATCCTGTTACCCGGTAATCGTTACTATTTCCCCTGAGAACTCTTTAATGGGTGTATTCAAAGACCAGATATCTGTTGCTGTTTCTTCTCTTCCTCATACTTTTCTCTGGGACAGGTGTTGTCTCTGAGGACTTGAGCTTAATCTGCAATTCCTTCATTTATTCATTCGTTCACTCTTTAGATCAGCAGGCATTTGCTTGGAGTTTATTATTAACCAGTTACTGTTGTGTCATTGGGACACAGAAAACAAAAAGGAGATCAAGTGCTTCTTCTCAAGCAACTCTCCCATCTCGTCCAAGTTAATTGTTATGTTTAACCTCCTTCCTTTGACCCTATTTTTGTAGAATGGGAAAAACAACTGATTAATACTCTTCACAGGTAATTATATTTTGAGAGAGCCGTGAAATCACCTGCTAATGCTTTCTTCTCCAGGCAAAAGTCTCTCTTAACCTCTCTTTCTTCCTCAGACCTAGATTAGACCATTAATTGCACTGGTCTTTTGTCCAATGAGCTCTGGAAGTTGGCCATGCCCTTTCAGACATGCAAGACAAAGATCTAAATTAGATATGAACTTTCCTTCCTATTTTGTTTCAATTTTACATTTACTTTTTTATTACCAATATTTAATGTAGAAAATTTGGAGAATGCAACAAAATCACACAGAAGAAAATTACTGTTAACTTTATGCTTGGCAGCCTCCTAGCATTTTGTGTATAAGTATGTTTTGTGTGGGTGTAGAAAAGTTAGGATCATATGGAACACATCATTTTGTAACCTACTTATTTTACTAAAAATATATTATGAATATTTTCCATATCATTAAACATTCTTCTCAAACATAAGTTTAATAGCTGCATAAGAGCTTGTTACTGGGAAAGTCCATAATTTATTTAATCAGTCTCTACTGTATAACATTTAAGCTTTTTTCTTTTTTTATCACTATTATTAATAACACCATGGTAAACATCATAGTACAGAAAATTCAGTGCATATTTTGCATTATTTCCTTGAACAAATTCTAAGAAATGGAGTTGCTGGATCAAAGGATATGAAAAAATCTAAGGCCTTTGTGATGTACGGTAAACTTTTCTCCTGGAAATGCCTATTAATTTATGGTTCCCACAAGCATTTTTGATCCTTTCCATTTCCTCATATTCTCAGTAACAATGTTTTAGCAGTCTCAGTCTTTGTTGATTATCACATTATACAATGGCATCTCATTTTTAGATTAATTTAATTTGTATCTCTTTGATTTACTAATGATTGAACATTTTTCATCTGTTTATTAGTCTTTTATATGCATTCTTAAAATGTTCATATTTTTCTTACTGATTTCTAAGAACTTACATAGTTCAGTTCAGTCACTCAGTTCAGTTCAGTCATGTCCGACTCTTTGCAGCCCCATGGACTGCAGCATACCAGGCTTCCCTGTCCTTCACCAACTCCTGGAGCTTGCTCAAACTCATGTTCATCGAGTCAGTGATGCCATCCAACTGTCTCATCCTCTGTCATCCCCTTGTCCTCCTGCCTTCAACCTTTCCCAGCATCAGAGTCTCTCCCAGTGAAGTCAGTTCTTCACATCAGGTGGCCAGAGAATTGGAGCTGCAGCTTAAGCATCAGTCCTTCCAATGAATATTCAGGACTGATTTCCTTTAGGATTGACTTCTTTGATCTCCTTGCAGTCCAAGGGACTCTCAAGTCTTCTCCAACAAAACAATTCAAAAGCATCAATTCTTCAGCACTTAGCTTTCTTCCTAGTCCAGCTCTCACATCTGTACATGACCACTGGAAAAACCATAGCTTTCACTACAAGGACCTTTGTCGGCAAAGTAATGTCTCTGCTTTTTAATATGCTATCTGGGTTGGATATAGCCTTTCTTCCAAGGAGCAAGCATCTTTTAATTTCATGACTGCGGTTACCATCTGCAGTGATTTTGGAGCCCAAGAAAATAGTCTATCACTGTTTCCATTGTTTCCCTGTCTATTTGCCATGAAGTGATGGGACCAAATACCATGATCTTTTGTTTTTTGAAGGCTGAGCTTTAAGCTAGCTTATTTACTCTCCTTTTTCACTTTCATCCAGAGGCTCTTTAGATCCTCTTTGCTTTCTGCCATAAGGATGGGGTCATCTATATATATGAGATTAACTGATACTTCTCCCAGCAATCTTGATTCCAGGTTGTGCTTCTTCCAGCCCAGCATTTCTCATAATGTATTCTGCATATAAGTTAAATAAGCAGGGTGACAGTATATAGCCTTGATGGACTCCTTCCGCAATATGGAACAAGTCTATTATTCCATGTTCAGTTCTAACTGTTGCTTTTTGACCTGCATACCGATTTCTCAGGAGTCTGGTATTCCCATCTCTTTAAGAATTTTCCATACTTTTTTGAGATCCACACAGTCAAAGGCTTTGGTATAGTCAGTAAAGCAGAAGTAGATGTTTTCCTGGAACTCTCTTGCTTTTTCTATGATCCAACAAATGTTGGCAGTTGGTCTCTGTTCCTCTGCTTTTTCTAAATCTACGTTGAACATCTGATAGTTCTCAGTTCATGTACTATTGAAGACCTGGAAAATTTTGAGCATTATTTTGCTAGCATGTGAGATGAGTGCAATTGTATGGTAGTTTGAACGTTCTTTGGCATTGCCTTTCTTTGGGATGAAGATGAAAACTGACCTTTTCCAGTCCCATGACCACTGCTGAGTTTTCCAAATTTGCTAGCATATTGATTGCAGCACTTTTAACAGCATCATCTTTCAGGATTTGAAATAGCTCAACTGGAATTCTGTCACCTCCACTATCTTGACTTTGCATTTCAGGATGTCTGGCTCTAGGTGAATGATCACACCATCATGGTTATCTGGGTCACCAAGATCTTTTTCTTGTAGTTTTTCTATGTATTCTTGCCAGCTCTTCTTAATCTCTTCTGCTTCTATTAGGTCCTTACTGTTTCTCTCTTTTATTGTGCCCATCTTTGCATGAAATGTTCCCTTGGTATCTCTAATTATCTTGAAGAGATCTCTAGTCTTTCCCCGTTCTATTGTTTTCCTCTATTTCTTTGCATTGGTCACTGAGGAAGGCTTTCTGTTCTCTCCTTGCTATTCTTTGGAACTCTGCATTCAGATGGGTTTATCTTTCCTTTTCTCCTTTGCCTTTTGCTTCTCCTCTTTTCTCAGCTATTTGTAAGGCCTCCTCAGACAACCATTTTGCCTTTCTTTTTCTTGGGGATAGTCTTGGTCACCACCTTCTGTACAATGTTACAAACCTCTGTCCATAGTTCTTCGGGCACTCTAATCTATCAGATCTAATCCCTTGAATCTGTTTACCACTTCCACTGTATAATCATAAGGGATTTGACTTAGGTCATACCTGAATGGTCTAGTGGTTTTCCCTACTTTCTTCAATTTAATTCTGAATTTTGCAATAAGGAGTTCATGATCTGAGCCACAGTCAGCTCCTGATCTTGTTTTTGCTGACTGTATAGAGCTTCGCCATCTTTGGCTGCAAAGAATATAATCAATCTGATTTTGGTATTGACTATCTGGTGATGTCCATGTGTAGAGTGTGTTGTTGGAAGAGGGTATTTGCTATGGTCAGTGCATTGTCCTGGCAAAACTCTATTAGTCTTTGCCCTGCTTCATTTTGTACTTCAAGGCCAAACTTGCCTGTTACTCCAAGTATCTCTTGACTTCCTACTTTTGCATTCTAATCCCCTATGATGAAAAGGACAACTATTTTTGGTGTTGGTTCTAGAAGGTCTTGTAGGTCTTCATAGAACCATTCAACTTCAGCTTCTTCGACATTAGTGGTTTGGGCATAAACTTGGATTGCTGTGATATTGAATGGTTTGCCTTGGAAACGAACAGAGATCATTGTGCCGTTTTTGAGATTGCGCCCAAATATTACATTTCGGACTCTTCTGTTGACAATGAGGACTACTCCATGTCTTCTAAGGGATTTTTGCCCACAGTAGTAGAGTTAATGGTCATCTGAATTAAATTTGCCCATTTCCATCCATTTTAGCTCACTAGTTTCTAAAATGTTGATGTTCACCCTTGCCATCTTGTTTCATTACTTCCAATTTACATCGATTCATGGACCTAACATTCCATGTTCCTGTGCAATATTGTTCTTTACAGCATTGGACTTTACTTCCATCTCCAGTCACATCTACCACTGCACGTTTTTTTTCACTTTGGCTCTGTCTCTTCATTCTGGAGCTATTTCTCCACTCATCTCCAGTAGCATACTGGGCACCTACTGACCTTGAAAGTTCATGGGGTTCTCGAGGCAAGAATACTGAAGTGGTTTGCCATTCTCTTCTCCAGTGGACCACATTTTCTCAGAACTCTCCACCATGACCCATCCATCTTGGGTGGCCCTACACAGCATGGCTCATAGTTTCATTGAGTTAGACAAGGCTGTGGTCCAAGGGATCGTTTGGTTAGTTTTCTGTGATTTTGGTTTCGTTCTGTCTTCCCTCTGATGGATAAGAATAAGAGACTTGTCGAAGCTTCCTGATGGGAGAGACTGGCTGTGGGGGAATCTGGTTTTGTTCTGATGGGCAGGGCCGTGCTCAGTAAATCTTTAATGCAATTTTCTATTAATGGGCATGCCTGTGTTCCCTTTCTGTTGTTTGGCCTGAGGCCTAACTATAGTAGGGGTAATGGCAGTAATGGCAACCTCCTTCAAAAGGACTTTTTCCTGCACTTTTTTATTCAGTGCCCCTGACCCCGCAGCAGGCCACTGTTGACCCACGCCTCTGCTGGAGACTCTTGGACACTCACAGGCAAGTCTGGATCAGTCTCTTGTGGGGTCACTGCTCCTTTCTCCTGGGTCCTGGTGCACACAAGGTTTTGTTTGTGCCCTCCAAGAGTCTGTTTCCCCAATTCTGTGGAAGTTCTGTAATCAAATCCCACTGGCCTCCAAAGGCAAATTCCCTGGGAGTTTCAGTCCCTTTGCCAGATCCCCAGGTTGTGGGTCCTGAAACTTTCTTAACAGTATGAGAATTTCTTTGGTATAATTGTTCTGCAGTTTGCGGGTAGTTTGTTTGGTGACTCTACGGTGGGTCTAATGGTGACCTCCTCCCAAGAGAGCTTATGCCACATGCTGCATGTCCCAAGTCTGCTGCAGCCAAAACCCCTGTCTGTACGGCCTGCCACTGCTCACCTATGCCTCCATAGGAGACACTCAAAACACTCAAAGGCTTACATAAGAAGGATATAATTCCATTTCTCACTTGGTCAATATTTAGAAAATAGAGAAAATTTTGTTTCTCAGTGGAGGAGGATGAATGAGGAATAAGGCCCCAGGTCTCATTCTGTTTCTGTGGAAAGTTCTTCAGAGTGAAAGCTGGATAGTTACCCTAGGAAAACTAAGTGATCTTAAAAGAAATCTGAATGCTGCAATCTGAATTAGCATGACATTTTCTGTATTTCTAGTGTATGGAAAAACTCAGGACTATAAAATAGAAATCAATAGTTGTCTAAAAGAACCAGGAGATACATTAGTCTGTCAAAACTTTCCTTGAAGATTTATCCCATGTTTAGTATTCCCCTAAGAATTAGGAGTTGCCCAATAAGTCATTGACTAGTTTATAGCCAGGTGGAAGAACTAAAGCTACATATAATTTAAAAGCTTACTTATGACTTTAGCTAAACTTAAGTCTGAAAAATGGTCGAGTGACGAGATGTTTTCTCATATTTTGGAGCCTCTGTCTGTCTTCTTGCATCTTCTTTTACCATCTGAGAGGTAGCACATTCTTCTAGATGATTGAATTTTCACATTTTACCATCATCAGTCCCCTTGTCTGCCTTTCTCATTCCCTAGCAGAACACATACAGAAAAGCCAAGTCAGACTCCTGAGCCCACTGCACAGCTGGAAGATTTCCGCTGCACAGATTGCTGGGGCAGTCTAAAAGGAAAAAAAAAATTAAAATTTAAAAAACAACCCCCTTTTATACTTGGATGAGAATCTCAGAATGAAAGAGATTGTACGCCAGCATCCACTGAAGATATCTGGGGTGGTGTCAAAATAATACAGCATTCTTGAATATGCAGTTTCCAGGCACTTGCCCTCATTTTGGAGGTAAATAGAATTCTCAAAACAACAGGATCATCCGCTAAATAAAGCACAGTGGAGCCTCGTTCCCCATTCTAGCACATTCCCCTCAACGATCTCTATCTGCCTTTCCCCTACTACTTCCCAACATCCCACCCTACCCCCATCCTTCTGTTAGCTGTAATGACCCTGCAAACACTAAATGGCATTTGAGTGCATTAAGCAGCAGACTCTCTGGTGACATGGCAATTATGGCTCTGAAATAGATTTGGTGCGTCACGGAAGATAAGGGTTTTGAAAGTTTCTGTTGTGATTATAGCCTGTAACTCCCACAAATAATAGGCTTCAAAATAAGAGGCTGCCAACGGAGCCTTTGTGGCTTTGTCTCAGTGATGGCACGTAAATTGCTATTAATGTCCTAAGTGTACTTGAATATGCCAGTCTTTGGGATGTGAAGTTGGCTCGGTGTCTCTCTTTACGCAGCATGTCATTGTTGGTCTGATAATCTGGGGTAATTGCTGTCTCTTGGATGGTCAGGAAAGTGTAAGAGGCTTTAGCTTCCTGTGTGATGGTAAATAGCCTCGCGGTTTACACCACGAGTTATGTGTGTTTCGTAGCAAGCCACTGTTTGTTGTTCAGGTGTGTATACAATCCCTGGGAGTGCCCCGAGTAGATAACAGCCTTTCAACAAAGCCAGGGCAAAATCAAAGGTTACGAAAATAAAATGAAGAATCTGGGCCTGTCTGTATCAGCCAATCAGTTAATTCATACTAAGAGTTAAAAAAAAAAATCCTTTGTTTGAATTTTTCATATTTGGCTATATGAGTGAATATAATTATCTGTTGTCTTAATAGAGCTATATGTTTCCAGCATCTGCAGTATTTCTCTGTGTGTATGCACAGTTTTAGGTGCTATAAGTATTTTCTGAACATGTATTAGCTCTACATCAATATGATAAAGTATGTGGAAGTTTTCCATGTTTTTGTACAGTTTGTAGATGTGTATAAGTGTGTGTGTGTGTGTGTGTGTGTTGGTTTTGTAGATCTGGGTGTAGAGGATGTTTATTCAGATATAAATATCTTTCTGCACAAAGACACTTCTATTTAGCTAAAGCAAGCTGAGCTTATTTTTCTTTGTCTCTAGAAAGTTAAATAAAATAAATTTGAAGTTTTCACTTCCTGTGTATACATTTAACCTAAGGATCCCCTAAGTCTGTGAGACATGGAAACCTTGTATATAACTGTCCTATTTGCACTTCAAACAGAAATCCCAAAGCATCCCAGCCTTAAACTCAGAAATGTACGCTATCTCATAGCCTGTACAAGCTACGAAAGGTTCAATCCAGACCATGCTCTGTGCCTCAAGTGCCTTACGTGGCAGTGTTAATTCTGGGCCTTCACAACTGATGAATTAGGAAAGGGTGAAACTCCGGAGCTGCCACAACAGATCTTGATCTCAGAGTTGACATACCCGTGCCTTTCAGTCGTGTGTCACTGGCTACTGGCAGAATGGTGCACTGTAATGGTCCTGCCGTTTTGCAGTTGGCTTTTGATTGAGTGCCCTTGAGTACATGCCGCAAAAGGTTAGACATAATGATTTGCAATAAGAGAGTTCACAATCATACCAAACAAACTTGGATTGGGGTTCTCATCTTACTATACAGCCCACGAGCTGACATCACCAGTGGAAGATATAATGTATTAGCTAGAAAGATGGCAGGACACATGGTGATTTCTCAGAAGTATGACCCCAGAAGAATAGAGTTTGTCTTGTTCAAAACCAAGTTTGGTAAGGTAGGTTGAGGCTTGAGAGTAGAAGGTATTAGAATTGCCTGAAAGACTTCTTTGAGGCTGGTCTTGTGGATCATAGGTTCTATCACCTTGAGAAACAGCATGAAGATTCCCTGAAGGTGAACTTAAGAGCCTGAGTCATCTGCCTTCAGTCCTCAGATTGGTAGCAGCCATGCTCTACTTGTAATACACCACAAGCTTTTGAAACTTGAAATGTCCAAAAGCTATGGTATATAGTGGGGATGAAGTTTGGCAAATTCTTGTTTCTGAGTCCTAAGTTTCTGGCTTAAAAGTTAAGAATAGGAGTTTGCACTGACTTGTGTACTATTATATATTCATCAACCAAAGTAAGAGAATTACTATTAGGATTCCTGCATAATTACAAAGTTACCATGGGCACCAGCAGCCAGACGGCCTTATAGTCACAGGGACAGGCCCCAAAGGAAGCTTTCATTTCTCTATTCATTCAACTCAAGGACTTAATTGAGCAGCTGCATGATCAGGCATGATCTTTGTCTTCTAATGGCTGTAGTTAATGATTTATCATCTCTCTGAGGATTAAAATCAAAGCCCTTTACTGGCCTGCAGACCTTGACATGAGCAAGCCATCCCATTCTCCAGCCCCACCCTGTTGGGCTCACCACTCTACTCCTCTGCCCTCATCTTTCTGGTCTTCTTCAGGTCCTTAGAGCCTTTGGACAGGTTTCTTCTTCTGCCTGGAGGGTTCTGTGTCCCGGCTCTCTACTTGCCTATTTTTCTGTTCACTTTTAGGTTGACTTTCCAGAAGCCCCAACCTCAGATCCCTGCTGTTCCCTCTCACAGCAGTTATTACCATCTGGAATCTGTGTTCTTTTGATGATGTATTGAATGTCTTATTTCCCACAAGACAGCAAGCCTCATGAGAGCAGAAACCACATCTTTTAAAAGTGTGTTGTATCTACTGTCATATGCCTAGTACATAGTATGAGGTGGGCACTGAATGCATATTTGTAGAACTTAAGAATTAAAGGATTGCAGTGAATAAGATCTGGTGCTTACATGGATATTTACATGAACAAGAGCTGCATGTGGTTAAATGTCAACGTGAACATTCAAAAAGTCAGTCGTACTGGAATTTAGAGAAGTCATTTAGGGTTTACCTTGCAGCAACTTGCAGAAAGGAGGCAGTGCTCAGGCCGGGCCATGAAAGAAGATATGGGTTCCTAGAGACCACAGAAGGGGGTGGGCAAAGGCACAGAACCACTCAGTTGGCTCCTCTATAGAGTAGGAAGCAGTCTCACTTTGGCAATGGGAAATCTATTGTTTCTTCAGAGCCGCTCAGACTGCTAATGTCAGTTCTCTTCCAGGGTATTTTTTCTCTACCAGGAATAGCTGATGACACCGCCCATCCTTCTTAACTTGTAGATTTTCACAGCAAAATCTCAGGGCTCAAGAGGCTTTGGTGGGAATCAGACTAGCATGGGGTATGGTGGTGTCACTTGGATGTAAGGTCACCAGGGACTGACCTAGGGGTAAGTGACCATCAGAGAGGATACCCCCAACTGGCAGAGGGCCATGGAAACAGGAAGCCTAAAGCCAGTGGCATGGGGTAATCCAGGCAGAGGATTGACTGTGGGGAAATGTGATGAGGCAGTTGGTGGGCTTAAGTTCCAGAGCAGGCTTTCATTTGTAAGAGCAAGTTACTACCTCATTCTTTTTTTAATTGAAGTATAGTTGATTTACAGTGTTGTGTTAGTTTCAGATGTATAGCAAAGTGATTTCATTATATGTGTGTGTATATATATATATAATTTTTTCAGATTCTTTTCCCATATAGCTTGTTACAAAATATTGAGTATAGTTCCATGTGCTATACAGTAGGTCCTTGTTGTTCATCTGTTTTATATATAGTAGTGTGTGTATTAGAGAAGGCAATCGCACCCCACTCCAGTACTCTTGCCTGGAAAACCCATGGACGGAGGAGCCTGGTGGGCTGCAGTCCATGGGGTCACTAAGAGTCGGACACGACTGAGCGACTTCACTTTCACTTTTTACTTTCATGCATTGGAGAAGGCAATGGCAACCCACTCCAGTGTTCTTGCCTGGAGAATCCCAGGGACGGCAGAGCCTGGTGGGCTGCTGTCTCTGGGGTCGCACAGAGTCGGACACGACTGAAGCGACTTAGCAGCAGCAGCAGCAGCAGTGTGTGTATGTTACTACCTCATTCTTAAATGAACTGTGATAAATAGGAAACTTAAGCAGAAGCTGATTAGCCTGATAGAGGTGGTCGCAGCCACAGGGAAGACTCCCTGTATGAAGATGCAGGTGCAAAAGGTCAAAGCAAGAAAAATAGCACAATTTTTCTAGCTAAACTAGGCTAGAATGCAAATTGTTTGGCTGATAGTACATGTTCTTCCCAGATAGGGTTGCCCAGATTTAGCAAATGAAAATACTGCATGAGACATACTCAAGTAAAAAGTTATTTGTTGTTTATCTAAAATTCAAATTTAACAGGGCATCCTGTACTTTATCTGGCAACTCCGTTCCCAGGTCCCAGGGCAGAAGCTGAAGCTGCATGTGGGCCTCAGCCCTGGAGAGACTAGAGATGGGCAAACCCTATAGGCCACTTAGGGACTGTGTCTGTTCTGTACCTTTTTCTGATCCCCAGGATGTCTGAGGTGACTAGGAGACCATAAGGTAGGATATTGTCCTATTCCTTGTGCCTAGTGGAGAACACTCCTTGTTGAGATGGAATTGCAATAGGCAGGATCTAGTGTCTTGCTCAACTGCTCTCCCCTAAAAGAAAACAGAACAATATAAATATGAGTCATAGTTATTTGTTTGGGATAAGTATGAAGTGCCTGATCTCCTTGATGCCTACTTATTAGCAAGAGAAAAGTTCACTTTCTAGATGTCAGAGCTACCTTGAACCCTGGTGCTACCTCTGCTCTGCATCTTGAATGTTTTCTAGGTGTACGCAGCTCTTTACACATAGTTAAACTGAACTGTGGAGGTACTGTCTGTCCACAACCATGGTGGCGGATGGATGTTACAGTGCCATTAAAGTTTATTTACTTCTTATGTTCCTCTAAGAGATCGTTATTAAAATCTATGCTGTGTCAAGCCCTGTGGTAAGCACTTTAGAATCAAAGATAAATTTCATAGCTCTGTTCTCATGGTCTAGTAGGGGAGTGAGACTTGTGAAAGAACAAATGCAGTATGGCATCACAGTTGCTGTGCAATTCCAGGGTGCGTTCCAGGACTGGTAGGAAAAGGAGAAGTTGCCGGGGGTAGGTACCGGTGCAAGGATACTTAAATTCAATCTTGATAAACAGTCAAGATGAGAGTAGCACGAAAATAGATGAGTGGGACACCACATTCAAGGGAAAGGAAACAGGCATGAAACGATAGCTCTGTTGTGGGAATTTCTAAGTAGACTGATATATTGGAATCTTAAGCATGAGCATTGAGTTGGAGAAGGACATGGTAGACTTAATAAGGATGTTGAACCTCACCTTGATACCAGTAGGAAGCCATCGAAGGTTTAAACAGAGAGGTGACATGATCAGAACTACATTTTTGAAAGATCATGCTGCGGGCAGCTGGAGAGAGGATTGGAGGGGTGCCGGAATGGGCATGGATCTGTTTACTGTTGTGAAATTTCCCAGGGAAATTTTGAATCCTCTGTCCCTTGAGGGGCTTTCCAATAGCGTCTTTTCATCCCAGAGCATTCCTTGGTAAGTGCTCACAGTATAATCTTGGGGAAAGTTGATGCATATCGGGAAAACGTAGTCCTATCTTGATGGACCAGTGTTGGATCTAGGGTGTGACTCCACTGTGTCAGCCGATGTCTTCCCTGGTAAGTGGTGACATGTGTGTGTGTGTGTAGAGGGGGTGGGGGGGTAGAAGGATGCATCCATGTCTCTCTGTTTTTCTTCCCGGCTGGTCCCAGCAGGGCCGGGGTGATTGGGGACCTAGAGCACGTCCACCTCCTCACCCACGCTGAAGGCATTGCTATTGATGGCATTTGGCCCATATGCAGATCGAGCTCGCCTCGGTGCTGACATCAGCCGGTTTGTGGCACCTCAGCGTATTTCTGGGTTGCAAATGAGAGTTTCTTAGTGCCAGACTCACTTGGGCTGTCACATCAGGTGATGAATTCTCTGCATCAACTGAATGCTGCTAAGGTAAGCTCAGAGGAAGAGCGGGAAAAAGAGGAGGATGGGACCAGCGGTTCTCAGCCCGACAGCCGCTACTCTGGGCTACCAGCAGTACTGGCTGCACGACAGCGGGGGGAGGCAGGCGGCCCTCTGAGTTCTGACTCAGGGATGGAGTCAGAGGAAAGGAAAGTCAGGCCCTCAACGGCAGTGCTATGCTCTTGTGAGTGTGTGGGTTTTGCCACCCACCATTGCTCCCTCCCCTTCTCCATTACTAGCTTCCTCTGCCTCCTTCGACAGGAGTGCTTTGCCTAATGGATACATTAGATGGGGTTCTGGCAAAACTTGGTGTCTATCAAATTAGGTGCCAGATTCATTAGGATAGAGCATAGAGTAGTCATTTTTGTTCCTAAAATGATTTGTTCCCAAATACCTTGAATTTGTGTTTTGAAAGTCCAGATTTTCTTAATTAGAAAATTTGCTGCAAGTCTATCCTAATTTGATATTCCATTAGCCTCCTCTCCCATGATGTTCCAGGTTGACCCTGCTGCTGACTTAGGCTTCCCCAGGTGGAATTAAATGTTACATCAAGTCTTGCTGCCCAGGTCAGAGGCTACAGAATTAACCTGAAGAACTGGGTGTAAATGTGAACTCTCTCCCATTAGAGGTTTTGGGATAAAAAGGGCATATTTGGCTTTGCAGATTCCTGTCCCTGTCACCCATTAAGGTGGTTTCTGACATCAGCATTTTACAAAGTGAGTGTGTCCATTTAAAGGCTAGTTTGCATCAGAGTGAAGGAGGAATTTAGGTGCAGAAGAAAAATTGAAGCGAAAGTCTTATTTTCCCACCCCCATCCACCCCATGTTCGTTAATGAGACCATCTTCCAATCTCACTGTGCCCAGAGATAAATAAACTCACAAAGGC
The DNA here is from genome assembly GCF_019923935.1 of Bubalus bubalis. Classification (NCBI taxonomy): domain Eukaryota; kingdom Metazoa; phylum Chordata; class Mammalia; order Artiodactyla; family Bovidae; genus Bubalus; species Bubalus bubalis. The sequence goes on along the minus strand of NC_059162.1, from coordinate 4,224,851 downwards.
GGGTTTCCTACTTAATATTCACCCACAGTGGAGGAAGAGGGAAGGAATTGCTCCCCGGAGTTAACGTGGCAGAAAGCGAGGTCAGCTGTTTCCCAAGACGGCGCAGCCTCTGAACGTCTTACATTAAAGGCGGAATGATACAGCTGAGGCAGCCAAAGTGATTTATGGAAAACCCAGTTGGGGAGGTTTGCTCGCAGTTTCTGATCTCGTGGAGGTTTAACAGCAGTAGCAGATGATATACCATGGTAGAAAGCACCTTCAGAGACAAGCATCCTCCAGCATTTCCCTGTGTGAGACTCGTTCGTTTTAAAAAGTACTTTCATTCATCTAACTTGAAACTCATGGGCTACAGTGTCCTGGATTTGGCAAGAAGTTGAGGATCATAGCTGATACCCTGGGGTAGGGTGATCTGGGACTCCAAGCCCCCTAGTCCATTAAATCCCTGAGTCCTGGGCACACTGGAGCTGTTGATCACCCCATCTGAGGTGTGTGTGTGTACATATGTGTCTATGTCTATGTGTTTGTGAATGGAGGGGGAGTGAAAAAAATGACAGTTAACGAGATTAATTTTATTTCTTTATTTTTAATAAGGCTTTTTTAAGGTCTTACATATTTTTCTTGACCAGACCAACTCTCATAATTAAAATGCTAGTTTTGGTATCAGCCTGAACTAATTCCTGTCTCCACCATCTGTGAGTTTTCTGTCCCCTCTGGCATCCTGTGCACTGGTCTGAGAAAACAGAACTTTTGAAGAAAAGAGATCGAATGTCTGCTGTTTGAGTTATTTCAGCTCAGAGATGACTCAAAAAGAAGTCTCCTAGAACTTTCCAGTCAATACACTGCTTTGCTAATTCCCTCCTAATGAAACACCGTGGAGTTCATTTTCTTTACTAATGGCTTCATTTGGGGCACCACTTATTGTTATTTTAAGGAATTATAGTATGACTCAATAATAGCTGTGGTGGTGATTTGTGAGCAAGGTAATGATATGTCTTTGTGCCACATGCTGCTGCTGCTGCTGCTGCTGCTAAGTCGCTTCAGTCATGTCCAACTCTGTGCGACCCCGTAGACGGCAGCCCACCAGGCTCCCCCGTCCCTGGGATTCTCCAGGCAAGAACACTGGAGTGGGTTGCCATTTCCTTCTCCAATGCAGTGCCACATGCTAGATCATGGATATTTGCTCCCTCTCCTGCTTGTCTCATACCAGGTGGAGTCTAAAATACATGACGTTTATCTTCTTTACAAGCACCTGACTCTCTGCCTTATGATGATGTACTTATGGAGCCCCTGGGATGTTTCCTAAAATTCCATGCTACTTGGTGGCTCAGCCGGTAAAGCGTCTGCCTGCCATGCAGGAGACCCAGGTTTGATTCTGGGGTCGGGAAGATCCCCTGGAGAAGGAAATGGCACCCCACTCCAGTATTCTTGCCCAGAAAATCCCATGGATGGAGGAGCCTGGTAGACTACAGTCCATGTGGTCACAAAGAGTCAGACACAACTGAGCGACTTCACTTTCACTTTCAACAGACACACACACACACACACACACACACACATACACACACACACTTCCATCTATTTAACTAGTTAATTAATTTATCTGTCTATCTGATAAATATACTAAAAAATTGTTAAGACACATGTCAAAATGCTGAGAGTAATTATCTCTGGATTATGGCTGTGGTACACTTTGTTTTTCTATAATTTTCCTATGTTCAAATATTATATTGCATATGCAATTATTATATTTGCAAACATTATATAAGCATATTTTACTTTTATCATTCAAAAGGATAAATGATGCTAAGGGATTTTCTTCATGGAAAAATAAACCTAACTGCTATTGTCATTCAGCCAAAAATGGTACCAAAAGAACACGTGTATTCTTGATTGAGAGGGGATGCTAAGATATGGTTGCTGCTGTGACCAACCTGAATGAGGAAATTGAATTAATTCAGTCCTTGATTCTGATAATACTGATCAGATTCTGAGTCTTGGATCCCAAAAGGTAGCAAAACCTCCTGTTCTAAGAGAAAGAATCCTTATTGTTCTCTTTCTGATCTCTCTTTCACAAACAGCAGGGGAAATGTCCTCCAACAGAGAGGGGCGATGGGAGGAGCTGCCTGACTTGGTGGTTTGAAGATGGAGATTTGAACTTGAGAGCAGTTATTCATTGATCCAAGACTGAGGGAATGTGTTCTTGGCATTGCCCAGGACCTTTTGCCCTCTTGGTGTCCAGATCTGCTCTTATAGTGAGGTGTGGGAAAAAAATTGTACCCTCATGTTGAAGTAACTGGTGGGAACTCCTTTGATTTAAAAGCCTTGGTTTTCCTGGGAAAATTGGAGCATGATTTGGGTGAACTAATAATAGAAGGAGCCAAATAGATGGAAAGGACAGAGAAAAAGGAGTCTGGTTCAAAGGTTAGGAAGCCTGTGTCCTATTTCAGTTGTAATCCAGAAGCTTGATTTTCACTTACACCTGTGCTTTTTTATGAATGAAATGTGACTGGATCTTTGCCGACATCTATTAAGTACCAACCGTGGTGGGCTGCCGTCTACGGAGTCACACCGAGTTGGACACGACTGAAGCGACTTAGCAGCAGCAGCAGCATGCTCCTAAGTACTGTGGATTATGCTAGAGTAGAAACCATGGTCTGTCCCAAATGGCAATAATAACACCTGCCCCAGGTACCCCATGTACTTGAGGGAATAAAAGGAGAAGAAGGTACAATAAAAATAATTTACCTGCCTAAAACCTGGTCTGTTCAGTATTAACATTTCCAGTGTTGAGGGTCTGTTAACTCCAAAGAAACACAGTGATTGGGGAAAAGAGGCCTTTAGCACACTTGTAGTTCAATGCTTTAAAATATATAAACAGTCATGAATCAACCACTATAGCAAATCATTCTTCAACTGTTTAATGGTGGGATATTTTTTAAAGGAGTGGTCATTAAAACAAATCCTTTTAGAACAATATTATTGTTTTACTGCATCTGGATTTAGAGTCTTAGAAGGAAGATCTACAAGTATAGATCAAAGTTGTAGCTTCCTGTCTCACCACCTTTTAGATACAGTCACACAGAGCAGTCCCTATGGTATTGGCACCATGGTTTTACCTGTTTGATTCATCTCATCACCCTCTGGACTTTTCAAGGCTTAGTTCAGAGAGGTCATCCTCCATGAAGCCTTTGCTGATATTCCATCAAGAGGAGATGTTGCACTCGTTTGAATCTTCATAACAGCTGGGGGTACCATGTATTAGGTTCTGCTTGAAACTCGAGTTCATTCGTCTGCTTGTCTCATACCCATCCTTGAGGGCATAAACTGTATCTCAGCTTATCATTATATACCCTTGAGCATCTAGGACAGAACCTTGCATAGAACAGGTGCCTGGGCTCCCATTATACATACCACATCCAGAGCTGGAAAGGACCTGAAAAAGCGTTTAAGCTACCCTTTCAGTTTTTCTAAAAGGGTACCCAAGGCCAAACAGGGGAGAGTGCTTTGCGAGAGCCGATAGCTAACCATTGCCAGTCAGAGCTAGAACTTGGTCCCTTGGCCAGCAGGGTAGCCGCGATCATCCTGGAGCACGCAGAATTTCCCTCTGATGGCTTGGACTGGATTACAAAGCCTGTGAGAAGTGGACGTGCCAATACTATGTCCAGAGGCTCGCTGGGAGGACCCAAACTCATCTGAGGGTGGGGTTGGGGGCGGATGTTATTGACCACAGTTATAGCCATCCATTGGCTATGTCCCCACGTGCCAGGCACTGTACTCAGCCCTTTTCCTCAGTTGCCTTATTGTCATTGTCTGCGCAGAACAGCCACCCAATCTCAGAGGACTGACTTCTCTCCCTTTTTCCCTTCTAGGCTAATGGAGGTTGGCAGGATGCTACTACCCCTTCATCAGTGACCTCCCCTACAGAAGGCCCTGGCAGTGTTCACTCTGATACCTCCAACTGATCTCCCAGCAGTCGCATCCCGGCTGACCCTGTGCTCCAGTCGAGGCAGGGCCAGGAGGGAGGGTTTCTCAACGCTGAAGCGGTCAGACTGGAGGTCGAAGCAATCAGCAAACACAATAAGAGTCTCCTTCTCTTCTCTTCTTTGGGATGCTATTTCAGCCAATCTGGACACTTCTTTATACTCTCTTCCCCCTCTTTTTTTTTTTTTTCTGGGTAGAAGCCACCCTTCCCTGCCTCCAGCTGTCAGCCTGGTGTCCGTCATCTTCCCCGCCCCTTTCCCTCTGTCCTAGACTCCCTGGGTCCCTGCCCTCTCTTACATCCCTGAAGGATATTTTCAACAATTCTAGGAATTTAAAGAGGAAAACACAAAGAGCGTAATAAAAGCATTTGTTTATTTTCCTGCTGGTGGTCTGAGGAACCAGATTTCCCTCCCTTGGTCCCTCGCTCCCTCTGCTAATGGGCAGTCCTTCTCTGTTTCTCTTGTTTACTCTCACTACCTCTTGGCAGGAATACGCCACGTTGCCCTGCTCGATCCAGGCCACCCTGCCTCTTCTTGCTCTTCCTTCCCTGAGGACAATACTGCTTAGGACACAATTCCTCCTCTTCCTTCTTGCCCCAGGTATGCACTGGGGGCTGTCACTGCTGGGCTTCTGCAAGTGCCACAGTTTCTGGTTTTACCCCCACCAGGTTGATTCCCAGGCAGGAAGTCAGGTAGCAAAAGAGGGCTTGAGGAGCAAGAAGGGCAGGATTCTTAGAGGCTTTTGCATCTTTCCAATGACAGCTCTTGGTCTCAAGAGGCACAGTCTTTGGAGACCGTTCTATAAGCAATGTTCAGCGCCTACTGCAGAACCAGGTCTGAGTTAGGCATGGTGGTGAATGCATCCCTAAGGAGCGGAAGGCTCTTATCCTGCAACCCTTCACCTTATCCCACCCCTCCCCCCACACACACAGGTATACGAACATGTAGACCCGTGCACAGACACACATTCACTTGCCCCAAATCAGTCACATGCCACATATGAATACCTATGTTAGTAACCATAGCATTACACCTTGTGAGCACAAGAGAGCAATACAACCACTCTGAGTGAAGGTCGCTGACACAGAGAAGCAGTATGTGCCTGGGGCTTCCAGGTCCCCAGCATGCACACACCAGAATGACATACACAGGACTTGAACATGGTGGAGGTTAGTTTCCTAAACCGTTGGTGTTCCCACCACCTCTGGAGCTCTTGGAGAGCCACACACAGTACTTCCAGTGTCTGCAGTGCATTTGGTTCTGTTTCGTTTTTGTGTTTGTGTTAGGGACAGTGCATTAATTATCCATAGTGTCATATGGCACCACATTCTTGTCCTGGAGAAGAAAGTTGTTTAAGAACATGGCTGAGACAAACTTTTTGTTTACTTACACAGAAGACCTGAGAGTGATGGGGAACAGGGAGGTCATGCTTTCGGTTAAATCATTTGTGATTTTTATTCCCTGGGAATATCTAAGAGTGAGGAGTATGTACTATTACACTGTTTTCTAATTTTACCTGAACTCACAGTCTTCATAGCCAACTGTGCCAGAAGAAAAGATGGCAGCTCTGTCACTTGGTTAAATGGGAAGTGTTCAGATCTCTTGGTGCCTCATTTTCTCCATCTGTAAAATGGGGGTTATGCCTGGCTCACCAAGAGACTGAAGAAATTGATTTCATTCATACCCAGTATATAATTGTGAAGTCAGGGGAAGTAGCTTCCCTAAGATAAACTGGCCCATGCCCTGTCCGGAGGATACATGGTTTTCCTGTTCTAACTTCTGATTAGCAGTAATGCCTGAAGTCGTCACCATGAGGACAAAGAGCAGAGTCGGTGTTGCTGCTTCTTTTTGTTTGTTTAGGCCTGGCTGGTTTCTTAGAATAGAGATAAGTTTCTAAATTGGAAAAATGTGATCTGGTTCTCTTAGCTTGTACTAGAATCCAACATGTGGCCTCATAAGCACTTAGTCCCCTGTTGCATCTGCTCTGTTTGAGAAAGCCTCTGGGAGAGGTATAAAGCCCTGAGGGATGGGGATGACCAGCTAACAAGGTCATGGACATTCTGCACGGCACTACGGTAATGATTAGAAAATGCTCCTGTGGGTGGGTGTTGGGAGGTAGGGGAAAGCAACCAGAAGGTATGTGTATTTGAAGGAAATGCAAAAAGTAAATATTTGGCAAGATGGCATCATACCTGGATGGCTAAGAGGAGTAGGAAGACTGTGTCTACTAACCTGTGCCATAATCAGAACAGAGCTTGATAAAGAGGCTTCCTGGAAGGAACCATCTTGTGACCATTCTACAGTGATTCGAACCAGGGAAGAACTTGGTCTGAGTGGCAGGGATCTATTGAAACTACCCACACAGGCATATGGTAGGATTGTATCCCCTTGACTTGAGGCAAAGTACTTAAGAGACACAAAAGGGTTCTCTGGGAAACAGATTGCAGATTTGGTTTGAATGATCACCATTTTAAGCTGATGAAAGAGATCAGAGTGGTGCCATCTTTGCACAGGCAGTTTCTCTCCCTGCAGTAGTTTGCACTGATGCTCACCCCTCACTGTGTCGTCCCTGCTCAGCTCATCACACGGCGCTCTTTACCTTCCCCCTCCTCACCCATGATCACATCGGACATGGTGGCCACCAGCCCTTTTTGTATTAAGGGAGGTATGAGAACGCTGACCGCGGAAGGATGGGTATGGAAAGAGCGTGCCTCTGGAAATACAGTTCCCTGGGAATTCTTATTAGGTCAGTCATACAGATACCAAAATGTGCCCCAAGATTCCTTCATTTTCTGATGGAAGTGGGAGTACCCCGTTTTCCCTGCAGCCGACTTCCCCTGAGAAGTAAAACTCGCCCAAAGGCTTGCCCACCTTGTGACTCTTCATCACACCCTCCTTTTCTCCCTAACTCCTCCCCCTGGTGTGGAATTGACTCCTGTGCAGTAGTTTTGCCAAGTGGCACCTTCTTTACTTTTTTTTTTTGCTGTGGTAGTGTTTTTTTATTTGCCAATTGCCTTTTCTCACGTATCTTTCCCTGCCCCCCTTGCCTTCTGAGTTTTATTTTTCTGCCCAGAAAAACCTGACTTCGATACCAAAAAAAGATGAAACTACAGAAACTCAAATTTAAGAAAAAAAACTTAAAAAAAAAAACAAAAAAATACTCAACGATTCTTTCAGCTTTATTAACATTTTCCATTGTTTCTTGCGACTTGTGTCTCGTTCTTTGTAGTATTGATGATGAACATTTGATAATGAATGTTCTTGTATATTCAGATAAAGAAAAAAAAAAACCAAAAAAGCGGTCTGAATTTAATAGTGTTTATAATAAAAATTTTAAAAATGACCCTCTTAGCACGCAAAACAGGATGGGGAATTTCCCCTCTTCTTTCTGTGACAATGCACATCATTCCTGCATTAGTTTTTAACACCCAACTACCTACATTCACCATTTCCCCCATTTTTCTTTTATTTTCTTGCATTTGTGAATTAGTTCAAGAATGCTAGAAAAGTGTCGAGTTGTGCACATCCATTTCCTGTTTCACAATGTTTAAAAGTGACAGTAATTCATTTTGTAAACTAAAAAAAAAAAAACGTTTGGAATAGTGAGCATAATAGGTACAGCCTAACATGTTATTATGTTTATTAACTTTGAGACCCAGAAATAAATTCTTTACTTTTCTTTATCCTGCTCTTTAAACTATTAAAAAAAATTGTGTTATTTTTGGTTTGTTTATGGGAGGGTGCTTTTTTAATTTTCAGGATTATGATCTTGGTGTTTTTATTTCTTAAATATGTATCCGAGGTGATGTGAAAAGATGACATTGGTAGAATAGGCTGTTTCCATGTACTTCTGTTTGCTTCGGAATTCAGTTGACTTCAAAGACAAGCCCCACAATGATGTCATATGACTCACCTGTATTTCTGGACTGTGTGGCATTCCAAAGTCCCTGAGGAAAAAAACAAATGCAGGGACTTGAAGTTCCTTTTTTCGACCTTTAACACTTCAAGGAATTGGTCCAGGGTAACTTTTTATATTGTGGGGAGAAGTTTTTGCCTTGGTTGATTGTGAATGTCACATTAAAATGCTTTCTTTTTTTTCTTCCTGATTGATAACAACTTTCCACAAAGCCTTTCCAACTAGAGAGGATTTTTTTCTTCCAGAGGAATTTCACAGGAGTGAAATTGTGTACCATTTCACTGGTGGGCTGTGTACCACTAGCTGAGGAGACTAGATCCAGGAAGCTGTCCCGAGAGCCATTCAGCCCGGAGATATTTTCAGCCAGACTCAGTGCTGTGCCCCAGTGCTGAGCGGTTATGCTGGTCTCATGGGCAGTGCACCTCTCGCTAACTTCTGATTTAGGCAGCTGCTTAAAGCAGATTGTCAAACTGGCTTGATTCGGAATGTTTTTGTTAAGTTAGGGGAGAAAAGAAAGCAAGGTTATCTGGAGAAACTTAATTTAAATGGTTTTCATTCCTCAAATGATTAAGCATTCAGAAAGCAGCCAGAACCTAAGCAAAAAAAGTGAGCAACACTTGAGGAAGTGTCTCTACCCTAATGCATGAACTCCTGTTTTTAAGTCGTAACAAAACAATGATGACGAGCTTTTCACATCACCTATATGATTTCAATCCCTAGCTCAAAGCTTTCTGGACTCTGTTATTTTTTTGTAAACATTTTTTTTTCCTTTTGTTAAAATTAATAAAACATTCAATGTTTTCCCCTTTTCTCTCTTATTCCTTTCTTTCCTTTGACGTTTTCAATTATTTTGAAGTGCTTTCCTTTGGTTGTTGGTTTTATTCTCCCACTCCTCCTCCCCTGTTCTTATTATTCAGAGTATAAACCTGCAAAGCTCTGCTCTGTTTTGGTTTTGAAAATTTAAGCTTTTCTGCTTCTGCGAGAGCACAGGCTTCTGTCCCTTTTGATTCCAACTGAAATTTTGTGTTCTCTAATGATACTAACACGGTGTAGGTTTTACAGTCTCCTAATTTGTACTGGTAATGCATATTCCAAATAAATAGTTTCTTTTGTTGCAAAAAAAAAAAAGTATACTTGTATTTGGTGTAAATTTATTTTCTTACCTGCTGATAACTTGTCTTTCCCCAAACTATGATTTACTTTAATGTGGATTATAGTTTAAACTGTGGCCTTCATCATTTTAAAGTCTACATTTGCAGTGGGACAAATTGAGTTACTTACCTCACCCACAAAGGAAGGAAGGGAGGGAGAGAAGGAAGGAAAGAAGGGTTTTTTACGTGCAAATATAGGCTGTGCTGCAGGAAGGCAGAGCACCCAATTTTGTCTGCTTGTCTGTGATTGGCAGCCATCAGCCAAATACCAGTTAAAATGTTAGGGTGATGTTCCATAATAAATTACAAGTTTCTGAGTCACAGCCGTCTTCCACTGGCTTTCCTTTCCTTCTCTTGGTCTGCTTTGATCTGGTCATAAGGAAAATTGTGGTACCAGAAAGATGCTGCAGGGGAAGGAATGAATCTAAGTTAGAAGAACCACCTAGTTCTAGGCTCTGAGAAGTATGCCAGACGCTACTCCACTGGGCAAACACGCCTGCCATGTGCTACGTCTGCCATCCTGTGTGGTTGTCTCTTGCAGTGGTTTGTCTACACTTGCAATGAGCCCCTGACCTTTGGGGTTGTGGTCTGTTACAGAGTTTAAATGTCTCAGAGGGTTCTGGCTGGATCACCACTTCAGCCTTCAACACCTAAGTCTGCTTCCAGGCCCTTAACACCATTTTTTGTGCATAGCATGGGATGCAGCTTCTTGTCTGCCATTCCTCATATTGTTCCTCTAGAAGCATCACATGCATCATTTTCTCATTCTTAACGCCTTAAGCTTCAGGAGGCTCTGCCCGAAGCCCCAGAGAGGCAGGTCTATATTGAAAATGCCAATCTCTCACCCTTTCATCCCTATCATGATTCTAATCAATAGAAAACAGATGAAAAGAACGGACCATCATGGGGGGATCAAATCATCATTTTTCTTAACAGATAAGCTAAGGGCCCAATGGCCTCAAAAGTATAAAGCTGTCTTGCCAAGGTAGATTTGGAGAGCGTGTTCAGCAGTCAAAATGGGGACCTCATGTCTCCTCTGCAAGTCTAAACATGGGAGCACATTTATGGAAGTTTGGATATACAAGGTAGTGTAGTTGCCCGGAGAATTGTGAACCTCACCCACCCACCTAGCTTATTACTTAAGAGTGGTACTAAACTGTTGTAGTAGACCAAGACTCTGGTGCCTCAAATTCAGCACAAATCTGTTTCTCACTAATAATGGTAATAGCCCCCAACAAACGTTCCTTGTCAGGATGCCTTGTCTTCACGCAGTGCTTGGGGATCCAGTTCCTTCAGCCTGCCGGAATTTGTAGTCCTCCACATCTGACCTGCAGGAGGGAAAGAGTGTGTAGAAGGGTCACCACTTCTTGAAAGCCTTAACCAAGAGCTCCCTTCCATTCATATTCCTAAATGCAAGAGTCGCGGGGTGGGCAGAAGGGTGGAAAAGTGGTCCCTGTCTAGGCAGCCGCTTCCTGGCAATAAGAGCACACAAAAACTCCTTGAGTAGTCGGCTGTCTCATCACACCTAGCGCTGCAGGATTAGTGAGAGAAAAGGCAAGTCCACAGAGCTGTTTCACTGCACAGGACAGACTCCCAAGAAAAACATTTTCAGTAACATCCCAGGGTTGGCTCTGTTACCCTTCAGTAGAGAAGACCCAGAAAGGGGTATAACAACGGGGGCCAGAGCTGAGCCACCCAGTACTACCTCCTCAACAATCTCCACATTCGGTTGTTGTCTAAACTCCTGACTTCAGTACTCAGCCCATGGTCATCATGAAGGGAGAGCTGCTGTTCCCCAAGCCAGCCTGCCCGGCCCTTGGGGAAGTCTCTCCCATGTATATTGCTCTCTAGAAGGGCCAGGTCTAGTGGCCAGCAGTTACTTCAGATGAAGTCTAAAGCATTAAAAATCACAAAATCTGATATGCTCAGCACTCCGCACCCTCACCTCCCCCATAGATTTCTACCTGCTTCTCCTTGTAGACTTCCATGACCTCCCCTACTTGAACAATAAAGCCGGACACCAATGTTCCAACCACCCTTTGTTATCCAAAATACGGCCTCCTTTCTGGAAATATCCAGCATGAAGGATGGCACAAGAGCTTAGTCTTAGGAAGTCACTGGGTGAGGCAAGGAAGGTGCTTTACCCCACATCTTTGTACCAGAGGCCCGGAGAGGAATGAGGCTGTGCTCCTCCCACACCTTGCAGAAGAGTTCCAACAGTGACCAGATAAACAGAGCCGTGGATTTGCTGTCTGAGCCAGTCGGACACAGGGAGACACAATCTCTGGCTTCTAGCCTTAGGTATACTTCCCAGACCACTCTGGGCAGTGTAAGGGTAGGTAGGCAAGAGGAGTTGTAAGGGGCCACGTGCTTGGGAGAAACATGGACCTTGTTTATTCTCCTGTATGTGTGTGTGTGTGTGTGTTAATCTGTCAGTCGTGTCTGACTCTTCATGATCCCATGGCTTGTAACTCGCCAGGTTCCTCTGTCCATGCAATTCTCCAGGCCAGAATACTGGAGGGGGTTGTCGTTTCCTCCTCCAGGGATGTTCCCAACCCAGAGATCAAACTCAGGTCTCCTGCATTGCAGGCAGATTCTTTACCAGCTGAGCCACAAGAGAAGCCCATATTCTCATGGGACCCATGCAAACAACAGCTTATCGCATGCTTCTGGATTCCTCTGGATAAATCATAGTGTCCGTTCATTATGTCCAGGTGACACCCCAAGCCCAAATTCTATCTCTCTCATGAAAACCAACCACACCGTCCAGTGAAACTCACCAGTATTGACAGTGAGCACCTCTGAACAGCATAAAAGGCACCAGGTGCTACAGTACCTTTTTGGCGGCTCAGACGGTAAAGAATTTGCCTGCTCTGGGTCTGTCCAAGGCTTCCATTGTTCAGACAGGTTCTGCTCATCTTTAATCCCTTTGAGGAGTCCAACTCCATGAGAGAGATCTTTCCATCACCCTCTGAGGTGTTGTTTTCCCAGCGTGTGTTCCTGCCCTCCCCGGCCATCCCCTGGGCTGCAGTTTCAGAACACAGGACATGTCTGTTTTCCTATACACACCAACTACTGTGCTGGAATTCAGTGATAATTCTTGCAGTATTTTACCAGGATCTTCTTGATTTTTCCCTTTTAAATGTGTCCACATTTCCTTGTATCACCTAGTGAAACCTTTAAAGTCACCCACTGGAACATCTCCAGTTGCTTTTATTACCTACCCAACTGCAGCTTTCAGTGAGTCTTAGAAACTTTGGTGTGAGGGATACATGCAGTTTGCTCACGGAGATCTTGAAAGCCAGACCACATGAACTTGAATCTCTGTCAGGTTCTCTCTGACACTAAATGAGAGGTTTTTATTTCATATCAACCAATTCTCAAACATTCCAATAGATGTCCTACAATTCTATTCAACTCTGACACTAACTACTGACGGTTAGTGTCAAACCCCCACAGGCTTCAGGGCTCAGTCCCACAAGACTGCCCTCACTTCAGACACCCGTAGCAAGCATCAGGTCACCCGCACTTCTGATCGGCCAGTTATAAATCAGGCAATCCCACAACCCCCATGTCAGGTTTGATCATTCGCTAGAGTGGCTCACAGAACTCAGGACATCACTAAGCTTATATTTACTGGTTTATTATAAAGGATACCAGAGAAGGCAATGGCACCCCACTCCAGTACTCTTGCCTGGAAAATCCCATGGACGGAGGAGCCTGGTAGGCTGCAGTCTATGGGGTCGCGAAGAGTCGGACATGACTGAGTGACTTCACTTTCACTTTTCATTTTCATGCATTGGAGAAGGAAATGGCAACCCACTCCAGAGTTCTTGCCTGGAGAATCCCAGGGACTGGGGAGCCTGGTGGGCTGCCATCTCTGGAGTCGCACAAAGTCGGACACGACTGAAGTGACTTAGCAGCAGCAGCAGCAGCAGCATAAAGGATACAGATGATCATCGAGATGAAGAGGTACATAAGAGAAGGTCTGAAAGGGACCTGAGTGCAAGACCCTCTGACTCCATGGAGTTGGGTTGTCCCACCCTCCCAGCATGTGGGTGCTATGGCTTTAGAGGTGTTTGTGAGTGTTCTTGCCTGGAGAATCCCATGGATGGAGAAGCCTGGTAGGCTGCAGTCCATGGGGTCGCACAGAGTCGGACACGACTGAAGCGACTTAGCAGCAGCAGCAGCAGTAGTAATATCAGTGTATGGATTAAATTGATAAAATCATTGGCCATTGATGATTTTCTCAATCTCCAGCCCTTCTTCCTACATGGTGATTGGGATTTGGAGCTGAAAGCTTCAGTTTTCTGATCAAGGCTTAGTCTTTCTCTAACCAGTTCCCATCCTGAAGATATCATCAAGGAGCCCACAAACCAAACATACTCCTATCACTCCTATCACTTAGGAAATATGAGGGTTTTAGGAGCTCTGTATCAGGAACCAGGGATAAATACCAATTTAACATCTGTTTTAAAAAACTAAAAACAACTCAGAATAACACCTGATACACATAAGTGCTAAAAGCATGTTTATTATTAGTATTATTTATACTTCTGATTATCTGGGTGCATCTGTATCCCTGAGCTAGTAACAATCAGGATGTCCTCTTTTTCCCTAGTTCCATTGTAAAGAGCTATTAGCTATGGGCATATTTTCTCTTTCTTTCTTTTTTTTAATATCAGTCTAGCCTGGCTACTAAGATCTTGTCCTTCCTGAGGAAATTCCTGTTATCTCTCTGGCTCAATTAATGTGTCTTCCATCATTTCTCACTCACTTTTGCACTATTCCTATCTTAAGAAAATGTAGGATTTTTTTTAAACAAGTTGATGTTTAGAAGTAGATAAGCAGAGTTGGTCTTGGACAGAACTGTGAGGTCATTAAAGTTTGTCTCCCACATGCCAACTTTTCTGATCCTTTTCCAGGGTGAGAGGATGTGATGTGCTCTTACGTCTTATTTGAATGGCTTCAGCATGCAACCTCTTTCCTCAAGGGATACTCTGCTCTCCAAATGCTTTGGGATTTTTTTTGCAAGTCCTCCAGGCTGAACTTACCTACATGGAAGGCTGAAGGGTTTCTAGTTTCTTGTTAATCAGTACAAGTAGCAGTAGTTGAAAGAGAATCAAGACTTTCACAGCAGGATGACTGCAGTTAACAATGCTGTATATTTGAAAGTTGCCAGTTCTCTTCATGAGGAGCGAACCGTTTTTTCCCCCACCTTAGGTCCATGAGATGATGGATGTTAACTAAAAATTATTGTGGGAATCATTTCACAGTATACTCAAGTCAAGTCATCATGTGGTATACCTTCAACTTATCTCAACAAAAAAGAATTTTTATTTATGGTTAAAGAGATGCTGAGTTTGGAGAAGGAAATGGCGACCCACTCCAGTGTTCTTGCCTGGAGAATCCCAGGGACAGGAGAACCTGGTGGGCTGCCGTCTATGGGGTCGCACAAAGTCGGACACGACTGAAGTCACTTAGCAGTAGCAGATGCTGAGTTGCTTTCTAAATGCAGGGCTCTGGTAAACTGTCCTAGGGAATACAGCAGACCTCCCTGCTCTTACCTCAAACTGAAAATAAAGCCTTTTTGTGCAGATCTGGTCTGAATCACCCACCAAGCATGTCTAAGAAGACAAACCAGAGTGTAGACCCTCGGAGAGCTCTGACTTCCTCATGTCCACATGGCCTGGAAGTTCAAAAAGAGCCCTCTGCCCCTGTAGCCAGATAACAAAAGACTGTGACCTCATCCATCACATTAACCAAGTGTCTTCTGCACCCAAGTTTGTATCAGTTAGTTCACTGCATCTTGACCTTCAATGACATAGTGAAAGTGGAAGATTTAGTCACTGAGTCGTGTCTGTTTCTTTTGTGACCCCATGGACTGTAGCCCACCAGGCTCCTCTGTCCATGGAATTCTCCAAGCAAGAATCCTGGAGTGGGTAGTCATTCCCTTCTCTAAGGGATCTTCCCAACTCAGAGAGAAAACCCACAATGATATAAACCCAGCTCTTTTAGTTCTGGGTCTTCAGTCTTACCTCTCTGCACATTACTGCTTTTTCAGTACAATTCCCTCCTTGGGATTTTGCTTGCTTGGCCCATACTTCCTCTGTGGCACCAGCAAATCTCTGCTGAGAATTCTGCAAGTGCCCTGGGCTCCTCTCCTGAGACATCGCTGACAGCTGCCAGACAGGCCACAGGCTGCGTGGCCACCCTTACATTTCTTCAGTAAGCACACAGGCATTTGACCGCCTCCTGTGTGCTGACAATGGCTTTGTACTTGAGAAGGATCCTAATGTCTAGTGGGACTACCACTGGAAAGACTTTTTCAATAAGACAAAGTGTTAAACCAAAAACGACACAAATCTCTAAGCCTTTGCTCGTGAATAACAACTGTACTCATCAATTAACAAGCTTGGGCAAGACTTTAAAACTATGATGTCCATGAACAAAGCTCAGATCCAGGGGGAAATGGGATTAGGCTGGGCTGATGGAGCAGATGTGGATTAGAATGAAAGCATTCTTGCTACTGGACGATTTGAAGCTACTAAACCCATCAAGGGATAGAACGATAGGAAGCCCAAGAAGCTGCTGAGGAAATGTATGACCGACCCCATTATTTTAAATCATCTAACTTCAAGGAGAGGTGGAAGGATGCTAGGCAGGCATCCCTAACCCCCAGAAGCAATGATAATGTTGAGTTAAAGCCTTCCCAAGCTTGGAATATAGTTACTGTCCCTTCCTCTAGTCGTACAGGAATTCAGCTCCATCCAATTCCACCAATACCTCTTGGCAGCTGTGTGCTAGGAATATGCCAGTGAAGCAGATCACTCGGATCAGTTAGTAACTGCTTTCTTGAAACATCTGTATATAAATTTAGGTTGCTCTGGAGAGGGGGCTAGTGCACTGGGACGTCCCAGAGGGATGGTATGGGGAGGGAGGAGGGAGGAGGGTTCAGGGTGGGGAACACATGTATATCTGTGGCGGATTCATTTTGATATTTAGCAAAACTAATACAATTATGTAAAGTTTAAAAATAAAATAAAATTTAAAAAGAAAAGAAAAAAATAAAGAAACAATATTAGAATGATAGAAAATATAATTCTGAGAGTCTTTCATTAATCTAGCCTCCTTTTTCCTGTAAGCTCAAATAATAACAACTGGCTGTAGCCAATGGTCTTCTCGTAGTACCCCTCCCCAGGTTCCAAGCTTCTTCCTTTCTTTTAACCTTTTTGCAAATTCCACTCATGATGTGATTATATCAACCACCTAAAATGATGGCCCTACTTTAGTCACAGACCCACTTGGTCTTTTTTTTTTTAATGTGATTTTATTGTGTTTTTTGGTCATGGGACACACGGGATCTTAGCTCCTTGACCAGGGATCAAACCCATACCCCCTTCATTGGAAGGTAAAGTCTTAAACACAAGACCACTAGGGAAGTCCCCACACACTTGTTCTTTAAGCATAGGTCCAATTCTTCTAGGAAGCCTTTCTCCTTCCTGGAGTTATCTGTTCCTCCGAAAATCCTCCAGTGTGTGTATCTTTGGCCCTGCCTTGAAATGTTGTTAAATGTCTTATCTCCCCACACACATTATTAGATCTCAAGGGGCACCACCTTACACACCTAACAGGTGCTCAGACAAAGGGAGAAACGATGGGAGGGAGAAAGAACGGAGGGAAGGAGGAGGAGAAGAAGTAAGAAAAGAAGCTGAGGGTAGAGAGAAGGGGTAGGAAGAGAGAAAGAGGAGGGTGCAGAAAGAAAACGAGCAGCAAGGAGAGGAGAATGGGACAGAGAAAGGAAAAGAGATCAAAGAAGAAATAGTAAAGGACAGCAAGAGTGGAGGGGAGAAAAAGAGAGGACGAGAGCAAGGCCAAGAAAGACCCTGGAGGGAGGTCACACTACCCGCCCCCAAAATAAGCTCCCTGGCACTTGGGTAGTAAGCGGTCAGAAAAGAGGGTGTGGGGACTTCCCCGGCCCTCCAGTGGTTAGGACTCCACCCTTCCACTGCAGGGGACATGGGTTCAATCCCTGGTCAGGGAACTAAGATCCTGAAAACTGCTGGCCTGGCCAAAAAAGGGAGGGAGTGGTGAAGAGAGATAAGGTCTTGAAGCATGCACGCAGCAAGGATAAAGACAAATGCCCATGGCATGACCTCACAGATTTGGTTAAGAGCAGCTCTGCCAACTTCACTCTAAACTATGAAGTCAGTGATTCATTTAAAGCTGTCTAATTATTTTTGGAGTTTTTCAAATATCTTATGATTCTACAGTGGAGGTGACAGTAGATTCAAGGGATTAGATCTGGTAGACAGACTGCCTGAAGAACTATGGATGGAGGTTTGTAACATTGTAAAGGAGGTGGTGACCAAATCATCCCCAAGAAAAAGATGCAACAAGGCGAAGTGGTTGTCTAAGGAGGCTTTACAAACAGCCGAGAAAAGAAGAGAAGTGAAAGGCAAAGGAGAAAGGGAAAGATACACCCAACTGAATGCAGAGTTCCAGAGAATAGCAAGGAGAGATAAGAAAGCCTTCTTAAGTGGACAATGCAAAGAAATAGAGGGAAAAAAAGAATAGGAAAGAACAAAGCTAGTGGAGGTTATGGAATTGCAGCTAAGTTACTTAAAATCCTAAAAGATACTGCTGCACTCAGTATGTCAGCAAATCTGAAAAACTCAGCAGTGGCCACAGGAATGGATCAGTTTTCATCCCAGTCCCAAAGAAGAGCAATGCCAAAGAATGTTCAAACTACCATACAGCTGCACTCATTTCACATGCTAACAAGGTAATCCTCCAAGTCCTTCAAGCTAGGCTTCAACAGTACATGAACCGAAAACTTCCAGATGTACAAGCTGGGTTTTGAGGAGGCAGGGGAACCAGAGATGAAATTGCCAATATTCAATGGGTCATAGAAAAAGCAAAGGAATTCCAGAAAAGCATCTACTTCTGCTTCATTGACTATGCTGAAGACTTTAACTGTGTGGATCACAACAAGCTGTGGAAAATTCTTAAAGAGGTAGTAATTCCAGACAACCTCACCTGCCTCCTGACAAAAGTGTATGCAGGTCAAGAAGCAACAGTTAGAACCAGACATAGAGCAACAAGCTGGTTCAAAATTGGGAAAGGAGTATGTCAATGCTGTATATTGTTGCCCTGCTTATTTACCTTCTATGCAGAATACATCATGTGAAATACTGGGCTGGATGAATCACAAACTGAAATCAAGATTGCCAGGAGAAATATCAACAACCTCAGATGATACCACTCTGATGGCAGAAAGTGAAGAGGAACTAAAATGCCTCTTAATGAGGGTGAAAGAGGAGAGTGAAAAATCTGGCTTAAAACTCAACTTTCAAAAAACTATTAAGATCATGGCATCAGGTCCCATCACTTCATGGACAGTAGAAGGGGAAAAAGTGGAAAAAGGGGCAGATTTTATTTTCTTGGGCTCCAACATCACTGCAGATGGTGACTGCATCCAGGAAATTAAAAAAAACACTTGCTTCTTGGAATAAAAGCTATGGCAAACCTAGACAGCATAATAAAAAGCAGAGACCTCACTTGGCTAGCAAAGGTCCATATGGTCAAAGCTATGGTTTTTCCAGTAGTGATGTACAGATGTGAGAGTTGGACCATAAGGAAGGCTGAGCACCAAAGAATTGATGCTTTCAGATTGTGGTGCTGGAGAAGACTTGAGAGTCCCTTTGATAGCAAGGAGTCAAACCAGTCAATCCTAAAAGAAATCAATCCTGAATATTCATTGGAAGGACTGTTGCTGAAGCTGAAGCTCCAGTACTTTGACCATGTTATGTGAAGAGCTGAGTTACTGGAAAAGACCCGGATCCTGGGAGAGACTGAATGCAAAAGGAGAAGGGAGCGGCAGAGGATGAGATGGTTAGATAGCATCCCCCACTCAACTCAATAGACCTGAGTTTGAGAAAACTCTGGAAGATAGTGGAGTACAGAGGAACCTGGCATGCTATAGTCCATAGGGTCACAAAGAGTCAGACACAATTTAGCAACTGAGCAACAGCATATTCATTTATCCTTTACTCAGCCAACACTGAACAAACATTCTGCCCTGCCTGCCAGGTTGCTAGTCTGGGACTCCCATGGGAGGGGAAAATAGAGAGGAGACAAAATAAATAAGATGAATGGTACGTTGTGCTGTGCTGTGCTTAGTCGCTCAGTCTTGTCCAACTCTTTGTGACCCCATGAACTGTAGCATGCCAGGCTCCTCTGTCCATGGGGATTCTCCAGGCATAGAATACTGAGTTTGCCATGCTCTCCTTCAGGAGATCTTCCTAACCCAGGGGTTGAACACAGGTCTCCCGCATTGCAGGTGGATTCTTTACTATCTGAGCCACCAGATATGTTGGATGGTGGTAAGTGCTGGGGGAAAGTAAGAAAGGATGATGGAAGTGCTATTGAAAATCAAGGCAGAGTGGTCCAGAGGACTGACTAGAAAGATCAGTTTGATCAAACTGCTAAAGGTTGGGAGGGAGGAAGCCACTGTGATATCTGAGATGATTCCAGGCAGAAGGCCCTGAGGCAAGAGCGCGTCAGGCAGCTTTGAGGAATCGCAAGTAGCCCAGTGTAGTTGAATCCAAGAGAGAATGAGAAGATTATTGAGTAATATGGTCAGAAAATGAACAGTGCAAGGCAGAACATACAGAGCCTCTTGGAGGATGGTGAGGATTTTGGCTCTTCCTTTGCATAAACCTGGAGGCCTCACTGAAGGCCTCAGAGGGCTTGGGGCGAGGAGTAATATGATAAGACTTTAAGTTTTAACAGCCACTGGCTGCAGTGTTGTAAGTAGACAAAAGGAAAATCAGATTGGAAATAGTGAAGCTGATTAGAAAACAATTGGCATACTTGGGGCAAGAGAGGATGATGGCTCTCAGAAAACCTAGTGTAAATAAAAACCCAGTGCCTTTCCTAGGACCTGCATTTGCACGTGCATTTTTTGTCGGAAATGACTTTCTCCCTGCTAGAGTTTGTTGCTGTTCAGTTCCTAAGTCGTGTCTGACTCTGCGACCCTACGGACTGCATGCCAGGCTCTCCACTCCACTGTCTCCTGGAGTTTGTTCGTATTCACGTGCACTGAGTCTGTGATGCCACCCAACCGTCTCATCCTCTGTCACCCCCTTCTCCTCCTTCCCATATTTCAAGGCTCAGCGCCCCTGACACCATCCCCAGAGTCCCCAGGGAGGACTGTTGTCCCTACGGCACCCTGCCTATGCCTCTCTTGCATCTCATCCAGTCGTGTTGCAATTTATTGGTTCCTTCTGCCTCCCTTCTGCATTAAGAACATGTCCATTTCAATTTGGTTCCCAAGCACTTTTATTCAGGGGGAATAAAAAGGTGAATAAATTGCTATCCCAATTACAATCTAGTACAGGAGACTGAACAACTGCTCCCATGCTTACCATGGAGTTTCACTCATAGCTGTCAAGCAAATAAGGGAACAAAGAAAACTACCGGAAACCAAGTCCCCGGGGCTCCTCCTAACTTGCAGTGCTCTTTTAGGAGTCATAGGGTCTAGTTTGGGCTGTTGCTCTGACAGCCTCCCCTGGTTATTTCCCCAGTTCTGGTCCAACAAGATACCGCACACATGTGCTGCAGGGCTGAGAGCTAAGGATCTTTCTGTGAGAGAGGGAGACCCTGTGGAAGATTCCAGGCAGTGGTGAGTGCCAGATGATTAAAGGCGGCCATAGATATATTTATTTTTTCCATAGTACTGGTGGCTGATGCAAAGCTGTCTCCCCAGAGCCTCTTGGTGACATTTGTTACTTGGCTTTTCAATCCTTAAACAGAAATTCTGTCCTTTTCACTGAATTGCTCCTCCTTTGCTAATGTTCTGTCTCACCCAAGTCCCAGGAAGAGCATTTGACATTTGTTATTGGTACAAGAGCATCATTTGCTGAGTGTGAACAACAACAAAAAAGACTTTTCCCCAAGGTGGGAAATGAATGATTATCTCAGATCTCCGTACCCTTTTTCCTGTCCCTTCAGACACAACAGCAATCCACAGCCATGTTGGGCCCTGGTGGGGAGCTGCCCTAATCAGCTTTCACATTCCAGCTTGGAATAACTGTAAATGTTTCAGTGGAGGGTGAAGGGTGGTGCGTCATGGAATCGTAGGATATGGTGGGGGCGGGAAGCTGCAGAGATGACCACTGCATGTAGGATAATGAGATCCCTAAGGATAAGTCCTGTTCCTCCAATCAGTGTTTCCTGAGGACCTAGTGTGCACCAGGCATTGTTATGGATACTGGAGATGACAAGCAAAAATAAAAATACCTAGTCTCTACTCTCAAGATGCTTACTGCCTAGTAGAGGTGTTTAGCATCAATTCATTATTCACGGAGATAGGTGTACATCTGCAACTTGATAAGTAATGAGAAAAAAGATAGATGATTCTGAGAATTCATAATAAAGAGAATTGAATCAGTCAAGGGGGTCAGCGATGTTTTCTGGAGGCTTCTTGGGCTGCAAACTGGAAAATTAGTTAACTGTAATGATGGATGAGAGGAGGATTCTAGGCAAGGGGAACAGCCGGTATACAGTTGTCTTGGAAGAGGGAGCCTGGCAGGTACAGACCAGAAAGAGCAAGAGAAGGTCACCGAGGAAGACAGGGAGCACAGGGAGGTGGACGTGGGAGGATCACAAGGGGCCTGGCCACCGTGCTCCCCACCTCCCTGCTCTCTGCTCCAGGGGGCCCCGCTGAGGAGGTCCTCAGCAAGGAACCCAAGCTCTGAAGAGTAATAGCTCATTCCTTCAGCCTTCCAGCACTGACGTATGGAGCAGCATTTTGGCATCTAAAAGTGAGGATAACAGAGGAACAATTTACATGCTCATCCCTCCTGAGATCACAGGCGGGGAGACGGGTAGAAACAGAAACACTACCCCACATTACAGGACGTGGTGTCAGCGCGTTGCGTTTCAGTGCCGCGGAGTGGCGTTGACTCTAGCAGGTGAGCTGTGGAGGGGCCGGGGAGACTGGAAGAGGAGGAGCGACATGCCACTGGAAACTGGAACACCCATTCTGCCCCCGTGATTAGCACCGCTGTTACTTTCCCATCTCTTTTCTCCCAGCCCCTAGCCCTTCAGTTTCCAGTGCCATTCAGCGTAAATCTTTCTTGGAGGGTTGTTTCTCCTTGTGGTCATACAGTAACAGGCTACTAAACCTGCCTGCGGGGTGAATTATGAGCTGGTCTCTGGAGCCCCGGTCTCTGTTGCCCACGGAATGAATTGTGGTGCTCCATCCAGGCGGCTGGGCTCTTTATTTATTTATTTGTTTGCTTTAGCATATTTTAATCTGATCATTAAATTGCAATCTGCCACCCATCCCCACCCCCGACTGTCTTCAGACAGAACAGATTTTTCATAGGTAATGATACCTATAAACTTCAGGGGTGGCTGTCACCAGAGCAAACTGGGAAAGGGAGTGGGGAGAGGTTGCAGAAACACGCGAAACATACCGACCCCCCACCCCCACCGTGAACTGACCTTGGCTGTTCTGCTCAGCCTGACCTATCCCTGGGGAGCTGGAATGCCCACATTGTCCCGGGCAGCGCCTGTGGCCTTTTCTAGCCCAATAAACAGGTGTCTCTGCACTTTGTCCTCGAATGCATAAGATCATCACTGCTCTACACTGTGCCAGGCAGTAAAGGTGTCACCAAACTCATGTTGATGCTGCTGCACAGGGAGAGCTCTGCACTGATAAATCAAAGGCAAAGAGAATGCCAGATGGTGCCCAGGCACCCGTGTTCCCGAGGTCACCCATCTGATCCAATGCAGCTCTGCACCAGAGGGATTGCCACCTGCTGGCAGCAAGGCCACTATCAGGGAGAGAGTGAGAGTCGTCATGGTTATAATATTGGCAGCACCAACTTGTCTAGCACTTTATAAGGTGTGCTGACACAAGCCTTGGGAGCCTGAGCAGGTGTTAGGATTCTCATTCTGAAATCGAGAGGCAGGAACTGTGGAGTGAATTGCCCAAGGTAGTACTGCTCCTAGGAGGTTCTCAACGAGTAACTGTTGAGTGAATGAATGAATGGGTTTGCGCTGCCCTAAAGCAATCTCAAAGTCACCTCTCATGGTTTGCTTCTGGAACCACATCCAGAGGAAGGTCTGGGACTAAGGTCCTAGGAGCCTGCAGCGCCTACCTGAACCAGACAGGTGAGGAATCACCACAAATGACCCATAAGCAATTCTTCTGCATGCTGGGGGGCTCGGTGCTGGAAGGGGTGCTTTGAAGGTGTGTTTGTATGACAGGCAGCTGGAGACAGGTGTCCGCCTTGCTGTGCTTCTGACGGGCCAGGCAGAGTTCTAAGGGATACATCCACTTCTTTAAGTGTCTCAACAAAGCTAGATAAGTACTATCATAATATCCATTACAAATGAAGAAACTGAAGCACAGAGACATTGAACAAATTTCCTGGAAGTTTAAAACTACAGAGTGAAGGAGCCAGGTTTAAACTTCAGCAGTCAGGCTTCGGTGTCTGGACTGTTGAGCACTCTCCCATACATCTTCTTTTTCTTCTAGAAGGTGCATGCTCTTGCTCTCCTGACCTCATTTCAGAATGCAGGTACAGATGGCAAGAAAGAAGTGGTTCTGGCCTAGGAGTGTGACTTGAAGCAGGAACGGAAGGTGGTAGTAGGTAACAGCAGATATTTTCCTGGGCTAAAGAACTCACATTTTAAACACTCCCTAGCCCATGGCAAGTCCCTGCACTTTCTATGGCATTAGGAAATGGACCCAAGGCACAAAGCTACCTCAATTCTTTCAAAAAATTGAAGTGTGTAGTCCTATCTAGATATAAATCTCAGGACTTCTAGCCTCTAGTCCAAATACTAACCACTAGATCATGGTCCTTAAAAATGAATATTATTTTCCTTAATCAAAATTTTAAATTTTGTAAAAGCCAAACAAATGTCTCTATTCATTATTCTGTAACCAGTTTGACAATAGTGATCAACTTGCATCTCAGGGAAGGAGGTGAATTTCCATAATCTAGGGGAAAAGAGATAACTCAGGTCATCTAATCACCCATTAGGAACTTCATACTTAAAGATACTCAAGCCTCTTTTCCAGGGTGGGCAACCATGGAAGAGAGTCTGTTGGTCCAGCCTCCTTCTATTACCCAGTCCAGTATCCAAGACTCCTTCCTGTTGCCCAGCCATGGAGTCTCAGAAAGCACCAGATGCCAGAACACTCCGTGACAACACAGGGCTGCAGCAGACCAAATGTGTCCCCCTGCGCCCTACAGTTGTCTTCGAATGACTTTCCCTGTTTATAATCCTACTTAGATTGTGAGCTACCCACAAAGATATAACCTCAATCCTGACCTCATTCTAACCAGAACTGTGGACACTAACCCTTACCTGGATCCACTCATGACACTCAGAATAACTTTAACCATAGTTATTAACTTGTAACTGATAAGTCGTGGATTCCACTTCGATTATTTTGTCAATATTATTTGTGCCCTTAAGGTTCTCAAGTTAAACAAGTGTCTATGCTTTGAAGAATCATTTCAAAACAAGTTTGAAGAAATTAAATGAATTTTAAAAGAAGTAACTTGGGATGGCATCTGAGTTTCAAAAGGCACCAAAGAAATCCCCTTGCCCATTTCTCCCCTTTCCAAGCTGGACCCCACCTCTTGCCATCCAATATGTGGGATCTGGTTTCTGATATGGCGACTCCTGATGGTTTTCAACAAGAGAGAAATTTTTATTGCAAATCAGAATTTCTGAGGACTGCTCTAGGGTGACTGGATTAAAGAGAAGGAAGGCAGCACCAGAGAAGGAGTCTAAATGGAGATTAGGAAATTTATGAGACAGCATGAGACAGACAAAGAGCACATACTTGGCACCTGGAAAGCCCTAGGTTTAAAAGCTTTGTTCTGCTGCTTAAGAGCTGGGAGATCATGAGCACATTATTCAACCTCTCCGAGCCTCCTGAGCCTTTCTCTTCACCTGTAAAGCAGGGATCTCAGGGCTGTCAGGATTCACGAGACACTCTTTTTCAAAAGGCAGAGCGCATGCGTGACACACAGCTGGTCCTCCATCCGTCAGGGTGCCCAGTGAGCTTGCCCAACATCCCACATTTGACTTCACACTGGGGGCATGCTGGGAGGCTGAGCTACAGAGATTCTGT
Source organism: Bubalus bubalis (assembly GCF_019923935.1). NCBI lineage: Eukaryota > Metazoa > Chordata > Mammalia > Artiodactyla > Bovidae > Bubalus > Bubalus bubalis. The sequence continues at coordinate 4,199,639 of NC_059162.1, read as the reverse complement.
CTCAGAGACCAGGCAGAGAAAAATGTCCTATTGAGGTTCCAAGTGCTTCTAAGTACTGAGGAGAAAGCTACCATTTGTAATTTGAAAATTCACACGCAGGTGCCCGGGGCAAAGGGTGAGCCCAGCTCAGGCACATCAAGTGTGTAAGGTTGAGCATCCCGTCTGGAATGCTGCCTGAAGCCTGTGTTGTTCCCTGTCTCCACACACCATGCCCATTAGCTCTGAGGGTTCAAGAAACATTTTCCTGAGAAGAATGCTAAACAAAGCCCCAGATCAGCCAGATCCCGAGAAGGAAGAGAAGGAGGGGTGAAATCAGGCCAGGTTTCAGTCACTGATCACCAACTGCTTCCTATCCCCCATGGATTTCTTGTCAATGATTATTCAATCTCAGGCCTGACCTTTCTATTCTAAATAACACTGCAATATCAGCGTGGCCCAGCCCGCTGCTTTTGCAGGAAATTAACTGTATCTGGCTCTCACAGGAGACCCAAGAAATCCCCTCAGTAACTAAGCCCAGACTGGTTTACAGAAAAAAAGACCCAGCATTATCTTCTTCTTATACACTCCTCCTAATACCCGTCTAAATATCACAGGGCTCCCAGCTGTTTAATTCTAATAAATACTCATCTATTCTCAAAATAGACAAATGTTAGGTCTCAGGTGGGCCCCAAGCATTCCGTGCTAGAGAAAGAAGAGAATATGGAGAGAGAGAAAGAAGAGAGGGTCTCAGAGTCAGCTGCAGATTTTCGCTTGTGTACAACGGCAGCTTAAGAAACTGGCTGATGCTTTCCTGCTTGGCCAGAGTCAGAGGTGACTTCTGAGGGAGGCCACTCTCATAACGAGTGTCCTCATGAAGTTGTCCATACTTCCCTTGAAGGAGCCAGGTTTCAGAGCAGCTCTTCAGGGCAGAAAGGTCTTTGAGAGTCCCAGGACCAAGTGAGATCATTCTCCTTTCATCCTGACAGCTGGGGGACTGGGAGGGACTGTTAAAGTGTAACATGTTCCATGGTTAAGGGTTCAAGCCTTTATTGGGAAATCTTCTTATTCTGAATTGATGTTTGGACCTGGGTTTACAGGGTTGCCCTATCCACAGTAACCCCTACATGGGGTGTAGGAAGGGTGGAGACAGCAAGACCTCCTGTGATCCCTGTGACCATATAAGTAACATAGTCCATGGGATGGGAGGGGCCAGAGGGAGGCCCACACGGCACTTTGGATTGGAAAATGCCTGGGAGCACCTGGATCTGTGTCACTGGGCGTGAAGAAATTCTCTGTCTTGTGTTTCTTTGGCCCTTGAAGAATTCTCAGTGGATGGGAGTTGAGAGAGGCTCATATGGAAGGTCTGGGCTCACAAACGGAGGCCCTGACAGTGGTTGGGGCCAGCAACCCCCTCCCTCAGGTGATGCTCAGCCAGGAGCTAGGCACGGAGCAGGACACAGATCGGCTCCATGGTGGGGAACCATTTCACCGTTGTCTGAACACCATGCGTCGCTCATCCACGTCAGTGGCTTTCTAAGCATTTGGGGATACACGCTGGCAGGTGACAAGGGTTCTCTTGGCCATCAACAAATAGGCTTCTGACAGTTTGAATGTTGGTTCTTGCCCCTGATGCAGATTAACAGTGAGTTTACACTTTAACAGAACCTAAGTATTATCTCAGGGATGCCCTGCCCCAGTCAGCCCCAGACATTTGATTCAACTGCTGAGGTTTATTTAGATGCTATATGACCATTGATGAGGTGGTCCATGGGGCCTTGACTCTACTGAAAAATCTGAAGTTTACAATTTTAAATCCATGGTTAAAACCCCATCTGCTTTCTTCTGCTGTGCTTGTTAGGGACCCTGGCAGCAGGCCAGGATTGGGGGAGGGGGTGGGGAGGTGACTTCTAAGATTTGGCTCCAGGTGCCTCTGGCAGGTTTCTAGGAAAGACGTGAGGACCAGAATATGGCTACGTCCCTGGCCATTGGCTCACATGTCCTTGAATCTTGCAATGACACTCTTGGGCTTTGGTTTCTGTCCCAGTCAGCACTATCACTCATTTAACAAGCATCCACTAAGCACTGTTTATGTGCCATTTGTGGTTGTTGTTCAGCTGCTCAGTCACGTCTGACTCTTTGTGACCCCATGGACTATACAGCACGCCAGGCTTCCCCGTCCCTCGCTATCTCCCTGGGTTTGCTCAAACTCATGTTTATTGAGTCAGTGATGCTATCCAAGTATCTCACATTCTGCCTCCCTCTTCTCCTCTTGCCCTCAGTCTTTCCCAGCATCAGGGTCTTTTCCAGTGAGTTTGCTCTTTGCATCAGGTGGCCAAAGTATTGGAGTTGCTGCTTCAGCGTGTCCTTCCAATGAATATTCAAGGTTGATTTCCTTTAGGATTGACTTCTTTGATCTCCGTGCTATCCAAGGGACTCTCAAGAGTCTTATCCAGCACCACAATTTGATAGCACATTGATTTTTGGAGCCCCAAGAAAATAAAATCTGTCACTGTTTCCACTTTTCCCCATCTGTCTGCCATGAAGTGATGGGACCTAATGTCATGATCTTGGTTTTTTGAATGTTAAGTTTTAAGCCAGCTTTTTCACTCTCCCCTTTCATCCTCATCAAGAGGCCCTTTAGTTCCTCTTCACTTTCTGCCATTAGAGTGTTAGCATCTGCGTATCTGAGATTGTTGGTATTTCTCCCAGTAATCTCGATTCCAGCTTGTGAGTCATCCATCCTGGCATTTCCCATGATATACTGTGTATATATGTGCTAAGTATCAGGAATAGATAATCAAATGAAGCAGTTAAAAAAAAAAACACCTTCTCTCTAAGAGCACAGGGTGTAATAAAGGAGAGATACATAAAAATGAATAAGTAAGCTATTAGTGAATGTTAGTAATAAGCGCTAAAGAGAAAAGTTAGCAGAGGAAGGCGAGAATGAGTGTTTGGCTGGGGCAGGCAGCGGGAGCAGGTAATTTTAACTGGGATGGCTGGGGAGGCCTCACTAAAAAGGGGACATTTGAACAAGACCTGAAGGAGATGAGGCAGCAAGCCACGTGGCTATCTGGGTCAAAAGCAATCCAAGCAGATACAGCATTTTCAAAGGTCCTGAGGGAGGAGCTTGCCTGATATTTCATGAAAAAAAAATGCCCAGGCCAGCCTGCCTGTAGCAGAGAGAGCGAAAAGGACAGAAATAGGTGCAGCAACTAAGGGACCCTGTATACCCTCTACTTGGCCAGACATGAGTCTAGAGGATTTAAGTAGAGAAGCTCTTACTTGGAACTCGGGCAACCTAGGTCTTAGTCTCAACTTTGCTACTAAGCAGCTCTAAAACCAAGTCATTGTAGTTATCCTTGACCTAAAATTACTTTGCTTCTAGTGAGTTTAGTTTCATTACCTATAAAAGGAGGAGTTTGTATTTCTGAATCTAGCATCTTTTTAGCTCTGTGATTCTAGCCAAACAAGTTTAAAACTAAATCAATGGAACTGTTAGCATTGGAAGAGCACGTTTCAACATCCTTGCTTGTCCATAGTTCCTCTGGACATATCTCTATGAGAGACAAGGAGGGCTTTACTCCCCACTTCCTATCCAATTTAATGTGGTGACCAATCAGAGGTATAGAAAACTCATTTACATCACTATGGGGGTCTTAAATCCTACATCCACTCCCTTTTCACATATGCTTGACAACCAGATCAAGCTGATTATGTGAAACACTTCAGTTTTATAATGATTGTTCCATTCTATTTAACTGAGCTCCTATGACATAAGCTGCCCCAGGAAAAGCTTAATGGAAGATAGAAGACAAGGATTTAAAACAGGTTCTCCATCCCTGGAGAATTGATGATCGTGTCAGGCAAGAGTTGTCTCATCTAAAACTAGACAAAATGTACTCATAGGATCCAGCTAAGTGGCAGTGCAAAATGGTAAACAGTAGGTGCCTAATGACAATATACATAGTGGGTGCTGCAGAGGTTTAGAGAGCAGGTGCTCTTGGCAGGCAGAGGACCTGAGGGCACCTCTGAAGGGTGTAGGGTGAGAGCCAGGTCTTGGAAGCCAGGTAGATTTTGATGGGTGAATATTACTGCCTCCAATTTATTGGCTCAATAAAGCAGGCATTACATGGTGGGTAAATAAATGTAAAGCAGGTTGGCAGTTTAATATTGTGCTCACAGGCCCAGGCAGTGGGTGACTTGGGTTTTCATGAACTGATCAAAAACATATTCCTACAGATTTCATGATATCTCTTTTTAGGACATTCTAGTGAGCCTGCCCCATCATAGCTACATAGGATGGATCTTGGGGGAAGGTACAGTCTAGACATAAGCCATTTTCAGAATCTTCTGGGACTCTCAAGATGTCTGCTGTTTTGCTAAATTTCCATCCCCTGGAATCCTTGGTAAGTCTGTGAGCACAGCATTTACCCAAAGAATGGTGAAGGAGGCTGATGGAGTCCCCAAATCACAGAGTCAGAGGGCACCTCCTTCCAGGAAGAAAGGACCACTGTCTTTCCTGTTGCTCTTCTGTACATCATTCTCTATCACAGCACAGATAAGGAATCTTTTACACTTGTTTGTTTAAAAGAACACACCAAACTCAAAGTTTCCCTTTACAAGGCTAGACATAATACCTTCCTCATCTGTGTCTCCAGTACCAAGACTAGCAGCATACAGGGGACGTCCAAATTTGAAAGCAATAGTGCATCAACTCAGTTTATCTTCATCTTTTCAGGGTAGGTTTTTGGGTTCCACAAAAGATTTGAAGAGGTCATGAACCCTCTACCCAGAGAAAAATGAACTTCTGCACACACTTACAGGATTTTGCAAACAATTTCTGGGGGCACATGGGCTGCACGTTGAGCCCTGCTCCAGGGGGTGTAGTAATCACTTAGTAATATCCTTTGCAGGTGATTCTGCAGCCTCAGCTTGAATGCTTCCGGGATGGGGAACCCAATCCCTCCCTGTTTGTGAGAGCATCGACAGTTAGAGGGCTTCCCTGTGGCTCTGATGCTAGAGTGTCTGCCTCCAATGCAGGAGACCCAGGTTCGATCCCTGGGTCGGGAAGATCCCCTGGAGAAGGAAATGGCAACCCACTCCAGTACTCTTGCCTGAAAAAATCCATGGACTGTTGCCTGAGGAGCCTGGTAGGTGATAGTCTGTGGAGTCACAAAGAGTCGGACACGACTGAGCGACTTCACTTTTCTTTATATTGCACAGCAGCCTTCCTTTCTGTAATGCCACCCTCATCCTAATTCTCCCCTGAGCAATGTTAAGCAGGCAAAGAGTTAGGAATTTGTATTACCGAGCTCTAATTCATCATCAAGTACATAACTGCTTTTCTCATGTTTGTAAACACTCATCCTAAGCCTCCGTGGTATTCCCTGGCCTCCGCTGTTCTTTGCTTTGACTGAGTTTGTGTCTCCTCACTATCCTGATTCTGTGTCTTTGGAAAAAGCCCAGCTAATCACCACCCCTATTAAAGTGTAGTACCCGAGTGTGGTCATGGAGACAGGCATTATTTCTCCCTTTGTTCCAGACAATGAGCCTTTACACTGCTTAAGACTGCCTTTGCTTTTTGGCAGCCACTTCACCTGATTGACCCATTAATGAGCCAAGAGTCATGCAATGCCCCCAAGTCTTTTCCAGGTGTGCTGTTGATAAGCCCTATCTCCCCACTGGGCACGTGTGCCGCTTGCTGTTCAGACCTAATTGCAGTGCCTTTACATTTATCTTTGTTAAATGCCATCCTATTAGATTTGGTCCTTGAGTCCAGCCTGCTGAGACCTTTTTGGATCCTGATTTTGTCATCCAACATATTCTCATTACTCTCAGACGATGTATTCACGTGCAGCAGAGAGTTACCATTTGGGGAGCCTGTCTCTGCCAGATACTATGCTTTACACAGCACACTGTTTCATCCTCCCTTCACCAACTCTGCTGAGTACACACTATCACCATTTTATTTTATTATTTTATTTTTATATTTATTTATTTTATTTATTAATTTGTACCAGGTCTTGGTTACAGCACGTGGAATCTTTAGTTGTGGCATGTGGAATCTAGTTCCTTGACCAGGGATCAAATCCAGGCCCCTGCATTGGGAATGCAAACTGTTAGCCCCTGGACCACCAGGAAGTCCCTATCCCCGTTTTATAGTGAAGCACTCTGTGACTCAGAAAGGTTAAGTCACTTGTCCAAGGATACGCAGCCAGTATGTAGGAGAGTCAGGATTTAACCCAGCTCTGTCTGACTCTAAAGGCCAGATACATAGCCGCCCTCCCTTGCTGCTTTCATTCAAGTCATTAATATTCTGCACAGAACAGGACAGGCCCACAGCCTTGTAGAAAAATACTGGAGACAAATTTTGGCTGAGGGTTGATTCATGTATCATTATTCCTTCCCAGGAATTGGGATGTGACTTCCCACAGTACCCACTCTATCCTAAGGAATACCAAGAAAGATTTTGTACACTGTCCGAAGGAGCAGTGCTTCTGCTTCTAGCACATGAGGAGACATATGCTGGTCCGAGTCCCCTTACCAAGCGGTGAATGACATGCATGCGTGGTGACTTCTTTTTGGTAGCTTCATGCTGACTTCTGTGAGTCCCAAATTCCTTTACGACTTGCTCTGAAATGGTCATTTAAATAACTAAGTCTAGAATATTGCTGAGTCTTTATCATTGGCATTTGGGGGTATACCTTCTTTCACCAGGCCTTTAAGAGCGTCAGTGAAATCTCTCTCAAATATCCCATATGACCTTCCTAATTGATTACAGATCAAATCTTCCATGAGTTTGTATAAAGCTTTGTTGAATCTGTGTTAAAGTCTTAGCCAGTATGACCTCTCAAATCACAGACTTCTATGTACACATGTGACTCTCAGGGCTGGTGCCCAATGAGAACTGTACATTTAGGCTGACAGTGGCAGCTTTTTTATTATAATCATTGCATAATAGATCCTTGTTGGATTTTACTTTCAAAAACCCTAATTAAGTCTCCTAACAGTTTCTTTTGTGGCTGTCTCCTTTGACCAGAGACCACTGAAGAATCCAGAGAAACGGTGGAGACCAAGCTTCTTTCAAAAATGGCTTAGAGAACAGCAGTTTTTTTAAAAAAAATAGGGACATGAAGAGAACAGGCACACACACCTTCTGTTTTGATTCTTGGCTTGAAAATCAAACCTCCACAGGTGAAAAATCTGAGCATCTGATAAGGGAGAGTTGCATCTCCCAGAATTCTGAAGTATGCCCTGTCCAAGGAGTTGTTTCCCTTTGGGGTGGTTCATTTAAACTTTTTCTCAGGGACCATCAGACTCAGGTATTAGATCTTCTAAGAATGCAGTTCTGTCTTCTCTATCTATCAGTGAGATTTCTCTATCTGTTTTCTCTCTGCTCTGAGATCTTCTGTCTTGACCAATATTTTATGCATGTATAAGAATTAGATCACCTATGATATTTATTTAATTATGTTTTTTCATGTTTTATGTTAGATATACTTTACACATACATATAAATTCTTACTGTGTAATTTTCACACTCATCAATCCACACTCATAATCATCTTTCTATTGTACATTCTAACAGACTTGGAATCATTCTAGGTTATTGTAGATAGGAAAATAGGAGGACTCTTGAGTTTGTTCCTTAAAATCTTTCTCCATCACAAAACCTCTTGCATAAAGGCTAAAGGCACAGAATTTATATTAATATCAAACTCCATTCCACACAAATTCATAGGTGGAAGGATGGAATAAATGGAAAGACCTTTGAAAGAACCAAAGCCAACCATCCCAATAGAGTGGTGAAAATTTTACAATCCAGAGATACTTGCCTAAATGACATGCTTATTGTCAGAGTATAAACTCTAGGTTCATACTGGCTGGCTGGGTTCTCTGGGAAGCAGACACTGAGGTGGAGCAAGGACTGAAAAATGTTTATTGGAGAGTTACATCTGTGATGGAAAAGGGGAAGGAAGCGCGATTGGGTAGAGAAGCCATCAAATGGTGAGGTACGCCTGTAAAAGAGGAGCTCTGAAACAAAGCCTGTTTGAGATGAGTCTTGTGTTGGGCAGAAATGGCCGACACGTGGACTGTGGCCATGCTTAGTCCCTGTCTGAGGTGGACATTGAAGACCCTAGCAGCCAGAGATGCCAGCTAGCACACTCCACCTGGCCAGGCGATGAGCCCTTTCTTGACAGAAGATGTAGTGGTGGGTTTCCATGTCTGCACACACCTGGGGTTCACTCTTGTAGCCTCCATACAAGTTCTAGAGAGACATGGCTTCAGTTACTTATTTATAATGTTGTTTAGTCACTAAGTTGTGTCCGACTATTTGCGACCCCATGGACTGTAGCCCGCCAGGCTCTTCTGTCTATGGGATTTTCCAGGCAAGAATACTAGAGTGGGTTGCCATTTCCTACTCCAGGGGATCTTCAGAGGATTTTTAATAGTAATGCTTATTTTATTCATTGTAAAGAAAGAGTATTATCTCAGTAGATACATTATAAATGCCATGGGAAAAAAATATATATATACCAAACGTTTTTTCATTAAAATATTTCACAACTGGTACTTGGGCATGCTGTTGGAAACGGCCTAAGGTGTCTCCAAAGTGGAGGTCAGTAAACTCATGACAACTCCTTGAATTTTCCATTAGTGAGTAGTTAGATGATGTAATAAATAAATTATTATTAAGCACTTGCAAATCCAGTGTTATGTAAATGCTAAATAATCATAATAATAGAGTAGTATGCTGATCTTGATAAACGGGTCGCCTACCATGTCATTTAAAATGGATGGCACAGCAAAGTCTGTGAAGATGAATGAGGTCCTTGTTCACGAAGCTCAATACCAGCGCGGTCTCTTCTGCTGGGCTGCTCTGGTCCCCACGTGCCCGCTGGCACTTGCCCTGCCCTGGTCTCTGCGGGACAATTAGAGGAGGAAAGGGATGCTGGCTGGCTCTAAGGCAGTCGTAAAAAGGCTCCAATGTAGGGATATTGAAAGCCTCCAGAGGTGAGTGCCTAGGCATTTGCATTTCTGAGAAGTTGGGACTAATCTATAATGCAGGTGTGGGAAGAGAACGAACTGAGTGGCTCGCATGACCCGGACACTGTGTTCAGGGCTCTGCATTTATTATTTCATTTATCCTCCAGGCCAGCACATTAAGGTAATAAAGCAGTGGAATAAAGCAGAAGGTATGACTGTTTTCTGTAGAGATGCAGAAAGCCTGACCCCAGTGGTATAGTGGTTTTCTTCATTTAACTGTATGATTTTGAGGGTACAAACGTAGCTTGTGTTTTTTAAACTCTTATATTGAGCATAACTGACATTCAATAAACTGAACATATTTGAAATACACGATTTGGTTATTTAACATATATGTGCATCATCACCATCACCACAATCAAGATGTTAAAGATACTCATCAGCCTCAAAAGTTTTCTTTTTGATTCATCCTTTCCACCACTCCTAACCTAATACCCTCCTCAAGCAACACTGGTCTGCTCTTGGTCACTCTGTAATTAGCTTGCATTTCTAGAGTTTTATATAAATGGAATCAGGTAATATATACTTTTTGTTGGTCTGGCTTCTTTCACTCAGCATAGTTATTTTGTGATTCATCCAAGTATTTGCTTTTCCTTTGTTTTACTTACAGAGATGTAAGGACTTTGAATAAATGCTATGTATTTTGTTTAATTTTAGCTTTGGACACAGTCCAGAGTTAATATTCTAGTTCCGTCGCTTACTATCTATGTGTCAAGTGGTAAGTTTCTTAACCTCTCTAAGGCTTAATTTTCTCATCTGTGAAACAGGTATAATAAAAGCTGCATTACAGAGTTGATGTGCAGTGCGCAAGTTAGATGAGATAACATAGGTAAACTGAATAGCACAGAATCCGTCCATGGTAAACAACTAGTTTTGCAATTAAAATTTTTAAATGATGAAACCTTTTTTTTTTTTTCATCAAAATCCCCTTTGATGTCCTTCTTTTCTCACTATCAAGTAATATAATAATAGCTGTCTTATATTGTGCCAAATGGAGTGGTAAATGCAACTCGTGAATTAGGTCTTTTAATTTTCACAAGAAGCCTAGGAAGTATGTGGAGACATTATTACCCCCAGTTAGAGATGAGGAAGGTGAGCTAGAGAGGTATGGTCATTGGTCATTCTCACAGACAGTAGGTGGTGGGTCAGAATTTGAACTGAGGCTGTCTGGCTCAACACCCTTCCATGATTCGGCTGCCTTTCCATATGCAGTAATGTCATCCACTGACACTAGGGCTCATGCTTCAGGGAAAAATAGATATGAAATCCATATCAGGAACTAAGTAAAAGTTAGAGAAATAACTATAAAATAAAAAAAAAATTATTGTTGAGACACCAGTTATTAAGAAATTCCAAATACTTCCAATGTATTATAGGCATATACTTGTAATTTGACATTATGAAGAATATTCCATACCTGATTCTATGTTTAACTGTGAGTAAGTCAAAGACAATGAATCTGTAAAGAAGTAATGAAGGCAGCTAGAGTGGATTCTGCCTTTCCTGCAAACACTGGAGAAACTGCTGAGTGTTCTAAGTCTGAGCTATAACTTTTAGAGCAAACCCAGAAGGTAGGCCTGTCAATGAGGTTGTATGGTCCCAGCTGAGCAGGCTGCACTCACAAGTTTAGGGACTGACTGTGAATTTAGAGTCCATTGGAATAGCTGTTACGGTAGAACAGAGAAACTCAACTACATCTTCAGTTGTCTTAAGTACAGTAATTGATATTCACTAAAGATTTGGAAATTTGGTGGAACAGAGTAAGGGAGATTTTAATTCAATTCACATCAACAAATACTGGTTAGTTGCTCGATATGCAGGGAATCTCTGCCTTTAAGAAATTTGTTTGAAGTAGGGGATGGAAGATGAAAAATACAAATAAAATAATTTCAGTGGCAAAAAAGACTTGAATGGGAGAGATATTTGGAAGGCAAAATCAATAAACTCATTTTCCACCAAGAAGACTGCATGAAGGAAAGGTTGGGTTTCTGGTTTGGAAACTGTGAGCCACTCGAAAAAACATAAAATTAAGACAAGCAGACTTTGCAAACTAGGTGATGAGGGCAATTTTGAGAATCTTAGATATGAGGTGCAATAGGTGATTCAGGTAGAAATCCTTAACAGGCGGTTGTGTTTCTGGATACTAAGCTCAGGGGTGAGGTCAGGGTTGAAGATAATGGCTTGTGAGGCTTCACCCTATGGGATGCAGTAGAACTGTGGAATGGATGAGATCTCCCAGGGGAGGGTGTGGAGTGAGAGAAAATGGTCAACACAGTTTTGGGGATGGTTAAAAATAGATTTGACCAAATACCAGACTTGTGGACACAGTGGGGGAAGGAAAGGGTAGGACGAATTGAGAGAGCAGCATTGAAACATAACATTACCAGTGTAAAACTAGATAGCCAGTGGAAATTTGCTGTGTGACTCAGGGAGCTCAAATCTGATGCTCTGTGACAACCTAGAGGGGTGGGGTAGGAGGAAGGTGGGAGGGAGGTTCAAGAACGAGGGGACATAGGTATACCTATGACTGATTCGTGTTAATATATGGCAGAGACCAAAACGATCCTGTAAGGCAATTATTCTCCAATTAAAAATAAATGAATTTTTAAAAATTATGGAACAAACAATACTATCCTATAGATCTTTCCTATTCCAAATTTTTTCAAATCCACTCATTTCAAGCAAGATGCCTTTTATATTCTGTGTGAATAGAGGCAAATTATAATTCAATGTATAATTCAGTGTATCTCATTGAAATGCAGCACTTTAAAGGAAAAAAGACCCCAGAGCAAACACAAAAGCCTGCTTTGGGTGTGGTCCTTCACCTACTAGTGAAGGCAGGTTGCGCTGGAAGACCTTGGGGTGAGGGATGGTGGGCAGAGATACAGGTGGTATAGAATAGCTCTTCTGTGAATACAGATCTGACATCAACAGTGTTGTCTTTCTGAACCCGTTTTCTCTTGTCAAGAGAGGAGGAAGTTGTCAAGGGTGGAGAAGATTAAGATACTAAACTGAAAAGTCAGCTTACATTTTATGAGATTTAGTTGTGCACTGACTTCCGCATACTGTGAACTATGCCTACCCATCTCCTCATACTTCTCTTTCTCTTTCATTCAGTTGACAAGTGCTAGGGCCACAGAGAGGAATTGTATTTTGTTCTTGCCCTGGAGGCACAGGCCACACTCATGGTAGTGTGCTAATTACCAAAATGTTTCCCATTGGCATAGTTCTTTATATGTGACAAGTAATCTCATCTTCATTATAGTGTTGCAGTTCTACAACATATATATGAAGGAAGTAGGGCAATGGTTATTATTATTCATCTTATATATGTGATATTTTAATATATACAACTTTAATATAAGCAACTAAACAACATGTTTAGTCGCTAAATCGTTGTTGTTTAGTTATTTAGTTGTTGTTTAGTCTCTAAGTCGTGCCCAACTTTTTTGCGGCCCCATGGACTGTAACCTGCCAGCCTCCTCTGTCAATGGGATTTTCCAGGCAAGAATACTGGAGTGGGTTGCCATTTCCTTCTCCAGAGATATGTGATGCATATGTCCTGCATATTATTATTATGCATGAGTAGCTGAGACACAGAGGTAAAGTGACTTGGGGAAGGTCAGTCAGTGGCTAAGATCCAAATCTTTTGGCCAAGTGTTCTTCCTGCTAAGGGGAATGTTTTTCCCTGGCTCTCTCATCCTGGGCACCTTGCCTTTGCAATTTCCAGATTGTCTTTTTTATCTTTCAGTTTACAAATCTGACAGGGCTTTAGGGAATACTGACTCAAGAATAACTTGCCTTTGCTGAAGTACTAAATCCCACAGGTGTAACGCAGACTTCGGAAGGGTTACTCTCCCTCTCACTGCTCCCTCAAATTCCCCACTGTTTGTCTGGAGGGAAGAATGCTTATCAGTTCTGGACATACCAGGGAGCAGCTAGCAAAACCAAATTAGCTCAAACTGGCTGCCATTCAGGTCAGCTAATTAAATTAGCTATTGTTGCATTACTGATAAGGACAGTTTGGAAAAGGAAAAAAGCTACTCATCCCAGCAGCCATAAGGCCAATGCCAAGAAAATGTGTTAATGGGAACATTCTGAAAGGAAACCCCTCTGACTAGCAGCGGTACCCAAGGTCTTTGGTGGACTATTCTCTTAGCCATCTGCTCTGAGTTCAGTGCTCCCAGCCCTCTCTGGCTCTGATCCTTGTGGGCACTGCCACTCTCAAGCTTTCTGGTACCCAGCCTCAGCCAAGGCAGCCCTTTTTTTTCCTACCATGGGTTCATCCTCCTGGGAGTCTGGAGAGAAATGGGAATTTTTCTGGAAGAAAACAGTTCACTTTTGTGTGCCAAAATCTAATCTTGCCATAGCTTAAAAGCCAGTTGATATTTGCAAGAGAAAGAAAGGCAAAGGGGGAAAGAGGGAAGAAATAAAAGAAGGAAGGGAAGGAGGAAGGAAGGGGGAGGAAGGAAGTAGCGAAGAAGGTCCTGAAAGACTACAGTTTTTATTTCCCAGCATCTGCCCCTTTAGCCCCAGCACTTCAATGAGACTTTCCCCTACATCGCACCCCCGCCCCCACCATCAGCTTTCTACCCTCGTCAACTCACCCACCAAGGTGTCCTGGATCTGTCTTTTTCTAAGACTAATTATCCAGGCCTCCTTAAGTTCTGTGAGCCAACTGATATCTTTCTAGTACTTTCCTTTTCTGCTTAAATTAACCAGTCTATTTCATGTAATCCAAATGATTTAAAGATTGTTTAGTCCAAAGCCTTCCTTAAGTGATTTTAAGGAAGAGAGATATTAAGTGATTTGCTCAGAATCACATAGACGACAATTAGAACAGGCCTAGAATCCAGGCCTCTAACTCCATGAGAATGTATCTAAATACAGAGCCTGCCGTGCCCCTCCTGAGAAAGTGAGGCAACTCCCAGAACTGCCTGAGAGTCCAAGAGGAGGGCCTGGAAAATTTTCAATGTTACCCTCACTTCATGACTCCCTCTTCTCTGTGTGTGTGTGTATCTGTGTGCACACACGTGCAAATTTTTTAAATTGAAGTAAAATTTGCATATCATACAATTAACTATTTAAAAGTGTACAATGCAGTGGTATTTAGCGTATTCAACAATGTTGTACAATAAGCATCTCTCATGAGTCTCAAAACATTTTCATCACCCTATAAAAACAACACATGCCCATTAAGTAATTACTTCCCATTCCTCCTACTTTCATCACCTGGTAACCTCTAGGTTATATATCATATAAAAAGAATCATATAATAGGTAAGATTTTATATCTGGTTTCTTTCACTCAGCATAATGTTTTCAAAGTTCACCTATGTCATAGCAAGTTATCAGCACCTGGCTCCTTTTCGTGGCTGAATAATATTCCATTGTACGGCCACGTCATGTTTTATGTATCTATTCATCTGTTAATGAGAATGTGAGTTGTTTCCACCTGTTGGTTACTATGATAATGTTACTATGAACATTCATGTGTGAATCAGTTTCTGAGGGAATGTATATTTATTTCTCTTGAAAGCATACAGAGAATGGAATTGCTGAGTTATCCTGTAATTCTATATTTAACTGTTGGAGAAACTGCCCAATTGTTTTCCACAGCACGTTGCTCCCAGAAATTTCTTTCTGACTGCACCTTTCGTAGACAATGAAGGAAATATTTACAACTGTAACAGGGACAGCTAAAGAGAGAATGACCTTCTTGGAGAAAAAAATGAGTGTGAATTTTGAGGCATCAGCATTATGAGTGGGTGTGAAGATCTAAGAGGAAGGGTGGTAATGCTCTTCATCATACAGAGAGATGAATTTGGAGTGCTCAGCATAGCAGAAAGGAAAAAGGGAGGAAAGGCAGAAAGAAGAAGAGGAAAGAGTAAGCCAGAAAAGTGGCAGAAATCTGAGTACTGGGTGATGGGTGATGTGATTCCTCCCAAACTTGGCTGTCTAGAATTATTCCGTAAAATTGAGCATACTCTCAATACTCTCTCTCTCTCTCTCTATATATATATATATATATGCATATAGATATAATGTTATATAATGTGTGTGTGTATATATATATATATATATATATATATATATATATATAGGTCATGATATGGAGAAGGCAATGGCACCCCACTCCAGTACTCCTGCCTGGAAAATCCCATGGACAGAGGAACCTGGTGGGCTGCAGTCCATGGGGTCACTGAGGGTCGGACATGACTGAGAGACTTCACTTTCACTTTTCACTTTCATGCATTGGAGAAGGAAATGGCAACCCACTCCAGTGTTCTTGCCTGGAGAATCCCAAGAACGGAGGAGCCTGGTGGGCTGCCGTCCATGGGGTCACACAGAGTCTGACATGACTGAAGCGACTTAGCAGCAGCAGGTCATGATAATGTTGTGAGTTGATAATTCTGAAAAGGGTTTAAATTTTACATTGGACATAACGTGGTATAAGACAGAAGCAAAGTTCAAAGAGTTCCTAAGAGGTAGAGAGGCACAGACACAAATAGTCTCGCCTCCTCTATGCCAGACCTCACTGCTCCTACCTTGAATTAGCAGAAATCTGGGGGAGCCAATGCCCATATTCAGGCTATGGAATTCCCTTAGCTGGCAAGAGGCAGGGAGGACTCCCTTTTCTTTTAATCTGATAGATTTTGTTTCAGATTTTTAAGTCATGAGATAATATCCTCCTTTAAGAAAACAAGTGAAATGGAAACCTAGTTTTGAGACTGTCTATGTGCCAGATTCTTAAATGTGAAATGTCTGTCTCACTATAAAATGTGAAAACGTCATTGTTGTCAGTTGCTCATTTGTGTCTGACTCTTTGCAACCCCATGGACTGCAGCATGTCAGACTTCTGTATCCTTCACCATCTTCTGGAGCTTGCTCAAACTCTTGTCCATTGAGTCGCTGATGCCATCCAATCATCTCATTCTCTGTTGTCCCCTTTTCCTGCTACCTTTAATCTTTCCCAGCATTAAGGTCTTTTCCAATGAGTCCAGTTCAATTCAGTTCAGTCGCTCAGTCATGTCCGACTCTTTGTGACCCCATGGACTGCAGCACACCAGGCTTCCCTGTTTGTCACCAACTCCAGAGCTTGCTCAAACTCATGTCCATCAAGTCAGTGATGCCATCCAACCATCTCATCCTCTGTCATCCTCTTCTCCTCCTGCCTTCAATCTTTCGCGGCATCAGGGTCTTTTCAGATGAGTCAGTTCTACACATCAGATGGCCAAAGGATTGGAGCTTCAGCTTTAGCATCAGTCCTTCCAATGAACATTCAGGACTGATCTCCTTTAAGATGGACTGGTTTGATTTCCTTGCTGTCTAAGGGATTTCAAGAGTCTTCTCCAGCATCATAGCTTAAAAGCATCAATTCTTTAGTGCTCAGCCATCTTTATGGTCCAACCCTCACATCCATACATGACTACTGGAAAAACCATGGCTTTGACTAGACAGACCTTTGTTGACAAAGTAATGTCTCTTCTTTTTAATACACTGTCTAGATTTGTCACTAATTCTTCCAAGAAGCAAGCATCTTTTAATTTCATGGCTGCAGTCACCATCTGCAGTGATTTTGGAGCCCAAGAAAATAAAGTCTCTCACTGTTTCCATTGTTTCCCCATCTATTTGCCATGAAGTGATGGGACTGGATGCCTTGATCTTCATTTTTTGAATGTTGAGTTTTAAGCCAGCTTTTTCATTCTCTTTCACTTTCATCAAGAGGATCTTTAGTTCCTCTTCACTTTGTGCCATAAGGGAGGTGTCATCTGCATATCTGAGCAAGTTTATTCTTAGGCCCTTAGTACCAATGGATTGAGTCCTTTCTGCTCAACTAGTGAATATTATAATTGAGAAAAGCAGTAATATCAAGGAGAGGAACCACTATACTTACTTCATAGGGCAGACTGTAATTATAGTTGGAAAAATATGATATAAGCTGTGCTCCACTGTGATACCATATGTACTTACTTTCAATTTGAAAGTATTTTCTCTAAGCCTCAGTTTCTTCATTTTCAGACAGGAAAGTTTAACTCTTTTCTCCATTAAACTCCAACATTCTAAGCTACTTGTGGAATTATAGAAGCTAGTGAAATAAATGGGAAATTATAAAAGTTAGTGAATTGGGCATAATTTGCTGAAATAATTGAAAGAAAAAAATCTTCCAACTCTTTAAGATAAAAATACAAGAAAAAGCTTTGCTATAGAAGGTAATCCAAGTGACTTTAGTCCAAAAAGTCAAACTCTACATCACTGCTCATTTTGAGGGGTACTAGTGGAAATTGTGGAGAAGGCGTACTCTTGCCTAGAAAATTCCATGGACGGAGGAGCATGGTAGGCTGCAGCCCATTGGGGTCGCTATGAGTCGGACACGACTGAGTGACTTCACTTTCACACATTGGAGAAGGAAATGGCAACCCACTCCAGTGTTCTTGCCTGGAGAATCCCAGGGACAGAGGGCCCTGGTGGGCTGCCGTCTATGGAGTCGCACAGAGTTGGACACGACTGAAGCAACTTAGCAGCAGCAGCAGCAGGGAAATTGAGGCCAGTACTATTTGGGTATAGAGTGCTAATTCCATAAGAACCAGTTCCACCTAAAGGATGTCACTGAGAACATATTAGTGCTTCTGATTCAGAAGTCTGTCTTCCAAAAGTGTCAATTCAATAAACTGTACTCATGGGACTTCGATGGAAAGAAGTAACCTAGTCCTGGGCAAATGGGTACTTTCACAGCATCCAGTGAAGTGAATATAATTATTGGTTTATATCTTCCTTTTATATTATAAAACACCAATAATATAATATCATTACAAAATATGTAAAACTGGGGACATTTCTTCATAATCCTATCACCTTAACAATAGTACTGATTTTCCTTATTTTCTTTTAGTATTTGTTCCTGTGTCTGTGTATGATGAATGTCTTGACAATTTATTGATAGATTGATCTATTTTTTAAAGTTTGTCAAGCTGAACTTGGCCAGTATGTAGAGTATGATTCTTTCCCTAACTTTGTTGTAGCTTCTCTTTCTTTCCTCTTGAGCCCACAGTCCCATAATGGAAACTTTGACACCGTGTCCCCATTCTGTAGTGATTGAGGGTGAAGCATCATGTCTGTGGGGACTTCTCAATGATCTAGAGAAAAGTACAAGTTAATATTATGAGCTTCCCTGGTGGCTCAGTGGTAAAGAAACTGCCCGCCAATGCAGGAGACCTGGGTTTGATCCCTGGGTTTGGAAGATCCCCTGGAGAAGGAAATGGCAACCCACTCTAGTATCCTTGCTTGGGAAATCTCATGGACAGAGGAGCCTGGTGGGCTACAGTCTATGGGGTCACAAGAGTCATTATTAACTTTTGAAAAAAAATTATTTTTTCTCTAAAAAAATCTGTTTGTCTTAAGGCTGGGTTCTATGTACAATCACTAAAAGAAAAGACAATTCTATAATGATTTCTTTCAAACTTTACTGACCCTTCATAATAGGGTCAGGGGAAACTGTCTTTTATCAATCCTTTTTAAATGGAGCCATAAAAATGAGGTGCAAAGGAAAACCACTGGGATCAAGTTAAAAGCCTGTCCATATAATTCTCAGGTTAGTAATTTATTATATTTAGCAAGTTATTTAATATTATTGGGATTAGTTGCTTCATCTATAAATTGAGGGTAATTTACAGGGTTCTTATGAGGACCGAAAAAGCTAATGTAGGGAGAAAGGCAACACAAATGATTTACTTTTTCTTTCTTAAAGGAATTACAGATGGGTTACTCCATTGAACTATTCCTAATATTTATCACAGAGAATTTTTATTCACATTACATGAATGAAAAAGTAACTTCAATTTTGGATGGCTGATGAGCCATTTCCTGTATCATCTAGGTCCAGGCCTTTTTCTTCTCCTCCTATTTTCAGCTGGTTAGCTGCTTATTGAGCTCTTGCCAGAGGGTGGACAAAAGAAGTAAAAACTGAAATCGGTCAATTTGACTCTTTGATAGTGGTCCTGATGAAAGATGTGTGGGTAGAGGGTGTTAAAGTTGTGAGTTAAACTGGAATTCTGCTTCTTACCAGGATATTGCAAGAACCTTCTGATGGTTGGGATGGCCTGCTGATGGCAGTACTCCTCTTCTCCTGACTGAAGACACGCCTTCCTCTAACTGGACAGTGGTCCATCTTCCAGAATGACACATACTGACTTTTGAAGAAGTCAGACGATACCTCCTGGCCAGTCACATCAGTCAGAACAACTGTGGTGAGCAGTGGGCTGACACATGTTGCAACCAGAGGACTGTTGCAACCACAGAGTCCCAAAGCAATAATCACTCTTCCTTCTCTTCCCCACTAACCCAGTGATCAAATCATCACTTGTAAGCATTCACTATGTACCGCCATATAAGACAAAATATGGTGAGCACTTACATATAGAAGACAACCTCTCAACCCTCAATAAAACTGTAATACATTAAGAAAGCAAGAGTTGTGCATGTAGAAATACAACTAATTACGTAGGGGAGAAGGAAGAAGGGGAGAAGATAATGAACACATTAGAGCATCCCCTCTATCCCAGTCAGTCTGCTAAGTGCTGTGCACATTTTATCTAATCCTTACCACATCCCTGAGGCACAGTTCTATCCTTGTTCCGTGGATGATGATACTGGGAGGTCAGAGGTGTTTAATAACTTGCCCAAGATCACATAGTGAGAAAAGTGTGCAACCCGCTTTCAAGTTTAGAAGGATCTAACTTTATGCTCTGTTACTCACTGCCACTGAAAGAGTCAAAGTTGGAGGCATCATTTACATCATCAAGCCAAGACTCTTTAAAATATCTCTCATTAAATATGTTGCTAAAGGTTTACAAGTCTGTTCAGTGGTTTGGGAAAGATTTCTAGCCAGAGAATAAATGTCTGGATTCTGGAGGCAGGGATGGTGTGGCAGAAATGACAGCCCTCTGGTCTCAACTCTGCCATCATCTACAAGTGTGGCAAGTCACCTCCATATAAGGGGTTCTGCTCCAAGAGCACGTTTATAAGTCCAATTTGTTTGTTGAGCCCTACAAAGTTCGCTTAGGTATCCAACTAACACAGTTGGCTCTATAGTGCTATACTGTAATAGGTGTATAAAACTTTCCACACAAATAATACATGAAAAACAAACACAAAAAATAAAGAAAGCATTTAAAATCTTACAGTGCAGTACCTTGAACAGTAGTACAGCAGTAGGGTACAACAGCTGGCATCTAGGGGCTGACGTTGAGTGAACAGGAGAGAAGAGTTGCTGACTGGAGGAGGGAGAGGGCGTGGGAGGTGGTAGAAGGGTCATCAGCAGTAGGAGATGGAGGGCGAGCTGCAGTGGCGCTCACGTCTGACGTTCGTGGACCAGTCTACGTTCAGGTCCTGTACCTCCGAAACATAACAGCGCCTCCTCAGATAGAGCTAACTTACATGACTGGACATGCGAACGCATGTTTGCAACTTTGAAAGCTCACACTTTCAAGCTTTGACGTGCAGGGCACTTACTGTGTTCATCTGGGCAAGTTCCTTCCCTCTTGTAGGCTTTTGTAATGTAGAGCGTTTCACTTACACTCCATCACTGGACAGTTATATTATGTACCAGGCCTCATGTCAAGTAGCCTTGAGTTTAAATTCTGGCTCCATCCTCAAGCAGTGGCTCTTTAGCAAGTCATTTAACCATCTGTAAAATGGAGATAATAATACCTACCTCAGGGTCTCTGCCCTTTATTGTTCATTCTCCTTGGAATGGTCTTACCCAGTTATCCACAAAAGGTCACTCTGTTACCTACTCCAGGTCTTTATTCAACTTACTTTTTTAGTGAGACTTTCCTTGAACATGATCTCTGAATTGCAAACCATCCAGCATTTCCTGTCTTCTACCCTCATTTTATTATACTCCTTAGCACTCAACTCCTAACTTACTATATACAGCATTTAATTATCTTATTTATTGCTTGTTTCCCCACCTCTAGAATGTAAGCTCTATAAGGGCAGGGGTTTTTGTATTCTTTACTGCTGTATCTCCAGTTTCTAGAGTGATTTAGGTGCTTAATAAATATTTGTTGCATAAATGACTGGTTGTTGTGAAAATGATGTGAGTAAACTGCTTTGCACAGGCTTGGCGCATAGTAGACACTGCATGCATGTTGTCTGTTTAATACGCAGTTTCATTATTATGTTCCCAAGCCATAGTGGGTCAAGTATTTTCTGTTTCTCCTCCAGGGAACCTAAAATGAGCATTCTGATTTTCCTGAAGAATGTGAAAGTTTGGCTCTGTTGAAATTAACCTGGAAGCAAGGGGCAACCCTTTCCAGTATTCTTGCCTGGAGAATCCCATGGACGGAGGAGCCTGGTAGGCTGCAGTCCATGGAGTCGCAAAGAGTCAGACATGACTGAGCGACTTCACTCACTCACTCAAAGGGAATTGGTCATTGTGAGGGAAATAAGGGAGAGGATTTGCATAGAAGATACTTCCAAATACCTAAAGGAGTGGCCATGTGGCTAGAAATTCTGGGATTGCTGCTGGAAATTCTGCTGCATGAGAAAGGATTTCCAGAAAACTGGATGTCTAATGATGATATAAACTGACTCAGGAGATAGTGAATTGCTCATGCCTAAAGATCTCCTAGAGTCTGGATAAGCATATTTCATTGACCCTACATTTAATTATCATAATGAGTGACGAGCTTGGAATACAGCCAGGTTTGTCACACTCTTAGAGAGCCATGGAGATGTCAAGTAAAGCATGGCATTTCTAGGGGCAAGACAGATGGACAACCAACAAAAGCATTGCTTACTCTATAGTCAAAGAAACCAAGGATACATAATCAGGAGACTGGGGACAGGCAAACCAATTAAAAGTCAAGGTCCATTATCTAGCTTCCAGATATGAATCAGTTTTCAGATCCAGAACCCACTGGCAGAATGTGCCCGGTAGAAAGACCCTATAAATATAGTATGTGTCTAGCATAATGATTTTCCCCTTCCACCCCCCAAAGATCCCTGGCATTTACTCAGATATAGTGGGGAAGAGGACTACCTAGGCATTTTGAAGACTGTTTGACAGAAGTTCCAAATTGACATTGATGTCTGGGGCCCAGATAATTGCCATGGTTCGTCGTTAGGGGAACAGTTCTAAGTCTGTCTCAGTGAGCTCACCAGGTCCAGGGACTCACACTTGCTAATTTCCTCAGTTCCTGAACGTTGGAATAATTAGAGTGTATATACTTGGTAGCTGATGGAAACCTCACAAGTTTCCTTGGGCCGTAGGGTAAGAGCTCTTGTGATGAAGATTTCAGGTGCAAGCTTCTGAAACAATTCCTTTTCCATGGCTACTGGTTCAGAAGCCTGGGTGAGGAAAGATTTCAAGATCAGCGACAAAGAGATCCCCTGGGGAGGACACATTAGGGATATGGACTTATGGGAATGAGTGCAAAGGATGAATATCTTTGCATCTCTTATTTAATGCCCCAGACACCATCCCTCACAGCATAGGCACTGAGCAACTATTAATACATAGAATGATTGAGTCTGATTTTCTCAGTGGTAACCTCGATGCCAGCACAATGGACGCATAATGGAATGTTCATGGTGGCAGGAAGCAGGCATGTCTTTCCCACGCACCAAGACTAATATAGCTATTGCAATTGCAAGTGTCCATCCACCAGGCAGACCAAACTGAGCTCCTCCCCCACCAAGATGGCACCAGTCCAAGAAGACAGAGCAGCCACTTGGCCGCAACTTGACATCATGGGATCCCTTCTGCTCGGTAAGAGGCAATAATTTATCTTGATTAGAATCAACAGATATTTCACATTTTAATTTGTCTTTCCTCCCTTCAAGACCTCAGCTGGTACCACTGTTTGGGGCTTCTAAAGTGTATGATCCACTGACACAAGAGTCTACATAATATCCCGTCATACCAAGGAACCCTCTATTTCAAAGGAGGGACGGCAGTGAACACATGACCATGAGTTTCACTTTCTCTGTGATATGCTGTAACGTTCAGATGCTGCTAGTATGTAGGAGTGTAAGAGTGATAAAATGGATATCTCAAGACAGCACCAGCTTGGAGATGATACCTTGAAATGATAGGGCTCTATCTTTCAGAACATACTGTACATCTTTAATCAATGACCATTCTGTGGTGCTGTGCCCCTGATATGTGAAAGTAGCTCCATCGTGTCTGACTCTTTGCGACCCCATGGACTGTAGCCCATCAGGCTCCTCTGTCCATGGGACTCTCTACGCAAGAATACTAGAGTGGATTGCCCTTCTCTCCTCCAGATATTATTGCCCCTACCATGTGCCGTGCTGTGCTTAGTCTCTCAGTCGTGCCTGACTCTTTGCGACCCCATGAACTCTGTCCATGCGGATTCTGTGTCCATGGGGCTCCTCTGTCCCTAAGGATTCTCCAGGCAAGAGTACTGGAGTGGATGCATGAATCTGAGACCCCAAAGAGCAGAAGTCAAAGTGAGCCTACTTCCATCATTTCCAGTGACTCAAGAGATTTGTGCATCCCATTCCCATATCTCTAGTCCCTGTGGGTTGGAAGTCTAACTCCCAATAAAAGAATGCTTTCTTCAGGCGGATAGTGAGTCCCATTGAGCTATATAAGGTGCAACTGCTGTCTTGATATTTTAGGCTCTTGGTGACAAAAGACCAAACAGCAAGAAAAGAAAGCAGAGGTAATGGACTCTGGTTAGGTGGTAGTGCTACTGTTACCAATTGGAACCGGGAAGAATGCATTTGGCATCCAGGTGAGTGTGGCCATCGTGCCCTTCTCAAACATGATATACACATACCTATGCATATATGTGTGTAAGTGTGCATACACACACACATACCTGCACATGGTATGTCGCCTCTTGGTTCTGTTTCCCTGGAGCACCCTGACTGATGCAGTGCTCTACGCAATGCCTGACAGGTCAACCACAGCTTGGGGTATCTGTGATACAGTATACATTTTTTGTCACTTATTGCAAACCTGCCCAAAGCCACTTTTAGGCACATCCACCCCAGGGAGATGGGTTTTCTGCTGCAGTCCAGCCCTGGCAGGTCCTGGCAGAGCTCTCCATGCTCTGAAAGAGGACTTCCCTGTTGGCCTTTTCCTGCTCTTTTTACGGGGACTGTCATTCCTTCCAGTATGAGGTGTCCCCACTGGCAGAGAGGTGATCAAGCACAGAGCAGCTCCTATCAAATTTCATTTTGCATCTTTGGCAGACTTCCTATGCAGACCTGCAGTAATTTATCAGTCAGTTCTTTCTAGGAAAAGAGGTGGGAACTTGAGATGGGAGCAGGGACCATGGTTTGCGCATTTGAACTCTCATCTGTTTTATTATTTAATTGCATTGCTGTGCAGACCCTCTTAGAATGCCATTTTAATGGTGATGGCTCCTACAGAAACTATCTCTGGGGTCCAGAAAAAGGCAACAAAACTCACCAACTTTCGACTTTCGTTTGAAAGCTGGTTCACCTGGGTGAATAATAAAAATGGTGTGACCCTGACACACAACCTGTCTCTTGCCCTCCTTGGATGTTCATTGAGTATTTACCTTAAAAGGACAGAGGGGAAACCAGATGCTGGCACCTATGAAATATTCTCCAGTTCTGTTATCTATGTCAAGCCTCCACCACTGCCCTCTCCCAGCTTCCACTCATGCAGCTCTGAGCCAAGTTTTGGAATCTGGAGAGCTGCATGCAGCTTCTTCAGGTTGGTTAGTGGTGAGGCTGTGAGCTGTGCTCAGTTCAGTCTTCCTTTGATAGCGAGAGCTTCTAAAGCATCCTGATCTTCAGCTGCACTTTGGTTTTTGAAGATGACCTTCAGAACATTATCTCATAACATGCTGATGCTTGGGGACCTCCAGCAGGCTGCATCCTGACTGCCTTCACTCCTCCCTGATGGGAAATATGAACATGTACACACAAAAACTCTCACTCACAGGCTTTCTCCTATGATGGCCAGCTTCCAGAACCTCTCAAGGCTGACAAGAGTAACCCTAAATATGCTCTTCATGGAAGGTGCTGGACTTGAGCTGGATTTTGTGACATCAGGGCAATGAGGTCTGGAGACAGAATGAAGTCCCACAGTTAGGCAAAGGCAGGTGCCACCCATGCACCTGCATCCAGCCCACAACTGGATGCATTGAACCTATAGTGCTTTAAAGTCATTCGTTGAGCTTTTGAAATGTGTCTCCTGCCTAAGCTGTTCCTGGCCTCATATGCCTGACGTGTAAATCCTTCTTCATGAAAGATCAAGTGAGCATCAGTCAGTGGCCACTGCCCTTAGACAAATGGAAGCTCCTTGATCCTGGTAGGTTTCAGGTGGATGAGCCCTAAAGGTGGGAGGATGGTGGATGGAGAAGTGAAGATATCCCAGAGCCTCATCCTTCACACACATGCAAGAGCACTGCACACACACACTTTGCCCACCTTCTTCCCCCGCATTCTCCTGAGATTTGACATTCTTGAGAGCATCAAAGTGTACAGGAGAGATGGAATAGGACTTAGCAGTCCTGATACAAACAGTGAGCTCAAAGCCAGTGTGTGGTCTGGACTGAAATATTTTGTGATTTAATTTTTCAGGTCCGGCTATTTATCTCCTGACCCTGCCCTCAGCTTCCTACAGTGAGAACACTGGCACTTCAACAACGTGAGAGTGTTTACTGCTTTTATTTGTGTGCGAGTTAAGGTCAGGAAAAGACCATGGATGAAAGGGGCTATATAGAAAGCAAACTATGCTTACCAAAGGAGATAGAGGGGAAGGGGAATTAGGAGTTTGGAATTAATATATACACACTACTATATATAAAATATGTAAACAAAAAGACCTACCATATAGCGCAAGGAACTAGACTTAATATCTTATAATAACCTATAACCAAAAATCTGAAAAAGAATATATATATATATATATATATATATATATATATATGAGACTGGAAGGTTACAGTCCATAGGGTCACAAAAAGTCAGACATGACTGAGCAACTAAGCACAGCGTATACATATTATATATATGTGTGTGTGTGTGTGTGTGTGCACACTTATATATATATATGCACGTGTGCTGTTGCTTCAGTCGTGTCCAATTCTGTGCAACCCTATGGACTGTACCTGCCAGACTCCTCTGTCCTTGGGATTCTCCAGGCAAGAATACCAGAGTGGACTGCCGTGCCCTCCTCAGGGGAACTTTCCGACCCAGGGATCAAACTTGCGTCTTCTACAATGCAGGCGAATTCTTTACTGCTGAGCCATCGCCGAAGCCTATATATATAACTGGAATCACTTTGCTGTACACTTGAAAGTAATATAACATTGTAAATCAACTATACTTCCATAAAAAGTAGATATAAGTAAATAAACATAAAAAAGAAAGAGAGGCTGATGATTTGCTGGCATTCACCCCGAATCTGATCTGGGGTTCTCTGGTGGCTCAGCTGGTAAAGAATCTGTGCATGATGTGGGAGACTTGGGTTTGATCCCTGGGTTGGGACGATCCCCTAGAGAAGGGAACAGCTACCCTTTCCAGTATTTTGGCCTGGAGAATTCCATGGACTATGCAGCCCATGGGGTCACAAAGAGTTGGACACAACTGAGCAACTTTCATTTCACCCCATGTCTGATCTACCCTGAGATTTATGAGATACTTTCTCTTTGAGAGTATCTCTTGGAGAAATCATCTCCTCTCTGAGGTGTATGCTGTGTGGCTCTGTTGGGAGGCTTGGGCTGCTTTCCTGGAATCAGGGTGCTGGAAGGGATCTCAAAGCTTATTTCATCTACTTCCCTTCTTTAACAGATGACGAAATTGACAAATCTTTTCATCTGTGCTTTGAACTCATGGTTTCACTTAATCCTCCCAGTGACCCTCTAAAATGGGCACTATGACTCCAAACTATGGGACAAGAAGCTAAGTACCAGAGAAATGAGAAATCTTGCCCACAAACATTGTTAGCAGTGCGGTGAGGGATTGACCCCAGGTACCTTGATTCTCAGTCTAAGGTCTTTCCACCTTAATTAGGGGTTACTAAATGTTAGTCTAAGGACCCATGCTGAGGCTTGATAATATTTTCATTCATCTGTGACAAAATATGAAACACATACATATGTCCACACATGCTTGCCAACTTCCTTTCTTGGGAAAGCCTATTTTTATGATGAGATGATGTCTTTCTTACATTTTTCATACAGTCTTCTTCTTTATAAGATTACAGTGATAATAGCTGGAGATGGTTTATATATTTTCCTGGCAGTATAAAACACTGGCAATTGCATGACAGTCCTCAATGTTACTAAAAATCAAAAATCCCCAAATCCGGGAATACAGTATTCTACTATGCCATTCATTTTCTTGGCAAAAGTGAGCAGGGGTTTTCTACAAGCATTTGACTCATCATCTCGTCAAGCAACCATCATCATTCTATACCTCAGCACCATGGGGGTAAGACCCTCTTCTCAAGGAGCTGAAAACTCCTGCATTCTGAGGCTCGTGCATTCTGAGGAACAAGAAAAGTCCCAGGGATGCCATAAGATATCTGTGAGGAAGGGGAGGATTTTAGCTCTCACTGAATCTTGAGGGCTTAGGAAGTAGACAGGCTGGTCTGACCCTGAATTTGGTCTTTCCTTCCCATTTCCGGGGCCAGATGGGAGAGACGATGCAATGCGTCGTCTGCCTGGCACTGCTCTCCTTGCCCCAGGTGGGGAAGTGTAGTAGTAAGAAGGAAGGATGCTCTGCAGTGCACCACGCTGGATGCCAGGGCCATTACTTAATAGGGGTGTGATCTTGAGCAAGTTTCTTTTTGAGCTTTACAGAGTAGTTGTGACAATAAAATTATATAGCTTAGACAAACACCTAATTCAGGAATCGTCCATATCAAAATGTCCGGTTAGTGTTCCTCTCTGTCTCCTTCCGCTCACATCGCCTTCCCGCTTTGCCTCTAGGGGCTGTCCTAGGCAAAACTATAAACTATCGTGTCCTCGGTGACCTCGTGTCTACACTCATGCACCTTTGGGTCCTTCCAGCCGGGGAGATTGCTTTTTGATATCCAAAGTCACACTGAGTGCTTCAGAGTTTATGGTGAAAGGTGCTTAAGCAAGGGAAAAGAATTCTGGCAGTGGTATTCCAGCCTCCCTGACACCCAGCTGTTGGGTCCCAGCTGCCCCCGTGCAGGCAGGAGGCAGGTGCCGGCGCCAGGCTTGGGCCGGGCACCACAGCCTCTGCTGTCATTACCCATCTTCCCCTTGCTCTGTGCGCTTGGAGTCACAGCTGACACCTGGGATGTCACATTCTGACATACGAGGCTATGGGGGTCAAGTGGGGCAGGGGTGGGGGGGAACACTTGGCTTTCACAGCCAGGTACATGTCAAACCAAATTCCACTCATGATTGGGTGTCAAGCTTGGACTGAGAACTGATTTGGATCAGAGCGATCTGCTGAAGTCAAATGACAACGTTTGTCTGTCTGGGGCTTATTGGACAGGACATGCTCCCCGGCAGGTCCCAGGGACAGAGGCTTCAGCGGCAAAGCTGGGTGGAAGGCAAGTGGCGGTGCTTGATCCTCCGCCTTGTCTTCAAATTTGTCGCAGCTTGTGTTTGCTGACATTTGAGCAGATCGTACTCATGCAAATGGGCTATTTTGCTTTATTTTGAGTCTCCTACATGCATGAAGACTACTAACTGTCACAAAGGTTTCTTTCCACAGTGGTGGCTAACATCACGGTCACTCACCCAGTAGCAAGGGAGAGGCCTGGCAGGCGAGGAAGAGTGTTTAATATTGATGTGAGTCCTGAATAAATGAGGATTCGTAAGATACTGTTGCTGCTGCTGCTGCTGCTAAGTCTCTTCAGTTGTGTCCGACTCTGTGTGACCCCATAGATGGCAGCCTACCAGGCTACCCCAGTCCCTGGGATTCTCCAGGCAAGAACACTGGAGTGGGTTGCCATTTCCTTCTCCAATGCATGAAAGTGAAAAGTGAAAGTGAAGTCACTCAGTCATGTCCTGACTCTTTGCGACCCCATGGACTGCAGCCTACCAGGCTCCTGCGTCCATGGGATTTTCCAGGCAAGAGTACTGGAGTGGGTTGCCATCGCCTTCTCCGAAGACACTGTTAGATGGTGTTCAAAGCATAGGCTTTGAACTCAGACAGAACTGAGCCTGAATCTTTGCACTGATCCTTATTATTAATAGCTGCATGACCCTGGGAAATTTGAAACTCCCTGGGCCTCAGTTTTTACATCCATAAAATGGTGACCTAACAATATATACTACATGGGAATATCTTGAGGATTAATTGAAAATGCATGCAAAGCTGTTTGCAAAAGGCCTGGAAAGAAGTATGGTCTTGGTGTTATTATGAGAAGGTTGTAATCTACTGCCACTTTAGTTTTGCCAGTTTATTAGGATTCTTTGTTTTGTCATCTGTACAAATAGGATGAACAAACTCTGGGAGATAGTAAAGGACAGGGAAATCTGGTATGCTGCAGTCGTGGGGTCGCAAAGAGTTGGACATGGCTGAGCGACTGAACAGCAAGTAGGGTAATAAGAGGGTGCCAGAAGAAAGAAAGTAAGAGGAGACCCAGCGGCTGGGCACCTAGAGAAACACTAGAAACAACTCGCCCACTTTAGGAATATTTCTAGTGGGATGTCCGGCCCTAGGAATTTCTGCAGTAAATTCTACAAGATTCATGATAATTGTCATAGAAGTCTAGTTTTGTTTCTGGAAATGTAAAGGAGAGAGAGGAGGATAACTGAAGTATGAGCTCATGAGAGGACATATAATCACCATTAAAACAAAAACAGTTCTCTTGCTTTCTCCAAACAAGTAGAGAAAGATAATAAATGATATTTGATTGAAAGGATACTTTTAATATCTTTGACCATGAAGTGGGGGAATGGGGAACAATTGAGGGGAAGTAGCCAACCAGGGACCTCCAGAAATTTCCCCTTCTTTTCCTTTGGAGGACAGCCCATGGGGCTGCAGCAACCTCATATCAGCTACTCTAAGACAATGAATGGCGGGCAGCATAGGCAGTTTGCCAAGAGGCCAAAGTAAGGAGGGTGAAACTAGAGGATCCCTGGGTACCATTGCTGAGAGAAAGGCCAAACTCAGATGAGAGGTTATGATCTAGATTGAGAGAAAGTGCAAGTCTTCCACTATTGGAGAGTCCAAAATGGATGCCATATGGAGTCCGCTTAATTTTTTTAATGGATTTTATTATGAATATTTTTGACATGCCCACAAGTTCAGAGTACGATGTTACCTATAACCCAGTTTCAATAGCTACCTTTTTCCACATGTGCTTCATTTTTTACCCTCTTTTAATCTTTATAATAATCCATTTATCCACATTGTTTTTACACAGTACAATCTTAAGTATCTACTGGATGTAGCAATTATTAATTAAGAATATTCAGTCTTGCATTACCACTTTAAAGAACTACAAAACTAAATTGAAAACATTAAAGATAGATTTGATCCCTGGGTCAAGAAGATCCCTTGGAGGAGGGATGGCAACCCAATCCAGTATTCTTGCCTGAAGAATTCTATGGACAGAGGACCCTAGTTGGCTAAAGTCCATAGGGTTGAAAAGAGTGGGACATGACTGAAGTACTCTGCATATAAAGTTAAATAAGCAGGATGACAAGGTACAGCTTTGATGTACTCCTTTCCCAATTTTGAACCAGTCAGTTGTTCCATGTCTGGTTTTGTTGCTTCTTGGCCTGCATACAGGTTTCTCAGCAGACTAGTAAGATGGTTTGGTACTCCCATCTCTGGAAGAACTTTTCACAGTTTATTCTGATCCATAAAATCAAAGGCTCTAGCATAGTTAATGAAGCAGAGTAGATATTTTTCTGGAACTCCCTTGCTTTCTACATGATCCAATGGATGTTGGCAATTTGATCTCTGATTCCTCTGCCTCTTTGAAACCCAGCTTGTACATCTGTAATTTCTAGGCTCACGTACTGCTGAAGCCTAGCTTGGAGGATTTTGAGCATAAACTTTCTAGCATGTGAAATGTGTGTGTGTGTGTGTGTGTGTGTCAGTTGCTCAGTCATGTTCGACTCTTTGTGATCCCACGGACTGTAGCCCGCCAGGCTTCTCTGTCTATGGGATTCTCCAGACAAGAATACTGGAGTGGATTACCATTCCTTTCTCCAGAGGAATTTCCCAACCCAGGGATCAAAGCCTGGTCTCTTGCATCACAGGCAGGTTCTTTACCATTTGAGCTACAGGGAAGTCCTAAAAGGATTGGCAGTGATGGGATTCAAACACACACTCCCAAAGAGACTAGAGCCTTAATCCAGCGCCTTAGACCTCTCAGCCATGAATACAATTATATGGTAGTTTGAACATTCTTTGGCATTGCCCTTCTTTGGGATTGGAATGAAAACTGACCTTTTTTGGTTCTGTAGCCACTGCTAAGTTTTCCAAATTTGCTGACATACTGAGTGCAGCACTTTAACAGCATCGTCCTGTAGGATTTTAAAAGCACAGCTTGAATTCCATCACCTCCACAAGCTTTGTTTATAGTAATGCTTCCTAAGGCCCACTTAACTTCATACTCTAGGGTGTCTGGCTCTAGGTGAGTGACCACATCATCATGGTTATCCAGGTCATTAAGATCTGTTTTGTATAATTCTTCTGTGTATTCTTGCCACCTTTTTTAAATCTCATCTGTTTCTGTTAGGTCCTTATCGTTTCTGTCCTTTATTGTGCCCATCCTTGCATAAAATGTTCCTTTGATATCTCTAATTTTCTTGACAAGAATGCTAGTTTTTATCTTTCTATTGTTTTCCTCTATTTCTTTGCACTGTTCACTGAAGAAAGTCTTCTTATCCCTCTTTCTTGTTATCTGGAACTCTGCATTCAGTTGGGTACATCTTTCCCTTGCCTTTTTTCTTCTCTTCTTTCCTCATCTATCTGAGTCTTCAGTCATTTTGCCTTCTTGAATTTCTTTTTCTTTGGAATGGTTTTAGTAGTTGCCTCCTGTACAACATTAGAAACTTCTATCCACAGTTCTTCAAGCACTCTATCTACCTTATCTAATCCCTTGAGTCTATTCATCATCTCTACCATATGATCATAAGGAATTTTAGTTAGGGCATACCTGAATGGGCTAGTGGTTTTCCCTACTTTCTTCAATTTAGGCCTGAATTTTGCAATCAGGAGCTCATGGTCTGAGCCACAGTCAACTCCAGGTCTTGTTTTTGCTGATTACACTGAGCTTCTCCATCTTCAGCTGCAAAGAATATAATCAATCTGATTTCTGTATTGACCATATGATGATGTCCAAGTATAAAGTCATCTCTTGGGTTGTTGGGAAATGGTGTTTACTTCAACCAGCATGTTCTCTTGACAAAACTCTATGGGCCTTTGCCCTGCTTCATTTTGTACCCCAATGCCAAACTTGTCTATTATTCTGGATATCGCTTGACTTCCTACTTTTACATTGCAACACCCTATGATGAAAAGGACATCCTTTTTTGGTGTTAGTTCTAGATAGAGTTGTAGGTTGTCATAGAATTAGTCAAATTCAGCTTCTTCAACATCAATGGTTGGGGCATAGACTTGGATTACTGTGATATTGAGTGGTTTGCCTTGGAAACGAATCCAGATCATTCTGTCATTTTTGAGGTTCCACTCAAGTACTGCATTTCAAATTTTTTTGTTGACTTTGAGGTCTACTCCATTTCTCCTAAGGGATTCTTGCCCACAGTAGTAGATATTATGGTCATTTGAATTAAACTCACCTACTCCCATCCATTTTAGTTCACTAACTCCTAAGATGTTGATGTTCACTCTTGCCATCTCCTGCTTGACCACATCCAATGTATTTTGATTCGTGGACCTAAAATTCCAGGTTCCTATGCAATAATATTCTTTACAGCATCAGACTTTACTTTCACCACCAGACACGTCCACAACTGCGTGTCATTTCCACTTTGGCCCCACCACTTCACTCTTTCTGGAGCTATTAGTAATTGTCCTCTGATCTTCCTCAGTAGCATACTGAACACATTTCCACCTGTGGACCTGATCTTCCAATGTCATATCATTTTGCCTCTTCATACTGTTCATGGGGTTCTCTAGGCAAGAATACTGGAGTGGGTTGCCATTTCCTCCTCCAGTGAACCATGTTTTGTTAGAACTCTTCACTATGACCTGTCTGTCTTGGGTGGTTGTGCATGGCATGGGTCATAGCTTCACTGAGTTATGCAAGCCCCTTTGCTATGACAAGACATGATCCATGAAGGAAATGAAAAATTGTATAAGCTCAATATAAGCACAAGAAATACCCGCACATATTCCTATTACAGTAAGACATTTTTTTTTCATTTTATTTTATTTTTTTATTTATTTATTTTTTTAATTTTATTTTATTTTTAAACTTTACATAACTGTATTAGTTTTGCCAAATATCAAAATGAATCCGCCACAGGTATACATGTGTTCCCCATCCTGAACCCTCCTCCCTCCTCCCTCCCCATTCCATCCCTCTGGGTCTTATGGACAGTAAGACATTTTTGTAATTTGGCTATCCAAGTAAAGATCTGCATGGAAGGAAGAAAATGCCATGCTGCTTGAGTTTACTCTGATTTTTTACAGGCGAGGTGTGTTGGCACAACCAGGAATTGGTATAACCTTCACATACTGTACCTCTATACAGAACCATTTCATTCTTCCTGTATCTTCCCTGAGTGAAGTTTAGTAACAGACAAAGTCAAAAGATATACTCCTTTTGAAAAAAGTCTGGACAGGGAAAAAGGGAAAAATTAGGAATAGTTGTCATTGAAGTTGAATGGCATCTTTGACATCTCAGATTTAGCCAAATGTCATTAGGTTGGATTTGGATAGCTGAATACTGCTGATATTTGTGCCCTTCAGCAAATTCTATATTTGATTCTCTCATCCCAAGGGCTTTTTTTTTTTCTTTTTTTTTTTTTTAATTTTATTTTATTTTTAAACTTTACATAACTGTATTAGATTTGCCAAATATCAAAATGAATCCGCCACAGGTTTACATGTGTTCCCCATCCTGAACCCTCCTCCCTCCTCCCTCCCCATTCCATCCCTCTGGGTCGTCCCAGTGCACCAGCCCCAAGCATCCAGTATCGTGCATTGAACCTGGACTGGCAACTCATTTCATACATGATATTTTACATGTTTCAATGCCATTCTCCCAAATCTTCCCACCCTCTCCCTCTCCCACAGAGTCCATAAGACTGTTCTATGCATCAGTGTCTCTTTTGCTGTCTCGTACACCCAAGGGCTTTTGTAAAACAGCATCATATCAGGAATAGAACTGCAGTCAGCCTCCTAGTCATTATGATGGAATAAATGGTAATACATATAACACCCAGCAATGAAAAGGCCTGTGAGTGGAGGGGAAGGACGGGGTGCAATTACTTTTTTCACAATTTATCCATTGCCTCTGACTGTATGTTCTGGCTGAACTTTTATTTTTTATTCCTTATAAAATTTCAGAAGTTAACTTTATTTTTCAGATATTAAGCATATTCATGAACGTTTGGAGTTATATAATTCTTATTTTCATAGGAGCTCAGATATAAGCATATAAATATATCAATAAATACATATATATAGAAAGAGTGGTAATAAAATCTGTTTTTTTTTAAAATGTCTGTCAATTATGAGTCTTTATTTATTAGCAATTATGAGTCTTTATTTATTACTGCATTTACAAAATACTGTTCATTGTTCTTTAAAAAGATGCAGAACAGACTATGACCAATACAGAGAATGTTTAAGGGTAGTAGTGTCAGATCAATACCAAAAGAACTGTTTTATAACTACAGTTTGTCTGTGATGGGATAGACTTGGCTCTGCTTCTTCCTGGGTTCTTCTGCCTTATGTACCAAGGTACCCAAGCTAGAAATTTGGGTATCATTCATTACTACTCTCATTATCTACCCATAGTACCTGCACATTACCGCCAAATTCTTATTATTTAACCGCTAAGTAGTGATGGAATCTATTGTTATCTGGCCTCCCTCATTGTCCTCTTTGTCAAGTCCCTCCTCCCAGCTTTCTCATGGTCTCCCAGATTCCGTTCTCATCCTCTTCTAACCCATCACCCACATTGCTGCTCTTTGGTGCTCGTTAGAAATCGCAGATTTGACTTATTCTGTATGCATGCTAAGTCGCTTCAGTCGTGTCCAACTCTTTGAGACCCTATGGACCTTAGCCCACCAGCTTCCTCCATTCATGGGATGTCTCTCCCTCAAAAATCATCAGTGATTCCTTTCATCTTCAGAATAAAATCCTAACTCATCAGCTTGGGATAGACTTTCCCACTGTAGTTCTTGTCCTATCTGTCAACATTCCTTCACCCACAATCTATACTCCAGCCACCCTGGACACCTGTAACATGACTCACATGCTTGCTGAATATTGAGTACTTCTGCCCTCTTCCAGCTATCTGAATTGTCTCCACTCACTCCTCTACTATCCCTCTTTGTTGTCAGACTCACTTCAAGAGCCAACACACTCTCATATTCCCTCAGAAGCCTTTTTGAATCCACCTCCATCCCAGCTTATTCCCTTTTTACACTGCCTGGAAACTTGTACATATACCTTTTACTGCCTTCATCACATTTGATTGTAATTGTCTGTCTACATATGTGGCTCTTTGTGTTATGTTGGATCAAGATCGCTATTGCTAGTGAACTCCAAATAGATGATCTATGACACATCTCAAGAATACGGAATAAGAGAATTAAGAATCAAGTAAGAGGGCAAAAAAGACCGAAGTCTTCCCTACTTTTGCGTGTCTGAATTTCTCTGATCCCAAGACCCCATAAGATACCCCATAAGTAAATAATCAGAAATAATATGTTATTACATTCTGAAAGAGATGGGAATACCAGACCACCTGACCTGCCTCTTGAGAAATCTGTATGCAGGTCAGGAAGCAACAGTTAGAACTGGACATGGAACAACAGACTGGTTCCAAATAGGAAAAGGAGTACGTCAAGGCTGTATATTATCACCTTGCTTATTTAACTTATATGCAGAGCACATCATGAGAAACGCTGGACTGGAAGAAACACAAGCTGGAATCAAGATTGCTGGGAGAAATATCAATAACCTCAGATATGCAGATGACACCACCCTTATGGCAGAAAGTGACGAGGAACTAAAAAGCCTCTTGATGAAAGTGAAAGTGGAGAGTGAAAAAGTTGGCTTAAAGTTCAACATTCAGAAAACGAAGATCATGGCATCCGGTCCCATCACTTCAAATAGATGGGGAAACAGTGGAAACAGTGTCAGACTTTATTTTGGGGGGCTCCAAAATCACTGCACATGGTGATTGCAGCCATGAAATTAAAAGACACTTACTCCTTGGAAGGAAAGTTATGACCAACCTAGATAGCATATTCAAAAGCAGAGACATTACTTTGCCAACAAAGGTCCGTCTAGTCAAGGCTATGGTTTTTCCTGTGGTCATGTATGGATGTGAGAGTTGGACTGTGAAGAAGGCTGAGCACCAAAGAATTGATGCTTTTGAACTGTGGTGTTGGAGAAGACTCTTGAGAGTCCCTTGGGCTGCAAGGAGATCCAACCAGTCCATTCTGAAGGAGATCAGCCCTGGGATTTCTTTGGAAGGAATGATGCTGAAGCTGAAACTCCAGTACTTTGGCCACCTCATGCGAAGGATTGACTCATTGGAAAAGACTCTGATGCTGGGAGGGATTGGGGGCAGGAGGAGAAGGGGACAACAAAGGATGAGATGGCTGGATGGCATCACTGACTTGATGGATGTGAGTCTCAGTGAACTCCAGGAGTTGGTGATAGACAGGGAGGCATGGCGTGCTGCAATTCATGGGGTCGCAAAGAGTCAGACATGATTGAGTGACTAAACTGAACAGTATTATCAAAGAAAGTTGAATTTTTAATGCCTTTGAAATTTATTATTCAGCAATATAATTTGTATGATATATATTGACCATGTTACTGTTTTTCCCATGCAACACTTCTGCCCGACTATGTGTGTGAGGGAAACATTTCCTCATGACATCCCTGGCCAAGGTAACTAGAAAAATCCAGTCCCACCTTATTCTACCTATATTAATTCTACTGGGGACTTGTTATTATAACATGTTATATTTGAATATGGTTTTCAAAAAAAAAGATGGTTCTAATTAAACTCTGCTGCTGCTGCTGCTGCTAAGTTGCTTCAGTTGTGTCCGACTCTGTGCGACCCCAGAGACGGCAGCCCACGAGGCCCTCCCCTGTCCCTGGGACTCTCCAGGCAAGAGCACTGGAGTGGGTTGCCATTTCCTTCTCCAATGCATGAAAGTGAAAAGTGAAAGTGAAGTCTCTCAGTCATGTCCGACTCTTTGCGACCCCATGGACTGCAGCCTACCAGGCTCCTCTGTCCATGGGATTTTCCAGGCAAGAGTACTTAAGTGGGGTGCCATCGCCTTCTCTAAATTAAACTCTACTATTTACAATTGTGATACACTGTAAAAGTTGCCTAATGTTCTTGAATATGATTGTCCTCAACCAAAAATGAGGCTTCCTGCTGTCTCAGACTGTAAAGAATCGCCTGCAATGCAAGAGACCTGGGTTTGATCCCTGGATTGAGGAGATCCCCTGGAGAAGGGAATGGCAACCCACTTCAGTATTCTTGCCTGGAGAATTCCATGGCCACAGGAGACTGGCAGGATACAGTCCATGGGATCACAAAGAGTTGGACACAACAACAACCAAACTGGTTGTTGTTAAGGATTAAACAAGATAATGTATAGAAAGTGCTTCCCAAAGAACTTGGTACATAGGAAGCATTCACAAAAATATTATTGTTGTTATCATTATAAAAGAGGAAAACTAAGAAAAATCACTTCCAAGATGTTAGCTCCTCATGCTCACAGGAAGGCAGAAAGGACAATGGTTTTTGATGAATCTTTTGAAAAATGACACTTCAGCTCCATGACTGAGCACACCCTGTAGTCTGCCAGTTGGATGCAGATTTAGAATTTTCCTCCAATGGTCTTGGTGGTATTGACATCATCAGTATTGGAATCTAGGTCTCCAAAGGGTCAGACAATTCTGAGACTCACTGAGCAGCATCCTCTTAAAAGGCGGTGACCAAAGTGGAGGAACATGGAAAAGGAAGGAGAGAGAGAAGGAAGCTGCTGAGGCTTCCAACCCCCTGAGAGATAAAGATGATGGGATCTCAGCCATACCCTTAAATAATAAAGAGTGATGGCAGAGAAAAGCTGACAGTTTGTGTCATGTGACATGTGACTTTTCTTGTGACCCAGAAACTAGATTTGTTTCTAAATGGGAAGAGCTTGCGTGGTGACATCAGGAGCAGTTTCTGATGCAGCAAGTAGCTCACATCCCCCTCAGTGGCCAGTGGCCAGAGGGAAAGAAATTATTCAGAGAACTGGAGTCCTGTCTTGAATACTAAATTGATAATACATTATTAAACTTTCCTTGAGCCATTCACCATACCCTTTCTGGCACAGAAATTTCCCTTGTTCAAAAAAAAAAAAAAAAAGCAGTCTCTGAGGTTTTGAATTTGCCAAACAAATTAAAGTCTTCCTAGATAAGAAGTTGCTTTCACTTTATTGAAGAATTCACCAAATTCTGTTAGAGTTGTTTGCAAGGTGTTTTTTTTTTTTTTTTTACATAATGAATTTACCTAATACATTTTCAATATAGGTCAGTATCTTTGATCATCAAAATGCACACATTCTTCGCCTCTGCAGTCCCTCTGTGGGGGTTCCAGATTGGGAAAAGCAGGCCCCAGTGCGCATGATGTCCATATGTGAGTGGTCATGACATTCGTTATCACTGCAACAAGTTGAAAGCAACCTGAACATCAATGAAAAGGAGAAATTAAAACAGGAATATCAAGTTACAGAATGTCTCATAAGCTATTATAGAGAATAAACAGGAGTTGTATGTATTGCCCTGAGATATGTCCAAATATATAATTTAAGAGGAAAAATGCAAATTTCAGAGTAATATATAAGTGCTTGTATGAGCAAAGGAAAGGGTATAAACAGTGCCCCCAAGCTGCTAATATTGAGTATTTAAGGAGGTGTATGATAATTAACAAGTGAAGCAGATTCTTTATTTATTCAAACTAGAATAAATGAAGTTAGGCAAGGTTACTTCAGGACTAAAAAGTAGGGAAGGCAGGATACAAATTTTTTGACTGTACTTTGAGTCAATGCATAGTACATGTGATTTCATTTAATCCCTACAATTCAGTGAAATAAATATTAGTAGTCCCATTTTACAGGTGAGATGAAGAAACTGAAGCTCAGATAGACTAGATGATTTGTTTTAACATAAATAGTAAGAAGTAGAACAAAGAATTTAACCTGAGTCTGTCTGTCTTTGAAGGCTATTTCTTTCCACAAGCCCAATTTTAAAAGTAATTTCTTTGAAAAGTATAGATTTCTTTCTACATGGCTTTTATAGGTATAAATAAAGAATATTCATTTCTAGTTTGTTAAATGTCTTACATATCTGAAGAAGAAATTCACTAAAACTAACAATTTTATGTTTAGATTTTTCTTACTAGCTTGTCATGAATCTTCCTGTATATATCTAATGATGAAATTGCATTAACTGATTATTTTTTACTATACAATTTCATTGTTAGTTGTATAGAGGAAGGTTCCTGACAAGGTAGTGAGAAAAATTTGGACATAATTCATGCCTAACTAATGCCTTGAGAACCCACAGTGGGAAGAAGGAATGATATGATCTTTTGTTCTTTGTTCTTTGTCTTCCACTTCCCCATTTTATCTGTTGGACAGCCTGAGGTCCGAGCAGGGAAGGTCAGTTGAAGAGCAGACTTTCAGGTCCCTGGTGCCACAGTAAACCTTTCTTGACCAACCTTGACTGTCTAGGTTGTTCACTCCATAGCTCTTACTTCTGAGTACTCTCCCCTGACTGCCTAGGTTGCTCACTCCATGCTCTTACTTCTGAGTACTCTCCCCCGTGCGTGTATGCACACTCAGTCATGTCCAACTCTTGGCGACCCCATGGACTGTAGCCCGCAGGTCTCCTCTGTCCATGGAATTCTTCAGGCAAGAATGCTAGAGTGGATTGCCTTTTCCTTCTCCAGGGGATCTTTCTGACCCAGGGATTGAACTCGTGTCTTTTGTATCTCCTGTTTTGGCAGGCAGGTTCTTTACCAGCCGAGCCATTGGGGGAAGCAATGTGAAAATCCCTGTCATGTCTGACTTTTTGCAACCCCATGGACTATACAGTCCATGGAATTCTCCAGGCCAGAATACTGGAGTAGGTAACTGTTCCCTTCCCCAGGGGATCTTCCCAACCCAGGGATTGAGCCCAGATCTCCCACATTGTGCACAGATTCTTTACCAGCTGAGCCACCAGTGAAGTCCAAGAATACTGGAGTGGGTAGCCTACCCCTTCTCCAGGGGATCTTACCAACCCAGAAATTGAACCGGGGTCTCCTGCATTGCAGGCAGATTCTTTACCAGCTGAGCTACCAGAGAAGCCTTCTTGCAAGGTAATTCAAGCCCAGGGAGTTTCCATAGGACCCCCTTGGTCATAGGACACTCATTCATCCTTGCCAGACCACTGGGTGGTAGCATAGCTGGCCCTCTGCTATCGTTCTCTCTCCTGATCTCACCACTGTGCATGGTAACAGCTGGTCTCCAGCTTCCTGAATTCTAGGAGGAGAGCAGGCATCAGTCATGAGTTTCATATACAATCTCAAAGACACCTTTCGTGGACCCTCCAAGACCCTTTCACCGCATCTCTTTCCTTCTGCCCTGCAGCCTTCTGTACTTCCAAAATATCCAGTGAGTCAGTGAGAGACCTTTTTCCACTTCCCACAACACCCTCAGTCTCTATGAGTATTTCTCTTGGGTCCTCATTAGTTGATCTGGAGGAAGGCAACTGGAAAAGGAAAGTAAATGGATGAGAGATATCACTGTCTACCTTGCTAGTCTAAAAACCTTCTTTTAGTGAATCTCTAAGTCATCCATTTGAATATCTGCATGTGTCTCATATTCACTGCTGGCCATTGCTGGAGAGATGCTGCTTCCCTTGAGCATCTTTTGGCAAGACGTTTCTATTTCCTGTCTTTAAAGTGAGGAGTTACTTCTCATCTATCGTTCTTAGCTTTGGGGTTTGAGCCAAACATTCCAGGATACTGGGGAAAGTTCCACTCAGCATCCTGTTATCTAAGAAAAAATGCCTTTCTTTAGCTCAAGAATTCGTCAAAAAAATTGAATTTCAAATCCTTCAAAAGAGAGAGCCAAGTCATAAAATCATAGACATTTTAGAGCTTAAAGAGATCTTCGAAGTAACTACCTTTTCATTATGAAGAAAATACGTTCCAGAAAGAGCAATTGACTTACCCAAGGTCATGGCTACAAGAGGTAGTTAAGGGTAATGATGGATCTACCTATAGAGTCCTCACTTGATAAAGGCAGAGATAGTGGAAAGTACTTTTTTCTTCATTATGTTGCTTCTCTATCATTATCATCCTAAATTTATCATTGGGGGCATACTGGAAAAAATTTATGACTGAATGATGTTTTGAGATACCAAAATTATAGTAAAACATATTCATCTGGAACATAATGAAAAGAACCTGAAGCAATGGGAATTCTTACACATTCTTTATTTTGCTTTTATAAGGAAAGAGTAAGTGACATGTAAATAAATATCAAGGTCTTATCCAAAAAAGAAATGTTCAAGGTATGTCATTTCTTGATGAATTGGGTTAATGCAATTTCTATTTAAAAATTGAAATCATAAGCCTTCATATTTCTATAGTTTTTGCTACTTACAAAGAGCTTTTTACATACATCATCTGAAATTCCACACTGAGAAGTAAGGTTATATTAATGACCTCGAAGCACCGTGAGTGCCTTTTGAATTATTAAAGCAAGATGGAATTTTGTTCTGAGTAAATTAGCATTAAGTATGTTATTTGAAATAATCCTTCCACATACGATATTAGTGGATAAAAATTCTCAGCTAACTAGAATGTTCCAACAACTAAAGGACTTAACTTTCCCAGCCATTTTGAACATTGAACTGCTAATCTGATGCCTGGAGAAGAAAATGGCAACCTGCTCAATTATTCTTCCCTGGAAAATTCTGTGGACAGAGACACCTGGAGGGCTACAGTCCATGGGGTCACAAAGAGTCAGACACCACTGAGCATGCATGCATTCACACACACATTCTGATGTCCTTATGATGGGCAGACACTGTTGCCTAAGGCAAAGTCCTCAAGTCTTTTCTTCTCCAATAGGTATCAAAACCCTTAAATTATATTCTAGAAATTTATCCTAAGAAAATAATTCGGCAAGCAATAAAGATGCCTTGTTAAGATATTCAGTGCTATACTATCTTATTATTTTCAATATTAGGGAAAAAAACATCAATATCTAATAAAATGGTAATGGGCTAAAAGATGTTACATGACAATGAAATGGAATTCTATACAGTCAGCAAAACTGAGGTGTGGAAGGTTATTTAGTGATATCTGGATGTGCTAATGTTATTTTGTTTAGTGAAAGATTTAGGCCTAAATGCATATGGCAAAATTACAGTTGTGTTTTAAAGTTATTTATCTATAAGTTCATGTGTGCCAGCAAGAATACTGCTGAGAAATGAACACCTTTGGCTTCCTGCCTCTAAGAGTCTGTTTGTATGAGCTGATGAGACAGATCCGATAATGCATGAGATCTTTAGGCTTTGGACTGAGGGGAAGCTGGCGATGGAGATACCCAAGAAGATGAGATTAGGATAATTTCAATGACATGGACTCTATTCCAAAACCCAGCCAGAGAGTCTGGTTTTGAGACTCAACTGAGAAAAAAATTAAGAAGAGAAGCTGAAGGCTATGTTGGTAAACATCAGCAGCCTCTGAGTACTCAGTGATGTCTCTTCAAGACATCAGCTAGGTAACAAAGTTTCAGAGGTGTGGGAGGAAGCCATCAGCCCACCCTGGCCCCAACCTCCGACTCAGTTCTGGGTGGCACCAGCAGAGGAGTCATCACAGGGAGGGCAGCCACTTCACGGGTGGAGAAGAGGCTGGAGCAGAAGAGTGGTGAGTTCCCAAGCATATGTGAGATACATCATCACCCATCATCCCCGGAAATACTATGACATGCCCTGAGGCAGAGCTGTGGTTCAGGCTGAGTAGGTGAGGGCTGGGATTTATCACAGTTTGTGTCTTAATCTGAGGCAGCACTATTGACCTCTGAGGCCAGAGCATTCTTTGTTCTCAGGGGCCATCTGTGCATATAGGACGGATAGCAACAGTCCTGACCGCTATCCGCTAGATGGCAATAGTCACCTCTCGACTTGTGACCAAAAATATTCCCAGATATTGTCAAATGTCCGCTGGAGGCAAAATCCACCCAGGCAGAGAACCCCTAATCTAATGTACCTGCAGCTGCAATCACAGATTGGTGAGAATTGCTGCATGAAGACCGCTAACATTTGTTTAGTCTTTACAGTGCCCTGGGCCCTCTCCTAAGTGCTTCCAGTCTTAAACTTATGGTTCATTCACAGCTGCATAAGGTGGGTT
Organism: Bubalus bubalis; assembly: GCF_019923935.1. Classification (NCBI taxonomy): domain Eukaryota; kingdom Metazoa; phylum Chordata; class Mammalia; order Artiodactyla; family Bovidae; genus Bubalus; species Bubalus bubalis. The sequence continues at coordinate 4,156,043 of NC_059162.1, read as the reverse complement.
CCATACTTTATTTTACTGATGAGGAGACTGAAAGCAGAGGAGATAAGTAACTCTGCCACGCTCACACACTGATACTGCAGAGCTGATTGGAATGCACGTATTCTGGCTTCTGAGATCTTCCAACAATATATTAACAATCGTGGACTTTCTGTGTGACTACCATCTTTCCTTCTCATTGTGGCTTCTTGTTGCTGTCACTGTTCTTTTTAAATACTTTCCAATACAAGAAATCACCTGATTAATTACTGATTAAGCGAGCAGTTCAATAAGACCCAGTGTTGCAGGATTCCTTCCCTGAGCCCAGCTGGGTGATGAGCATATCCGAGCAAGGCCCCCATGGATCTACTGGTCCGTGATTCCGAGAAAGGATCAAGATAGCCAACATGATGTTTTAAATATTTATTTATTTGTTAGGCTGTGTTGAGTCTTAGCTGCAGCACATGGGGGTTTCATTGTGTCATATGGTATCTTTCATTGGGGCACATGGACTCTCTAGTTGTGGTACGCAGACTTAGCTGCTGCTCTGTGACATGTGGAATCCTGGGTCCCTGATCACAGATCAAACCCAGGTCCCTCGCATGGTGTAGGGAAAGAGCAAATTAGCCGAGATGGTGTCTTCAGGCTCTCTTGCCCCATGTTTTGTAAATAATGACTATGTAACGACTGAGATCATTTATAGCACTGTGCATGCACGTCAGGAGGTCTTGCTTGGTCACGGGTTGTGTGCAGTATGGGTATACGCACTCCACCTAGAAAGCAGTGGCGTTTACTGCTGCATCACGGCTGTGTCCATTGGGTCAGCCACTAGAGGAGAGACTAGAGCGTGTCTTCTGCTGAGACTGCTGTGCCAGCCAGGAGAGAATGCTGTTATGGCCACTGTGGCAGCCAGGAGAGAGGTTGTGTTGTATCGGGTTATGCTATGGCTGCTGCTACGGCTTCTGCATCAGCTGCTGCTGCTGCTGCTAAGTCGTTTCAGTCGTGTCTGACTCTGTGCGACCCCAGAGACGACAGCCCACCAGGCTCCCCCGTCCCTGGGATTCTCCAGGCAAGAACACTGGAGTGGGTTGCCATTTCCTTCCCCATCTGCATCAGCTAGGACGGAATAAACGTGTCTGTAGTACCTGCGGCTCCTTGAGTCCCCTACCAGCCTCTCAGCTCACACCTGCCTACGCTGGGTTCACCGAACAGTGTGCACAATGAGATACAACAAGACAACTGGTTTCACAAACAGGATGAAGAGCAATACAGGTGGCAAAGCATATTCTTAACCAGTGGACCACCAGGGAAGTCCTGGCCAATACGATTTTAAGCTAAGACTGAGAAACAGCAGGATGAGAGACTTGACAGACTATGAGCCCTCGTGGTTTGCTAAATTGTCCTCCCCTCTCTCCTCATTGCCTGGTGCAAGGGTTACTACCCAATCTGAGCTCCTGGCCCACTACCTACAGGCACCCCCCTTCAGGAGCCACTGAGCTCTCTGGTGGACCCTGGTGCTGTTCCTGGGTAGAGGGCTGGTGGGGTGTGGGTGCCCTGGCTGGAGGCCGAGGCCCCAAGAAACAGAGGGCTGAGGCCTATGGGCTGGGGTCTGCATCCTGTGTATTCAGTCTGGCTGAGGCCGGTGTTTGGGTAGTGATTCTCACTACCCAAATAATTCTGGGGCTCTCAGCGGAGCATTTATTTAGCAGAGCCTATCTGTCAGTCACTGCTGATGCTCACTCCTTAATGGCACTTCCCTTGTCATTTGCCTGGTGTCGTTTTTATCTTAAGTGAATTTAACAATGGTGAAAGGTGCCGGTTGGAGATCCCCAGAGAGGAGCTTTGCCAGAAGAGCAGTTGGAGTGAAAATTTCTCCCATCAAATCACCTCCGCTGCCCCACTCCAGGAGGTAAGTAACCCCCTGACTGCAGGGTACCCCAGAGGCCCGGCTGAGCCAGCTCAGCTGGCATCCTTAAGGGAAGCTAGCTGCGTGAAGCACTACAAAACAGGGAGGCATCTTCCATTTGCTTTTTCCTTCATTTCCACACCCAGGAGTGTTTCAGTTGGAATTTAATCTCTGTTTCCAGTTCATTTACACTTAACTTGTCACAGGATTCTTTCCAAAAAGCCATTTTGTGCCCGAGAGAACTAGTGAGCTTCTAAAACATATATCCACCTTAAAAAAATTTTTTTTAAATTTCCCGGGTTCAAAGCCATGTCTAAGATACACATGAATGTGAGACAGTTTTAAATTTCAAATCCAGTTAAGTTTCTAAGAGTGGCTCTGGGAAGCAGCCCTAGATGGGCTAGATGCAAATGAATAGATTCATTGAATTGCTAGATGCAATTCAATGAATGAGAGGTGAAAGCAGGTATCATTTTTGTCCTCTTAGAGCTGGGAGTTGATCTTGGGGTGTGAAATGAGTGAGCAGGAGAGGGAAGCAACAGAGGAAGCAAGAAGAGAAAGAGAGAGGTTGAATAATAATTCTAGTTGCCTTGTCCGGCCTCTTACTATTTACTAGGCTCTGCACTAAGCATTTTGTATATAATTTCTTACAACAATTTGGGGGCAATGCTGAAGTTACCAGGAAAGAAGTTTCCCTATTTCATAGATGAATAAACTTAAGTGTAGAAATTAAGTAAAATTTTCAGTTCACACAAGTAGTAACTGAAGCATCCAAAACTGAATCCAGCTCCATCTGAATCCAAATTAGCAACCCTGAAATGGGGAGAAAATACACAGAAAGCAGAAGAAAGGGACAGTTTCATCCCCTTTGGGATGCCACTCTACGCTGGCAGTGGAGTGTAATACAATGCAGAGTCTCTTTTCCTGTTTCCATACTTATTGCCTCAGAAAGCATGATGGGATGGAGGGTAAGCCTGGCTGATTTCTGTCCTTCTTGTGTAGACTGTGCTTCCATGGAAAGAGCTTCCTTTCAGTTGCAGCGATAGGGCACTGGCTCCTACTCACCCAGAAAACTAAGCCGGAGGTAGAGCTGGAAAGGGCTGAGTGTTTTGTGCGTTAGTCACTCAGTCATGTCCAGCTCTTTTTGACCCCATGGACTGCAGCCCACCAGGCTCCTCTGTCCATGGGATTCTCCAGGCAAGAATACTGGAGTGGGTAGCCTTTTCCTTCTCCAGGTGGTCTTCCTGACCCAGGGATTGAACCCACACTTCCTGCACTGCAGGCAGATTCTTTACAGTCTGAGCCACCAGGGAAGAGCTAGGAAGGGCTGAGTGTTCTGACCTTTAGGTAAAATCTGACTTTACTCCAGAAGAGAACTGGAGACAATTTCCTAGGCACTGAGGCCAGTTATTTCTGGGGAAACTTGTATTTTTAAGACAAAAATTCCTTTATATGTCCTGGAGACTGAAAAAGAAGAAACAAGTGTGTGAGTGTTTGTGTGTGTGTTGGCGGAATATCTGTGGAAGCCACTGACAATCTCCAGCACTACCAGGATCTTAGTTGGCTTTTCCTGGTTGAACAGCACTTTGCTTGAAGCCTTCTGTCCCACTCCATTTAGTTCATGAAGTGCTGAGGACCTCTGATGGCAATACTGTTGTATTTGATATTAAACAAACCACAATGAGGAGAAAGCTATCACGTGTTTACTTTGGTGGTTTTCTCCAGCATCACTGCCTTTTGTGCGATTTACATAGATGGCCCTGGATCTTTCCTAGGGTAAAGGCATTCATAGGCTCCTGGGTACTTCTTTTTTTCATCTAGTATTTAAATATGCACTACACTCACTTTTATTTCAAGAAGGACATTTTACTAAATAAGTGTAGAACTCCCAAAAGAGATGAGAAAGTGCTAATATAGAGTGCTTAAGATATGACCACAAGCCCGGCCACTCTAGAGAAAAGTCTTGTACATTCATGCCTGAGGAAAGAGAAATTTGAGGGAATGGGAAAATGTGAAATGAAACCAAGACAGGGACTTTCCCTGCGTCCCCAAAGCTCATAAATTATCTTCAGATGCAAAGGCATGGAAGATGGCATGCCTCTATCCTCCTCCAGGAGCCGAGGCTGGCATTAGATGTTACCAAGGATTGAAAAGTTCAAAGAAGAAGGAAAGATGTCAGCTTCAAGAGGAGCAGCTATTTGAAACAACCTGGGATAGATGAGCCTTGATCAGCCTCCCTCTACTATTAGCTACCCAGGCATCTGTGGTCTACTGCACACAAGGCTATGTTTTACCAGCACTGTTTCATGTGGACACCTGTTTCCACTCATCAACTGCCACTCAAAAACCCCCAAAGGCCTCCCTTACCTGCACCCTGAGCTCCAAGCTTGCTCCCCCAGACTCAAAGTTCTTTTTCACTTCTACTCTCAACATTTCCTCAACGGTGCACACCAGCACTCCCTTCTATTAAAGCTGATATGTTTGTCACATAGGGTGATCCTCTGTCCTAGTTTGCCAATGGAAGGGGTTCCCAGGACACAGGATTGTTGGTGCTAGATCCAGGAAAGTCCTGGGCAAGCTGGGATGAGTATGTTACCCTCTTTAAGTCACCTTGGATGAGCAAATTTTGAGTTGTTCTGCTTCATACCTCTCATACTCCTCCTCTTGCTTGGAACACCACCTCTTTCTGTCTACCTACTAGAAACTTATTCATCTGCCAAGATCCATCTCAAATTCTAGCTCCTGGGTGAATCTTTCCCAGGTCCCTCTTCATGACAAACCATTTCTATTTTCTTTGAAACCTTGTAGCTCTGATTACATGGGTGATTCAAAGGAAAGCAGTAGAGTGGTCAGGAGCATGGATTCATGAGGTGGGTAGGTATGCGTTCTAAATCTGACGTGACAGTTGCTAATTGAATACAGTTATTTAACCTTTCTTTCTCAGTTTTCTCATGGTGTGTGTGTGTGTGTGTGTGTGTGTGTGTGTGTGCAATGATAATACCTAGCTCTTTGGGAAGTTGTGAAGCTTGCGTGAAATAATACACGTAGCACCTGCATCATAGGTGGTATGTTAATATATGTATAATGAATGTTACTACCTTTGGTTCCTTCATTCAATGAGTATTATTTGTTGCATGCCTTCTATGTATCCTATTCTGTTCCATGAAATGGACAATGTCCCCATTGCTTAGATGCTAGCGGGGAAGGAGGGGAGAGCATAAACTACAAACTATGGCCAGTGGTGTTAAGTGCTAGAAAAATAAGACAGAGAGGGGAGATAATGAGTGCTTTGTATCAGGGTGATAAGAGGGCCTCAAGCAAAGACTTGATGGAAGTGAGGGGTAGACCCATGCAGATATCTTGAGAAAAGAGGTATCCAGATGGAAGTGACAGCAACCAAGTATAAAGTACCAACAGTCCATCTTGGTGTTTTGGAGGCAACATGGCTGAGCAGAAGGGAAGAGGAGAGTGATAGCAAATGATATTAACAAGGTTATGAGGGAGGAACAGACCTGGAGAAACATAACTGAAGGGCTTTGGATTTTGCCCTGAATATGAAGGCATGACATTGAGCTATTTTGATCAGAGGAATGACACTTTTTGACTTCACATTTTAAGAATCATTCTTGCTGCTGGCATGAAGATAGACTGTAGGTCGACAAAGGTGGACCATAAGAAACCTCCCAGGAGACTGTTGCGGCTGGAAAGTGGATGAGAGAGGAAGGTGAGCTAGGTGGGTGGGACAGGTGAAGGTTATAAGAGTGCTAGATGCTGGCTATTTTGGGAAGTAGAGCCAATGCACTTGCCTATAGAGATCTGTTGGCCTCTATTCAGGAACAGCTCTCAGATTTTTGAAAAAAAGAATAGAGTTGCCATCAACTGGGATGAGGAAGACCAGGGACACCAGGTTGGGAATGAAGACCAGAAGCTGAGCTACACGGTAAAGTGTGTGGAACCCATTAAACATCAGGTGGGGATGCTGAGTTATGTTAACCAGGCAAGTCTTATTTACTCTCTTTCATGGTGATCTGGAATGGTTCAGGGGAGACTCTAAATTATTGGAGGGTAATTAACAGTCCTTCCTCAAATCTACCTGCTGCTGCTACTGCTGCTAAGTCACTTCAGTCATGTCCGACTCGGTGCAACCCCACAGACGGCAGCCCTCTAGCCTCCTCTGTTCCTGGGATTCTCCAGGCAAGAACACTGGAGTGGGTTGCCATTTCCTTCTCCAGTGCATGAAAGTGAAAAGTGAAAGTGAAGTCGCTCAGTTGTGCCTGACTCCTAGCGACCCCATCATAATTTCTCAGTTACAAATGGATTACATATCAGTGATTACACATTTGTGGCCTGCTATGTAATATACCAAGGGGCAATTTCATGATGGAGTTTCTCACTATTAATTGTCGAAGCAATTAACTCAGCTTCTAAAATTGTTCAGGTTTAGAGTTGGAGAGGAGCTTAGATATCTGAATTGGTTGGTATAATTTCAAGTTACAAAATAGTACCTAAAGAAAAAAAAGTATTAACTCCCACACCTAGTCCATCATGCATATGTGCATAAGTGTGGGGAAGGTCTCAGAGCTGAGATAGGCATTTAAATTTCACTCGAAAAAAATTCCATAACATCAGAGTAAAATAAACATTAGCAGAGACAACTGTGCAATATATTTTTTATTGGTTGAAAGTAAAAGATGTTTTCTGAAATGTTACAATTACCAGGTCAAGCCTTCAGAAATGAAGATACTAGTATCTACGAAGATATTAAATGAAATAGAGACCACAAGATAAAACTTATGCAAAATAAGGCATGGATGGGTTCATAGGCAACAACTTTTATATTTGACACAATTCTTTATTTTATATTATTACAATATATTTATTATAGTATTTCTAAACACACTTTGAAAAAGGAAAGTAGCAATCTCTAGTGTCTTGTAATTTAGATCAAATCTACCTGGGAATACTGTTTAACCAAAAGGTCAGATCCATCATTTTGTACATTCTTCTGAACCTCCTCCAGTTCGTAGAACAATACTAGGTGTAATAAATACCTGGTTTGAATTGGGTAGAGACAGCAGGAATTGAAGAGCAGGAACTTCGGATTTTATGAATATTTAAAAACAGAACCCTCATAACTCTAAGTCCTTTTTGTAAAAGAACTTGTTTCTCCATGTGGAAGCCTTTTGAAAGCACCTTGCACATTCTAGGGGCTTTCCTGGTGGCTCAAACCTTAAAGAATCTGCCTGCAATCCTTGGGTTTGGAAGATCCCCTGGAGAAGGGCTTGGCAACCCACTCCAGTATTCTTGCCTGGAGAATTCCATGGACAGAGGAACCTGGCAGACCAAGGGGTGCATATTCTACAGTCCCACGCGAGACCTTAGTGAGTGGCCAGGCAGGTGACACTTTGTGGTGGAGACATTTACTACATTTCCCAGAAACAAGAGAATAAAAGGCAGAAGATGAATGGCCTTTGCCTCTGAAACAGCTGCTGCTGCTCTTGCATCTGCATGGCCAGTTGATTTGGAGATTTGTGAAGAGAGCCTCTGAGCCCCAGGCTCCTGCCAAGTGAGTTTCCAGGATCATCCCATGGCAGGCGTTATCTTTCTGTGCCAGGTGCTGCAGAACAAATGCCCTGGAGCTAGAAGATGAAATACACTTTCTCCTAGAGGGAAATGCAGACACAACTTGGGTTCAACCCAGAAGATCAAGGTCATCTTGTTCTGGAAAGTGACTTGGAGCTAAGTCAACAGCACTCATCCAAGTAACGATTACTGAGGGAGGTGCCTAGAACTGCTGTTATTGAAAGACCCTGATAATAATGCCAACTCTCCAGTATTTGTGACAACATGCCTAGAGGTGGAGGTGGGCATCATGGCAGAAGTTGATACAAGCAGTACATCATCCAGAAATGGAAAATATTTCCCCTAGATGGTGAATAACGTTTGAGACCCTTCTGCCCTATTCAGTCCACCCTTGGCAGGTATGTTAGATACCAATTCATTTGCCATAGGCCAGTTTTCCCTTCCAAAATAAAGTGTTCTCTAACAAGATGTCTAGGATCAAATAAATTTGGAAAAGTCCAGGTTAACAAAATTAAATAGGTTTCTTTGTGCAGGATTTCTCTAAACTCTCAGTATGCTAACGTGCATTGAAATTTTCCAAAGAGGAACACATGCAGCAGTGTGGTGTTTTGTTTTTGTTTTTTTTTGTTTGTTTGTTTTTTGAGCACAAGGACCTGTTCCCCTAAAGCATCTGTGAAGGTGAGTGTTGCTCTCTTCTCACTTAGACAAATGCTTCCTTAGGCTAACATTTAAACAGTAGACATTCTCTGAGACCAAATGGTACCTGGGGAAGAAGCCAGGAAGATGCTGAGGATTCATTTTAAAAGTGCCACAGGAGATTTAAAAAAAAAAGAAAAAGGGACTTCCCCGGGGGGCCAGTGGTTTTTCAGACTTGGTTTTCCAGTGTAGCTGGTGCGGGTTCGATCCCCATGAGGGAGTTAAGATCCCACATGCCTTGATGCCAATAAAGTGAAAAACATCAAACAGAAGCAATGTTGTAACAAATTCAATAAAGACTTTACAAAATGGTCCGCATAAAAGAAACCTTAAAAAAAGAAAGAGAAGGAAAAGGAGGGAAAAATAACCAGCCCAGGGGCAGGAGCAGGAGGTTGATTCTCCTGCCTCAGTGGTTTTTCTGGCAGAAACATCCAGCCCCACCCTAAAGGCTTTACCTTCAGAAGCGGTGAGCCTGGCATTTGCTCTAAGAACTGGCAGGTGCTATCTCGTGTTAATGGGAGGGGAAAAAACAGGAATGAAGATCGGAGGATCCCGCTGAAGGCGCCACTTAAGGGAGATGGGCCTATCAGAATTTAACTACATAAAAAGCGCCATTTAAAATATTATCCTCAGAGAATCTTTGCTGCAAAACTTTTGTAGCTGATACCAGCTTTAATAAAGTTCTGGGGTAAACCCTTTTATGCAATCAGAGGACTTATAAGGGATTTCAGTCTAACCTCCTACTCTATCCATCAGTTCCATCCACATTTAGATATCCATATTATAAGAGTTGTCCTGTTGCCTTTGAACACCTCCAGTGATGAGCATCTCAACATCTTCTAATGCAGCTCATTCCATTGTCAATCAGCTCTAACAGTTGGGGTCCAGGACTATGAACATAATGAATAACACGATCAGAAGTTTGCTTCATTCTCAGCGCTTGCTGGTTTGTGAATACTGTGTACTAGGCTCTGCTGGTAAGTTATGTAGACTCTAAAATAAGCAACAATAAGGGAGGTATACTGATTCTGAACAATGCACAGAAAGAAGCACATAAATAAAGCAGCCCCAAATTAGTCTTTATAGTTTACTCTTCGGGGAAAAGAGCCATTCTGTGGATGTACCTTTTTGGTGAAAGAGGAAGAAGTTTGTTTTGCAGAAAAAAGTGAGCTGATACAGTGAGAGTGCTTTGGGAACTCAAGTGCTCTGTCCACATCTGTGTCAGGTGCTGCAGTATGGGGCTAACAGTGGGGCTCTGAGGAGGCAGTGAGTGGAACGGAGAAAAGCATCACATTGCTAGGGGTCAGTAGGAGCCAAAGGAAGTCAGTGGGAAAGGGGAGTGATGAAAGATCCAAGCGGGAAGAAAATGGGTTGATGAGAAAGGGTCCTTTTGAACAGGCAGTGTCTGTGTATGCAGTATGCCACCTTAGTAACCACATGCCTCCAACCCCTTTGCCTAACTCTGAAACTCAGGCATCAGCCTCTTTCTCCCTTTGTTTCCCCCTCCCCTCCCAATCTTCCATCACGTCTTTGTACCCGTCTCTTCAGCACAATGACATTATTTGATATGTTCATGCCTGGTACGTGCTCACTATTTTTAATTAAAACAAAATAAGAGCCTTTTAAGAGGTAAAGCAATGTGAGGAGAACCCTCCCCTGTGAACGTCTCTCTGTGTCAATGGGCAACATTTACCCAACAGAGGGAAGATGTCCTTTTCAATAAATGAGCCGTTAAGACTAGGTTTCTGGATCAATGAAGGCACCAGAAATGAGCTAAAAAGGAGGAATGTCCTTCGCTGGAAGGACTTTCTGCCTCCTGCCTCCCTGAATAGACAGCTGCCTCCCTGAAGATGTGTCCTTCCCTCTTGGACTCTCATCCATCTGCTCCTGGGCTCCCCAGTGAAGCTACTGGTCACAGAGAAGGGCACGAGGCTCCAGTTCACCCTCAGCTGGGGAGGTCCTGGACGTCCACTTATTCTAAGGCTCCTGAGGGCTCTTGACAGAGGCTACCAGATCAGTCTAGACAGTACCAGCTGGGTGAGTGTGTGTGTATGTGAGGGATCCAGTGAGTGTGTGTATGTGTAGGAGGGACCCAGTGTGTGTGTGTGTGTTTGTGTGTGTGTAGGAGGGATCCAGTGAATGTGTGTGTGTGAGGAATCCAATAAGTCTGTGTGTGTGTATAGGAGGGATCCTGTGTGTGTGTGCTTGTGTGTGTGTGTAGGAGGGATCCAGTGAGTATGTGTGTGAATGAGGAATCCAATGAGTCTATGTGCGTGTGTAGGAGGGATCCTGTGTGTGTGTGTGTGTGTGTGTGTGAGTAGGAGGGATCCAGTGAATGTGTGTGTATATAAGGAATCCGATGAGTCTGTGTGTGTGTGTAGGAGGGATCCTGTGGGGGTGTGTGTGTGGAGAGATCCATTGAGTGTGTTTGTGTTTGTGTATGTGTGTGTTTGTGTGTGTGTAGGAGGGATCCACTGAGTGTGTGTGTGTATAAGGAATCCGATGAATCTGTGTGTGTGTGTGTGTGTAGGAGAGAGCCAGTGAGTGTGTATGTGTCCAGGAGGGATCCAGTAACTCTGTGTGTGTGTGCACGCTTGTATGTGCCTGTGCATGTGGCAGAGAGAGGTTAGGCTGTGGCTCAGCCACCTAAACCCGGAAACCAGGGAACTCTGAGTCTGGTTGGGGATTGATCACAGTGCTCAGAGCACACTGGATTTGCAGTGAAGGGAAGGTCTTCAGGTCTGCCCTGGCCTTCTCCCTCCAACCTTGGCCTCTGAGCCCAGTGCTTGTCACGCCCAGCCAAGCCCTGTACCGTTTCTTCCCTGGAGCAGCTTGTTTAACTTCGGGGACCACAGCCTTGCTTGCTCCTTCCCTTCTCCTTCAACGGAAGCCCCCCTCTCTGGATTCAGCATCTCCTCACCTGATCGTATATGTCCCTTCTGGGCATTTCAACATCAGAGGTCTACTTTCATGTGTAGCCCAACAAATGAGGCCCATGGCCAACTAAAGTACCATCAAGGGCATCACGACTGTATATTTTATGAAACCCTATCTATCGGGGGTGGGGGTGGGGAAGCACTGGTGGGTGAGTAAGCAGTTTCCTCTATACTAGAATCCTTCCAAGTCTTGGGACTTCCCTGGTGGTTCAGTAGTTAAAAATCCACCTTGCAACTCAGGAGGGGCAGGGTTTGAGCCCTGGTCAGGGAACTAAGATCTCACATGCTACAGGGCAACGAATCCCCGGCATCATAACTACTGAAGCCCAAGCACTTCGGAACCTGTGCAGCACAGCCAGATAGTGCGTGTTAGAAACAAAAGATCTCTCAATTCACAGTGAAGATCTCATGTGCCACAACTAACTACACACATAAATATTAAAAAGAAGAATCCTTCCAAGCCTTCTCCTTTGTAATTTAAAGTTTCCCCCTTTTTCATCACCAAACTACTTCCTCCAGGATCCTCAAACTCTGGACTCAGGCTCTTTCTAATTAACCCAGGTCTGAGAAGCCCTATTTGCCCAAGAGACTGCTGCTGCTACTGCTAAGTCGCTTCAGTCATGTCTGACTCTGTGGGACCCCATAGACGGCAGCCCACCAGGCTCCCCAGTCCCTGGGATTCTCCAGGCAAGAACACTGAAGTGGGTTGCCATTTCCTTCTCCAACGCATGAAAGTGAAAAGTGAAAGTGAAGTCACTCAGTTGTGTCCAACCCATGAGGATAAAACTCAGAATCAGAGGTCACAAATTTTTGGCCACCTGAAAGCTCCCACACAGGCATTTTACCTGAAATTGGTGCTGTTTTCATTTGCCTTCACATGATTCAGTGGGTATTCATTTCTGGTATCTGGGTGAGGTGGTAACTGTTGATTTGAGACTAAGGCCATAGAGAGGTGTTCTAGTTTTTTTTTTATTGTGGAAAAAGGCACATGATATAAAATACCATTTTAACTATATTTAACTGTACAATTCAGTGGCACTAAGACAATTTCCATTGTTGTGCAGCTCTCAGCATCATCCATCTCCCCACTTTTTCACTTTCTTAAACTGAAACTCTGTCCCATTAAACACTAAGTCCCCCTTCCCATTCCCCACCACCCCAGCCCTTGGCATCTACCAGTGTACTTTCTGAGTCTATGAATTTGATTATTCTAGGTACCTTGTATAAGTGGAATCAAACAATGTTTTTGTACCTGCTGTATGTTGGAATGAATTTTTAAGGTTAACTTCATATACTATGTCCTACTAACAGATTGTACCTTCTTCTTTCCCCTGTGCTATACTGTAGGTTCTTAAACGTTATCTATTTATGTAATTTTTCAGAAGGGCAGCATCTTGCTAAGTCACACAGCCAGCTCTCATGCAGTAGGGCAGAGTGGGATGTGAAATAGCCATGAACTTCGGAATTAGACCTGATAATCTATCTGGGTTTTGTCACACACAGTCTTCATCTCTCTGAACTTCCTGTATAAATTATTGTGAGAATTAAATGAAATAATGTGTACAAAGCACCCTGTACACTACTTACCTAAACATGCATGCATGCTTGCTAAGTAGCCTCAGTCATGTCTGACTCTTTGTGACCCTATGGACCATAACCTGCCTGGCTCTTCTGTCCACGGAATTCTCTAGGCAGTAATACTGGAGTGGGTCTCCATGCCTTCCTCCAGGAGATCTTCCTGACCCAGGCATCGAACCCACATCTCCTGTGTCTCCTGAATTGGAAGGTAGGTTCTTTACCACTGGTACCACCTGGGAAGCCCACTTACCTATAGAAGGTAATATTTAGCTATTATTTCTGAGCACCTGAGGCATGAAGTGCAGGATTGGGGTTTGTGACCTCTATAAAGATTTATCCCCCATTTGAGACTAAAACCCAGACTCTTTTTAAAAGAATAATTTTATTTATTTGTTTTTGGCTGTGCTGGTTCTTCGTTGCTGCACGAGCTCTGCTCCGGTTGCAGCAAGTGGGGGCTACTCTTCGCTGTGGTGCATGGGCTTCTCACGGAGGTGGCTTCTCTCGTTGCAGAGCACAGGCTCTGGGGCTAGTTGTGGCAAGTGAATGAGTTGCTCTCTGGCATGAGGGATCTTTCTGGACCAGGGTTAGAACCTGTGTCTCCTGCATTGGCAGGTGGGTTCTTTACTACTGAGCCACCGGGGAAGCCCCTAGAACCTAAATTCTTAACCTCCTTTGTTAATGCCTTGTCTGATTCCACAATCACCTAAGAGCCTTTTGTCGAATGAAGATGCAACTGACAAAGAATTAATCTCAAAAATATATAAGCAATACCTGCAGCTCAATTCCAGAAAAATAAATGACCCCAATCAAAAAATGGGCCAAAGAACTAAACAGACATTTCTCCAAAGGAGACATACAGATGGCTAACAAACACATGAAAAGATGCTCAACATCACTCATTATCAGAGAAATGCAAATCAAAACCACAATGAGGTACCATCTCACGCCAGTCAGAATGGCTGCGATCCAAAAGTCTACAAGCAATATATGCTGGAGAGGATGTGGAGAAAAGGGAACCCTCTTACACTGTTGGTGGGAATGCAAACTAGTACAGCCACTATGGAGAACAGTGTGGAGATTCCTTAAAAACTGGAAATAGAACTGCCTTATGACCCAGAAATCCCAGTGCTGGGCATACACACTGAGGAAACCAGAAGGGAAAGAGACAATGTGTACCCCAATGTTCATTGCAGCACTGTTTATAATAGCCAGGACATGGAAGCAGCCTAGATGTCCATCAGCAGATGAATGGATAAGAAAGCTATGGTACATATACACAATGGAGTATTACTAAGCTATTAAAAAGAATGCCTTTGAATCAGTTCTAATGAGGTAGATAAAACTGGAACCTATTATACAGAGCGAAGTAAGCCAGAGAGAAAATCACCAATACAGTATATTAATGCATATATATGGAATTTATAAAGATGGTAATGATGACCCTGTATGTGAGATAGTGAAAGAGACACAGATGTAAAGAACAGACTTTTGGACTCTGGGAGAAGGCAAGGGTGGGATGATTTGAGAGAATAGCATTGAAACATGTATATTATCATATGTGAAATAGATTGCCAGTCCAGGTTCGATGCATGAGACAGGGAGCTCAGGGCTGGTGCACTGGGATGATGCTGAGGGATGGGATGGGGAGGGAGATAGGAGAAGGGTTCAGGATGGGGGACACATGTAAACCCATGGCTGATTGTATGGCAAAAACCACCACAATATTGTAAAGTAATTAGCCTCAAATTAAAATAAAAAAAAAAGATTTCTTATACTACTCTAAAAGACTCTGATTTAGTTGATTTGGGGTGGGATCTGGGAATATTAGGCTTCCCAGGTGGGAACCTGTCTGCCAGTGCAGGAGACGTAAGAGACACGGGTTTAATCCCTAGGTTGGGAAGATCCCCTGGAGAAGGGAATTGCTACCTACTCCAATATTCATGCCTGGAGAATCTCATGGACAGAGGAGCTGGGCAGGTTATAGTCCAAGGCATTGCACAGAGTTGGACATGAATGAAGCAACTTAGTGTGCTGGGAATAATTTGTAAAAGCTGCATAGATGAGTTTAATGATCAAGCAGAGACTGAAAGAGCTGCTTATAAAGCCAGATGTATTTTACCACTAACTAAATCAGTAATTCTTAATGACATGGTAATAGCAAAGTCACTGATACAATGGTTGATTAAGTGGAGGAGTTTTTTTCCCCCAAAATAAGCATACCAGCATCGTCCTTCAGCCAGTCAGAGTATAACAGAGTGGGTGTAGAGGATGTATGTGTATTTTGACAAATTTGCAGGTAACTCTTCCCACTTGTACTGAGGGCCGCCCCACGCAGGCTGTCTTGGAGCTTGCACCCAGATGGGAGGGCAGCATCCCCATCTCCGGTACCACAGCTTGTATAGCGCCTGGGGTTTTAGATACAGGTTAAGGCAATGACAGAAGGATCTTCCAGAAAGCAGTTCCACGTTGGGTGAGAAAGCTGCTCGGGGCTTCCCTAGGCACTGACGTAAACTAAGTCACAAGGGAGAACTTGTCCCAGAAGCCGAATCATGAGATGTTGCAAGTCGGTGACCAATCAGAATGAGGAGGTGAAAGGTATTGGTCATTATGCAGTTCCCTGGCACTAAAACAGAACAGAGGAGTTCTCCAGTCCTGGAGATCACTGCTGCAGGGGTGAGAAGTTAGGCAAGTGAGTCATTTCATGTTGAAATCCGGGACTTGGTGAGTCAGAGTGTCTCTTGGGAGCACCTGCTGCTGCTGCTGCTGCTGCTGCTAAGTCACTTCAGTCGTGTCCAACTCTGTGCGACCCCAGAGATGGCAGCCCACCAGGCTCCCCCATCCCTGGGATTCTCCAGGCAAGAACACTGGAGTGGGTTGCCATTTCCTTCTCCAATGCATGAAAGTGAAAAGTGAAAGTGAAGTCGCTCAGTCATGTCCGACTCCTGGCGATCCCATGGACTGCAGCCTACCAGGCTCCTCCATCCATGGGATTTGCCAGGCAAGAGTGCTGGAGTGGGTTGCAATTGCCTTCTCCACATGGGAGCACCTAGCTGAGACTAAATCTCCCAAGGGTCAGAAGCAGTGGCAGCCTTTCCTCTGCATGCCCTGCTGGGAGACACAGCCTGCTGAAAGCAGCTCTCTGGGCCTGAGTAGGGGGACTGGTGAGCTGGAAACAGGTACCAGCCAGAGGTGTGTTTACTCGGCGAAGAGGGAAGGGAAAAGGAGAGGTGGGGAATTAAAAACAGGAACACATTCTGACTTGAGAAAGTAGTGAAGTCTGCAGATCTTTGGGAAACTCAGAAGTCTAAACTTGGGGTTGACTATAGAAACCATATTTATATGGAAAGATGTTCCATGAGAATTTCAGTCAAGAGGGCAAGAACTTCTCTTGCTCAAGCCTTGGATTCAAAATGACCTTTCCTACTCAATCCAGATACGGAAGCAGAGAACATGGCTAGCATCATCTGGGAAACGGTTAGATTCTCTGTCCAGGAGGAGAAAACCATGGTGAAGAAGCCAGTGTTTAACAGATGCCAGCTGTCTATCTAGGCCTTCCCAGGTGGTGCAGTGGTGAAGAATCCTCATGCCAATGCAGGAGACACTAGAGACGTGGGTTCAACCTCTGGGTGAGGAGATCCTCTAGAGTAGGAAACGGCAACCCATCCCAGTATTCTTGCCTGGAAAATTCCGTGGACAGAGGAGTCTGACAGGCTACAGTCCATGAAGTCACAAAGAGCCTGACACGACTGAGCACGACAACAACAAAAAAGCTGCAGCAGTTTCCAAACTTTGTTGCACACCGGAATCATCCAGGAAGTGTTTAAAACTCTTAATGTCCTGTACTAATTAATTCACAGAGTTTGGAATTGGGAGTCAGCCATTGGCATTTTTAAAAGATTCCCAGGTGACTCCATTGTGCGGCAAAGTTCGGGAACAACTGTTCTCACCCAACATTCTTTAATCTGAAAAAAAATAATTCTGCCTGATAGGCATAATAAAACTTAAAAGTCCTGTTTTACAGACAAAGAAACTTCGATCACAAGAGGATAATCATTTTCCAGGCCTGAACAACAATTAAGAACCTGGGCCTCTGGATTTAAAGATAGCAGTTGTCTGATCCAAGGGCCTTGCTCTCCCCGGTGTTGGGTACAATACTTAGCACACAGGAGATTACCCATGTTTAGACTTGATTTATACAAAGTATATTCGTATCACTTAAAAGAGAATATTGGCTTTTGTGAAATGTCCCCCAACTCACTGAAGAAAGAACTAGAGGACATAAACCCAAAACTCTAGTAGTAAGAATTTAGACTTGGAGACTAGAATGAATTTCCTGGAAAAGATTGTTTAAGCCTGTGTAAATGATCATTCCTACCTCTGCTTCTTCTAGGAACAAGTGCAATTTTGCATGAAATGAAAGAATCACACTTTTGTGAATCCAAGAAAGATGACAAATCAGAATTTAAGGAGCACTTGCTCCCCCATGGACTTTTCTGGCAATGAGGAAGTTTTCCTACTGATGCTCAGAGGAAATAAATCACTTGTTTCATTCTGTATGGCCGAAAATTAGCTTGTAGGACAGTCAAGACTTATCAAACCTTCACCTACACCTTATCAGAGACGATGGACGATTCCTAACTCCCCATTTACTTCCATATTGTTCTTTGATAACAATGGTCATTCAAGCAGAAAGGTATTACTGACTGAGTTAGCTATGGAGATGGAGGATACCGCAGCTCTTTATAGGAGTCCCAGTGCTTAAGTTCAGATGAAGGGACTTTGTTTCAGATTTGGTGGAAAGTAGATAGCTTTCAGATAGGACTACAGGACCAAGATCTTCAAGAAACCATATCAAATTAAAAAAAGAAAAGAAGACAATCCAGTTCAAGTTTTCAAGAGGGGAAAAAAAGATAAAATCTGGCACACTGATAAAATGGATGTGTACTATTAAGGAAACAACAAACTTATCAAATAGAGAATTAACAAATGATTATTGTTGTTCACTTGTTAAGTAATGTCCAACTTTGTGTGACCCAGTGGACTATAGCCCACCAAGGCTCCTCTGTTCTCCACTATCTCCCTGAGTTTGCTCAAATTCACACCCATTGTATCAGTAATGCTATCTAACGATCTCATCCTGTAGCACCCCCTCTCCTTTGCTTTCAATCTTTCCCAGCATCAGGGTCTTTTCCAGAGTCAGCTCTTTGCATCATGTGGCCAAAGTACTGGAGCTTCAGTTTCACCATCAGTCTGCATTGATTTCCTTTAAAATTGACTGAGGGTTCAGGATGGGGAACACGTGTATACCTGTGGTGGATTCAGTTTGATATTTGGCAAAACTAATACAATTATGTAAAGTTTAAAAAAAAAAAATTTGACTGGTTTGATCTCCCTGCAGTCCAAGGGACTCTCAAGAGTCTACTTCAGCACCACAAAATCATCAATTCTTTGGTGCTCAGCCTTCTTTATGGTCCAACTCTAATCCATGCATGACTACTGAAGAATCCATAGCTTTGACTATATGAACATTTGTCAGCAAAGTGATGTCTCTGTTTCTTAATATGTGGACTAGGCTTGTCATAGCCTTCCTTCCAAGGAGCAACTGCTTTTTAATTTCATGGCTGCAAGTCCTCAGTCATAGTGATTTTGATGTCCAAGAAAATAAAATCTGTCACTGCTTCCACTTTTCCCCATTCCATTTGCCATTAAGTGATGGGACCAGATGCCTTATTAGTTTTTTGAAGGTTGATTTCAAGCCAGCTCTTTCACTCTGATCAAGAGGCTCTTTGGTTCCTCTTCGCTTTCTGCCACTAGAGTGGTATCATCTGCATATCTGAGGTTGTTGATATTTCTCCCAGCAGCCTTGATTCCAGCTTCTGATTCATCCAGCCTGGTATTTTGCATGATGTACTCTGCATGTAAGTTAAATAAGTAGGGTGACAATATCAGCCTTGTTGTACTACTTTTCCCAATTTTGAACCAGTGCATTGTTCCATGCCCAGTTCTAACTGTTGCTTCTTGACCCACATACAGGTTTCTCAGGAGACAGGTAAGATGGTCCGGTACTCCCATCTCTTTATTTAAAAATTTTCCACAGTTTGTTGTGATCCATAGTCAAAGGCTTTAGCATAGTCAATGAAGCAGAAGTAGATGTTTTTCTGGAACTCCTTTTCTTTCTCCATAATCCAATGAATGTTGACAATTTGATCTCTGATTCTTCTGCTTTTTGCTAAACCCAGCTTGTTTATCTGGAAGTTCTTGGTTCACTTACTCTTGAAGCCTAGCTTGAAGGATTTTGAGTATTACATTGCTAGCTTATGAAATGAGTGTAACTGTATGGTAGTTTGAACATTCTTTGGCATTGCCCTTCTTTAGGATTAGAATGAAACTAACCTTTTTCAGTCCTGTGGTCACTTCTGAGTTTTCCAAATTTGCTGACAAATTTGCAGAACTTTAACAGCATCATCTTTTAGGATTTTAAATAGCTCAGCTGGAATTTCATCACCTCCACTAGCTTTGTTCGTAGTGATGCTTCCTAAGGCCCACTTGACTTCACATGTCAGAATGACTGGTTCTATGTGAGTGACCACATCATCATGGTTATCCAGGTCATCAAGACCTTTTTTGGTATAGTTCTCCTGTGTATTCTTGCCACCTCTTCTTAGTCTCTTCTGCTTGTTAGGTCCTTATCATTTCTGTCCTTTATCATGCTCATACTTGCGTGAAATGTTCCCTTGATATCTCCAATTTTCTTGACAACATCTCTAGTCTTTATCATTCTATTGTTTTACTCTATCTCTTGCATTGTTTATTTAAGAAAGCCCTCTTGTCTCTCCTTGCTATTCTCTTGAGCTCTGGGTTCAGTACCTCTTTTTCTTGCAAATGGTCAGATCAGATCAGATCAGTCGCTCAGTCATGTCTGACTCTTTGCGACCCCATGAATCGCAGCACGCCAGGCCTCCCTGTCTATCACCAACTCCCGGAGTTCACTCAGACTCATGTCCATTGAGTCAGTGATGCCATCCAGCCATCTCATCCTCTGTCGTCCCCTTCTCCTCTTGCCCCCAATCCTTCCCAGCATCAGAGTCTTTTCCAATGAGTCAACTCTTCACATGAAGTGGCCAAAATACTGGAGTTTCAGCTTTAGCATCATTCCTTCCAAAGAAATCCCAGGGCTGATCTCCTTAGAATGGACTGGTTGGATCTCCTTGCAGTCCAAGGGACTCTCAAGAGTCTTCTCCAACACCACAGTTCAAAAGCATCAATTCTTTGGCACTCAGCCTTCTTCACAGTACAACTCTCATATCCATACATGACCACAGGAAAAACCATAGCCTTGACTAGACGAACCTTTGTTGGCAAAGTAATGTCTCTGCTTTTGAATATGCTATCTAGGTTGGTCATAACTTTCCTTAATTCACCTCTTTATTCATCTATTTGTAAAGCATCATTAGACAACCACTTTGCCTTCTTGTGTTTTCTTTTATTTGGAATGGTTTTAGTCACTGCTTCCTGTAAAGTGTTACAAACTTCCATCCATAGTTCTTTAGGCATTCTGTCTACCAGATCTAATCCCTATACCTCTACTGTATAATCATAAGGGATTTGGTTTAGATCATACCTTAATGACCTAGTGGTTTTCCCAAATTTAATTTCTTCAATTTAAGCCTGAATTTTGCAATAAGGATGATCTGAGCCACAGTCAGCTCCAGGTCTTGTTTTTGCTGACCATGAAGAGCTTCTCCATCTTTGGTTGCAAAGAACATAATCAGTCTGATTTTGGTATTGACCATCTGGTGATGTCCATGTGTAAAGTTGTCTCTTGTATTGTTGGAAAAGGGTGTTTGCTTTGACCATTGTGTTCTCTTGACACAATTCTGTTAGCCTTTGCCTTGCTTTATTTTGTAATCCAAGGTAAACTTGCTGTTCTTGACTTCCTACTTTTGCATTCCAGTCCCCTGTGATGAAAAAGACATTTTTGTGTGTGTGTGATAGTTCTAGGTCTTGTAGGTCTTCAAAGGACGGGTTAATTTCAGCTTCTTTGGCATCAGTGTTTGGGGCATAGACTTGGCTTATCATGATGTTGAATGGTTTGCCTTGGAAACAAACCAAGATTATTCTGTCATTTTTGAGATTGTACCCAAGTACTGCATTTCAGACTCTTTTGTTGACTATGAGAGCTACTCCATTTCTTCTGAGGGATTCTTGCCACAGTAGTAAACATAATGATCATCTGAATTAAATTTGTTCATCCCTGTCCATTTTAGTTCACTGATTCCTAAGATGTTCACTCTTGCCTACTGCTTGACCACATCCAATTTACCTTGATTCATGGGCTTAAAATTCCCAGTTCCTATGCAATATTGTTCTTTGCTGCTGCTGCTGCTAAGTCTCTTTAGTCGTGTCCAACTCTGTGCGACCCCATAGACGGCAGCCCACCAGGATCCCCTGTTCCTGGGGTTCTCCAGGCAAGAACACTGAAGTGGGTTGCCATTTCCTTCTCCAATGCATGAAAGTGAAAAGTGAAAGTGAAGTCGTTAGTCGTGTCCGACTCTTCGCGACCCCATGGACTGTAGCCTACCAGGCTCCTCTGTCCATGGGATTTTCCAGGCAAGAGTACTGGAGTGGGGTGCCATCGCCTTCTCCTAATATTGTTCTTTACAGCATTGGAATTTACCTTCACTACCAGACACATCCACGACTGAGTGCTGTTTCCATTTTGGCCCAGCTGCTTTTTTCATTCTTACTCCAGCTATTGGTAATTGCCTTCTGCCCTCCCCAGTAGTATATTGGACACCTTCTGACCTGGGGGGCTCATCTTCTGGTGTCATATCTTTTTTCCTTTTCATGCTATCTGTGGGGTTCTCCAGGCAAGAATACTGGAGTGATTTGCCATTTCCTCCCTCAGTGGACCACCTTTGTCAGAACTCTTCACTATGCCCCATCTGTCTTGGGTGGCCTGCAGGGCATAGCCCATAGTTTCACTGAGTTACACAAGCCCCTTGGCCACAACAAGGCAGTGATCCATGAAGGGGTAACAAATGGTTATTATTTATAAAAGAAAGGAGTAATCTTTAGAATTAGCATGGATTCACTATAAACAATTTATACACCCTAACTGTATGTCCTTATTTTGCTAAATTATTAGACTGATACCATAATCTGTATAACTAAGACAGTCAACAGTTTTTAAAATGGTATTCTTGTGAACAAGATAAAGAAATATGATTTGACTGGAAAACTCTAACTCCTGGGAAAATTCATGGGCTGATGTTAACAGTGGAGGAAATTGTCTAATAATAATTATAGTATTAATAGTGACTAAAATCTGTTTATTGATTTAGTGCTTTACATGTGCTCTCACTTTTATTAACTTACATGAAGTGTCTAGTGATGGAGTTAGTCCCATCTTGCTAAATATCTTTGGTATTGATTTGGATGAATACCAAGCAAACATTTGTGGTGGAAGAACACTGACAGGAACAACCCTATGTTGGATTATTTCTTTCAGAGATATTGTAAAAAGTCCGAATGATTTTCAAACTTTTCTAAGAGCATCAGAAAATTTTCCTTAAAAAAAAAAAATCTTTGAAAGAGAGATGTGTATAAACATAGAAGAGCAGAGTTGCTTGGCTTTGAGGGCTCAGAAGGCTCTATTCAATCTCCTCTTTGCAGTAGTTAACCCTTCATTTTGCCTTCTCTTTGGAGCTTGTTTGCCGTGGTGGTAGAGACAGGGGAAGTATCTGGAGAATTCCAGGACTTTTGGATTCCAGTCTAATAAATCCCTGAACGAGTGTGGCTTCCAAGTCAACATCCAAAACTATGATTCAGTTCAGTTCAGTTCAGTCGCTCAGTCATGTCCGACTCTTGGCGACCTCATGGACTGCATCACACCAGGCTTCCCTGTCCATCATGAACTCCTGGAGCTTACTCAAACTCATGTCCAATGAGTCAGTGATGCAATCCAATTGTCTCATCCTCTGTTGTCCCCTTCTCCTCCTGCCTTCAATCTTTCTTAGAACAGGGTCTTTTCAAATGAGTCAGTTCTTCGCATCAGGTGGCCAAAGTATTGGAGTTTCAACTTCAGCATCAGTCCTTCCAATGAATATTCAGGACTGATTTCCTTTAGGATGGACTGATTTGATCTCCTTGAAGTCTAAGGGGCTCTTAAGAGTCTTCTTCAACACCACAGTTCAAAAGCATCAATTCTTCAGTGCTCAGCTTTCTTTATGGTTCAAATTTCACAGCCATACATGACTACTGGAGAAACCATAGCTTTGAATAGATGGACCTTTGTTGGCAAAGTAATGTCTCTGCTTTATAATATGCTGCCTAGGTTGGCCATAACTTTTCTTCCAAGGAGCAAACATCTTTTAATTTCATGGCTGCAGTCACCATCTGCAGTGATTTTGGAGCCTCAAAAAATAGTCTGTCACTGTTTCTACTGTTTTCCCATCTATTTGCCATGAAGTGATAGGACCAGATGCCATGATCTTCGTTTTCTGAATATTGAGTTTTAAGCCAATTTTTTTCACTCTCCTCTTTCACTTTCAACAAGAGGCTCTTTAGTTCTTCTTCACTTTCTGCCATAAGGGTGGTGTCATCTGCATATCTGAGGTTATTGATATTTCTCCCAGTAATCTTGATTCCAGCTTGTGCTTCCTCCAGTCCAGCATTTCTCATGATGTACTCTGCATATAAGTTAAGTAAGCAGGGTGACAATATGACAATATACAGCCTTGAGGTACTCCTTTTCCTATTTGGAACCAGTCTGTTGTTCCATATCCTGTTCTAACTGTTGCTTTTTGACCTGCATACAGATTTCTCAGGAGGCAGGTCAGGTGGTCTGGTATTCCCATCTCTTTCAGAATTTTCCACAGTTTGTTTTAAGCCACACAGTCAAAGGCTTTGGCATAGTCAACAAAGCAGAAATAGATGTTTTTCTGGAACTCTCTTGCTTTTTCGATGATCCAATGGAACTAAGATTAGATGGTAATGTGTCTGGCATATTAATGCTATTCCCATGTCTGCAACTTACTTCAAGACACTGCAGCACATAGAGTGAATTCATAAGTGTTAAGTAGGATAAGCATTAATGAGTCTAACCCAGGAGCAATGTCTGTATTAAGTTCCCATGTCCAGGGGAAACTGGAACCTTCCTGGCAGTCCAGTGGTTAAGACTTCACCTTCCAATGCAGGGGGTGCAGGTTTGTTCCCTGGTTGGGGAACTAAGGTCCCAAATGCTGTGAGGTGCAGCCCAAAACTTGGGGCTTTCCTCGTGGCTCAGCAGTAAAGAATCAGCCAGCAATGCAGGAGACCTTGGAGATGAGGGTTAGATCCTTGGGTCAGGAAGAGCCCCTGCAGGAGGAAACGGCAACCCACTCCAGTATTCCTGTTGGGAAAATCCCATGAACAGAGGAGCCTGGCAGGATACAACCTGTGGGGGTCACAAGAGTCGGCGTGACTGAGCACACACACACCAGGGGAACCCCAATGAGAATTACAGAATGAGGCTTGTATTAATAGACATCACTTCCTGCCCTCTGGGAACAGATGATCTAAAACGGAAACAGGCAGAGAGGCGTGGTGGGAGATACCGATGCCCTTCTAGCCAACCAACAGCCACAGTCAGATAAGGATTACCCTGGGTTCAGATGCAAAGTGAGGGTGGGAGAAATCTATGTCACACAGGGAGATGTCACTTGTGTGTGCATTTTCACCCACATGTGCAGTGGAGGAAAGCAAAAAGTACTTTCGGGTTTCTAAGCAATCGTAAGTGCCTTTCTTTTTTTTTTTTAAGTTCTTCTTTATATATAGAAGAAACAAATATGCTATTACATTGCCTGGCTCCTTTCATGAGCAGGACTTACGGGAGAGTGTTCACCCTGGCTAAAGGCTACCCCTCAAGGCACAAATGACTTTGCAGTGGCCCTTTCTCTCCGGCACTGACATGGAGAAAGGGGAAGCAGAGTCAGCCTTGAGTTCACACCTTCACTGACGCCCTGGAGAAATCTGGCACCCTAGTCCTGGAGCTGGAGTGGGACCCAGTGTTAAGAGCTGAAGGCAATGGAATGAGAGAAGCGGTGGCAGGACCCAGAGATGAGCACTTGTCCTAATGTGCTAGATAGTGGTGGGATGGCTGCTTCTTGAGTCGTATGTGGGTGGGCTAAAAAGACCAGCATCCTGGTGGGAAGGTGAAAATGTCCCCAAATGCTTTGCATTTTGTTTTTTAATATATAATTTCCTTTTTTATTGAGGTATAGTTGATTTATAATATTAGTTTCAGGTATACAACATAGTGATTCAATATTTTTAGAGTTTACACTTTACTTAAAGTTATTATAAAAACTGGCTATATTCCCTATGTTATACAATATATCCTTATAGTTTATTGATTTTATAGATAGTAGTCCCTCATTCTCATCTTGCCCCTCCCTGCTTCCTTCTTCCCACTGGTAACAAGGAATTTGTTCTCTATATTGGTGAGTCTGTCTGTTTTATTATATTTATTTTTTATATTCCACATATAAGTGATAAGATACAATATTTGTCTTTCTCTGCCTTGCTTATTGCGCTAAGCATAATAGCCTTCAGGTCCATCCATGTTGTTGCAAATGGCAAACTTTCCTTCTTTGTTATGGCTAAGTAGCATTCCATTGCATATGTACATATTCCACATCTTCCTTACCATTCAGCTGTTGTTGGATGTCTTGTGTTTTAATGCACTCTATGTTGAGATTTCTCCCTGACTAGAAGGTGAGTTCTTCAAAGACAGGGGAGATGCTGTCCACCCTCTACTCTGTCTCTAACTCCCCAAATAGCCTCCTAAAATACCTGGAGATACTTTGAAACAGTCTTCCTCAGAGTTCTGTAGCCTTCCAAATATTTGCTCTGGCATTTGATATAGGTACAGAATCCTGGGATGCACTCTGTAACTACTAAATCAGAATCCCTAGAAGAGGGTCAGAACTTGAATGTTTTAGAAACTCCACAGATTTTATATATAATATATATATATATATATATATATATATATATATACACACACACACACACACGCATACACACACACATCTGTGAACTGCTGACCTGGAGCAGGAGTTAAAAATCACAGTTGCTTAATGTTGGATTCTGAAGCCAGGTTGACTGAGTTTTAAATCCCAGCTCTGCTCTTTACTTCCTTTAAGACATTGGGCAGTCTTGCCCTTGATTTCCTTGATTTCCTTTCATGCCTTGATTTTCTCATCTGTCAACTGGGGTTAACCATAATCTCTATCTCACCGGGATGTTGTGAGCTTCAGTGAAGTTGTGTGTATGAAGCCCTTAGAGCAGTGTGTGGCGTGCAGTAAGCAGTTATGAGTGTAAGCAGTTCAGCCCAGGCACCAGGAATGATAGGCACATGTTTTTTAAAAGCAGGCCCCCGAGGAAAACAAAAGAGTCTCAGTGTCACCTGGAGACCCGATTCTGAGCACCATCAGGGCATGTTAGGTCAGAAGTCCCAGGAAGCCCCAGTCAGGGACTATGGAGTCAAAGGACTCCATGGGAGCATCTGTTATGGATGAGGAAACTGAGGCCCCGAGAGCTGCAGGGATGCATCTGCTGTCCCAGGCTGTGACTTCCACACACCGCTCCTGACTCCCAGTCTGGTGTTCTGGCCCCTCCCCGGCCCCGGAAGGGACCCTGTCAGAAGGGTAGAGACACTTGCAGACTCCTCCTGTCCTGATCTGCTAGCCCAGCTTCCAGTGACCTCTGCCCTCCAACAGTGCCATCAGCTTGCAGTCTGAAAGCCCAGGTTTGTGAGTGGGCTTGGAATAAACCAACTCGGAGCCATTAGATTTTGATGGGGAAGACTCTCTGGGATTCCTCTAAATTATACAGATCAAACCAGTCAGTCCTAAAGGGAATTAGTCCTGAATATTCATTGGAAGGACTGATGCTGAAGCTGAAGCTCCAGTACTTTGGCCACCTGATGCAAAGAGCTGACTGATTTGAAAAGACCCTGATGCTGGGAAAGATTGAAGGCGAGAGGAGAAGGGGACGACAGAGGATGAGATGGTTGGATGGCATCAGCAACTCAGTGGAAATGAGTTTGAGCAAGTTCATGGAGTTGGTGATGGACGGGGAAGCCTGGCATGCTGCATACAGTACATGGGGTTGCAAAGAGTCGGACACGGCTGAGCGACTGAACTGACCTGATTCAGATCAAAGCACTGACAATGACCCCAGCCTTGCTCCTTTTTATAACTTCCTCCAAATGAGGGGAGCAATTCATTCAGGGACAGCTGCTTATTGTTTGTAACAAGTTGCCTTGATACTGTATGTCTCTTTGGTTACCTGCCCTTTAAGAATTCCCAAGGACAGTCTTAATTTCAGCTAAAGATCCCCCTCAGCACCTCTTCTCTCCAGGGCTTAACTGCCTTTCATCCAGTAAAGATCTTCCCACTTTAGCACACATCCTTCTTACACCCCCTCTTGTCTCAGATGGGATTCAGGGTCCAGGTTTCTAGCTAGGATGCAAAGAAAGGAGGCTTGGTGAGAGCAAGCAGGAAAGAGAGAGAGCCCGGAGCCTGGAAACAACTCAACATCTTGCCCTTGTTACTAATAATCCTCCCAAAATCACCGAATGGTTTCTAGGCATTAAAGTTATCGTTTGCCATAAACCCCTTGTCTGTTTTCTGGAGAGTTTAATATATTGCAGGAAGTTTCACCCATAAAAGGTGATGGCTGCCCTCCTGTGAGTGAGCTGGGCGTCTGTAACTTATGACCTTCATAAATGTGAGTGGGTCTCGCGAGCAAGTCCATCAGTCTTTGGAGTAATTCTGCTTCGTAGTAAAATATTTTACTGTGCACACTCCTGTCAGCATTTGCCTTGGTGGTGTGGAGGCTTCTGTTCCTGCTGCCTCTTGCTCCTTTCTCCTGTTCCACTGTCTATTATCTCACTTCCAGACTCCAGTTGGGGACCCTGAGACTCATCTTTGCTTTTTTAGGGCTGCAACTCACTGGACTTGGAGAGTGGCAGAGTGGTTGTAGCATTATTTATCACTGTGACATTCTGGGTGCTTTTTTTCTTACTGAACTGAAGGGAATCTGGTAAGAAAGCCATCACTTTAAGCAGAGACAGTTTTCCGTTATCAAATGGAACTCTGTGCTTGAAGGTGCTTTGCAAGCTGTAGAATCTTCTAGAAGCATGAGAAAGCCTTGTCACCTTGATGGAGAATAGCAGTTAACATGCCGCATTGTAGTCCCAGAGACTCAGATAGGCTTTGCTGAACTATTGCTTTAACACTGGCCCCGAAAGGAATCAAACACTTCCCAGGCATTGTGGGGCAGCAGAAAAAGTGCTCCTGTCAGCAAGTTTACGTCTCAGTTCCACCACCTGCTACCTGGGTGACTTCCGGCAAATTACTCACTTTCTCCATGCCTCAGTTCCCAAAGGTGTAAAGTTCCTATGATATCTCCATTGCAATGTTGTTATAAAGAGCAAACTAAATACTTTATAAACAGCAAAAAAAATCTAAAAATGCCAAGTGATCATGTTTTTATGGTAAGGGATAATGGAGGGGTAAAGACTTAAAGGGAATGAAGCCAAGTGGAAAAGAGAGTTAATAAAAAGGATTTAAAAGAAAAAGAAGTAATTGGATATAGTACGTGAACTATTCAGCTCTCATAATTGGGTGTTGCATCTAGTGGTAGGCATGGGGTGGCAGTGGGAACCGGGAGCAGTTTGATCATACCCATGGGGGTTGGGCTTGGTGAGGATGGGGTGACGGTTCATCTGCCCAATAACCTGATGTTCCCTGATGTTTTGCATGGCCTGGCCTTGGGGTAGTTCAGCTCACTTTCCACTTGACAAGTGTGTCTTGAATGCCAGTGTGTGCCAAGCACTACTGTGGGAGTTTGAGTTGTATCTCTTAGCATATTAAAGATCTCTACCTTCGAGAAGCTTGCAATTTAGAGGTGGAGGTTGTCTGCTACACGTACACAGTGGATAAAGAATTGCTCAAACATGGAATAGAGCCTAGAGGAACAAATGCAGCCCCACGGGCTCTCCAATCCTTCCTGCAGACACTTGGGGGAGGTCTATAAAAACTGAATCTGTGGGTAATTGAACAGAGAGAATTCATCAGACTCCATGGGGCTCTGCGAGTCCATCCTTCCTCCCTTTTTCCTCCCTCCCTCCTTCATTTCCTTCCTTCCTCCCTTCCTGCTGTTGGGCACATCATCTTTGTATCACAGGTCCATACTAGTTTGTCAAATAGACCAATAGGAACAAGTTTATTCAGTCATCAGTGACTCATGTGGCCAAATTCAAAATTCAACCTTAAAACCTGCTTGGTAGAACGCTTCAGTTTCTTAAGTTGAGTTTCTGGAACATTTAGGGTGAGAGCAGAGAGACTGAGTAGGGAATAGCATGGAGCAGGAGAAACATGAGAAATATCAAGGTGAGGGGATTGTTCCTGGGGAAAGTTGCATTTTAGAGGCTGTTGTGTGCATGCTTAGTCGCTAAGTCATGTCTCTAAGACCCATGGATGGTAGCCCATCAGGCTCCTCTGTTCGTGGGATTTTCCAGGCAAAAATACTGGAGTGGGTTGCCATTTCCTACTCCAGGGAATCCTTCTGACCCAGGGATCAAACCTGCATCTCGAGTCTCTGCCTGCTACCTGCGTCGCCTGCTACCTGTGTGACATCTGGCAAATTACTTACCTTCTTTGTGCCTCAATTTCCAAAGGTATATGGCAATGGCAATGGCACCCCACTCCAGTACTCTTGCCTGGAAAATCCCATGGATGGAGGAGCCTGGAAGGCTGCAGTCCATGGGGTCGCTAAGCGTAGGACACGACTGAGTGACTTTACTTTCACTTATCACTTTCATGCATTGGAGGAGGAAATGGCAACCCACTCCAGTGTTCTTGCCTGGAGAATCTCAGGGACGGGGGAGCCTGGTGGGCTGCCGTCTATGGGGTCGCACAGAGTCGGACACGACTGAAGCGACTCAGCAGCAGCAAAGTTCCTATGTCATCTTCAAGGGCTTCCCAGGTGGTGCTAGTGGTAAACGATCCTCTTGCCAATGCAGGAGGCACACGGACTGCAGGTTTGATCCCTGGGTTGGGAAGATGTCATTTTCCTTGCAATGTTGTTGTAAAGAGCAAACTAAATACTTAATAAACAGAAAAAAAAAAAAAACTCTAAAAATGCCAAGTGATCATGTTTTAATGCAAGAGCTGCCTCTTGCCTCACTTTCAGAACTTGTTATTGAGAAGACGATCATATATTCTTTTATTTATGACTTGTCAGAGCAATTACTTATATTGCTCAGCTATGGCTGTGTGAAAGAAAACAAAGTGAAAGCGAAAGTCGCTCAGTCATGTCTGACCCTTTGTGACCCCATGGATTGTATAGTCCATGGAATTCTCCAGGCC
The DNA here is from genome assembly GCF_019923935.1 of Bubalus bubalis. Classification (NCBI taxonomy): domain Eukaryota; kingdom Metazoa; phylum Chordata; class Mammalia; order Artiodactyla; family Bovidae; genus Bubalus; species Bubalus bubalis. The sequence goes on along the minus strand of NC_059162.1, from coordinate 4,125,948 downwards.
AGAATACTGGAATGGGTAGCCTTCTCCAGGGGATCTTCCCAACCAAGGGACTGAACTCAGGTCTCGAACCCAGGTCTCATGCATTGCAGGTGGATTCTTTATCAGCTGAGCCACAAGGGAAGCCCAAGAATAAGAGTAGCCTTTCCTTTCTCCAGGGGATCTTCCTGACCCAGGAATTGAACCGGGGTCTCCAGCATTGCAGGTGGATTCTTTACCAACTGAGCTATGACAACTACCAAATCTCAGCAGTGTGCAACCATAGGCATGTATTTTGTTCATACATCTTCAGGCTTCCTGGGAGGGGCTGATACAGGTTGGGCTCAGCTGGTGGCTCTAAGCCAGTGGTTCCCAGAGCTCCATGTGTCTCCCTGCTCTCTCTCTCTGCTCTCCTGTTCAACATTCTGGGAAATTCCTTTAACTAATCTTCAAAAACATTTTTGAAGGCGAATTTCAAATTCAGCCACACCAGTCCTTGATGGTATGAGACTGTTCTTGTTGGTCTGTTTTAGAACACAAAACAGATACAGCAATGATGTACCACTGGGAGGAAGTAGGGGGAGGAAGGAAGGAAGAAGGTAGGGAAAACAGGGAGGGAAGGAGGGAGGTAGGGAAGGAAGACAGACTGGAAATAACCAGCATCATCACCTTAGAACTTAGTAAAAATGCCAGTTATCAGTTCCTACCCCAAACTTAATCAGAATCTCTAGGGGTGGGTCCCAGCAATCTGTGTCTTGATGAGATTTGCACATCATCTTCTCATGACAATGGCAGAGACACAAGAGGGAGAGCAGAAATAGCTGATACCTCTTAAGGCTTACATGAAGCACTGGCAATTGTCTGCCCACATTTTATTGCCAAACCAAGACAGATCACTAGGGTTGTGTGTCCAGGGAAGAGTGAAGAACTGGGGCTAAGAATTTAATCTACTGAAGAACTTAACCAAAATAATTTTGGTATAGTACTTTATGATCTATAACATTCTTTCATTATCTCGTTTAATTCTCATAATAACACTCTGAAGTAGGAAGTGTCTTCATTTAACACATGGAGGAAAGGAGGCTTTTAGATGCTGAGGTCAAAGTCACACAGTTAATATTACCTGGGCCTCTCAACTCCAAATTTGGGATTATTTTAATTGCATTGAACTTCTAGGCCATAGATTCACAAAAGCAGGCTCCCAAATCTCCTTCATGGTCAAAAACATCTTCAATGCACAGTGTGGGAAATACCCTATGGTTGTTATATACTTAGGGAGAATGAGTAACAGAAATACAAGAAAATATTTTCACCCATTATCGGCATTATACTGTGCAGCTAGCTCTAGTTATCAGATTTCAAAGTTCCCATCTTTTTTGCTTCTGTTCCCCCATGGCTTGAGTTCTAAACTTCCATGAGCCTTCTTTTCAATATCCTATGTCCTCTAAATCTGTGCATGCATGTGCGCTCAATTGCATCTGACTCTTTGCAACCCCACGGACTCTAGCCTGCCAGGCTCCCCTGTCCATGGGATTTTCCTGGCAAGGATACTGGAGTGGGTTGCCATTTCCTCCTCCAGGGGATCTTCCCGACCCAGGGATCCAACCTACATCTCCTGTGTCTTCTGCATTGCAGGCAGATTCTTTACCACTGCCTCACCAAGGAAGGCCCCTCAAAAGGTGGTGTAACCAAATATCTATAGGAAACCTTCCTTGACACATTTTCTGGTGACTATGATTTTGTTGTGGTAAGGAGCATTGCACAAGGACACAGAAGAAAAAGATTAAGCACGTAGAGCTTTCCTGTTTAGCTAAAGATAGAATCTGAGAAGGGAAATAAGGTTAAGAAGGAAAACAGGAGTACGAAGAAAACGTGGCATAGAGGACATGACGTTTCTTGGAGCTACTACCCTGTCAGATATTTCATCAGCCAATGGGATATTTTAGCAACTATCTCTGATGACTTCACAAATCTAACAAAAAATTTTAATCAAATAAAATCTTGTTGGAAACATTTCAACAACTTAAATCTAAGAGAAAATAATTTTTTAAAGACTCTTATGAGGGTATTGGCTCAGAGAAAGAGATTCATTTGTTACTTCTATATTTATGTGTAAAGGAAGCACCCCCTTCTCTTTCTCCTTCCCTGCTTGGCCTCCAACTTATTCCTCCTCCTCGACTACCTGACAATTTAAGAATTTAAGACCCCTAAGGTACAATAGGAGAAAAATATGAGCCTGACTCCAAGTGTGATCTATAGGGAGCTCTGGCTGCACACCTTAATTATTGCTAACAAAGTAACATTTTAATAGCTTTAGGTTGAAATTGATGAGCCCTCCTGTTCACTGAAACTCTTGTAAAAACATGACATGACATCTTGTAGGAAAAAAAAAAGGACACAGTTGTTAAATAACTCACTATACATAGAATGGTCAGTTTAAAAAAAAGTATATTGTCCTTGTTCAGCAACTTTTTCCAAAGAACTCAAAGTCTATTAGAGCCCATATGTTCATCTAGTGCCTTTCCATCTTTCTATAAATAGTATGCAAATAGCGTTCTCACCTTTTACAGAAGAATAAGCTGAAGAAAGGCATTATGGAGGAACAGAACAAAGTCCTCTAGCAAAAGAAAGGTGAATAGCTAAACAGGAGCTTCAAAATTCCTTGAGGCCAGTGACTTCTCCATCAATTTCCATAATGGTGTTGTAAATAGAAGGTATGCCTGTCATACTAGATGGTTGAGGGGACTTCAGGGAATTAAGGAAAGAGGAATTGGCCTCCATATTCCAAGGCAGATCTGTTGCAGCCTCAGTATTCCATGAAAATGACTACCTCGGGCACTTAGCAGATCTTCAACCCATCATGATGTTTGAAGGATACTCCTGTCCAATGATCCCAATTAATACACATAGTGACTATGATTTCCCAGGACACACCTCATCCCCAACATCTGTAACTTCATCTAGCATCCATGCGGGTGTTTGATCTTGATCAACAGTCCAGGGAAGTTATACCATATCTTCCTTAGACCTCAACTACAGACCTTTTCAGGACAGTGACTATTACTTCAGAGCTCCTCTCGAGAGGCATCCAACATAGTTATTCTCCAGAACCACGGCGGGATTATGAGAACATTGATAGGGTGACTGCAGAGTCGCTGCTTGGAGAAGATGTGCTTCCATTCCCACCCTGCTGTTACAGCACCAGGATGCTGCAAGAACACCTTTCAAGGGTGCGTGACTTTAAAACCTGAGAGTGGAATAGGGGGAAATGAGATGCAGAGACTGTTTTTAGAGACCCATAACAATATCTAATTCTATCCTTCTCCTCTCTGGCTGTCCCCTGGCTTCTCAAAGAAATTAGATCTTTTCCATATGAGATAAAATGGGTTCAAAATGTCTTCTTTGAAACCAATTTATATGACAAACTTTTATTCCCTATATCCTTAAGGGTCTTACTTTTCAAAGTCAGGTTTCTGGAACTCCAATCACCCTGTCTCCTTCCTTTTTTTCCCCAAAATGATGAGTTTGAAAGGTATGTCTTAGTTCACTCAGGTTGCTTTAACAAACATATATAGGCTGGGTGGCTTAAAAACAGCCGAAATTCATCCCGGTCTGGAGGCTGGGAATTCCAAGATGAGAATGCTGGCAGAGTCAGGGTCTGGTGATATTCTGCTCCCTGGTACACAAGTGGCACATTTCACTGTGACCTCACATGGCAGCAGGGACAAGGGAGCTCACTGGGGTCTCTTTTATTGGACAGTTAATTCCAATCACAAGGGCTCTGTCCCCAAAGTCCCGCCTTCTTGCACCATCACATCTGGGCATTAGGATTTTAACATACCAATTTTAAGGACATAAGCATTCAGCCCAAATTCTGTTTATAAGGACAAAGCCCACTTTGAATGTTTTTCCCTTTTTTCTTGCATTTTTACATCTGAGGTGGTGAGTAAAGAACACCTCACTGCTGGTTGAGACAGAGGGAGGAAGGTGATAGGTTAACACTTGAAGCTCTTCTCCTACTTATTGAATTAACTACTCGTAAGAGGAAAATTTGGGAGAAGGATTGAAGTCAGCACAGAAGGAAAAGGAGAAAGTAAAGAGCTATTAAAACATGCTGAGTCTTTTAGTAGATATTTGTCATATAGCCATATAATCATAAACATAATTCAATAATAAATGGCTTCCTGGTGAACAATATTGAGCTAAAGCTTATTTAGGGAGCTCCAATACACCTGAATCAATTCATAGCATATCAAATTACATGTCACAGTTGGTATGTATAAATAGCAGTGTGTAAATACTAAAGACATTATGTGGCGGCAGATGGGGAGGTCCTGGAATTCATTGCAAGGAGTGAGGGTGGGGGGCAGAATAATGTCATTGTAGAGAGATTAAAGAGACATCGGTTACCCTGTTGAGATGAGGGGACTAAAGTATGTAGGGATATCTAATATCATTTGCAGAAGTAGATCTGAAACAGTTAAATGGTTGGCAGAGAAGAGTGATGAGGTCTCCATGACAAGTAACCTTGAAGATGTGTTAGGAGTTTCAGGTGGTAGGGCTGCTAGTTCTTAGCCAATACTGGAGATGACCATTCTCAGATCATCAGTCAGTGTTATCTCAAGGAAGTGTTGCCTCCTAAGGCCAACTACGATTTCTTCAGATTCTGCAAAGAAAAAGTATGTTTTTTTTAAATTGGAGGATAATTGCTTTACAAAACTGTGTTGGTTTCTGTTTACATCAACATGAATCAGTCACAGGTATACATATGTCCCCTCCCTCCTGAACTCCCCTCCCATCTCCCAGCCCATCCCACCCCTCTAGGTTGTCACAGAGCACTGGGTTGAGCTCCCTGTGTCACAGAGCAAATTCCCATTGGCTGTCTAGCTTATGTATGGTAATCTATATGTTTCCATATTATTCCCTCAATTTGGTCTACCCTCTCCCTCCTCTACTGTGTCCACAAGTCTCTTCTCTATGTCTGAGTCTCCACTGCTGCCCTGCAAATGGCTTCTCTGATGTTCACTGCAGCACTTTTTACAATAACCAGGACGTGGAAGCAACCTAGATGTTCATTGACAGATGAATGGATACTGAAATTGTGGTATATATATGCAATGGAATATTACTCAGCTATAAAAAAGAACACATTTGCGTCAGTCCTAAAGAGTTGGATGAACCTAGAGCCTATTACACAGAGTGAAGTAAGTCAGAAAGAGAAAGACAAGTATTGTATATTAATGCATGTGTATGGAATCTAATAAAATAATTTCTGAATAAATAAATTAAACTTTGAAGGAAGAAATTGGTTGGTATCAAGATCCAAACTCTAAAAAAAAACAATGAATCACACAAGATGAGAGGTTTTAATATGTAAATATGCAAAATAAATTAATATAGTTTTAAAACAAGCCAATCTTACTTAAAATTAAAAACAATAGATTTTGTTGTACCTGAGTTCCCCAAAAAACCAGAGCCCGAGGTAAAAGCCAAGATTAGAAGTGCAATCCCAGGGAAGCCAAAGTGAGGGGAAATGAGAGGAAAGAGGCAGGGAAGAAGACAATTTAAGGGTATGTTTCCAAGCGATCCTGCTCTTAGTGTTGAGTGCAACTGAATACTGACCTCTCAGGACCATTCCTGAGGCACCACATGAACACTTGCTTCTCAGGTTTCTTCATCCAGGTGGAATAATGGGGAAGAATCCCTCTTTTAGCCTCCTTATCCCATTAGTCAAAAGTTCATCTTACTGGGGTATTACCTCCCCTGTTCTTCTTAGACTTATGCATCAGCAGGAACAGAGATGTCCCTAGGCAGGCAAAAGGGAGAGGCATAGAGCAGTGTGGGCATGAACTAGCATGAGAAGTGTGCTTCGACTTTTAGGGCATGAAGTCAGTGTGGCCACTGCCACTGCCACAGCCAAGGGTCCCAGAGATGAACAAGACAGAGAGACTCTGACAGGCACATAAAGGTAACTGTTTGTCTTATCTGTTTGGGCTGCTAATGGATGTACCATAGACTGGGTGGCTTAAACAGCAAATGTTTATTATCACAGTCTCAGACACTGGGAAGTTCAATGTCAAGATGCCAGCAGATTTGGTGTCTGGTGAGAGCCTGTTTGCAGGTGTGTAAATGGCTGCCTTCTCACCATGACCACATGTGACAGAAGTGGCAAGGGAGGTATCTGAGTGCACTAATCTCATTCATGAGGGCTCCACCCTCATGACCTAATCACCCCCCAAAGGCTTCATCTCATAATACAAATTGGGAGTTAAATACTTCAACATATAAAGTTTGGGAAGACACAAACATTGAGCCCATGATACTGTTACAATCTTTTAAATAAAGATTTACCTTCATATTTCCTCAAATAAGAAAAGAGGATGTCTATTAGTGTGGGTACCTAACAAAAACAGGTAGTTTTATCCAAGAATTCTTAACAATAATTAAGGAATACTTGGGTTAAATGTGTTTCACTGTCCAGATGAGTTGGGAAAAGAGATCTCCTTGATCTGTTCAGTATTAGCTTTCTTGAAATCAGAGAGAATATTAAGAAAGATGTCTTGAGAGAAGTCAATAATTTCCTGATAATTAATAGTAATTGCTAATATACTGAGAGGTTAGGCATTACATTACCTTCATAAATAAGGTTCAAACACCATAGCCTCTGGACAACAATCACACTGCTAGAGTTGTGATAAAAGTTGATAAAAGGTAAAGTCCACCTTGACCTAAATCTGGTAATAAAAGCAATTCCATCCACCAACCACACGTTTCTAATAACATCTTAGTGTCTAAAGGGCATCTTGGCTGAATTAGAAAAAGTTTGTTTCTTCAGGAAGGTAGAGGCGCCAGCCTGCCTTAGTCCCCTAAGCCTATGATTTTGCACAGTGAACGAATAGCAGAGGTGGCGTTGAGGCGAACAAGTTTCAAGAGGTTGAAAGAAAGCACAGAAAACTCTCACTGTGAGCCAGATAGAGCCCCAGTCCAGAGAACTTCCCAAAACAAATTTTGTTGCCTGCCTTTAATGTATTTTTTCATGATCCACAGATGTCCTTTCCCATAAATTCTGAAGTATCTGCACGTCCCAAGGTGAGCTGGTATCTTCTTTTTATTACTGGCAGTTTGCAAGTGAGGATCTGACATTAAAAAAAAATATGGCACTCACTTTTGAGAGTGTGACCCACTTTTCCAAGTCTTTGCTAATCTTCTTCCAAATTTCCTTCCCTCTTTTTACATTTGTGCTTCTGGTTAGCTCACAGGTGGGCTCTGGAGACCCTTCCGGATCTTTGGACGTCTTGCTCTATTGGAAAAGGATGCATTTTCTCTGCAGATTGTCTCATAGAGACACTGCATCTGTCTAAAACTAAAAGAGCCTCCAGAGAACTGACTTTAGCTGTTTGCCAACTAACCCATTTTGCATGCTTCCTGGGGAGAAACAATACGCCACATCTCTACAGGAGGAAGCAGGAGAGATATTGGTTCTGTGTAAATATCTCAAAGGAAATTTATGATGCAGATGGGAAATTTAAACCCCTTTAAAATAACTGCTGCTTTGTGAACAGAGAGAGCAAAATTTTAGCACCTCATTTCTGTGCCTTCCCTCATCCCCTTCCTGAGGGAGAGTGGCCTTAATCCAGTGGTCTCTCCATCTCTTCATCCTCAATGACTTTTGCTGTGGAAAATTCTGATAGACCGTCAGTTCCACTAACTCAAGCAGATTTGTGTGCCTTTAGATGGACACATGGAGAAGGAAATGGCAACCCACTCCAGTATTCTTGCCTGGAGAATCCCAGGGACAGAGGAGCCTGGTGGACTGCCGTCTATGGGGTCACACAGAGTCGGATACGACTGAAGCGACTTAGCAGCAGCATCAGCAGCAGATGGACACAAACACACTCTGTGTCTTACAGAGACTATCAGTTCTCTACCACCCTGCCTCTTCTCATTCTTCTTTCTGAAGGAGCCCCTCTGTCTTTGGAGCTAGCGATGTACCAGCTAAAAGGCGTTTTCAGTACTCTCTGAGTGACTGATCTGATTTGATCTGGCCAGGTAAAAGTGGACTTGATTCTGGCCAATGAGATGTCAATAGGGGTTGTTCAGAGGAATTTCTATGAGTACCAGAAATGAGAGAGCGCCTGAGAGCTCCTTTCTACCCTTCTGTCTTTCTTCACTCTTTTGACCTCAAACCTGAACGTGAAGACTGGAGCTTCAGCAGCCAGATTGCACCATGAGGCAATCATGTGGGAGGATTTTTGAGCCAAGTGTGGCAAAGAATAAAGATGAGGCATTCTAGTCTTTGATAACTGAAGAACTGTCATATCAGGCCCGAATTGCCTGCCTCTAAACAGTTTATCCAAGAAATAAAGTTCTATTTTATTTTAGTAAAGGTTATTTTGTTTGTCTATTCTGTGTAGCAATAATTAACACAAACAGATACATGACCTCTGCAAGGAGAATGTGCCAGCGGTGCTTTCTCCTAACAGATGGATTCAGGTGTCTGTCACCACGGATGTGTTACTGCACTGTGGTGAGAAATGACAGAAGCCAACTAGAGCTAGCTTGTACAGGAAACGGGACTTTATTATGAGGTCTAGATGTGTCTCACAGAACCCAGGACCACAGAGCCTCTGGGAAATGCTGGACCCAGGAACTAGAGAGCTATCTGGCGTTTCTCTGTGTCTTTTTCCTGTTCTTTTCTGGGCATCTGCTTCTTTTCTCTGAATTTCTGCAGGCCACCCTCCTCTGCTTCTGTGGACCACACAGTCAATAGAATGATAGTTATATTGTTTTTTATCCACACAATCAAATGTAATAAGCAATAACAACAAATAATTTATAAGTGCATATAAAAATATTGATGAATCCCACAGATGTAATATTGAGAGCAAAAAGGCCAGACCAAAAAAAAAAAAAAAGAATATATGTAGCATGATGCCAGTCACGTAAAGTACAATGGAAACATTCCTTTTCCTGTTGAAGCCAGGAGAATGGTTGCACTTGGGGTAAGGTAGTAACTGGAAAGAAACAGAATATTTCTGAGGTGCTAAGCTAGGAATGTCCTGTTTGTCCATCTGGTGCTGACTAAATGATATATTTAATTTATCAAAATTCTTTTATTTCTGTCTTATGTACACTTTTCTATTTATCATGGAAGATTGAAAACCTGGTCAAATGAAATCTAAAAAAACACATACATTTAAAATGGTAACTACTGCTTGTCCACACGTAGATTCTAATTCTTTATTAATACATTCTATATTAACTTGTAATTATTTAACCTATCAGAAATCATTTTTCAAAGAACAGAAATGAATAAATAAATGCATAAGAATATATTTTATTAACTACAAAACATATTTGCAAATGACATTCTACTTATTAAGTCACAATTATTAAATTTAATTTTATTTACTAAAAAACAAGTATTGGGTCATGTGTGGTCCATGTATATAAGGAGACATTGGGAAATTGACAAGTTTATTTCCAGTGGCTCCCCCAGTTCACCCCCTCTTCAAACTCTCCATCCTGAGGCCAGGGTCCCAGAGGCTTTTCCCCATGCTTCCCTCTTACCCAGCTCCTCAGCCCAGTTATCAAGCATTTGTCCTGTATCCATCCTCTCAAAGCTCTGCTCTTGGCTAGAACTAACCACATAAACAAACCTCAGCCGGTGAGTTAAGAACTGATTATGACCAGATACTTTATTTGTCCCAGAATAAAATTTTGATCTTTTTGTCTTCAACTATAGAAACAAAATGGCAACCAGCTCCCATATCCTTGCCTGGGCAATCCCTTGGACAGAGATGTCTAGTGGGCTGCAGTCCATGAGGTCACAAAGAGTGGCACGTGGGCACCGGCGACTAACACTTCCACCGAAATCAAACACAAGAGAATGGCAGAGCTTTGGCTGGTCACTAGGGGGCATGCTTTTGGAAAGGAAGTTATTTATGATGCTTTCTTCACACCTAGACAACTCACCAGTCACATGCCTGTCCTGACCAGTTTGTGACTTCTCCAGAGTTTTCTTCACAATTAAGAAAAACAATTCTAGATTTTTTTTAATGACAAACATAACTTCTAAATCTACTTGTTTCTTCCTTCAGGGCCCCCTCTTGAAATGGACCCGATTTAATAAACTGGGAGATTCTATTTGGTTTAAGCATTCAACTTCTGCAGCTCAGAAATTGAGGGAAGGACTGGTTTTCATCAACTTCTCCACCACTATCCAAATGGCAGCAAGATGTATTCTGACCAGTTCCCGTTTAACGTTTCTGAGTAATCAACACAGCAGACAGACCAAGGAGTGTTTATTAGCACTTTGTTCTTCTCAGCGGCAGAGGGCTGAATAAATGCCCTTTTCCCTTTGGAAAAAATTTTACTAGTAACCATAGCAATAATAATTCCATCTCCAAGTAAAAATTATTATTGTTATCTTTGTTGGCAGTCCCGGTTTCTTTCCTGTCACAGGGAGACAGAAGGCAGACGCTGTCTTGAAGTCTATAAAAGGCTCACCTAAGCAGGACCAGGAGCAGCTGTTTTCTCTCTCAGCTGCGAACAGAACCGGAGAGGAATGGCTTAACCATCAAACGAGGGGCTTAAGCTAGATGTGAGGAAGTGCATCCTGGCCGCATGCAGGACAGCTTGTCACGGGGGTTTACAGATTCCTCTTCTTTAGAAGCCTTTAAAAATAGCTTAGATGATCAGTGCCTGTGTCCACAGCACATTTACTCTGTTCTTGTGGGTCTAGCTGTGCCTTTACGTAGACTATGAAAGCAGAGGCAACCAGGCTTCTTCATTACCATCCACTGGCACCAGACATAAAACACAGGCTTGTAAATGCAGATAAATGGGTAACGCGTGGATAAAATGATTTGGCCATGATCAGTTATAGGCCACTGGTTTGGGGCTAAATACTGGCCCCATGGTTGTTTTCCTATAGTCATGCCTACAAACAAGATTTGGCCAGATGCACACCATTTGGTCAAAAGACTCTTTGAAGAATTACTGAGTCCAACTCCCTTCTTCTGGATTGTTAACTTCGTCCACTTGATGATTCTACACAGTCTTTGGAATAAGAAGGAAATGTTCTCTCAAGTGGGAGTTGCGTACTGTGTTTCAGGAATTACTCAACTGTACTTGGAGAAAACAGTTTATAGGAAGAACTTAAACCAGAGTGAAATCCAAGCATCCCCCTTCCAGTCCAACTGATGCTCTCTCGTCGAAGAAATGTGCTAACCTTTGGAAAAGTACTTTCATTTAAAAAGTAATGGTCAAAACCTCACACATTTTTTTCAGCTACAATATTTTACCTCAGAGTTGACATTTATATGCCAGCAACTCATTTGTTACAAATTCTAATTGCAGAGCAACAATGCAAAAAAGGCAATGCAAAAGCCAAAAAAACAAAAAGAAGAAGGGCGCTCTCAGAAACCCTTTGAGATCTCATCTAATTAAAAATGCAAATTAAGAAAGAAACCTCAAGTCAATACGTCCTCTTCAGTCTTTTCAAAGGCTCCAATTACCAGTGAATCATTGAGAAAGGGGCTGCCTTTAATTTTAAGTCAAATTTCTCAACAATAGTCCATTGGCAGGAAATTAAAGTGACTACCAGCTCAGTGGTACAATTAACACTTCGACATTTGTTATCCAAACTTTACTCATTCTTGTGCTGTTTCTCTAGCAAGTACTAATGCAGACAATTTTCATTGAGTTTTTCTGAGATCCCAAGAACATTTTGTTTTCCAGTGATAAGCAATACTACATTGAACTAACCCACCCCTTCCTGTGGAATCATATTGAGGAACATTCCAGAAAAGGGAAAAAAAAGTTCTTTCTTGATAGAATCTCTTTTCTAACAATACTTCTAAAGGCAAGATAGAAAAGTGCTAAAGAACAAAGGTCTTCAGACAGGAGATGTGAATTCCTTGAAGGTCTTTTGCTAGGTCATCTGTTAATATGGACACATGTTATGTCAAGTTCTTCACTGTGGTCTTGTTCTCAAGGATTAATTCAGGATTTTTGCTTTATACTTTTTATTATAATAAATATCATGAGTTATGGAATAGAATTTTTAAGTCTAAGAAATGGAAGAGAAATATAAGAGATTAGGTAGGACAACCTCTTCAGTCTGGAGCTCACCCAGTATAAATTGAATACCTGTGTCAGTCAGGATTCAACCAGGAGATAGAAACCACACAATAACTTGAAAAAAGAAAATAATTCTGAGGAATTATTAATTACATCAGGGCATTGGCTAGCCAGAAGCAAAGAGGTCTCCCAACAATGTAAGATGCAGATGGAAGGAATAGCAACCACCACTAGGCTGATATAGCATGCCAAAGAAAGATGCCTTTCTCACTGCTCCCAGAGCTGAGATCCAGAGAGGGTACTGGAAAACGAAGAATTCACTGAAGTGCCAAGCAGGTAGACCATGCTAGAAATCTGTCCCCTAGAATGCCAGTGGAAGCTGTTAATAGGGAGGTCCTACACCTTGGAACTTGCTGAAAAATCCCAGAAAAGATCATCCAGGAAAGTTTATGATGCAGAGGTGCCTCGCCAGTGTGCCTCTTTACAGAGATGACTGAGGGGGTACTGGGGTAAGACATGACTAGGGATGCTGCAGAGGCTGGGTGCTGAAGACGTCTTTGGCTGTAGGAGCCAGGCTCAGAGAAATCTGTCCATGTCGCAGGAGTCAGGCACTGGATGAGCTGCTGCCTGTGCTACAGGCGCTGGGCACATGGAGAGTCACGCACAGTGCAGGAGCTGGGCACTGGGAAAGCCGTTCATACTGCTGGCAAAGCTGTGCATGCTTCAGGAACCCAGCCCTGGAGAAGACACTTGCCCTGCAGAAGTCAGGCACCGAGAAAGCTGCATTTGGTGCAAGACATTGACAAGAAAGCATGAAGAACTAGGAAGGAAAGTTTTCTCCTCTACTAATGTCTTTCTGGAGTCTTCTACCAGCAAAACTTTTCCTGTGTTAGATGATGAATAAATATTTAAAGGGCAGACAATGAACTTTGGATTTGGAGCTGCAATGATAGAGCCAAATTGAGAATGGAACTAAATTGAGATGAGGGTTAAGGCAATGGCATGGGTTCCTGGAAATAAGAGACCAGGAAAATTAAGTTCTAAGGCAATGGGTTGAAACTGGAGACAGGAATACACCAAAACAGAACAAATAGACTCTAAGCAGAGGTCACTATTTCCCCATGATGAACAGCACGACCAGTGGTGGCAAGGTGACTGTGGCCATGCTCACATGGCTAAAGAAGCTGGCTAGAACTATGTTCTGGCTCAGACAGGTTAAGACTGTCTTGGCCAAATTAGGACTAGAACCTATCTCCCTTGACTCCCATTTCTGTGCTCTGTCTACACTTGTCACCGCTATTCATGAATTCCACATTTGGGCAGCAATAGACAAAAGGGAATGAAAGAGCTGGACCACGGAGCCTCATGCCCATTAAAGTAATCAGGGAACATAAAAGTGGAAGGCATTGATTGTTCAGTTTGGGTTAAATTCTTGATACATTTAAAGCACTTCCCTTGTCCTCCATGAACCTTCTTGAGTAGGTGTGTGATAAACATTGGAGAACCCTGTTCACAGACAGAATCTCACATTGTCATTGTTGTTAGTTAAGGCCTTCTAATCAGAGATACTCAGCTTTCACTGAGCATTGGAATCATTTGGAAAACTTAAAGACTGATACCTGATGCTATTTAATAACAATAATAAGAGTCTGTAGAGGTGGGCCCTGTGCATCAGTATATTTGCAAGTTCCACAAGTGATTCTAATTCAAACCCAGGATTGAGTATCACTGTCATATCCTGTGGATAGTATAATGATATCAAAAAAGACAGAAAGAAATGTAAACCTCTCTTTCTCTGGGATTCACCATCCTATGGGATTCTTTTCTCTTCTGACTGCACCGGGTCTTAATTACGGCACAAAGGCTCTGTTGTTCTTGTTGCAGCACGAGGAGTCCACGGGCCCAGTATCTGTGGTGTGCAGTCTTAGTTACCCCATGGCATGTGGGGTCTCAGTTTTCTGATCAGAGATTGAACCCAGGCCCCCTGCATTGGAAGGTGGATTTTTAACCACTGGACCCCCAGGGAAGTCCCCACTCCTACAGGATTCTGAGAACAGCTTCTTTTACAGAGCAATTGCCCTCTGAGCTGTATTGCATGGTGCCATCCCAGCAAAGATTTTGAACTCAAAGCTAGTCAACAGGTTTAGTGACTCTGCAGAAACATACCAAACTGATATAAAGGCTTCTAAAGCTATACTGCTTGCCAAGAACCAACAAGACACAAAAGACTGGCATTCCTTTGTTGGAAAGGGAAACTTGTTATAATTCTGAGGCTGATCCACTCGTTGGCCTTAAGTAAATGAGGTGTGCTCCCGACAACTACCTAAGGGTAAGATTTTAACTAGGAAATCCTAATCTTCAGTGGCATATGTGATGGGGAAAAGCAATGAAACATCCTTCTGCTTGGTGATGGGTGAAGCCCTAAAGACTCAATCTGGTCTTGATGAACATCCAAGAATCTGGATGCGCACACCCTGTGGAGGCAGGGGTTTCTGCCAATGATGCTGGTAAGGAAGTCTGTGGTTTCTCGCAGTGTCAGATTTGTTCAGTTTGGGTATAAACAAATACCATAATTTCTGCCCTGGGGTATAAACTAGCAGGTTTCTCTCTCGTATCCAGATGCCATTACTATCTTTTAAACTACTTGTGTATCTAACTAAAAACAAAATTTTATTTAACCTTCAGTTTTCTCTATGTTATATCATTCCATGTTATTTAAAGGGGGTTCCTTTAATTTTCTGAAAGAAAAAAATAAAATTCATGTTTTGAACAAGGTAAAATTTTTTAAACAGTTATTATGAAAACTTTTAATTCTAATTACAGAATAATTGTATGCATTATCCAACTTTAACAATTATTATTAATCTTATTTTAACTGTCCATTTGCTCACTAGCCCAGCCCTGGGCTATGAAGCAAATTCCAGACATCATATCATGTATTCCAATAAGATACATGAACTCAAAAAGTAACATGTAATAATATTTTCATAGCTAAAATATTGATAATTACTTAATACCATCTAATAACTAGTGTTCCAACTTTTAGCTTTTATCAATTTTATATCAATTGTATCAATCTCTTACATTTCATTTACATCAAGGTCTGAAGAAGGTGTATACCCTGCACTCAGCTGAAATGCCTCAAGTTTCTTTCAAACTATGAATTCACTTTGATCTGGTTTTCCCTCTTATCATTTATTTGATTAAGAACCTGGGTAGCTCACCCTGCAGGGCTTCCCTCAGGCCATATTTTGCCTATTGCATCTCCATGGTAACCTTTAACATGTTCTCCTGTCCTCTGGGTTTCCCGTGATTCACTTGTGGACTATGTTAAGCTCAAGATCCAAGAAAAGCCAAATGGCACTAACTACTTCTAACAAAATTAGTTTGGAAGCCTAGTGCTTTGTCTAATTCAGCTTTTCTTTTGAACTATCACCATGCCAAGCTACCAAATCATCGGAGCGACATGGCTAAGAGTCTGTATTCAGAAGTCAAGGTTCTTGAGTTTATATACTGACCCTGTTCCTCACTGACTGTGATTTTAGGTAAGTTACTTTGTGCCTCAATTTCCTTGTACCCACATGGAAACATGTATGATACTAGCCCTGGGGTATAAGCAAGCAGGTATACATGGAAGATACTAATAACATGTCCCTCACAGGATTGTGAGGATTCAATGAGGTTTTACAAGTGTAAATCACTCAGAACTGTGTCAGCCATGCTAAATGCCATATAAATGTCTTTTAAATTAAAAATTAATATCTAAAGTACTAGACTCAAATAGGCAATGAATGTGAAAACTATCATCAGATGTATCTCTCTAAGCTGAGGAACAAATAAAAACTGGACTCAGAAACAACTGGCTCAGCAGTAGACACAGAAGCTCCCTTGGGTCTCTAAGTTGGTACGCTTTTGACCTAGCGGGAGATGGTTTGTATTCTGCCTGCCTACTAATGATGATGAAAGAGACTGATTCCCTGCACAGAATAACCGTAAAACGTCTATGGCCTGGATTAAGCCCCCAGGTTGAGAGGCCATAATCAAAGCAATTTCTGAGAGCTCCATTAATAAGCTTTTCTAGAAGCTGCCAAAGTCCAGCTACAGTAATTATCCAGTTAGTTTGCTGAATCAGCTAGTGTAAGCTTCCCCAGTTCTGCTGCTAATTAGGCTCTAGCCTCTCATCTCATTAATAAGCTTCCAGTTCATTTGCATGTGAGGAAAAATTGTGGGTATAGGGGAGTTTAATAGAAACCCAAATCACCTTCAACATGTGTCTTTTTTTATTAAAATATTTAACCTTTTATTATGACTCAGAAACATCTGTCGGTATTACACTGTATGAAAAGACATGATGAATTCAGCATTTGCAGAGCGTTCCATGGCCCCTCCTCCTCACACCTGGCCTGTTCCCAATCAAGTAGCAGGAAGAAAAGACAAATGAATATGATTAACTCAGTGTTAGAAATTTGCACTTAGAAGAAACTATCTGCTTCCATATCTTCCTTCTACAAATTAGGAAACCAGGGTCCCCTAAACTTGCCCAGGGATGTGCAGAGCAGGGACCAGAGCTCAGGCCATGTTTCCTCTGACTCAGTTCTTGTTACTCACACTGCATACCAGGCCTATAAAACATCTGAGGGTATTCAGCTCAGTTCAGTGCAGTCGCTCAGTCATGTCCAACTCTTGGCGACCCATGGACTGCAGCACGCCAGGCCTCCCTGTCCATCACCAACTCCTGGAGTTTACTCAAACTCATGTCCATTGAGTTGGTGATGCCATCCAACTATCTCATCCTCTGTTGTCCCCTTATCCTCCCGCCTTCAATCTTTCCCAGCATCAGGGTCTTTTCAAATGAGTCAATTCTTTGCATCAGGTGGCCAAAGTATTGGAGTTTCAGCTTCAGCATCAGTCCTTCCAATGAATATTCAGGACTGATCTCCTTTAGTATGGACTGGTTGGATCTTCTTGTAGTCCAAGGGACTCTCAAGAGTCTTCTCCAACACCACAGTTCAAAAGCATCAATTCTTCTGTGCTCAGCTTTCCAGCTTTCTTTATAGTCCAACTCTCACATCCATACATGACCACTGGAAAAACCATAGCCTTGACTAGACGGACCTTTGTTGGCAAAGTAATATCTCTGCTTTTTAATATGCTGTCTATGTTGGTCATAAATTTTCTTCCAAGAAGTAAGCATTTTTTAATTTCATGGCTGCAATCATCATCTGCAGTGATTTTGGAGCCCACTCAAAATAAAGTATGTCACTGTTTCCACTGTTTCCCCATCTATTTCCCATGAAGTGACAGGACTGGATGCCATGATCTTAGTTTTCTGAATGTTGAGCTTTAAGCCAATTTTTTCACGCTCATCTTTCACTTTCATCAAGAGGCTCTTTCTGCCTTAAGGGTGGTGTCATCTACATATTTGAGGTTATTGATATTTCTCCCGGCAATCTTGATTCCAGCTGTGCTTCGTCTAGCCCAGCATTTCTCATGATGTAATCTGCATATAAGTTAAATAAGCAGGGTGACAATATACAGCCTTGACATACTCCTTTTCCTATTTAGAACCAGTCTGTTGTTCCATGTCCAGTTCTAACCATTGCTTCCTGATCTGCATACAGATATCTCAAGAGGCAGGTCAGGTGGATTGGTATTCCCATCTCTTTCAGAATTTTCCACAGTTGATTGTGATCCACACAGTCAAAGGCTTTGGCATAGTCAATAAATCAGAAATAGATGTTTTTCTGGAACTCTCTTGCTTTTTCCATGATCCAGCGGATGTTGGCAATTTGATCTCTGGTTCCTCTGCCTTTTCTAAAACCAGCTTGAACATCTGGAAGCTCAGGTCTCATGTACTGTTGAAGCCTGGCTTGGAGAATTTTGAGCATTACTTCACTAGTGTGTGAGATGAGTACAATTGTGCAGTAGTTTGAGCATTCTTTGGCATTGGAATGAAAACTGACCTTTTCCAGTCCTGTGGCCACTGCTGAGTTTTCCAAATCTGCTGGCATATTGAGTGCAGCACTTTCACAGCATCATCTTTCAGGATTTGGAATAGCTCAACTGGAATTCCATCACCTCCACTAGCTTTGTTCGTAGTGATGCTTCCTAAGGCCCACTTGACTTTGCTTTCTAGGATGTCTGGCTCTAGGTGAGTGATCACACCATCGTGATTATCTGGGTTGTGTCTGATGATATTAGCTCACAAATAATAGCAGCCCATTTCCTGATATGGACTAACTTCTCTACATTTGCATCTGTCTTTGAGAAAGTATATAATCATTATCCTTTCAATCCATGGCCAAAATCTATTGATTTTATCTCAGCAGATAAACAGGCAGAATTTTGACCCCCATGGCCTTTGCCCTTTAATGGCATGCCCATGGTTATGTTATAGTGTGTGGCAAAGTGGAGATGGCGAATATGATTAAGGATGTTAACCAGTCGACCTCAAGATAGAGAGATTATCCTGTATATTCTAGGCAGGTCTAATGTAATCACATGAACCTTGAAAAGCAGAAAAGAAATCAGAAGAAGAAAATCAGAAACAGCAGAAGGGCACGGAGGAGATTACAACCACGGAGAATTTGATGCACCCTCAGTGGCTTGACAGTAAAAGAGGTCATGTTTCAGGGAAATGGAGACTGAAGTCCTACAACCTCAAAGAACTAAATTCTGTCAATGGCCTGAGATGAGTTTGCAGGTAGAATCTTCCTCAAAGCCTTAGTTAAAACTCTGGCTGGCTGAATTATGATTTCAGCCCTGAGATACTCTGAGCAGAGAGCAGTTGAGCCGCTTTGTGCCAGGACTTTTGACCAACTGTGAGATGCTAAGTAGATGTTGTTTTAAGCCTCCAGGTTATGTTAATTTGTTACAGAAGCAATAGAAAATGAATAAAGCTCGAATTCACCTTTTTTGTTCCATCTCTAAGGCCGCTACCCTGATCCAAGCCACCACCATCTCGCTCTTGGACCACAGAAGAAGCCTCTCAACTGTTCTCTCCATATCCCTTCTGACTCAACTTTTATAAGATACATTGCAGCCCAAATCATTTTTTTTTTTCAAACAGAAACCTGATTATGTGACTCCCGTCTCAAATTCCCTACACATGTACCCTCTTTAAGATATCTAAGGTATCTTAATACTATTCAACATCTTCCCAATGGCTTCTAGACAAACCTGGTTAATGTCCACTTAGTCTTTCATTCTCAATTTAAATGCTTCTTGCAATGCACTGTCTGCTTGCCCTCTTAGGTACTTTTATATCCCTGTATGTTTTCCTTCAAAGCATTTTTTAATTGCAACTTTAGTTCTATTATTATTTTATTATACTTCAAACCAGAAAGTCAGTCCCATAATGTATCATAGGGTTTTTCTGATCAAGATAATAGTAGCTAAAACATTTATCACAAACCTCGGAGATAATAAGTACTAAATTGTATCTTATATATATACCAAATAATATCTCATGTATATACATATACATATACATATATATATACATATTATATATATATATATATATATATATATGTAACATATGATGTTATTATGTGCGATTATTAGGACACCCACCCAGGATCATAGAAAAGGAACCCAAATTGCCTGGTAGGAGAATTTGGGAGGAAAGTCTCCCAGGAAAGGTTTTAATGATGAACAGGATTCAACCAGGTGAAATATTGTTGGGAGAGAAGATGTTTCAAGAAAAGGGGTAACATGAGCAAAAATATGGAAATGAGAGTAACATGATGAATGTGGGGAACTCTGCTTCTGGCATTAGTAGTTACACAAATCCCATAATGGATATGCTTTATCAAAGCAGGTGTCCCAATGTCTGCCTGGTGTATAATTTGGCATGTGTGCCTGCCCAGCCAACAAACTGATTATCATCACACAGAATTCCTGGTGCCCTTCTTTCAACTTGATATCCTCTGCAAGTGCACCAAAAGGACCCATCAAAGGCTGGCATAGAAATATGGAAGAATTGTGAATGACAGAGTCTTCAACTTTTTGACATTAGGTTATTTTCCTTTTCTTCAACTGATCAACAGGTATACACTAATCTCATCTCTGGGCCAGACTCTCTGGAGAATGCAAGAGAAGTCTAAGACTTGACTCCTGCTCTCAGGATCATAATAGAATTAAAGGGGGAGTGTGAATACATATAAGAAATAAAGAATATCTCAGGTTAGCACATAACAGATGCTAGCCCATAACCAACAGTCATACTGTCCTTCCTTCTTGCTGACAGAACACAAAGTTTGCTCAAATATGACCCAGATTACAGCATGCCCTGGGAATGTAGCTCCCTACTCCAGCTTCAAGGAAGAAACTCTAATTGGTGTATGTTAGTCACAGACATTCCACTTTTTTTTTTTTTTTTTTTTTGCCAGTGATTGGTCTAGGGTTAAGCATGTGAGTTTCTTCTGGATAGTGAGACATAAAGGAAAGTCTCAGGGGGGAACAGAGATAGTGTTTCCTGCACATTTTTTTTCCCTGTGTGAGATGGTATTATGTGTGAGGGTGGTACGTGGCATCAGTTTGCCACCGTGAGTTAATAAGCCTAAGGACAGAAAGCCAACACACTGAGGAAAGCAGAAAGGAGAGAGAGAATGAGCCTGAGTTCCTGATGATGTGTTAATTCTCTGTAAGAAACCTATTATTCATTGTCAGAATTTTGTTCTGTGAGTTAACATTCCTTCATTGTCAAAGCCATTGTAGATCAGTATTCGGTTTCTTAGAGTCAAACATATCCCAACTGGTTCAACATATACGAGAGACCTATTGCAAGCAACATGGACTTTGCAATGATAGGAGTTAAGGGCAGGGATTCAAATTCTAACTCTATCACCAAGCCTCTGTGACCCTCAGAGCAAATATTAGGGAAAGGGCACTGTGCTAAACACATGGGGTTACACAAAGATGAGGAAGCTACTCCTAAAGATTTTACCATCCAACAGGCAAAGTTTACATTATTTTAAAAACACTATCTAAGCTGCACAGTGGAATGCAAGGTGCAATTGGAAAAGAAGAGATTCAACAAGTACGTGCAATTTGGCCAAACTGTGTGTTTTTGGCCAATATTCATCCTGACGGGTAAATACCTATGATATACCAGGTTTTCAATATTTTTAATATTTTGACTGTGAAAGATATTACACTCCAGAAGCGCAAAAGAAAGAAAGCAGAGCACTTGAGCTGCATCTTGAGTGATGAGAAGGACTAAGAGAGAACAGGAACAACCCCATATCAGCTGAAGAAACAGCAAGAACGCAGGTCCTGAGGTGAGAAAATGAAGAGGGGATTCCACTCAATAATTTTTGCGATCTGATAGGTGAAAATTTTTTACAAAAATATACACATTGAAGGAAACTCAAGTTTGCAAAAGGTGTCATTCATTTGAGAAATGTCAAAGACAGATACTTTGAAACATTTTGTACTAGTAAAATTATGTGTTTGTTTACAGATAATAACATAATTGTCATCATGTTAGCAGAGTAGAGATATAGAAAACTACCATGTTATAATCAGTACCTTAAAGAGCAGTCAATCAAATAACTGGTTTCTGGAATTCTAATGGCAATCAGTGGTAAGGTGAAATTCTATTTGCATATACTTACTGAATAGTTATTTTTAAAACATTTAAATAGTATTAAATGATATTTTAGGTTCACAGCAGAATGGCAGATATACATATGTGTATATATGTATATATACACATATATATAGTATGGAGAGTTCTCATATATCTTTCACTCGGCTTCCCTACTATTAACTAAAGTATAGAATTTATTCAGAGTTCAACAGTTTTTTCTGTGAATGTTTTTCTTTTTTTCATTTTAGGATCCCATCCAGGAACCCATACCTCATTTAATTATGTCTCATGGTCTCCTCCAGGAGAAGGCAATGGCAACCCACTCCAGTACTCTTGCCTGGAAAATCCCATGGATGGAGGAGCCTGGTAGGCTGCAGTCCATGGGGTCGCACAGAGTCAGACATGACTGAGTGACTTCACTTTCACTTTCCACTTTCATGCATTGGAGAAGGAAATGGCACCCCACTCCAGTGCTCTTGCCTGGAGAATCCCATGGACGGAGAAGCCTGGTAGGCTGCAGTCCATGGGGTCGCACAGAGTCGGACACGACTGAAGCGACTTGGCAGCAGCAGCAGCATGGTCTCCTCCACTCTGGGACAGTTTGTCTTTCCTTTATTTCATAACTTTGACACCCTTGAAGATTACTGGTTAGATATTTTATAGACCATCCCTTGACTGGGTCTGGCTGTTGTTTTTTCATGCTTGGATGGAGGTGGGCATTAGTAGAACGTGTCACAGAGGCAATGTGAGATTCTCTCAGTGTGAAAGCCTCTCTCAGTGCATCCTATCAGGAGGTGCTTGATGGTTGTATGTATTTCTGGTGAAGCCCACCCCCAGCATTTTACTAAAGTGGTGGCTGCCAGGACTCTCCCCAGGAGTAGAACTTTCTTCTTTGTTCCCTTTTCCCAGACGTAAATGACTCTTCCCTAACACCCTAAAGCAGAGGTGCTTATTGCTTTTCTCCCCAAAGATGAAAGTTATGTTCCCTCTGGGAGATAAAGGAGACAAATCTAGTTGAATTTCTTGCCCCTCTATGGATGCTCCTTTTCTTCCCCATGTCTATTCCACAGTAAGCATTTCTTAGGCCTGTTCTCACCTTTTTTGAGTCCCTGGTATCTCACAGAGAATGAGGCTGGAAGAGACTGCAGACTCCTCCAATTTATGTAGCCCCTTGGGGATCCCACTGTCCCACCAGCCCTAGCCCACACTTGACCTTCAACCATCTGTCAATTATGGCAGCAAGACTCTTTGTATCCAGATGTGTTTTCCCCAGAGGTTTCTGGGGGAAAGGTATTCTTCCCCAGAAGAGGTTTCTACACCTCTTCTCTCCCTACAGGCACTGTTTTTCCTTAGACTTGATGCCAGTTGATTTCTCTGTGATCTTAACTCTATAGATTCAAAAATTTTATGAAGTTTGACAGAAGCCTGAAGTCTTCACACAGACATGTATTGTGCAAAGTACAAGTAATTTGCACAAGTGACATCCAGTGTCCTTCTTAAGTTTTTGAAAACAGAAAGGGAAAGAAAATACTCTGTATTTGGATGCAGGTCTGTATAATTTACCACCTTTTCCTTGGGGCTTTGTTCAAGAGTTTTGGAGGAGAAATAGTGGCTTCCCAGGTGGTGCTAGTGGTAAAGAACCTGTCTGCCAATGCAGGAGATACACGAGACAAAGTTTCTATCTCTGGGTTGGAAAGATCCCCTGGAGGAGGGCAATGCAACCCACTCCAGTATTCTTGCCTGGAGAAGCTCAGAGACGAGGAACTTGGCGGACTACAGCCCATAGAGTCACAAAGAGTCAGACACGACTGAGTGACTTAGCACACATCCTGTCAACAGACATGAACCCTTTTGTAGAAGGATGAAATCGAAGGAAATAGCCTTTGGAGTCAAGGGATCTGGGCCCTAATTCTGACAGACAAGGCTTTGTGGCCACAGAACTTGGAATAAATTGCCTAACTTCTCTGGGCCTCAGATTTTTTCCATCCATAAAACAGGACTGGTAACACATGAGACCTGAGCCTGGAAGGATTGGATGAGAAAATGTTAAAGCACAAATATTTCTCTAGACCAGGAGTCAGCAAAATTCTTTCTGTAAAAGGCCAGATTTTAGATATTTTAGCCTTTGCAGATCATACAGCCTGTCACAAGTATTCAACACCAATGCTTTGTGCAAAGCAGCCGTGGAGAAGACCTAAATGAATAGATAGGACTGTGTCTCATTTTCATTTACAAAAACAGGTGTCAGACCAGAGGGTCTGCAGGCAGGCAGTCATTTATGACCCTTACACTGGACACAACTTGCCTGGGGGCACATTCAAGGTACAATAAAATTACCTGATTCCTCTCTATTTAAGGTACCCACAGCCTTATCTATTTACTAGAGTCAGACCAAGATTTGTCCTATTTGAAGGTAAAAACAAATCTTGTCTCTGAGATAGTTGTTCATGCTCCATGCTGTCACCTGGTCACAGAATTTGCAAAATTATCACTGCTTCTGCCCAAAGAAGGCCCACACCACTGTCCAGTGGGTTAAGCACCAACTGATGCTGCTTGGGCCTACCTTTGAGTATTCCCAACTATTTTTCTACAGATTCTGGCTGCATGATGGTTATGAGTGAAGGCTCCTGAACTAGACTCCAGAATTCAGATCCTAGAAATGCTATCTGTATGACCCTGTGCTGAGAGTAATTTCTCTGCTATTTCAGTCTTCTCATCTACAGGATGGGACTCAGAAATCCCCACCTGGTAGAGGTGTGGTGAGGATTAAATGAGCCACTACTTGTCGAGTATCTAGGAATAGCACCTGCCACAATAATTGCACAATACATCTGATATTATTCCTCTCTTGGGTAGCATTCTCTGTGCAGGACACTGAGATGGAAGTGATGGCATTCTGAAGTCCTTATGAAATTCACCTTTTAAGAGCAATAGCCTTCCATCTCTCACTTCTTACCTTGAATCAGAAAACTGTCTAGGGTTAACATGTGCACCCAGAACCCTATACAGACCACATCCTGCCACAAAATTGACATTCTGTTTGGGGCCCTGAATCCCTGGAGCCCCACCTTCTACCATCTGACCAGCCTGGGACCTGGTTCTGCTTCTTCTCTGTCTTAGGACTGCAGGGAACTGTCC
This sequence comes from Bubalus bubalis, assembly GCF_019923935.1. Classification (NCBI taxonomy): domain Eukaryota; kingdom Metazoa; phylum Chordata; class Mammalia; order Artiodactyla; family Bovidae; genus Bubalus; species Bubalus bubalis. The sequence goes on along the minus strand of NC_059162.1, from coordinate 4,101,155 downwards.
CGCTCCCATGATTTAACACACACATATGGACAAGCATTGGTTGGTCTCTTTCTTCTCCCAGAGGTGGATCTTCTGATCTCTCACCCAGCAGACCTCTCCTCTCAAAGTTCCACTTGCATACACAACTCAGATTTTGTGGGAGAATTTTCAAGCTTTTAACTCTATAAAGTGCCTGTTGTGTGTTTGCTTCTTAGTAAATTTTCATTCTCTTTCCCTAAACCATCAAAGAGAAGCCAATGTAAATAAGTTAAAAAAAAAAAACTGCTGAAAGAAAGAAGTTTCTGATTTCTGGATCCCTACTCAGAGTACCTGAGGTTGCAGGACAAGAAAAAACAAGTGATGGGGGCAAATGACAGTATGAGGATCCCAAGTATTCTTAGGGGTTCTCTGCTGCTAATGAGCATGAAGTGAAGATGATGCAGATGCTGACAGTAACAGCCAACACTTATGAGCCCTTAGTATATGCTGACTGCCTCAGGGCACACTCAGTCCTCACAGTCACGTATGAGATGGGCATCGTTCATCCACATTTTACAGCTGAGAAAACTGAGGGTCAATTCGATCATGTTCAAGGATGCAAAGATAGAGTGATTATTCAAACCCATGTCAGTTTCCTCCTAAAGTTCTTGCTCTTGAGAACCCCCCACCCCCACCTACACTAGGTTGTAGTGGGATACATTCAGGTTCAGGTGTGTGTTAAGCAGGCACTTGGCATCCTCACCCAGCTCATGTTTGGCAGCTCTGTCAGCTGGACCTATAACTGAATGAACAAGAAGGGATGTAAGAGTGGACAGCTGCTCATCAGCTAAATGACCAATGGGAATCATGGGCCAGAGAGTTACCTGGCAGGAAACAGAGCCGAAAGGCCAAGACAGCCAAAGTGGGGTCTCTGAGTGGTCCATAGAGTAGGAGATGGAGTCCACAGCATCTTGAACACATGTTAGGGGGCTGTGAAAAGCCTTCCTGGGATACAGTCTTGCTTTCAAAGCAAGGTGGCCAGGCTGTGCTGGGGACTGGAATTCAGGCTCAGTGTGCCTCCTACTCCACACACTGCAGAAATACATGCTCTGGCTCTGACAGCAGACTGAGAAGGTCAAGGCCCATTGGCTTGACTCAAGAACCAGCCTGATGGATGATTTATCTACCTTGTGGTGTGTGTGTATGCATGTGTACGTGTGCTCATGCATGTGTGTTCATGTTCGTGAATATATGTGTATGTGTACATGTGGCTATCTATGTAGATGTGCTTGTGTGTTAATACGCATCAGCCATATGTATTCCCATGCTCACCATCTGTACACATGCCCGTGTAAGCACCTTGCTGCTCAGAAGAGTGAGTTAAATGAACAGACACTTGTGAGTCCTCCAGCCTTCTTTTTGTGTGGATGGGTAAGGGCCATTGTTTGGTAGTAGTAACCTGGGACTCAGGGCCTTGGGTACAGCATCCAAGCTGCAGTACCCAACAGGGTATTGCAGCTTGGATGCCTTCCAGCACATGGTATGGGAAGGGGGTTGGGTTTCAAAGCCTTCATCACACTAGACTGCCAACATTCTTGATACCGTGGGCTTTGGAGGACGCAGGCAAAGGGAAGTATCAGACTGGAAAATTGCCCAGTGATCTGTTACAAACATATTGTCAACTGCTGGAGCCTCCGGTGCCCGTCCCTGCTGTGATGGGTGAATGCCATTCCCTTTGGCTCTTTGGAAGCCATGTCTACTCTGATTCACACTGGGGAGAAAAAAACATCTCGTGCCTCAAGATGGAGGCATGCAAAGGCATGAGCACATTGTCTGAGAATAAAGGACAGAGTGGGAGAGTAAGGGGAGAGACACATACGTTAGCATGTAGGGTATCCCCCCTCTTTCTACCTCTTCAACTGTCTCCATTCTACATTTATCCAAAAGCCCTGCATCTCTGAGTACCATCTCTCACCTGCCTTCAGTATTTAGTTAGTGCATTGGGGGTTCCTAGAGGAGACAGTGATAATATTCACCATCACCAGGTCCACAAAACAAAGTTACTACAAACCCAGAGCTGGACACAATAGATAACTGTCTTCCTGATATGATTTGAGGGTCCAGAAAGGTTCCCCTGTCTCAGATCATCTATCCTCCTACCCTGATCTATGTCTCCTTACTTCCTCAAGTAACCTAGTATTCATCTTAAGGAAATATGTGCATTTGTATTTAATTTAGAGTATGTTGTTATTTGACAAGGGTCACACATAAGAACTAACACATTAACAGTGTTCTGCTTCTAGCATAAGTTAACAAAACCATCACCACTCATGGTCCCTTGTAGAGACCTAAGAAAAGGAATGCATGTTATGTAACTTCTGATGAGAAGAACTAGAACTCAGAGCATTACTGTAGACTGTATGTGTGTGTGTGTGTTGCACATTATGAAAAAACAACTGAGATGGAAGACAGTAAGCACACCTTCAAACATGCAAAAATCCATAACAAAATTCCAGCAATCAGAATCCAACAACACATTAAAAAGATCATACACCATGACCAAGTGGGCTTTATCCCAGGGATGCAAGGATTCTTCAATATCCGCAAATCAATCAATGTAGTACACCACATTAACAAATTGAAAAATAAAAGCCATATGATTACCTCAATAGATGCAGAGAAAGCCTTTGACAAAATTCAACATCCATTTAGGATAAAAACTCTCCAGAAAGCAGGAATAGAAGGAACATTTCTTAGCATGATAAAAGCTATATATGACAAACCCACAGGAAACATTATCCTCAATGGTGAAAAATTGAAAGCATTTCCCCTAAAGTCAGGAATAAGACAAGGGTGCCCACTTTCACCACTACTATTCAACATAGTTTTGGAAGTTTTGGCCACAGCAATCAGAGCAGAAAAAGAAATAAAAGGAATCCACATTGGAAAAGAAGAAGTAAAACTCTCACTGTTTGCAGATGACACGATCCTTTATACAGAAAACCCTAAAGACTCCACCAGAAAATTACTAGAGCTAATCAGTGAATATAGTAAAGTTGCAGGATATAAAATCAACACACAGAAATCCCTTGCATTCCTATATGTTAATAATGAGAAAATAAAAAGAGAAATTAAGGAAACAATTCCATTCACCAATGCAACGAAAAGAATAAAATACTTAGAATATATCTACCTAAAGCAACAAAAGACCTATATATAGAAAACGATAAAACCCTGGTGAAAGAAATCAAAGAGGACACTAATAGATGGAGAAATATACCGTGTTCATGGATTGGAAGACTCAATATAGTGAAAATGAGTATACTACCCAAAGCAATCTATAGATTCAATGCAATCCCTACCAAGCTACCAACGGTATTCTTCACAGAGCTAGAACAAATAATTTCACAATTTGTATGGAAATACAAAACACCTCGAATAGCCAAAGCAATCTTAAGAAGAATGGGACTGGAGGAATCAACCTGCCTGACTTCAGGCTCTGCTACAAAGCCACAGTCATCAAGACAGTATGGTACTGGCACAAAGACAGAAATATAGATCAATGGAGCAAAATAGAAAGCCCAGAGATAAATCCACGCACCTATGGGCACCTTATCTTTGACAAAGGAGGCAAGAATATACAATGGAGAAAAGACAATCTCTTTAACAGGTGATGCTGGTCAACCACTTGTAAAAGAATGAAACTAGAACACTTTCTAACACCATACTCAAAAATAAACTCAAAATGGATTAAAGATCTAAACGTAAGACCAGAAACTATAAAATTCCTAGAGGATAACAGGCAAAACACTCTCCGACATACATCACAGCAGGATCCTCTATGACCCACCTCCCAGAATGTTGGAAATAAAAGCAAAAATAAACACGTGGGACCTAATTAAAATTAAACGCTTCTGCACAACAAAAAAAAACTATAAGCAAGGTGAAAATACAGTCTTCAGAATGGGAGAAAATAATAGCAAACGAAGCAACTGACAAAGAATTAATCTCAAAAATATGCAAGCAACTCCTGCAGCTCAATTCCAGAAAAAAAATGACCCAATCAAAAAATGGGCCAAAGAACTAAACAGACATTTCTCCAAAGAAGACATACAGATGGCTAATAAACACATGAAAAGATGCTCAACATCACTCATTATCAGAGAAATGCAAATCAAAACCACAGTGAGGTACTATTTCATGCCAGTCAGAATGGCTGCGATCCAAAAGTCTACAAGCAATAAATGCTGGAGAGGGTGTGGAGAAAAGGGAACCCTCTTACACTGTTGGTGGGAATGCAAACTAGTACAACCACTATGGAGAACAGTGTGGAGATTCCTTAAAAAACTGGAAATAGAACTGCCTTATGATCCAGCAATCCCACTACTGGGCATAAACACCAAGGAAACCAGAATTGAAAGAGACATGTGTACCCCAATGTTCATCGCAGCACTGTTTATAATAGCCAGGACATGGAAGCAACCTAGATGTCCATCAGCAGACGAATGGATAAGAAAGCCATGGTACATATACACAATGGAGTATTACTCAGCCATTAAAAAGAATACATTTGAATCAGTTTTAATGAGGTGGATGAAACTGGAGCCCATTATACAGAGTGAAGTAAGCCAGAAAGAAAAACACTAATACAGTATACTAACACATATATGGAATTTAGAAAGATGGTAATGATAACTCTGTATGCGAGACAGCAAAAGAGACACAGATGTATAGAACAGCCTCTTGGACTCTGGGGGAGAGGGATGAGGGGGATGATTTGGGAGAATGGCATTGAAACATGTATAAGATCATATGTGAAATGAATTACCAGTCTAGGATCGATGCATGATACAGGATGCTCAGGGCTGGTGCACTGGGATGAGCCAGAGGGATGGTATGGGGAGGGAGGTGGGAGGGGGGACCCGTGGCAGATTCATGTTGATGTGTGGCAAAACCAATACAATATTGTAAAGTAATTAGCCTCCAATTAAAATAAATAAATTTATATTTTAAAAAAAAAGTAAGCACACCTTCACACAGAAGAACGTGTAGATCCCTACCAAGAGGCAACACATATGTACATGAGTTAGGTAATACATCCTGAAAAGTAAAATAATACTTGTTCCCAGGGATGCCATGAGTGATGGGTGATGCTCCTCCGGGACATTTTGAACTGGGTTGTGAAGGCCTGCAGGTTGATTAGCATCACCACAAGGCTAGTGTCAACAGGCAGCGAGCAGGCAGCAAGCAAACTATTTTTAAAAGGTCCACTGTCAGACCATCTGGGATGGTAGGTGTTGATGAGAATGAACATCAACAGTGGGAAGAAATAAAGGTTGCTGTCCCCACTCGCCCAGGAAAGTGATGAGCATAGAGTAAACAAATTGAAATGGACACAAATCAATTAGATGATGACAAATAAAAATTGTAATAGCCCAGGATGAGGTATTATTAAAAATGACTTGTCTGAGCCTGATGCCTTTAGATTTACATTTAAATGTAATTAACACTGAATGGTGCTCGCTGCTGCTCACGTTTTGCCAGCGGATGGTGTCCGTTAGAGCACTGTGCACAGGCCGGGAAACATTATCTCTAGAAAATGTTCCCTCCCTGTGTTTATTCGTTGGTAGTTTGACTTCATTATGTTGCACTGGGAGAAAGAGCGCGGCTGCCTCCTGGTGTGTACCCTCCTGTAGCTCATTTCCCCAGATGAAATCACCATCAGCTCCAGACATTGTAGCCATCTCCACAGCAACCACGAGAACACACACTTCGCTCCTATAGTCTTCCATTTCCCTCATTATTTATTACGAAAGGGACCTGATATGGAAAAATACTTCGTTGACTTTCTAAGACTTTGAAGCAAGTTGATCCTTCTCCTTCCCTAGAAACATGGCTGTGAAGAAGAGAAAGGTGCGCTTTTGGACTCAAGTAGACTTGATTCCTTGAATCCTGTCTCTACTCCTCCTTTCTGCTTTTCTGCAGCACATTTCCCATCATGGAAATGGGGATCTCAGTACCTCCCTTACACAGTGCTTGTGCTAAGTTGCTTCAGTCATGTCCAGTTCTTTGGACCCTATGGACTGTAGCACAAAGGCTCCTCTGTCTATGGGATTCTTCAGGTAAGAATATGGCATTGGGTTGCCATTTCCTACTCCAGGAGATCTTCCCGACCTAGGGATCAACCTGAGTCTCCTACATTTATTGCATTGGCAAGCAGTTATTTACCACTAGCGCCACCTGTGAAGCCCTCCCTTATGCAGCATTGTTAGCAAAGATTATACAATTAATAGATACTTCCGTGCATGCTAAGTTGCTTCAGTCGTGTCTGATTTTGTGCATCCCCATGTGTAGCCTGCCAGGTTCCTCTCTCCATGGGATTCTCCACGCAAGAATACTGGAGTGGGTTTCCATGCCTTCCCTCTGGGATCTTCCTGACCCAGGGATAGAATCCACATACAGCATCTCTTATGTCTCCTGCATTGGCAGGCTAGTTCTTTGCCAATATGCCACCGTAGTGAGCACTTATTATGCTCTGGATGCTTTATGTGTATGACTGTCTTTTATCTAAAAGGTAGAAAATATTACCCCAGGTTTTAGTTATCTATTACTGTGTAATAATCCATTCTGAAATTTGGTGGCTTAACAGCTACCATGTTATTATCTCTTCTAGTTCTATGAGTTGATGGGACTCAGATGGGGGCTGGGGTTCTTCTGCTGGTTTTTCTTGGAGTGTCTCCTGTGGTGCAGCTGAGGTTGGAGTCACGTGGGCTCAACTGGAGTGCTGAGATGGTTGAGGTGCTCTCCCATGTGGTCTGAGGGCCTCTCCAGGATAAACTTCTTATGTGACTCCTCAGGGTTCCCCAAACACAAAAGTGCAGTCTACCAGGCTGTTTAATGTCTGGGTTCTGAACCCCTAGAACATCGCTGTTGGTTTCCTCTGTTCTTTCAATCATATCACATGAGGGTAGAAGTTGGATGTGAAAGGGGATTACACAATGACATGAAGACCAAGAGGCATGGTTTATTGGGGGCCAGCTTCAGAGATTGGCTGCTTTGTTTCTACTTTACTTATAAGAAAGCTGTGGCTCTCAGAGTTTTAGAAACTTTCTCAAAGTCACAGAGTGAATAAGAAATAGAAGCAAGATTCAAAGTTAGACATCCTGAATTTCAGAGATTGTGAATTTTACCTCCACCTCTGTACTGACTTTTATTTTTTTTTTTATTTATTTTATTTTATTTTATTTTATTTTTAAACTTAACATAACTGTATTAGATTTGCCAAATATCAAAATGAATCCGCCACAGGTATACATGTACTGACTTTTAAAAGTCATGAAAAATTCCTAAAATAGTGTCTGGCATATAAAATCTACTCTTTGAATCTAATTTTATTTTGTTTCCTCTCTTTTTTTCATGTTATCTCATAAGAACAGGAATCCAGAAGTCAAAAACTTCTTTATTTTTGCAAAAGAAAATTTTCACTTATTTATGTTTGCTTGGCTTGTCAGTTTAGGCAAATGGAATAAAAATTTACTAAGCAAACACATCCTACCCACTTTCTAGAGTTAAAAGTTTGAAAAACACTCCCACAAAATTTAAGTTGCATTTACCAGTGAAACTTTCACAGGACAGGTCTGCTGGGTAGGGGGCTGGAGATTGACTTCTGGGAGGAGAAAAGGGCCAACCTGTGCAAGTGTGTGTATCTATGTGTGTGTCCTTGTGTGTTGTAAAATGTGGGAGGACAGCTCTCTACAGACTTAGGAGACAGAAGAAGGAGAATCAGGCTTTATATACATGTTCCCTAATCTACTCAATAATTCCTCAAGGATAATATATTATTAATTCATTTTACTGATAATAGTCAAATAATTCTCTTACGCTCTCTGGTGCTGTGCTGTGCTTAGTCACTCAGTTGTGTCCAACTTTTGCAACCCCATAGACTCTAGCCCACCAGGCTCATGTGTCCATAGGGATTCTCCAGGCAAGAATACTGGAGTGGTTGCCATGCCCTCATCCAGGGGATCTTCCCAACCCAGGGATCGAACCCAGGTCTCCCATATTGCAGGCATATTCTTTACCATCTGAGTCACCAGAGAAGCCCATGAAAAGTGGAATGGATAGCCTATCCCTTCTCCAGAGGATCTTCCTGACCCAGGAATCAAACTGGGGTATCCTGCATTTGCAGGCAGATTCTTTACCAGCTGAGCTACCAGGGAAGCCCACCCTCTGGATAGCCGAGGTCATTTTTTAGTGTCAGAGAAACTGCTGTATATTGTTCCCTCTACCTCCTCCACAACTAGCACCTGACAAGTCACTGATGTATGTTAAGACCTTCATCCAAAAAAAAAAAAACAAAAAAACCCTTCATTCACAGGGTTTCTCCATACCCTGCATGCAATTTTGTGGTCCTTCTACTTCCCTAGTGGCTCAGACGGTAAAGCATCTGTCTACAATGCAGGAGACCTGGGTTCGATCCCTGGGTCGGGAAGATTCTCTGGAGAAGGAAATGGCAACCCACTCCAGTACTCTTGCCTAGAAAATCCCATGGATGGAGGAGCCTGCTGCAGGCTACTGTCCAGGGGGTTGCAAAGAGTTGGACATGACTGAGCGACTTCACTTTCTCTCTACTTTATAAGAAGCAGATTTCTCCTCTCACACAGGGTTGAAAGGGCCAAACAGATCATGTGAATAATGACTAAGCGGTGTTTTCTGGACAAGATGAATGATCAGAATTACCTGGGAGGAATTTTTTTAAATGCAGATTATCAAACCTAACCCAAAATGTACTGAACTAGATTTTTCAATAGCAAGACTCAGGCTTGACACGGATTAAAATCTCCCACAGGTAATTCTGAGGCTCAGTCAGGCTTTGGATAACTGCTGGGGGAGTTCAGAATGGACGTGCCTTTGGCAAAGGGAAAGCTTACATAGGGAAATATTGGGTTGCCCCAAAAGTTTATTTTGGTTTTTCTGTAACATCATATGGAAAAACCTGAACGAACTTTTTGGCCAACTCAATATTTCAGTTGAACACTCAACTAAAGAAGTTGAGTTCTATCTGATTTTTAAGGATGAATGAAATTCAGATAGGTGATGATGATTGAAAGGGTATTTCCAATAGGAGAGTTGGTGTGAATAGAGTAAGAAGCAGAAAAAATACATGACATTTTGGGAAATAATGAGAAAAGTTAGCCAAGGTATAATGGTAGTTTCTAATGCTTCTCTCCATGTAGAGGAAGATCTGTTGGAGAAAAGTTCTGGTCTCTCTCATCCCCTCACTCATGACGCCTCAGGGAAATTTAGGAAAGAAATGGAACGTGTGCTCTTCAACCCCTTCCAGCTCCTCCTCATAAGTTTTCAGGGGCAACTTCTGCTCCCATGGGATAGAGGATGCCAGTCCCAGCCCAACACTCCCTGAGGCTGAGTGGGTAGATTTAAACCTGGGGCTTTAGTATAAATAAATCCACAAGGTTGAAGCTATAGCATGTAGTCTTCAATGTTAGTCACTTGGATGAAATGGTAATATTATCATTACCATCCCTTCTGTCTTATTCATTTGTCTTATTTCCCAATTGGTTTAGGACTTAGGCACTGGGTTCCTCAATTCCCAATAGGAGATCAGTGCTGGAAACAAAAGATGAGTCCTGATTAGGGAGCACTCCTGGAATGCCAGAGTGAGTGAGTGAAAGCTGCTCAGTTCTGTCCGGCTCTTTGGGACCCCACGGATGTAGGAGCCTGCCAGGCTCCTCTGTCCATTGGATTCTCCAGACTCTTCTACTGGAGTGGGTAGCCATTCCTTTCTCTAGGGGATCTTCTCAACCCAGGGATTGAACCCAGGTCTTCTGCATTGCAGGTGGAGTCTTTACTGTCTGAGCCACCAGGGAAGCCCAGAATGCCAGACTTTAGGCCAATAATTCTTAAACTTCTTGGAGCCACAGAGTGATTTGAGGCTGTGATGAAATTTGGGAACATTCTTCTTAGTTCAAGGTACATGATCAAAATTATTTGGGGGTTACCTAATCCTACTCAAGAACTCCTGATCAGATTCTTCAATGGTGAAACCCAAAATTGGTATAGATAAAAGTTCTCACAGACAATTTTGATGGAGTACCTATTTCAGGATATTCACAGATTTCCTGAATGAAACCTATTCATGGGCTACTCTCTCCTAGTAGAAAAGCTCTAGTTTTAAGCAAAAATGGAGAATTCAGTCCTAGACATGACAAAGAGACATGGAAGGCATTAGTGATGTGGTTCTAATTGTGGCATTGCCGTTTTGTTTCAATATGAAGTCAGGAAGGACAAAAGGGCAAAAATGATCAGCCTTCCTGAATTTATTTTGTGGAATCCATGGTAGATATTTGCAGTACTCCAGGACTCGGATGAAAAGAAGCTAAGAATTCCTGCATCAGAGAACACTGGGAAACACCAGAATTCTGTTGTTTGGGGTTTTTATGACCTGGTTCTCATCAGCATCGTCTCTAAAACATGGTCCTCACATTCAGACAATGAGTTAACAAATAAGTGGATGCTGTTACACTTGTCTTTTCTTGTCAGTATTCCTTCTGCCCTTGCAATCATTAGAAAAGTAAAAAACCTACCAAATTGCAGCTGCTTCTCCTTGCTTAACCTAAAGTGTTATAATGCCGGCAATTTGGGGAACGGAAACGGGCTAGTCTGCCTAGAAATCTCCAGAGCATTGTAGGCTAATACATTAAAATTAAAGAGAAACAGAAGCCATCACTACAAATTGCAACATTATTGTTCAAGCCAAGATCGTCCTAATTATAAACTAGCATTTTTATAGATGTCACAGGGGCTGTTTTAGTGCCGCTTTGCTGATGCTAAAAAGATAGTGTGGAAATGTGATCAGGGATCCTCACACTACTGTCTAACTGGAGGGGAAAAAAAGTTAATTAGGCTCTTTTTGGCATATTAGTGAGGACAGGCTTATTAGACACATTTACAAGCTAATGATATGCCTATACTCTGCTATCAAAAAAATGCATTTAAATAAACTGATTTACAGTTCAGCCATTTTCATGTCTTTAACAAATACATTCACAATTACTTTCCCCACATTTAATTGTCCTGGCATCTGAGTATCTTCTGGAGGCAGCACTGTGAGGTGCTGATGGGAGGTGGTCTGCTCATCCTGCCTTCCCTAACCTGCTTGGGACAGCAGGTACCTCCGCAGGCTACTTGTTGTCCACCTCCGACAATGAATAGCCATGATCTGACTAATTGGTTCACTATTTGAACCAATAGTGATGGGTTTCAGAATGTCACTGATGATGAGTGCAAATGTTTGGAATAGTCAGCTGCAGGGGATAGTGGGGACAGGCCAGGGAAGAGGGGAAGCAAAATGGCCTGGTTAGCCAGAGCCCCACTCTTCCTCTGGCCTCCTGGGAAATGAAGAAAGCATTGAAGGAAATGGGCATTTCCCTCTTCAGCTCAGAAATCAAGAGCATCCCTCAGGGCCTAGTCATTCTTTTCTGGGCAGAATAACCCCTTCTCCATTAAAACTCACTTTCTATACCACTGTTAGTGATCCTTCAAACAAACGCAGCCATCTGAGCCTGTCACAGCTGGAGATCTTGGCTTTATCACAAGAGGCTACTTTAGCTCCCTAAGCCTTAGGAACGGGGATTTTAACAAAGCTTTTTGTTGGTTGGATTTTTTTTAGATTTTTATGTTGACCACTTTTAAAGTCTTTAATGAATTTGTTACAGTATTGCTTCCGTTTTATGGTTTGGTGTTTTGGCTGTAAGGCATGCAGACTGTTAGTCCCCATCCAGGGATCAAATCTGAACCCGCTGGGTTGAAAGGCCAAGTCTTAACCACCAGGAAAGTTTGCACTTCAAAGTGTTTTTGAGAAGATTAGCTAAGGCACTGCCTGTAGAGCCTAGCAAAGGACCTGGCTTGTGGTAAACGCTCAACAAATATTTGGTGGGTGTGTGCATGCACGCATGCATTTGTGTATAAGCTCAGTCCTGTCTGGCTCAGCGACCCCATTGACTGTGGCCTGCCAAGCTTCTCTGTCCATGGAATTTTCCAGGCAAGAATACTGGAGTGGGTTGTCATTTCCTCCTCCAGAGGATCTTCCTGACCCAAGGATCAAACCCATGTCTCTTGCATTGGCAGAAGGACTCTTTACTAACCTGGGAAGCCCCAACATATATTATCTGTAATCATTTGCATCATCATTACAATTATCAATGTTACTAAATAGTGTGTAAAAATCTTTGATGGATCCTTATTTGTCACAGAAGAAATCTGACTTACTTAACATGGTCCATAAAACTTCAGATTATGATGCTAATTTCTCTTCCCAACTTACTCTTGAGCCCCTTTTCCTACAAAACTACGCTCCACCCGCAAAGAACTGCCCATCTTCTGAGAGCATCTTTGTCCTTTGCTCCTGCAGCTCCCTCTTTCTTCAGGGCCCTGTCCTGTTGCCCAGTTGCCATCCTCTCCTGGTCCTCCAGAAGGAATCCTTCTCCTCATGCCCCTACCACTTCCCTATTCTTCCTTCCAGGGAGAATGATGACTCCTGCCCGATGCATCACACATGCCTCTTCTGGGTGTCACTTACTTCACAGGGGGAGAATTATTTGTTTACTAGGCTATCTCCCCTGCCAGAAGGTAGGCTCTTCAAGCACAGAAACCAGACATAAATTCTACTTTTATGTCTAGGGTGTGACTGGGGGTATATGTGTGCATGCACACACTCAAGTCATGTCTGACTCTTTGTGACCCCATGGACTGTAGCTCTCCAGGCTCCTTTGTCCACGCAATTCTCCAGGCAAAAATACTGGAGTGGGTTGTCATTTCCGCCTCCAGGAGATCTTCCTGACCCAGGGATCGAACTGGCCTCTCTTGTGTCTCCAGCATTGGCAGGTGGATTCTTTATCACTAGTGCTGCCTGGGAGGCCCAGGTGGTTAGAATTCCAATGAAATCAAGTTAAATTAAAATGACTTGGCAGAAATATAGATCAATGGAACAAAATAGAAAGCCCAGAAATAAATTCATGCACCTATATACACCTTATCTTTGACAAAGGAGGCAAGAATATACAATGGAGAAAAGACAATCTCTTTAACAAGTGGTGCTGGGAAAACTGGTCAACCACTTGTAAAAGAATGAAACTAGAACACTTTCTAACACCATACACAAAAATAAACTCAAAATGGATTAAAGATCTAAATTTAACACCAGAAACTATAAAACTCCTAGAGGAGAACCTAGGCAAAACACTTTCCAACATAAATCACAGCAGGATCCTCTATGACCCACCTCCCAGAATATTGGAAATAAAAGCAGAAATAAACACATGGGACCTAATTAAACTTAAAAGCTTCTGTACAACAAAGGAAACTATAAGCAAGGTGAAAAGACAGCCTTCAGAATGTGAGAAAATAATAGTAAACGAAGCGACTGACAAACAACTAATCTCAAAAATATACAAGCAACTCCTACAGCTCAATTCCAGAAAAGTAAATGACCCAATCAAAAAATGGGCCAAAGAACTAAACAGACATTTCTCCAAAGAAGACATACAGATGGCTAACAAACACATGAAAAGATGCTCAACATCACTCATTATCAGAGAAATGCAAATCAAAACTACCATGAGGTACCATTTCACGCCCGTCAGAATGGCTGTGATCCAAAAGTCTACAAGCAATAAATGCTGGAGAGGGTGTAGAGAAAAGGGAACCCTCTTACACTGTTGGTGGGAATGCAAACTAGTACAGCCACTATGGAGAACAGTGGGGAGATTCTGTTTGGCAAAACTAATACAATGTTGTAAAGTTTGAAAATAAAATAAAATTTAAAAAAATAAAAAAGAAAAAGAGCAAAAAAAAACAAAAAAAAAACCTGGAAATAGAACTGCCTTATGACCCAGCAATCCCATTACTGGGCATACACACCGAGGAAACCAGAATTGAAAGAGACACGTGTACCCCAATGTTCATCACAGCACTGTTTATAATAGCCAGGACATGGAAGCAACCTAGATGTCCATCAGCAGATGAATGGATAAGAAAGCTGTGGTACATATACACAATGGAGTATTACTCAGCCATTAAAAAGAATACATTTGAATCAATTCTAATGAGGTGGATGAAACTGGAGCCTATTATACAGAGTGAAGTAAGCCAGAAAGAAAAATACCAATACAGTATACTAACGCATATATATGGAATTTAGAAAGATGGTAACGATCACCCTGTATGCGAGACAGCAAAAGAGACACAGAGGTATAGAACAGTCTTTTGGACTCTGTGGGAGAGGGCGAGGGTGGGATGATTTGGGAGAATGGCATTGAAACATGTATAATATCGTATATGAAACGAATCACCAGTCCAGATTCGATGCAGGATACAGGATGCTTGGGGCTGATGCACTTGGATGACCCAGAGGGATGGTACAGGGAGGAAGGTGGAAGGGGTGTTCAGGATGGGGAACACGTGTGCACCCGTGGCGGATTCATGTTGATGTATGGCAAAACCAATACAATATTGTAAAGTAATTAACCTCCAATTAAAATAAATATATTTATATTTTAAAAAATAAATAATATGAAAAAAATAAAATGATTTGAACTAGAGTTTCAAATAGATTATTTATAAGGTGCCATCTAGACCCAATGTTTCATAAGCCTGTCATTTTACCAAATACTGGATTCAATGGCCTTCTCTGAGCTTCAGTTTTTTAATTTATAAAATGTGAATGATAATTGCTAACTCACAAGGCTACCAGGAGCCCTAGTGGGTCAATTCATGTGAAAAGACTCTGTAAAGTTCAACTGCTACACAAATGTTAATAGCATTGTTTACTTGCTTACCCTTGTTTGTGTTTCTACAGTGAGATGACAGAGTAATAGAGAAGCACATTGTGCAGCTTGATCTGCATTTGTTGTTAATGTTTTTCCCATGCCAAGTCCCCATAGTAAAGGTAGGCTCAGTATCATGACTTCCCCGGGGAAAGAGGAACATTCTTTGGTGCCCATTTCAACAGGATGAAACAGAAGTCTCCATACATTGTAATCTTTATGATCTGACTCCAATCTCAGTTCTTGTAACAGGAGCATCATGGGAAATGCCTTTTTTCCTCCTCTCCCCACAAACCCCTCCCTACTAAAAAAGCCCAGTCCATCTTTTTATGATGATAATCATCATCAAAGACATCATTTGAGTTTAATGCCTGAGAATGACTTCGCATGCCAGTGACTAACAATGTTACGGACAATTATTTCTTTAGAAGGTTACTGCTTCACCCATCAAGGAAAATGTCACTTTTGTAAGGTAATAAATGTAGTTTATAGAGAGAGTGGATACATTCAGGTCTGCCATTTAATTTGATCATGGTTCATCCCCAGCAATTCTTGGTGATCGAGTCACTCAAGAGCAGTTTCTCGCAAGTCCTTTCTTGAGTGTTTTCTGAATCATTATGTCGCAAAATGATACCCTCTATTTGTCTGAGGCATCTTTTAAGCAAAAAGAATTTATTCACCAAATAAGAGATTTGGGGAAGCACCATTCAGTCAGAACAGTCAATGCTGTTCCCCCAGTTTCTACCATACACTTGAAACTGCTTTTTAACACTTTAGGGTGCAGCTAGATTGGCATTCCTTGGCCTTATTCCTGTTTGCCTGTGCTGAGTTCGGGGAAAGAGACTCCACTCCAGTAGGGGAGTGGAAAGGGAGGGCGCTCCCTTCTCTCCAGGTCACTGTAGAGTCAGAGCATAGGCCAGATCGGATAGTCATCCCTCTAGAGGAACACGGCCCAGAAATGGGGTCAGGAGTACCCAAGAGAGTGAGATGTTGCATGAAGAACTCATAGAATCATCTTTTCTTACGGGTCACACCGAGTGTCCAATGTGCTAGGTGTGTCTCTCGCTTGTGACATTACCATGTGGAACAAGTTCATGAACTACTTCTGTGTGTTTCGATGAGCATGGAAAACATTCATCCCTACATAGAATCATAGCCTGTTTAAATCAGATGAAATAGACTAACATATGGGAGCATAGTAACTCTTTTGCATCTGCTTTGGCAACAGAAAAGCTTGAGTTCAAACCTGACTCTGGCACTTACTGGAAAAAGTGCCAACAAAGTTGGAAAAATCAAACAAACTCCTTCCTTAATCTCATAAGCTTTGTCTTTCGGAACCGCAAAATAGAAATGAAATTGGCCCTTCACCATGCTCTTCTGAGGATTAAATGAAATTGTGTCTACAAAGCACTCAGTACAGTGACTGGCATCCAGCAGGAGCCTCGTTCATGGTAGCTACTGTGGCTGTCAGAGATAATGCTCTAAGAGGCAGCAGTAGTCGCAGCACTGGTCTGGCACCTAGCACAATGAGGATGCTCCGTTCACTTTTGTTTGCTGTTTTTTTAATCAAGATTACTTTGTTGTTGTTGGAGGGTAATTGCTTTATAATGTTGTGGTGATCTCTGCTGTAATCAATGTGGATAGGTCATAACTATATATATATATATATATATATATACACACACACATACATACACGTACTGCTTCTCTCTAGAGCCCCACCTCCCCCGACTCCACTCTAGGTCATCACAGAGTGCTGTGCCGGACTTCCTGTGTTATACAGCAGCTTCCCTCTAGTTAATTATTTTGCACAATAGGGTATATATGTCACTGCTACTTTCTCAATCTGTCCTACCCTGTCCTTCATCCACTGTGTCCACGAGTCCACCCTCTATGTCTATATTTCCACTTCTTCTCTGTAAATAGTTTCATCAGTACTATTTTTCTAGATTCCATATATCTGCATTCATATACGATATTTGTTTTTCTCTTTCTGACTTACTTCACTCTGTGTAACAGGTTCTAGGTTCATTCACCTCATTACAACTGACTTAAATTCATTCCTTTTTTATGACTAAGTAATATCCGTTGTGTATATGTACCAAAACTTCTTTATCTGTTCATCTGTTGATGGATACCTAGGTTGCGTCTGTGTCCCGGCTATTCTAAGTAACGCTGCAATGAACGTTAGGGCACAGGTGTCTTTTTGAATTGTGGTTTTCTGGGGGTATATGTCCAGTAGTGGGATTGCTGGGTCATGTGCATGCATGTGTGCTAAGTCGCTTCAGTAGTGTGTGACTCTTTGCGACCCTATGGACTGTAGCCCTCTCGACTCCTCTGTCCATGGGATTTTCCAGGAAAGAATACTGGAGTGGATAGCCATTCCCTTCTCCAGGGGATTGTCCTGAGCCAGGGATAGTCACCTGCATTGGCAAATGGGGTCTTTACCAATCACACCACCTGGGAAGCCCTTGCTGGGTCATATGGTAGTTTTATTCCTAGCTTGTTAAGGAGTCTCCATACTGTTTTCCATAGTGGCTGTACCAATTTATATACTCACCAACAGTGCAATAGGGTTGCCTTTTCTCCACATCCTCTCCAGCATTATTGTGTGTAGATTTTCTTGATGATACCGTTCTTTTTCATTTTGAAATTATGCTTGAGCACCTAAATAGATAAATGAAGCTACCATTCCTCTTCACCTTCCAGAAAAGTGTGCTGAGGAACATAGGAGCTAAATGAACAGCACAGAATCACACAGGGTTTGGCAGAGCTTGATCTTAGATCCTTTGATTCTCAATGTGGTGCTCTTGCAACATCTCTGATCTCTACCTCCTTCCCTTCACCTCCCACTCTCCACAATATATGTATATGTGTTTGAGATATACTTGTCTGTCTTACAGACAGAGAAAATACAAATTTTGAAGCGGATGTGCTGCTTGGGTTCCTTGAAGCTGGTGAAGGGAGCCAGGCTGATGCTTTAGGGTTGGGCGCACTCTTTGATGGATTTCATGTCTTGTTTCTCATGCTTGCAAAGCCCAGGTCTTAATGTGCAGTTGAACTTAGAGCCTGGAATTGAAGGAGGCTGAGCTGGACCCACAGCACAGATCCCCAGAGATTCTGTGGCTGAATAACATTGGGAATATTCATGATTTTGTCTCCAAAATCCCTCAGGTTTACCCCTCTCTGTAGTACCCTTCCTCGTCTCATTCCTTTGAACTACACCATGATTTCTACTGTACCAGGGACAGTAGTCATACCAAAAATATGAGTGAAAATAAAAGAAGCTACTTTCTGGCTATTAAGCTTCTATAAATTTGGTATAAATAATAGGTTTGGGAAAACAATTGTCTTTGCACATTAAGAACAGAAAAAAATTTGCACCAAGAGTGAACTGCAGGAGTCCACAGGAAGACACACTTCAGAGGCTCACGGACTGGGCCGCGTGGCGCAAGGACACACTGGGGCTCCCCACCCTGTGCGGCATCTCTTACAGGCTACGTTCCCGCATTTCGTTAGCGATTTGTGCTCAAGACACGGTGTGTTTGTTTGGTCATTTAATAAATAATTTTAAGTCTGACAGAGAATATTTTAAAACTTTATATGAATGGAAAGTTCTTCTTAGAATTTTCTTTTTAACTTTAACTGGCAGAGTTAACAGGTGTTTCTTTTTTTTTTTTAATTTTATTTTTAAACCTGAAACACTGTATTAGTTTTGCCAAACATCAAAACGAATCCACCACAGGTATACATAT
The DNA here is from genome assembly GCF_019923935.1 of Bubalus bubalis. Classification (NCBI taxonomy): domain Eukaryota; kingdom Metazoa; phylum Chordata; class Mammalia; order Artiodactyla; family Bovidae; genus Bubalus; species Bubalus bubalis. The sequence continues at coordinate 4,082,599 of NC_059162.1, read as the reverse complement.
GCTCCCCATCCTGAACCCTCCTCCCTCCTCCCTCCCCACACCATCCCTCTGGGTCGTCCCAGTGTACCAGCCCCAAGCATCCAGTATCGTGCATTGAACCTGGACTGGCAACTCGTTTCATACATGATATTACACATGTTTCCATGCCATTCTCCCAAATCTTCCCACCCTCGCCCTCTCAAACAGAGTCCATAAGACTGTTCTATACATCAGTGTCCCTTTTGCTGTCTCGTACACAGGGTTATTGTTACCATCTTTCTAAATTCCTTATATATGCATTAGTATACTGTATTGGTGTTTTTCTTTCTGGCTTACTTCACTCTGTATAATAGGCTCCAGTTTCATCCACCTCATTAGAACTGATTCAAATGTGTTCTTTTTAATGGCTGAGTAGTACTCCATTGTGTATATGTACCACAGCTTTCTTATCCATTCATCTGCTGATGGGCATCTAGGTTGCTTCCATGTCCTGGCTATTATAAACAGTGCTGCGATGAACATTGGGGTACACATCTCTCTTTCCCTTCTGGTTTCCTCCATGTGTATGCCCAGAAGTGGGATTGCTGGATCATAAGGCAGTTCTATTTTCAGTTTTTTAAGGAACCTCCACACTGTTCTCCATAGTGGCTGTACTAGTTTGCATTCCCACCAACAGTGTAAGAGGGTTCCTTTTTCTCTGCACCCTCTCCAGCATTTATTGCTTGTAGACTTTTGGATCACAGCCATTCTGACTGGTGTGAAATGTACCTCATAGTGGTTTTGATTTTCATTTCTCTGATAATGAGTGATGTTGAGCATCTTTTCATGTGTTTGTTAGCCATCTGTATGTCTTCTTTGGAGAAATGTCTATTTAGTTCTTTGGCCCATTTTTTGATTGGGTCATTTATTTTTCTGAAGTTGAGCTATAGGAGTTGCTTGTATATTTTTGAGATTAGTTGTTTGTCAGTTGCTTCATTTGCTATTATTTTCTCCCATTCTGAAGGCTGTCTTTTCACCTTGCTAATAGTTTCCTTTGATGTGCAGAAGCTTTTAAGCTTAATTAGGTCCCATTTGTTTATTTTTGCTTTTATTTCCAATATTCTGGGAGGTGGGTCATAGAGGATCCTGCTGTGATGTATGTCAGAGAGTGTTTTGCCTATGTTCTCCTCTAGGAGTTGTATAGTTTCTGGTCTTACATTTAGATCTTTAATCCATTTTGAGTTTATTTTTGTGTATGGTGTTAGAAAGTGTTCTAGTTTCATTCTTTTACAAGTGGTTGACCAGATTTCCCAGCACCACTTGTTAAAGAGATTGTCTTTTTTTTTTTTTTTAATTTTATTTTATTTTTAAATCTGAAACACTGTATTAGTTTTGCCAAACATCAAAACGAATCCACCACAGGTATACATACGCTCCCCATCCTGAACCCTCCTCCCTCCTCCCTCCCCACACCATCCCACTGGGTCGTCCCAGTGCACCAGCCCAAAGCATCCAGTATCATGCATTGAACCTGGACTGGCAACTCATTTCATACATGATAGTATACATGTTTCAGTGCCATTCTCCCAAATCTTCCCACCCTCTCCCTCTCCCACAGAGTCCATAAGACTGTTCTATACATCAGTGTCTCTTTTGCTGTCTCATACACAGGGCTATTGTTAACATCTTTCTAAATTCCATATATATGTGTTAGTATACTGTATTGGTGTTTTTCTTTCTGGTTTACTTCACTCTGTATAATAGGCTCCAGTTTCATCCATCTCATTAGAACGGATTCAAATGAATTCTTTTTAATGGCTGAGTAATACTCCATTGTGTATATGTACCACAGCTTTCTTATCCATTCATCTGCTGATGGACATCTAGGTTGCTTCCATGTCCTGGCTATTATAAACAGTGCTGCGATGAACATTGGGGTACACGTGTCTCTTTCCCTTCTGGTTTCCTCAGTGTGTATGCCCAGCAGTGGGATTGCTGGATCATAAGGCAGTTCTATTTCCAGTTTTTTAAGGAATCTCCACACTGTTCTCCATAGTGGCTGTACTAGTTTGCATTCCCACCAACAGTGTAAGAGGGTTCCTTTTTCTCCACACCCTCTCCAGCATTTATTACTTGTAGACTTTTGGATCGCAGCCCTTTCATCCATTGTATATTCTTGCCTCCTTTGTCAAAGATAAGGTGTCCATATGTGCGTGGATTTATCTCTGGGCTTTCTATTTTGTTCCATTGATCTATATTTCTATCTTTGTGCCAGTACCATACTGTCTTGATAACTGTGGCTTTGTAGTAGAGCCTGAAGTCAGGTAGGTTGATTCCTCCAGTTCCATTCTTCTTTCTCAAGATAGCTTTGGCTATTTGAGGTTTTTTGTATTTCCATACAAATTGTGAAATTATTTGTTCTAGCTCTGTGAAGAATACCATTGGTAGCTTGATAGGGATTGCATTGAATCTATAAATTGCTTTGGGTAGTATACTCATTTTCACTATATTGATTCTTCCAATCCATGAACATGGTATATTTCTCCATCTATTAGTGTCCTCTTTGATTTCTTTCACCAGTGTTTTATAGTTTTCTATATATAGGTCTTTAGTTTCTTTAGGTAGATATATTCCTAAGTATTTTATTCTTTCCGTTGCAATGGTGAATGGAATTGTTTCCTTAACTTCTTTTCTGTTTTCTCATTATTAGTGTATAGGAATGCAAGGGATTTCTGTGTGTTGATTTTATATCCTGCAACTTTACTATAGTCATTGATTAGTTCTAGTAATTTTCTGGTGGAGTCTTTAGGGTTTTCTATGTAGAGGGTCATGTCATCTGCAAATAGTGAGAGTTTTACTTCTTCTTTTCCAACGTGGATTCCATTTATTTCTTTTTCTGCTCTGATTGCTGTGGCCAAAACTTCCAAAACTATGTTGAATAGTAATGGTGAACGTGGGCACCCTTGTCTTGTTCCTGACTTTAGAGGAAATGCTTTCAATTTTTCACCATTGAGGATAATGTTTGCTGTGGGTTTGTCATATATAGCTTTTATTATGTTGAGGTATATTCCTTCTATTCCTGCTTTCTGGAGATTTTTTATCATAAATGGATGTTGAATTTTGTCAAAGGCTTTCTCTGCATCTATTGAGATAATCATATGGTTTTTATTTGTCAATTTGTTAATGTGGTGTATTACATTGATTGATTTGCGGATATTGAAGAATCCTTGCATCCCTGGGATAAAGCCCACTTGGTCATGGTGTATGATCTTTTTAATGTGTTGTTGGATTCTGATTGCTAGAATTTTGTTAAGGATTTTTGCATCTATGTTCATCAGTGATATTGACCTGTAGTTTTCTTTTCTTGTGGGATCTTTGTCAGGTTTTGGTATTAGGGTGATGGTGGTCTCATAGAATGAGTTTGGAAGTTTACCATCCTCTGCAATTTTCTGGAAGAGTTTGAGCAGGATAGGTGTTAGCTCCTCTCTAAATTTTTGGTAGAATTCAGCTGTGAAGCCGTCTGGACCTGGGCTTTTGTTTGCTGGAAGATTTTTGATTACAGTTTCAATATCCATGCTTGTGATGGGTCTGTTACGATTTTCTATTTCTTCCTGGTTCAGTTTTGGAAAGTTGTACTTTTCTAAGAATTTGTCCATTTCTTCCACGTTGTCTATCTTATTGGCATATAATTGTTGATAGTAGTCTCTTACGATCCTTTGTATTTCTGTGTTGTCTGTTGTGATCTCTCCATTTTCATTTCTAATTTTATTGATTTGATTTTTCTCCCTTTGTTTCTTGATGAGTCTGGCTAATGGTTTGTCAATTTTATTTATCCTTTCAAAGAATCAGCTTTTGGCTTTGTTGATTTTTGCTATGATCTCTTTTGTTTCTTTTGCATTTATTTCTGCTCTAAGTTTTAAGATTTCTTTCCTTCTACTAACCCTGGGGTTCTTCATTTCTTCCTTTTCTAGTTGCTTTAGGTGTAGAGTTAGGTTATTTATTTGACTTTTTCTTGTTTCTTGAGGTGTGCCTGTATTGCTATGAACTTTCCCCTTAGGACTGCTTTTACAGTGTCCCACAGGTTTTGGGTTGTTGTGTTTTCATTTTCATTCATTTCTATGCAAATTTTGATTTCTTTTTTTATTTCTTCTGTGATTTGTTGGTTATTCAGCATCGTGTTGTTCAGCCTCCATATGATGGAATTTTTAATAGTTTTTCTCTTGTAGTTGAGATCTAATCTTACTGCATTGTGGTCAGAAAAGATGCTTGGAATGATTTCTATTTTTTTGAATTTACCAAGGCGAGCTTTATGGCCCAGGATGTGATCTATCCTGGAGAAGGTTCCATGTGCACTTGAGAAAAAGGTGAAATTCATTGTTTTGGGATGAAATGTCCTATAGATATCAATTAGGTCTAACTGGTCTATTGTATCATTTAAAGTTTGTGTTTCCTTGTTAATTTTCTGTTTAGTTGATCTATCCATAGGTGTGAGTGGGGTATTAAAGTCTCCCACTATTATTGTGTTATTGTTAATTTCTCCTTTCATAGTTGTTAGCATTTGTCTTACATATTGTGGTGCTTCCATGTTGGGTGCATATATATTTATAATTGTTATATCTTCTTCTTGGATTGATCCTTTGATCATTATGTAGTGACCATCTTTGTCTCTTTTCACAGCCTTTGTTTTAAAGTCTATTTTATCTGATACGAGTATTGTTACTCCTGCTTTCTTTTGGTCCCTATTTGCATGGAAAATCTTTTTCCAGCCCTTCACTTTCAGTCTGTATGTGTCCCCTGTTTTGAGGTGGGTCTCTTGTAGACAACATATGTAGGGGTCTTGTTTTTGTATCCATTCAGCCAGTCTTTGTCTTTTGGTTGGGGCATTCAACCCATTTACATTTAAGGTAATTACTGATAAGTATGATCCCATTGCCATTTACTTTATTGTTTTGGGTTCAAATTTATACACCGATTTTGTGTTTCCTGTCTGGAGAATATCCTTTAGTGTTTCTAAAGCTTTCCACTGTCAGCTGAGCAGAGCCCTGTGCACAGAGCGGGAGACCTTGCGTCCATTTCTGACACTTAGGATGGGGTACATCTCTGCACGTTTACACATTCGCCAGACACTTATCTCCATCCTAACCTGAATATGCACTCTAGAACTTACAAACCAACCTGGTAGAAGAAAAGATAAGAAAAATTCATAATTTACCGACTATAAACTCAAAATGGCTGAATCTACTTTAAGTTGACTGAGATTGCCTTTTGGGGATCAGGTAAATTGGGTGATAAAAACAGAACTGATAACTACAAAAGATGAAGTGACATTTCTGCAACCCCAAGGAACTGCTTTAATGCCTACTATGACTTTTTTGTCTTGTAATGTCAGAACATGATAGCATGGGGCTGTATGCCATAATCCATTCTAATGGAACCATACTTCAGAGTAATGTGAAGGTATCCTGTGCGCATCTGGGCAGACCAAGGACACAGGAACACCCAGATGCCCAGAAAACTTTACAAAGTACTTGTAATCTAGCAGAAGTTTAGTCATGATAGTGACAATGGCATCAATGACAACTGTAAACACTTCAGACATAAAACCCTCGGGAGGAAATACACTGAGCCCTTGGGATACAACATCTATGGGGCTCTTAGATCAAGACTTAGAAACATTTTATCTCCAAATTATACCTCTTTCCTGAACTCCAGATTCAAATACTATTGCCTTTGACTCCCCCACTTGGGTGTCTAGTAGATACATCCATTTAGCACCTCTGAAGCTGAACCTATGAGCTCCACTCTACCCCTGATGCTCAGTCAAACTTACACAAATTCCAGTCTCCCTCCCCGTCTCAGGTATTGACAACTCCATACTTAAGTTTGCTCAATTTAGAAATCTTGAAACCATTCTTGTTTCTGTTCTTCTCTCAGACCCACATCTAATTCACTAGGACTGTTGTCGTTACTTTCAAAATATATCATGACTCCAAGCACTTCTTACCATCTCCTGTTACTACTCTTGCCTGAGCCATCTCTCACTGGGATACTTCAGCTGCCTCCTGTGGGTCTCCATGCTCCCATTCCTGCCTTTCCCAACCATCTACACTTCACAAAGCAGTCAGAACGATCCCTTTAAAGTGTAAGTCATATCATGTTACCCTCTGTTCAAAACTCTCCAATGACTCTATCTCACTCAGATAAAAGCTCAAATTCCCATATGTCCTTGCTGTTCTTTGAACACACAGGCATGTTCCTGCCTTAGGGCTTTATATGGGCTGAAACCTCTCCCTAGAATGCTCTTCTCTCAGATATCCATATGGCTGAACGTCCTACTTTTGCAAGTATTTGCTGAAATATCACCTTTTAAAATGAGGCCTTTGAAATTGCATCCTGCCACTCTTCTTCTGCACTCCTAATCTCTTCTCTTGTTTGGATCCCCCCTCCCTTCAACATTTACCACCCTTTCTATATAGCATAGTTCATTGATTATTATATTTATTGCTTGTTTTCTCTCTCTTCTCACCAGAACATAAGCTCTACAGTGGCAGGGATTCTTACCCTGTTCTGTTTTTTGGTGTACCCTGGGTACCTAGAACAGGCATAATGTGGTGGTGTGGTTCAGTCTCGAAGTCATGTTTGACTCTTGCAATCCCATGGACTGTAACCTGCCAGGCTCCTCTGTCCATGGGATTTCCCAGGCAAGAATACTGGAGTGAGTTGCCATTTCCTTCTCCAGGGATCTTTCCGACCCAGGAATAGAACCCAGGTCTCCTGCATTGCAGGCAGATTCTTTACTGACTGAGCTATGAGGGAAGCCCAGGCATACGGTAGGCACCCAGTGAATATTAGATGAGCAAATGAATGAAGATCCTTGAATACAAAATGTTAGCACTAAAAGGGATGCTAGAGTTTTTCTGGCCTAAATCCTCTTCTTCTAGATTAAGAAATTTTAAATTGTTTCCTGGGAAGATTAAGATATTTGTCTAAGAAAATACCCCGAGTCAGGGACTTCCAAATTCTCTTGCTCTGTGCTTCAGTTATTACATCTGGAGGATTTCATCCTGGATCTTGAAATGACGTTATTAATATTCAGTTCAGTTCAGTTCAGTCGCTCAGTTGTGTCCAACTCTTTGCGACTCCATGAATTGCAGCACTCCAGGCCTCCCTGTCCATCACCAACTCCTAGAGTTCACTCAGACACACGTCCATCGAATCAGTGATGCCATCCAGCCATCTCATCCTCTGTTGTCCCCTTCTCGTCCTGCCCCAATCCCTCCCAGCATCAGAGTCTTTTCCAATGAGTCAACTCTTCGCATGAGGTGGCCAAAGTAGTGGAGTTTCAGCTTTGCATCATTCCTTCCAAAGAAATCTCAGGGCTGATCTCCTTCAGAATGGACTGGTTGGATCTCCTTGCAGTCCAAGGGACTCTCCAGAGTCTTATGTGTTAGTTTTCCCTTCTGGACTTGAAGTAGAGAGATGATGAACCATATTCATTAGTTCATAGGGACACAGGAAGCAGCAGTACCTGGGAACACTGTATGGTCCCTGACTAGATTCATTCCTAGATTCACATGAGCTCTTTCCAGTGGGCTGCTGGAAATACATGTGTGTGTGTGTGTGTGTGTGCATGATTGTATGTGTGTGTGCAAGCATGTGTGTGTAAACACATGTGTGCATGTGTGTTTGGGGCGGTGGTACAAGTGCTGAGTAAACTGGTCAGAATAGCAAAGTTTCATGTTCTAGGTATAAAGAGTGTTTGAGGAAGCTCCCAGCACTTTTAGTAGAGAATGATTGCAATCTTTAAAGTATATAACAGAGCTACAGTTTCTAATTTTTTGAGAAAAGAAAAAGGAGTTAGAGGGTTTAGGATTTTTCAATCAGAAAGTTGTAGAACCTAAACTGAATCTGAGTCTCAAGAGTCCTAGATGTTATCTTTTATTTAGATGTGTTCTCACACATGATGCTGTGTCCACCTATGGATATTTCAGGGTTACCCACCAGAGCAAGGAACTGGGTGATGGGGCTTCATTTTCTATACAAGGCAGTGCTATAGATCTCAAGGCACTGTGCAACAGAAGGAAATATTAAGGTTATTAACTTTAAAAAATATGTTATTGTGTTTCCCATTTCTTCCTCTCTTGTTATTTGGTGTTGCCTTTCTGTTTCTCTGACACTTAACTCTGAGGATGTGACACTAAAAATATCAGGGCCTGCAGGCTCCCTGACCCTTAGCTCCTTTTCTTCCAACAGCTGGGACATTTGATCCTTGCCAGCAGGCTCTGCTTTAGAGTCAGGGCAAATCATTTCCCCCAACACACATTTTTTTTAATACTTAAAAAAAGGTCATGTCCATGAAAGTGTGTAGGACACAGTAAGCCTTCAGCAAATTATAACACCCTTCTTCTTCTCTTTGAAACTTCTTACATTCCCTAAATGTGGTAGAGAGTATAAAGTTTATCACTTTGGAATCAGAGAAAATTTAAATCTTCAAGGGCCCGTCTACAAAATAAGTTCCAAAAATGCTAAGATCATGGCATCTGGCCCCATCTCTTCATTGCAAATAGAGAAACAATGGAAACAGTGGCAGATTTTATTTTCTTGGGCTCCAAAATCACTGCAGACAGTGACTACAGCCATGAAATTAAAAGACACTTGCTCCTTACAAGAAAAGCTATGACAAACATAGTCAGTGTATTAAAAAGCAGAGATACCAATTTACCAACAAAGGTCTGTATAGTCAAAGCTTGCATGGATGTAAGAGTTGGACCATAAATAAGGCTGAGTGCTGAAGAACTGATGCTTTCAAACTGTGGTGCTGGAGAAGACCCTTGACAGTCCCTTGGACAGCAAGAAGATCAAAGCAGTCAAACCTGAAAGAGATCAACCCTGAGTCTTCATTGGAAGAACTGATGCGGAAGCTGAAGCTGCGATACCTTGGCCACCTGATGTGAAGAACCAACTCACTGGAAAAGAACTAAATGCTAGGAAACACTGAGGGCAGGAAAAACAGGTGCTGACAGAGGATGAGATGGTTGGATGGCATCACCGACTCAATGGATATGAGTTTGAGCAAACTCCAGGAGATACTGAAGGACAGGGAAGCCTGGGGTGCTGCAGTTCATGGGGGTCACAAAGACTTGGACGTGACTGAGCGACCGAACACCAAGCCTTTCAGAGCTAGTCCAAAGTAAGCAGATATGAGCCTAGTAAGCATTTCTAATGAGTTGCAGCCTGCATTCTTTTCTTCTTTACTCTTCCCTGTAAGGTGACGTGCCGCCCAGACGACTGTCTTCACAGCGCTCTAGGCACTGGTAAGTGCACCCATGGTTTGAAGTGAGCTCATGAAGTGAAAGTCATTGCCATCCTTGCCCAAGTTCATCAAGACAGATATTTAAATGAACCATAATGTATAGCAATTCTTTGTTGATCCTATATGATTTTTCATGGATACATTGGTCTTTAAAGGGTAGATGTGCCCAAGCTCAAAAGAGGTGAGGTCAGAGGCTTTCTGTCAACCAGAATGAGGACCCAGAGATCTTGGAGTTCAAGCAGGGTACTAGATCAGAACCATCAGGGATGCGAAAAACATGGGCGAGGATGCGGAGGTCACGTGCCACGGAGTGGCCCTCAAGCACTGCTTCTGCGTATGTTCCTGCTTGTGGAGCTCGGGCTGCCCCTTCCCACCCCAGGCTGCTGCTGCAAAAGTATCCTGAACTTCATAACCCTAAATATTTCCTCTGTTAATCAGTCATCTGATCCCAGAACATTTGTTAAAGAATCTGGAGATCTATATTATTAAAAAAAATTATTTCACTCAAGCAGAGTTGATTTACAATGTTGTGTTTATTTCTGTGGTAGAGCAAAGTGATTAAGTCACACACACACACATATATATACTCATTTTTGTATTCTTTTCCATTATGTTTCATGACTGGATATTGAATATAGTTACCTGTGCTATGCAGTGGGACTTTGCTGTGTATCCATTCTGTACATAATAGTTTGCATCCACTAATCCCAAATTTCCAATCCATCCCACCTCCACCCCTCCTTGGAACCCACAAGTCTGTTCTTTATGTCTGTGAGTCTGTTTCTTAGACAAGTTCATTTGTGTCATATTTTAGATTTCACATATGACAGATATCATATGGTATTTGTCTTTCTCTGTCTGACTTACTTCACTTACTATGATCATCTATTGAGTACTTTTAGCCCTTCTGGGTGAGGCAACAAAAATTTAAGGGAATTATGTAATTTTCTCAAGATAACACAACTAATATGGAGAAGGCAATGGCAACCCACTCCAGTACTCTTGCCTGGAAAATCCCATGGACAGAGGAGCCTGGTAGGCTGCAGTCCATGGGGTCACTAGGGGTTGGACACGACTGAGCGACTTCACTTTCACTTTTCACTTTCATGCATTGGAGAAGGAAATGGCAACCCACTCCAGTGTTCTTGCCTGGAGAATCCCAGGGACGGGGGAGCCTGGTAGGCTGCCGTCTATGGGGTCACACAGAGTCGGACACGACTGAAGTGACTTAGCAGCAGCAGCAACACAGCTAATAAATGTTAGAGCTGGACTTTGAACCTAAACAGTCTGACACCAGAGTTCTGGTAACCCTGGGAACATGTGAGTAGCAAAATGTGCCTTAAAAGAAAAGCAAAGCCCATGAGATATCTTGTAATAAGCAATATATAATTTACACATATCACATCTATACATGCCATTTTCCAGAAAATATCTCATAATAAAACAACTGTGCTCAGAGGGCCTCTGGAAAGGAATGTCATGATTAGCAGTCTGTTGAGAGGCCCTGTGATGCCTTCAGCAGTGTGACAAGCACAAAAAGGTCATGGCAGCTTGAAGGTCATATACTCTGCCTCTCTAGTACCAAGGCCACTTCAGGATTTAGCCCAAGGACTGATCCATTGGAACAGTGCAGGGCAGGTCTGAAATTCCCTCAAGATCATAGCAATCATCCCATGGGACTATGACCAGGAGGATGAATTTATGCAGGCATGCATAATGCAAATACACACTAATGTAGGCAGGGGTGGGAGGAAGAAGGGGATCAGGACAGGGAGAGGGAGAAGAGAGGGAGAGGGTAAGAAATACACACTAATGTAGGCAGGGCTGGGAGGAAGAAGGGGATCAGGACAGGGAGAGGGAGAAGAGAGGGAGCCGGCAAGGAGAGTGAGAAAAAAGAGAGACCTTTTGAGTTTTTGACAATGGTCTACATTTTCAGTCTTTATACCCTAAACTCCCATTCTCTCTCCACCCTGCTTCAAGGCTCTCATTCCCCACCACTCCACTGGAAATTGACTTCAAGGTCAACAATGACCTAGATCCTTGATACTCAGTGTGGTCCAAGAACTACTAGCTTCATCTTAGCAAAGCCATATAATCTCTCTGAACCTTAGCAGCTTCATCAATAAAAGGAGGCTAACACCTCATGGTAATATCAAGAGGGTTATATTAATGTACATGAAGTACCTGGCAGACAGGAAATGCTCAACTTATCCTGATCCCAGTAAGAATCCAGGCTCACTAAAAGCAGAGAAATTGAAATGTGATAATTTACACCAACAACGTGTGTGTGTTAGTCGCTCAGTCATGTCTGACTCTTTGTGACCCCCCATGGACCATATCCTGCCAGGCTCCTCTGTCCATGGGGATTCTCCAGGCAAGAATACTGGAGTGGGTTGTCATGCCCTCCTCCAGGGACACTAACAATGCACTCATAAAATCTCAAGAGTTGGAAAAAAGGATAAAAAGACTTCTGGTCCAAGCATTGTTTTTACTGTTTTATTTACAGACTTCTTTGAACAACAGTCTTTTAGGTTATATAGAATACCTGAAAATAGGCTTCCTTTTTCAATAATCTCTTTTAAATCATACAATTTTAGTATAAAGTATGGTATATCTGGTGCTTCCCTGATGGCCTAGCAGGTTAAAAATCTGTCTGAAATGCAGGAGATATGGGTTCAATTCCTGGATTGGGAAGATCCCCAGAGGAAGAAATGGCAACCAACTTCAGATTTTGCCTGAAAAATCTCATGGACAAGGGGAGCCTGGTGGGCTATAGTCCAAAGGGTCACAAAAAATCAGACACAACTGAGCCACCGATAGCTCCTGCATGTATGGGCTATCTGCTCTGTTATGTAATAGAAGGAAGTGCAAAGCTTTGGGAAAACTCTGAGGTTGATACAAACATAGCCCCATCGGCAGGGATGATGGTGAGCACTTCAAGCTCTGTGCTTCCCCAATGCTCAGCTCAGTAGGATGCCTTAGCCGAGGTGCCAGCATGGTCTCACCAGAAGAGAAACTAATACCTACAAGAAAAGACACATTCAGCTTTCCAGTTCCCCCAAATCATCAAGGTCTTGTGACTCAACAGTGAGTCAGTAGGCAGACTTTGTTAGGCAGCTCTGATAACTAGCATTCCTATGACCTTCCAGAAGAGACTCACACAACTGCGTGGGCAGACAGTGACAAGAGGGGTCAGGAGATTGATATTTCCATTTGTGTTCTGCTAAACATCCTCACTTTGGCCCTGGATAAGTCACTGACACTTTTAAGGCTTTAGTTTTGACATGTGTAAAATGAGACTGTTGCCTTGATAAGATGTACCAATGTTCTTCCCATGTCTCAATGTGCACGTACATGGATTTTCATATGTTTTATTGGTCTTAGTTCTCAGCGGAAGAAAAGCTCTATGTAGGAGGACTGAGAGTTAAGGCTGCTAATGAAAGCTATAGTTAACACTCAGTATTGCAGATTAATTCAATTCTATGATTGTTTTTACATGAAACAATCAATGCTTACTGATCACCTGCTTAGTATTATGTAGTTACATACACACTCACCACCACAATACAAGAAAAACACAATCCAAGTAATTCCAAAGTAAGTCTGATAAGTGCTACCCAAATTTAAGCAGGAGGTGCTGTGGAAACACATAGACAACGTTCCTAACCTCGTTTTGAGTAATCAGGGAAAATTTTCCAGGAGGAACTGCCATCTCAGGTGAGACACAGAACAAGACTAGATCTTGCCTAGGCAAAAAGAAATCAATTTTTTCCTTTCTGTTTGTTTGCTTTGTTTTTGCAGCATATGCAAAAGCCTGGGAGCAGGAGAAGGCACAATGCCCTTAGCAAATGCAGATAGCTCAGTAGGAAAATTTTCTTTGATGCCATATTAAGAAGTTTGGATTTTACTTGAAGATCATGGGAATCATTAAAGAGGATCATGCAGTAGGGTTCAGGATATATTTCCCACATTACATATATCATTCAGGTTACAGAGTGGAGATATCGGAGAAGAGCAAAAGAAGTCTCTGAAAGTAGCCCAAATGAGATGGTGAGATGGTGGTCTAGAAGAAGGGAGTGGCAGTGGGGAACTGAAGACAGGTTTATGATGAAGAATTGAAAAGGCTTAGTATTGCCTAGACCAAGTATAGGAGAGAGACTAGTGAAAGAGGTTACAGGAGTTTCAGGTGTTAGTGACAGACAAATGGCAGTGACACGTGCTCAGTTTTGTTGAAAATAATTAATTCAGTTTTGGGTCCATTGTGTTTTGCTGAAATGGAAGATTGCCTAAAATAGAGGTACACCCACATTCATTCAGAAATATTTATTGAGTACTTTCTGTGTGTTAAACATGGTTCTGGGATCCGGAAATATAAAGATGCATAAGTTCCAGGAGTCCCTATCCTCAAGGATCTTACAGCTTAATGAGATATCAGATATGCAACAAATAACTAAAATATGGTCAAGGTGATAAATTATAGAGGAGGCATTCATGGTGAAAAGTGTGCTAAGTGAAGGGGCTCTGACAATGAGTAATGTAGAAGAGAAGTAAGTAGCTGAAGGTTCCATTTGTGAGAAGGGCTTGTGGTGAAGATAGAACTCCGTCTGGCTTTTTAAAGAAGGGCCAGTTTTAAGGAATGAGGAAGAAAGTGTTTGGCAGGAAGAGGGATTCACGCAAAAGCAAAAGAATAGAACAATGTTTGGCATATTTGAGGAACAATATGTAGTTTTCCTAGTCCTGAAGAATCTTAAGTGGAATTATAAGTGTAAACCTGGAGAGACAGAGTCCTCTGCTCTTTGCCTACACCTGCAGCCTGGACTTCTAGCCTGAGCTCCAGACTTGTAAATAGATTGCCTATTTGGCGTCTCTCCTTAGACAGCTAGTGGGCAATGGCAATATGCCCAAAATTGAACTCCTGACCCTCTCTCTTAAAAACCTGACCTTCCTAGAGTCTTCCCCATATTAGAAAAATGGTAATGTCATAGCAATAACTGTTCACATCCCAGATCTTTGCCTCCTCTCTTTATCTCCCAAACAACAAGAAATCCATCAGCAAAACCTATTATCTCACATTGATGCCAACAAAAAAATGATGGAATAAAGACCTCTGAAGACTCTCCTTCCATGAAAGCACTGAGGAAACTGGCAAAAATTGTCAAAATCAACTTTTTAGAACTCTGAACAGGAATCAAGGCTTGTAGTACCTAATAACAGACTGAAAATATGAGAAGTAAAACTGACAGATTCAAAGGGAGATTTGACAATTCAATGATAATAATTTGAGATATCAATATTCTACTTCCAACAATGGATGAAAATAAATAATTAATTCGGTTTTGGATCCGTTGTGTTTTGTTGAAATGGAAGATTGCCTAAAATACACGTCAGCACACAGTACACCCACATTCATTCAGAAACATTTATTGAGTACTTTTTGTGTGTTAGAAATGGTTAGAAAATTAACAAACAAATAGAGGAACAATACTAGGAACAATACTAGACAATACTACAGAATAACACTATAAACCAACTAGGCCTGACAAACATCTATAAGAATACCCCACCAACTAAGATCGTGACATCCAGTCCCATCACTTCATGGCAAATAGATGCGGAAACGGGAAACTGAGAGAGACTTTATTTGGGGGAACTCCAAATCACTGCAGATGGTGAGTGCAGCCATGAAATTAAAAAATGCTTACTCCTTGGAAGAAAAGTAATGACCAACCTAGACAGCATATTAAAAAGCAGAGACGTTATTTTGTCAACAAAGGTCCATCTAGTCAAAGCTATGGTTTTTCCAGTAGTCATGTATGGATGTGAGAGTTGGACTATAAAGAAAGCTGAGCACCAAAGAATTGATGCTTTTGAACTGTGGTGTTGGAGCAGACTCTTGAGAGTCCCTTGGACTGCAAGGAGATCCAACCAGTCCATCGTAAAGGAGATCAGTCCTGGGTGTTCCTTGGAAGAACTGATGCTGAAGCTGAAACTCCAATACTTTGGCCACCTGATGCAAAGAATTGACTCATCTGAAAAGACTCTGATGCTGGGAAAGATTAAAAGCAGGAGGAGAAGGGGATGAGGATGAGATGGTTGGATGGCATCACCAACTCAATGGACATAAGTTTGAGTAAACTCCAGGAGTTAGTGATGGACAGGGAGGCCTGTTGTGCTGCAGTCCATGGGGTTGCAAAGAGTCGGACATGACTGAGCGGCTGAACTGAACTGAACTGAACTGAACCCAACAGTAGCAGAATATACATCCTTCTCAAGTACACAGGGAAACTTCTCCAGCATAAATATACATATGCTCCAATACCTAATAGATATTAGGTCATAAAACAAGTCTCAATCTATACACAATGACTTAAATCACACAAAGTGCATTCTCTATTCACAAGCAAATATGATTAGAAATCAGTAACAGAAGGAAATCTGGGAAATACACAAATGTGCATAATTAAACAAAATAGTCCTAACTAATCAATGAGTCAAAGGTCGAATCACAATGGAAATGAGAAAACATTTTTAGGTGATGAAAATAAAACATACTAGAACTTTTGAATGCAGCTAAAGTAGTGTTCAGATGGAAATTTATAGCTGTGAATGCCTATGATAAAACATAAGATCTCAAATCAATAACTTACATTTCACCTTAGGATTTTAGAAAAAGAAGAGCTTGCTGAACAAAGCAAGCAGAAAAAAAAAAAAGAAATAACAGAGATTTTAGAGATGAAATAAATGGAATAGGGGATAGAAAGCAAGAGAAACATTCCATAAACTATAAGTTTGTTCTCTGAAAACATCAACAAAATTGATAAAGTTTTAGCTAGCCTGACAAAGGAAAAAAAATGATAGAAGACTAAAATTACTGAAACCAAGGATGAAAGTAGAATCACCACAGATCTCACAGAAATAAAAAGAGTTTCAAGGGACTTCTATGAAAAACTATAAATCAATGAATTAGATAACTTATAGAAAAAGGATAAATTCTTAGAAACACAAAGAGTGTGTTTAAAAGATAGCCCACATTCATGGTTTGGAAGACTTAACATTAACACTCCCTAAATTGATCGGTAGAGTCAATATAGTCATTTTCTAAATCTTAAAAACCTTTTTTGTGTTTTGTAGAAACATCTATATATTATTTCAACAAGCATTGAGACTGGTAGGAAAAAAGGTTTCCTTTTGACCTATGTCTCCTCCTCCGCCACCCCACCAACCCCGCCCCAGGTAAAGTGAAGGCTACATACAATTTGGATTTATTTCAGATAAAAAAGCGGAGATAAAGTTCTAAAGACCAAGAATTCTCTCCTGCCATGCCTATACACTTTCAGTTTTAGCTCTCTTTATAAGATGGCAATACTTTGTGAGAAAGCAATTGTTCATTTTTCTCAGTTGCTTGCAAATTTACTTTTAGTCTAAAAACAAGACATAAATGATCCAAGTGACAACATTGCCTCGGGGTAAAGTTGCTGCTCAGTTTCCATAAATAACAGAACAAGTAGTAGTACCTTAGTATGTTCACTGAAAAGCATTTCCTGCAAGGAGCAGAAATGAGACCTGATAAAACATCTCATATAGCCATGCTTTAACATGTGCAGCGACCCGAGCATGACTAGAATGAGATGTTTCCCTTAGGTCCTCAAGGCAAACCTTACGAAAGCTCACCTTCTTTTCTGGTATGCACTGGTACAGAAGGTCCTCTCTGGAACTGGGGCTGTTTGGACAGGTGTCCTACCAGTGCATTATCAAAGATTTTAAGGTAATCCTGAAAGTCTCAGATTTTCAAAGCAGAGGACTGGGTTCAAGGTCCAGCTCTAAATAAGCAAATTGTACTGAGCAATTCACTTTTCTCCAGTTTATTTGGTAAGATGAGTTGAAGGCAAGATTTCCTGTGAAAAATATATGTTAAAAAAAGACTTTATAAAGATAAAATAGAAAGTTAATTATTAGTGTTATAACTTAGTTTGTCCATTTTACTATGCTCTTTGACTTGCGTGTGTTGCAAGGAACTTCTGCAATTTGTCCTGTGAATTATAATAGTAAATCATGTAGCAGGTTAGGAGTTTTTCATTTCATCAACTTCTATCACTATTTTATCAAACCTTTTTATAAACCCTGTGAAGTTCATATTGTTAGCCCAGTTTAACAGATGAAATACTATGCAACAATGAAATGAAAGTTGGTAACCAAACCCATGTTGCAGATATGTCCAACTGCAACTTACACTCTCCACCCCACTCTTACCACTTATATGTAACATAGTATTGGAAGTCTTATTTGAAGCAATCAGACAAGAAAAGGAAATAAAAGGAATTCAAATAGGCAATCAAACCAGTCAATCCTAAAACAAATCAACTCTGAATATTCATTGAAAAGACTGATGCTGAAGCTCCAATACTTTGGCCACCTGATGCGAATAGCTGACTCATTGGAAAAGACTCTAATGCTGAGAAAGACTGAGGGCAGGAGGAGAGGGGATGGCATAGGATGAGATAGTTAGATAGCATCACTGTCTCAATGGACATGAATTTGAGCAAACCTGGGGAGATAGTCGAAGAGAGAGGACTCTGGCATGCTGCAGTCCTTGGGGTCACAAAGAATCAGATATGACTTAGTGACTGAACAACAACAATAAAATAGGAAATTAAAAGTATTTTTTTCCATTTTCATGTATGCTTTTTTTTTAATTTATTTATTTTAATTGGAGGCTAATTACTTTATAATATTGTAATGGTTTTTGCCATACATTGACATGAATCAGCCATGGTTTTACATGTATTCCCCATCCTGAAATCCCCTCCCACATCCCTCCCCATCCCATCCCTCTGGGTCATCCCAGTGCACCAGCCCTGAGCCCCCTGTCTCATGCATTGAACCTGGACTGGTGATCTGTTTCACGTATGATAATACACATGTTTCAATGTTATTCTCTCAGATCATCTCACCCTCGCCCTCTCCCACAGAGTCCAAAAGACTGTTCTATACATCTGTGTCTCTTTTGCTGCCTCGCATATAGGGTCATTATATCATTATCATTACCATCTTTCTAAATTCCATATATATGCATTAGTATACTGTATTGGTGTTTTTCTTTCTGGCTTACTTCACTCTGTATAATAGGCTCCAGTTTCATCCACCTCATTAGAACTGATTCAAATGTATTCTTTTTAATGGCTGAGTAATATTCCATTGTGTATAGGTACCACAGCTTTCTTATCCATTCGTCTGCTGATGGACATCTAGGTTGCTTCCATGTCCTGGCTATTATAAACAGTGCTGCAATGAACATTGGGGTACACATGTCTCTTTCAATTCTGGTTTCCTCTGTGTATATGCCCAGCAGTGGGATTGCTGGGTTGTATGGTAGTTTTATTTCCAGTTTTTTAAGGAATCTCCACACTGTTCCCCATAGTGGTTGTACTAGTTTGCATTCCCACCAACAGTGTAAGAGGGTTCCTTTTTCTCTGCACCCTCTCCAGCATTTATTGTTTGTAGACTTTTTGATAGCAGCCATTCTGACCGGCGTGAGATGGTACCTCATTGTGGTTTTGATTTGCATTTCTCTGATAATGAGTGATGTTGAGCATCTTTTCATGAGTTTGTTAGCCATCTGTATGTCTTCTTCAGAGGAATGTCTGTTTAGTTCTTTGGCTCATTTTTTTTATTGGGTCATTTATTTTTCTGGAATTGAGCTGCAAGAGTTGCTTGTATATTTTTGAGATTAATTCTTTATCAGTTGCTTCATTTGCTATTATTTTCTCCCACTCTGAAGACTGTCTTTTCACCTTGCTTATAGTTTCCCTTGTTGTGCAAAATATTTTAAGTTTAATTAGGTCCCGTGTGTTTACTTTTGCTTTTATTTCCATTACTCTGGGAGGTGGGTCATAGAGGATCCTGCTGTGATTTATGTTGGAGAGTGTTTTGCCTATGTTTTCCTCTAGGAGTTTCATAGTTTCTGGTCTTACATTTAGGTCTTTAATCCATTTTGAGTTTATTTTTGTATATAGTGTTAGAAAGTTTTCTAGTTTCATTCTTTTACAAGTGATTGACCAGTTTTCCCAGCACCACTTGTTAAAGAGATTGTCTTTTCAAAGTAAAACTGTCATTGTTTGCAAATGACATGATACTACACATAGAAAATCCTAAAGACACTATCAAAAACTAGTAGAACTCACCAATGAATTTGGTAAAATTGCAGGATAAAATATTAATATAGAGAAATATGTTATAATTCTATACACTAGCTGTCAGAAAGAAATTAAGAAAACAATCCCATTTAAAATCACTGCAATTAGAATAAAATATCAAAGAATAAATATAACTAAGAAGGTAAAAATAAATACTTTGATAACTATAAGTCACTGATGAAAGAAATTGAAGACCACAAAACAGAAAAATATACCATGTTCATGGGTTGGAAGCATTAATGCAATTAAGATGATCTTACCACCTTAGGCAATCTACAGATGCAATACACTTTTTATAAAAGTATCAATGACATTTTTCACAGCACTAGAAGGACTAATTCTAAAATTTGCACAGAAACACAAAAGACTGAATAGCCAAAACAATCTTAAGAAAGCACAAATCATGCTCCTTGATTTTAAACTATATCACAAATCTACAGTAATTGAAATAGTATGTGTTGGCACCAAGATAGACAAATAGATCAATGAAACAAAACAGAGATCCAAGAAATGAACCCATACTTATATGGGCAATTAGTTCATTACAGACAAAGCAAGAACAACCAATGGGGGGAAAAAGAGCCTCTTCAATAAGTGATGTTGGGAAAGATGGACAGTTACATGCAAAGAATCAAACTGGACTACTCTCTCATAACATATAAAAAAATAAATTCAAAATGGAGTAAAGGCTTAAATGTGGAACCTGAAACCATAAAATTTCTAGAAGAAAACATAGTACATTTTTTGACATTGGTCTTAGTAATCTTTTTTTTTTTTTTTTTTTGGATATGTCTTCTCATGCAAGAGAAACAAAGTCAAAAATAAAAAAATAAAACTAAAAGTCTTTTGCACATTAAGGGAAATTTTCTCATCAGTCTTAGTAATTTTTTTTTTTTTTGCTCTTCTAAAGCAAAGGAAATAAAAGCAAAAAGTAAACAAATGTGGCCTAATTAAACTTAAATGCTTTACACAGCAAAGGAAACCATTAACCAAACAAAAAGAAAATCTACTGAATGGGAGAAGATATTTGCAAATTATATGATCAATAATGGTCTAATATCATGTATAAATCATATATAATATATATATATATAATACATACAAATCAACTAGAAAAACAAACAATTGGATTAAAAAATGAACAGAAGAACTGAGTAGACATTTTTCCAAAGAGGAAATGCAGATGGCCAACAGGCACAAAGAAAAGATGCTCAACATTGCTAAATCATTAAAGAGATGCAAATCAAAACCACAGTGAGATATCACCTCACATCTGCCAGAATGGTTGTCATCAAAAAGAACGCAAATAACAAATGTGAAGAAAAAGGAACCATTGTGTACTGTTGGGGGTTTCCCAGGTGGTGTTAGTGGTAAAGCACCCACCTGACAATACAGAAAATGTAAGAGACTCGGGTTCAATCACTGGGTTGGGAAGAGCCTCTGGAGGAGGGCATGGCAATCTACTCCAGTATTACCTGGAGAATTCCATAGACAGAAGAGCCTGGTGGGTTGCAGTCGACAGGATCACACAGAGTCAGACATAACTGAAGCAACTTAGCTTGCGTGCATGTGCACTGTTCATGGGAATGTAAATTGGTGTGGCTACTATGGAAAACAGTATGAAAATCCTCAAGAAATTAAATATAGATCTACCATAATGATCCAGAAATTCTACAGCTGGCTATTTATAATAAAGAAAAGGAAGGCACGAATCAAAAAAATACATTCACCCCTAAGTTCATTGCCGCATTATTTACAATTGCTAAGACATGGAAGCAACCTAAGTGAGCATCAATAGAAGAATGTCATATCTATTAACATCTATATACCCTCTCACTTACACACTGGAATATTATTCAGCCATAACAAAAAGAATGAAATCTTGCCATTTGCGAAAATGTAATGGGTATTATGCTAAAGTGAAATCAGTCAGAAAAGAGAAAGACAAATAGTATATGATTTTACCTATGTGTAGAATCTAAAAAACAAAACAGATGAACAAACATAACAAAACAGAAATAGAGTTATAGACACAGAGAGCAAACAGATGGTTGCCAAAGGGAAGGATGGTGAAGGGTAGGAGAGGAATAGGTGAAGGAGGTTGAAAGTGAAAGTGAAACCTGCTCAGTCGTGTCCAACTCTTTGTGACCTGATGTCATACAGTCCATAGAATTCTCCAGGCCAGAATACTGGAGTGGGTAGCTGTTCCCTTCTCCAAGGGATCTTCCCAACCTAGGGATCAAACCCAGGTCTCCTGCATTGCAGGTGGATTCTTTACCAGCTGAGCCATCAGGTAAGCCCAAGAATACTGAAGTGGGTAGCCTATCCCTTCTCCAGGGGGTCTTCCCAACTCAGGAATCAAACCAGGGTCTCCTGCATTGCAGGCAGATTCATTACCAGCTGAGCTACCAGGGAAGAGGCACAAATTTCCACTTGCAAAATAAATGAGTCATGACTAGGAAATGTACAGTGTGGGGAATATAACTGTGATATCTTTTTATGGTGACATATTATAACTAGGCATTGTGGTGATCACTTTTAAGTACATAGAATTATTGAATCACTATATTGTGTAACAATATATTGTGTAATTGTATATACAGTATGCTGTGTAAACACTATATTGTGTAATTGTGTAACAAGCATTGTAGGTCAGCTATATTTCAAAAATAAACAAACAAAAAGAAAAACAGAACAACAGAAACTGTATATGGGTGCATCTTCCTGCACCCAAATTCTTTGCACCTAAGGGAATTGAAAAGCTACATCTATTAAAGCAAAAACCACTATATATGCACAAGACCCCTGTCGCTCTGCCCTTTTCAAGGGCTTCACTCCAGTCCTCCACTTTGGCTTTCATTATTAGTCTCTCCCTTTCTGTTGGATCATTCCAATCACCATGAAAACTTACTCCAGGGGAACATCTCCCCTTGAAACTCTACCTCAAATGGACTAACAGGCCATCTATGTTCTCAGAAGATAGTTTAACCTTCTCAAACAATTGTCAGCACATACCATTCCACTTCATCACTTTTGCTTCACTCTTCAACCCATTTTAATCTGGTTTCTTTCCCATCACTCCACCGACATCGCTTTTCCTTCACATTCTTAGCACTCTAGGGCCTGCAAGCTCCACTTCCAAAGACTGCTGCTGCTGCTGCTGCTGCTAAGTCGCTTCAGTCATGTCCGACTCTGTGCGGCCCCATAGACGGCAGCCCACCAGGCTCTGCCGTCCCTGGGATTCTCCAGGCAAGAACACTGGAGTGGCTTGCCATTTCCTGCTCCATTGCGTGAAAGTGAAAAGTGAAAGTGAAATCGTTCAGTCGCGTCCAACTCGTAGCAACCTGCATTTCTTACCCAAGGCTCCTTTCTTGCCACTGAAGCCTAAATCGCCTCTATACAGCAAACCAGAAATGCCATCAAACTAAAGCCCTCTCCCCAACGCAGGAGCAGGACTCAATGTCAATGGGGTTTGACAATAAATAGCTCCCCTCTTGTGGAGTGACCCTCTGAAGAGTGTGTTTTACAGTGGATTCCAGAGTTTCCCCAGGCATATTAATCACATCAGCAGCCCACACTGGCAACAGGCTATCTTTTCTTCCTTGTCTCACTTCTCCACTTTCCTACCGGCACCAACTTCTTCCACTTGAAGCTTTGTCTCTGGATTCATTTCTGAAAGAATCCAAACTAAGACAGCTTTGTTATGCTAACTTTAACACATGTTTCAGTTTCACCTCATTGACCAATTAGCAGCGTGTGACACAGAGTCACCCCATCTTTCTTGAAAATTGTCTTCTTTTTGGATTTTTAGGATCCGACACTCTCCTGGTTTCCCTTTGCCTCACAGGCTGATCCTTCTCCACCCTACCTTTCATATTGGAATGTCTTAGGCTCAGATCCCCATCTCACTGGTCCCAAGTTTCTACCATTTTTTCCTCTTTTCCTTCTGACTCCCATCTTTCTAACTCTAGCCAGGCTTCTCTTCTGAATTCCAGACTAACTCTGGACATTAATTAAAAGTGGATCTTAAGTCTACACTGAGTTGAACTTTTTAGAGTTTTGCAGTACTTTAGATGCTATGTAAGCTCTTTTAAAATACATTGACTCATTTAATCCCTATGCTGCTGCTAAGTCACTTCAGTCGTGTCCGACTCTGTGCGACCCCATGGACGGCAGCCCACCGGGCTCCCCCGTCCCTGGGATTCTCCAGGCAAGAACACCGGAGTGGGCTGCCACTTCCTTCTCCAATGCAGGAAAGTGAAAAGTGAAAGTGAAGTCGTTCAGTCGTGTCCGACTCCCAGTGGCCCCATGGACTGCAGCCCACCAGGCTCCTCCGTCCATGGGATTTTCCAGGCAAGAGTACCAGAGTGGGGTGCCATTGCCTTCTCCGTTTAATCCCTATAGCAATGCTCAAAACCATCACACTTGTAAAGGTGAGAAAAACAAAGCTCAAAGAGTCTCAGAGTTTTCCTGGGTTCATGCAGTGGGTGAGGGGCAGCACCAGGCTGTGAACTGAATATCTCTGACTGAAAGTTGTATGCTTAACTGCCATGCTATTCTACTTCCGTTTTCGCACCTCCTTTGTGCAATGGGCACAGAGATTTTCTAGAATAATCAGCTGCCAGAGCTGGAAGAGAATTTAGTAATCATCTATTCCATCTCTCTCATTTTACAACTGCCTCAAAGGAGAAAACAATTTTCCTAAGATTTATTTAGATATCTGCTTGTATTTACTACAGATGGTTATTTCTAGACTTTATGTTTTGAGCTATAAATGGTGTTAAAGTTCATCCATTTTTACTTTCTTTGAGTTATATCTCCAGCCTTGGAGGCATTCTTTATGCAAATGTAGATGACACACACTTTCTAACTCCCTTGATCCTGATGGGCCTCTAGAGAGGGCAATGAGGGTCACCATGTCACTTCCTTTGAGTATTTTTTCAGATGGAGATGATGTCTGGTTGTACAGACTGGTGACTGGCATTTTAGCCACAGGAACACTGTGCTTGTAGCTCTGTTAAATATCTACCCATCCCATTAAGAGTATTTATTGTGCTGTATCCAGAGCAACTAAACCCAAGACTGTGTCTGTGCCAAAGACATGAATAAAAACTGAAAAAAATTGCAGCCATCCAGATGTTCTTTGGCAATGATAAACACCCAGACATTTGGAGACATCTGGGTGACTGACTGACTTTTTCAGTTTTCATCTGGAAGATGAAGATTACGCAGACGCAGCATGATTACAAGCCGGATGATAATAAACAACTCTTTGACAATGTCCACAGGATTCCAAACATCTGGGTGCAAAACTGAAAAATCCAACAAACTATCCAAATGTTTGGCATCATTTAAACAAAACATTGGACGGCAGGAGAGGGGCAAAAGATCCCCAAATGAGGCAAGAAATCCCAAAAGCAAGCTTTGCTGACCAAAAATAGTTTATATTCACTGTAAAGGGAAAACTGAGTCAGGAATAGTATATTTCTTAATAGAACCCACATTCTACAAACCCCATATACACTGGGGTTTCTAAACCAAGTGTGGTTTATATACATCCCATCTGGGATATATATCCCAGAATTGTGTAGTCAGGGCCTGGCCTACTCACAGAGCATAGGAATTTTAGATATCATAGCAGAACATCAAAGTCTTGTTTTTGTGTGATTTCTCAGTCTCCTTAAAAAGACAAACAGGACGTCCCTGGTGGTTCAGTGGTTAAGACTCCGTGCTCCCACCACAGGGGCATGGATTCCACCCTTGGTAGGGGAGCTAAGATCCTGCATGCCCTGTGATGTGGCAAAAAAAGACAAACTAATGCACCGAGGACTTCAGAGTTTGCTAACGAAACGGGGGGAGGTGAGGCTTACCTTCCTACTACGGATAGAGAAGAAGAGGGTGATTTGGAAGATGAACCAGTTTAGGCTGCTGGTTCAGGGACACTAAGGAATATGCTGAGTGAGACATGGAGGCAAGGATGTATCTCACAAAAGTGAATCTTCTTATATTCTTTCACTGATGAAGGAAAAAACATTGTACTTACGGGTGAATTTTTTTTAAGTGTTAATATTGGGGCTGAAAGAGTTGTCATCATTAAAGGGAAATCTCTCCTTTTATGACAGAAATGGCTCTTGGATTGATTGTGTTGGCTGCAGTAGTATCAGCATAAAAAAAAAAAAAAAAGGTGCCTTCATGGTGACAGTATCTTCAGAGGTCTACGTGGTTTTAAAGACTAGGATCAGAGATGGAAGTTTGGTGCCTATAGGTGAAGATGTCAGAAAGTTGCAGCATAGGACCTTGCAAACTAAGTATGGACTGGAAATCAAACTTCCTCCAATTACAACCTGAGCTCATGACTTCTTTCTTTTAAATGCTCATATATTCTAGGAAGATAAGGATTTTGAGCCAAAGTAAATGTGAGGCATCCTGACACTGCTTTCCATCTGGGCCATGTTAAGGAAAATGTAATACAATTTATACCTCTAGCTGTCATACTTGTGATATTTACTATATGGTCATTTTCCTTGACATTATCTGGGAATAAACACTCTGCTAGATCATGAGGCAGAGAATGCAATTTTCAGACCAAAAAAGGAGAAAGACATTGGACGGAGAAAGAACACTCACACAAAAATGTGGAAAAGCAGAAAGATAGTCAGTAACTTCACAGACAACCCAGAGCTGAGCTTCACTTGCCAAATGGTCTTTGAGTCCTTAGCAAATTGGAAAACCATTGTCCAAAACCAAGATGCTTTTCTTAGAAAATGTCTGTCTTTTGATCAGCCACCAAAAGAGAAGGGGGAAAAAATCCATCCCAAAGTCCCCCTTAGATTGTGTAAACAGAGAAGGTCTGTATACATTCACCAGGGCTTTTCTTCCATTGTGCTAGCATTATTTAAAACCAGATGCTAGCTCTTCCTGACTCATTGCTGGAAGAATTGCTGTCAACATGCATTGTTTCTGAGAGAAATTTAAAGCAAGGCAGTCTCCAGTTTCTCTAATTAAAACAAGTTTTGTTTTTTTTTAAGCCATATAAAATTCTCTGAATTTCACACTTTTATTGCAAATACACATTCCTTAGGTTACAGAGAAATAACTTAAAAATAATTGAAAAACACACCAAAAATGTGTGTCTTCTAAGTAAGACCCATTTCTGCGTGACTTTGGGTAAATTACTTCAGTAATCTGAGTCTCACATTTCTCATCTATAAAGTGAATTGTTTGGAATTCTGTGATCCATAAGGTCCTACTCAGCATTGTAAGTCTTTAAAATTATTTTCTGTTGGGTGGGGAGGAGAAGTATATGGGAATTCTCTGTACTTTCTGCTCAACTCCATCAGCAGAAGAATGGATAAGGAAGTTGTGCTACATACACACAATGGAATATTCAGTTCAGTTCAGTCGCTCAGTCGTGTCCTACTCTTTGCGACCCCATGAATTGCAGCACGCCAGGCCTCCCTGTCCATCACCAAGAAGTTCACTCAGATTCACATCCACTGAGTCGGTGATGCCATCCAGCCATCTCATCCTCTGTCGTCCCCTTCTCCTCCTGCCCCCAATCCCTCCCAGCATCAGAGTCTTTTCCAATGAGTCAACTCTTTGCATGAGGTGGCCAAAGTACTGGCATTTCAGCTTTAGCATCAGTCCTTCCAAAGAACACCCAGGGCTGATCTCCTTTACAATGGACTGGTTGGATCTCCTTGCATTCCAAGGGACTCTCAAGAGTCTTCTCCAGCACCACAGTTCAAAAGCATCAATTCTTTGGCACTCAGCTTTCTTCACAGTCCAACTCTCACATCCATACATGACCACTGGAAAACCCATAGCCTTGACTAGACGGACCTTTGTTGGCAAAGTAATGTCTCTGCTTTTGAATATGCTATCTAGGTTGGTCATAACTTTCCTTCCAAGGAGCAAGCGTCTTTTAATTTCATGGCTGCAATCACCGTCTGCAGTGATTTTGGAGCCCAAAAAAATAAAGTCTGACACTGTTTCCATTGTTTACCTATCTATTTCCCATGAAGTGATGGGACCAGATGCCATGATCTTAGTTTTCTGAATGTTGAGCTTTAAGCCAACTTTTAACATACAATATTACTCGGCTATAAAATTGTTTTTCATTGAAGTATAGTTGCTGTGGGCTTCCCAGGTGGCACTAGTGGTAAAGGACCCACTTGCCAATGCAGGAGACACAAGCTGCACAGGTTGAATCCCTGGGTTGGGAAGGTCCCCTGGAAGAGGAAATGGCAACCCACTCCAGTATTCTTGCTTGGAGAATCCCATAGACCGAGGAGCCTGGCGGGAGCCTACAGTCCATAGGGTCACAAAGAGTCACACAAGACTGAAGCAACTTAGCATGCACATACATGCACACAGTTGCTGTATAATTTTGTATATTATAAGTGGACAGTGTAGTGACTCACAGTTTTTAAAGGTTATACTCCATTTACTGTTATCATAAAATATTGGCTGTATTCCTTCCCCCCAAGTTTGACATTTCCTTGTAGCTTATCCTATACCCGATAGCTTGTCCCTCCTACTCCCCCACGCCTGTATTTTTCCCCTGCTCTCCTCTCCCCACTGCTAATCACTACTTTGTTCTCTCTATCTGTGAGTCTGCCTCTTTCTTGTTATAGTCACTAGATTTTTTTTGTGGGCTTCCCTGGTGACTCAGTCGGTAAAGAATCAGCCTGCAATGTGGGAGACCTAGGTTTGATCTCTGGGTCAGGAAGATCCCCTGGAGAAGGGCATGGCACCCCTCGAGTGTTCTTGTCTGAAGAATCCCCAAGGACAGGCAGGGTGCCATCCATGGGGTCAAAAAGAGTAGGACACGACTAAGTGACTAAGCACAGCACACAGTTTTTTGTATTTTTAGATTCCACCTATAAATAAGATCATACAATATGTGTCTCTCCAAGTCCATCTATGTTGCTGCAAATGGAAAAGTTTTGTTCTTTTTTAGGGCTGAGTAGTAGTCCATCAGAGAAGGCAATGGCACCCCACTCCAATACTTTTGCCTGGAAAATCCCATGGATGGAGGAGCCTGGTAGACTTCAGTTCATGGGGTCATAAAGAGTTGGACACGACTGAGCAACTTCACTTTCACTTTTCACTTTCATGCATTGGAGAAGGAAATGGCAACCCACTCCAGTGTTCTTGCCTGGAGAATCACAGGGACGGGGGAGCCTGATGGGCTGCCATCTATGAGGTCACACAGAGTCGGACAGGACTGAAGTGACTTAGCAGCAGCAGCAGTAGTCCCTTGTCTATATGTACCACATCTTCTCTAACTAGTCATTTGTTGGCGGACACTTAGTTTGCTTCTTGCCAATTGTGAAATGATGCTGTGCTCAACTTTTCTGTAAATCTAAAACTGGTTGAAAAAATAAAGTTTTAAAAAAGTCATAAGCCCAGTCTAAATAAGCAAACTCAAATTGAGGAACATTCTACAAAATATCTAAGCAATACTCTTAAAAAATGTGAAGGCCATTAAAACCACGCAATGAGTGAGAACTTGTCATACCTTGGAGAGGCTAATGGGACTTGATGACTAACTGCAATATTATACCCTGGACTGAATCCTGGAACAGACAAAAGATGCTATAGGAAACGATGTTGAAATCTGAATCAAGCCTATTATTAAAAAAATCATAATAACCAACTAAATAAATAGAGTATAAATCTCCAATAAAAAAGTAAGACAAGCTATTTGGAAAATATAGGTACATAGAAAAGCATTTCTACCTTTTTGAAATATTTATATATTAACAATTTAATATTTATTTATTTGTCCTTGTACATTTCTGTTCCTGATTGACTAAAAGCACAGTTTTTTCTGTTGAATGGAAATCCTAGCCATTACTAGCACTACCACTTCCCCTAAGTGCTCCATTCAAATTCCATATGTGATTCTGTACGAAATGACATACAGGAAAATGGTAGGGACACGGCATTGGTGTTCTTGCTTTCAGAAAATCTAACCCACAAAAGCCTCCACTAAGAGAACATCTAAATAATACTGTCTTTTTTGATCAGTTCAGTTCAGTCGCTCAGTCGTGTCCAACTCTTTGCAACCCTATGAACCGCAGCACACCAGGCCTCCCTGTCCAACACCAACCCTGGGGTCCACCCAAACCCATGTCCAATGTGTCGGTGATGCCATCCAACCATCTCATCCTCTGTCGTCCCCTTCTCCTCATGCCTTCAATCTTTCCCAGCATCTGGGTCTTTTCAAATGAGTCAGCTCTTCACATCAGGTGGCAAAAGTATTGGAGTTTCTCTTTTTTGATACTGTTTCTTAGTTTAAAAGTATTTGTTCGATTTATAAATTCGAACCCAAAACAATAAAGTAAATGGCAACAGGATCATACTTATCAGTAATTACCTTAAACGTAAATGGGTTGAATGCCCCAATCAAAAGACAAAGACTGACTGAATGGATACAAAAACAAGACCCCTACATATGTTGTCTACAAGAGACCCACCTCAAAACAGGGGACACATACAGACTGAAAGTGAAGGGCTTGAAAAAGATTTTCCATGCAAATAGGGACCAAAAGAAAGCAGGAGTAGCAATACTCATATCAGATAAAACAGACTTTAAAACAAAGCCTGTGAAAAGAGACAAAGATGGTCACTTCATAATGATCAAAGGATCAATCCAAGAAGAAGATATAACAATTATAAATATATATGCACCCAACACGGGAGCACCGCAGTATGTAAGACAAATGCTAACAACTATGAAAGGAGAAATTAACAATAACACAATAATAGTGGGAGACTTTAATACCCCACTCACACCTATGGATAGATCAACTAAACAGAAAATTAACAAGGAAACACAAACTTTAAACAATACAATAGACCAGTTAGACCTAATTGATATCTATAGGACATTTCATCCCAAAACAATGAATTTCACCTTTTTCTCAAGCGCACATGGAACCTTCTCCAGGATAGATCACATCCTGGGCCATAAAGCTCGCCTTGGTAAATTCAAAAAAATAGAAATCAGTCCAAGCGTCTTTTCTGACCACAATGCAGCAAGATTAGATCTCAATTACAAGAGAAAAACTATTAAAAATTCCAACATATGGAGGCTGAACAACACGATGCTGAATAACCAACAAATCACAGAAGATTTCAAAAAAGAAATCAAAATTTGCATAGAAATGAATGAAAATGAAAACACAACAACCCAAAACCTGTGGGACACTGTAAAAGAGTCCTAAGGGGAAAGTTCATAGCAATACAGGCACACCTCAAGAAACAAGAAATGAGTCAAAGAAATAACCTAACTCTACAACTAAAGCAACTAGAAAAGGAAGAAATGAAGAACCCCAGGGTTAGTAGAAGGAAAGAAATCTTAAAACTTAGAGCAGAAATAAATGCAAAAGAAACAAAAGAGATCATAGCAAAAATCAACAAAGCCAAAAGCTGATTCTTTGAAAGGATAAATAAAATTGACAAACCATTAGCCAGACTCATCAAGAAACAAAGGGAGAAAAATCAAATCAATAAAATTAGAAATGAAAATGGAGAGATCACAACAGACAACACAGAAATACAAAGGATCGTAAGAGACTACTATCAACAATTATATGCCAATAAGATAGACAACGTGGAAGAAATGGACAAATTCTTAGAAAAGTACAACTTTCCAAAACTGAACCAGGAAGAAATAGAAAATCTTAACAGACCCATCACAAGCATGGATATTGAAACTGTAATCAAAAATCTTCCAGCAAACAAAAGCCCAGGTCCAGATGGCTTCACAGCTGAATTCTACCAAAAATTTAGAGAGGAGCTAACACCTATCCTGCTCAAACTCTTCCAGAAAATTGCAGAGGATGGTAAACTTCCAAACTCATTCTATGAGGCCACCATCACCCTAATACCAAAACCTGACAAAGATCCCACAAGGAAAGAAAACTACAGGCCAATATCACTGATGAACATAAATGCAAAAATCCCTAACAAAATTCTAGCAATCAGAATCCAACAACACATTAAAAAGATCATACACCATGACCAAGTGGGCTTTATCCCAGGGATGCAAGGATTCTTCAATATCCGCAAATCAATCAATGTAATACACCACATTAACAAATTGACAAATAAAAACCATATGATTATCTCAATAGATGCAGAGAAAGCCTTTGACAAAATTCAACATCCATTTATGATCAAAACTCTCCAGAAAGCAGGAATAGAAGGAACATACCTCAACATAATAAAAGCTATATATGACAAACCCACAGCAAACATTATCCTCAATGGTGAAAAATTGAAAGCATTTCCTCTAAAGTCAGGAAAAAGACAAGGGTGCCCACGTTCACCATTACTATTCAACATAGTTTTGGAAGTTTTGGCCACAGCAATCAGAGCAGAAAAAGAAATAAAAGGAATCCAAATTGGAAAAGAAGAAGTAAAGCTCTCACTGTTTGCAGATGACATGATCCTCTACATAGAAAACCCTAAAGACTCCACCAGAAAATCAATGACTATAGTAAAGTTGCAGGATATAAAATCAACACACAGAAATCCCTTGCATTCCATCTACCTAAAGAAACTAAAGACCTATATATAGAAAACTATAAAACACTGGTGAAAGAAATCAAAGAGGACACTAACAGATGGAGAAATATACCATGTTCATGGATTGGAAGAATCAATATAGTGAAAATGAGTATACTACCCAAAGCAATCTATAGAGTCAATGCAATCCCTATCAAGCTACCAACAGTATTCTTCACAGAGCTAGAACAAATAATTTCACAATTTGTATGGAAATACAAAAAACCTCGAATAGTCAAAGCGATCTTGAGAAAGAAGAATGGAACTGGAGGAATCAACCTACCTGACTTCAGGCTCTACTACAAAGCCACAGTTATCAAGACAGTATGGTACTGGCACAAAGACAGAAATATAGATCAATGGAACAAAATAGAAAGCCCAGAGATAAATCCACGCACTTATGGACACCTTATCTTTGACAAAGGAGGCAAGAATATACAATGGATTAAAGACAATCTCTTTAACAAGTGGTGCTGGGAACTCTGGTCAACCACTTGTAAAAGAATGAAACTAGAACACTTTCTTACACCATACACAAAAATAAACTCAAAATGGATTAAAGATCTAAACGTAAGACCAGAAACTATAAAACTCCTAGAGGAAAATATAGGCAAAACACTCTCTGACATACATCACAGCAGGATCCTCTATGACCCACCTCCCAGAATATTGGAAATAAAAGCAAAAATAAACAAATGGGACCTAATTAACCTTAAAAGCTTCTGCACATCAAAGGAAACTATTAGCAAGGTGAAAAGACAGCCTTCAGAATGGGAGAAGATAATAGCAAATGAAGCAACTGACAAACAACTAATCTCGAGAATATACAAGCAACTCCTACAGCTCAACTCCAGAAAAATAAATGACCCAATCAAAAAATGGGCCTAAGAACTAAATAGACATTTCTCCAAAGAAGACATACAGATGGCTGACAAACACATGAAAAGATGCTCAACATCACTCATTATCAGAGAAATGCAAATCAAAACCACTATGAGGTAGCACTTCACACCAGTCAGAATGGCTGCGATCCAAAAGTCTACAAGTAATAAATGCTGGAGAGGGTGTGGAGAAAAGGGAACCCTCTTACACTGTTGGTGGGAATGCAAACTAGTACAGCCACTATGGAGAACAGTGTGGAGATTCCTTAAAAAACTGGAAATAGAACTGCCTTATGATCCAGCAATCCCACTGCTGGGCATACACACTGAGGAAACCAGAAGGGAAAGAGACACGTGTACCCCAATGTTCATCGCAGCACTGTTTATAATAGCCAGGACATGGAAGCAACCTAGATGTCCATCAGCAGATGAATGGATAAGAAAGCCGTGGTACATATACACAATGGAGTATTACTCAGCCATTAAAAAGAATACATTTGAATCAGTTCTAATGAGGTGGATGAAACTGGAGCCTATTATACAGAGTGAAGTAAGCCAGAAAGAAAAACACCAATACAGTATACTAACGCATATATATGGAATTTAGAAAGATGGTAACAATAACCCTGTGTACGAGACAGCAAAAGAGACACTGATGCATAGAACAGTCTTATGGACTCTGTGGGAGAGGGAGAGGGTGGGAAGATTTGGGAGAATGGCATTGAAACATGTAAAATATCATGTATGAAATGAGTTGCCAGTCCAGGTTCGATGCACAATACTGGATGCTTGGGGCTGGTGCACTGGGACGACCCAGAGGGTTGGAATGGGGAGGGAGGAGGGAGGAGGGTTCAGGATGGGGAACACATGTATACCTGTGGCGGATTCATTTTGATATTTGGTAAAACTAATACAATTATGTAAAGTTTAAAAATAAAATAAAATTTAAAAAAAAAGTATTTGTTACAAGATGTCTTTAAATGACTCAGTCACTACAGAACCAAGTTTTGTGTTCCATTTTCTAAAGTTTAATTGACACAACTATTGTGTTTGACAAAGTCCCTTTTCTAAGGGCAAAGCATGAAGATTCCCTAAAGATGGATTACATGGCAGTAGGCACAAACAGCAAGGATGTTGTAAAGGGATCTCCTAGTAGATGGTTTTGCAAGGACTCTTCTGAGCTTACAACCCTTTTCTTTGAGAACATCACACATACAAAAGGTGCAGGTCTAGTTGGACGTGTTTATACAACCTGCCTCTCTTTCTCCAAATGTAGTTATGGATGATTCGATCTCGAGTGAGAGCTGATTCAAAATGATCC
Organism: Bubalus bubalis; assembly: GCF_019923935.1. Taxonomy (NCBI): domain Eukaryota; kingdom Metazoa; phylum Chordata; class Mammalia; order Artiodactyla; family Bovidae; genus Bubalus; species Bubalus bubalis. Next base: position 4,048,354 of record NC_059162.1, on the reverse strand, counting down.
AGTCACCACAAAACAAACATGCAGATTGATGGGACAGAATGGAGAGCCCAGAAATAAACCCACATCCCCACAGTCAATTAATCTTCAACAGAGGGGGCAAGAATATGCAATGGATAAAAGACTGTCTCTTCAGCAAGTGGTGTTAGGAAATTTGGACAGCCACATGTAAATCAATGAAATTAGAACACTCCCTCACACCATACACAAAAATAAACTCAAAATGGTTTAAAGACCTAAATATAAATCATGACACCATAAAACTCCTAGAAGAGAACATAGACAAAATATTATCTGATATAAATCATGGCAATATGGTCTTAGATCAGCCTCCCAAGGGAAAAGAAATAAAAGCAAAAATAAACAAAGGGGACCTAATTGAACTTAAAGGCTTTTGAACAGAAAAAAAAAAAAGAAAAAAAACTATCAACAAATGAAAAGACACATTATGAAGTGGCAAAAAAAAAAAAATTGCAATACATGCAACTGACAAGGGGTTATTATCCAAAACATACAAACAGCTCATGCAACTCAATATCTAAAAAACAAGCAACCCAAACAAAAAATGGGCAGAGGACCTTCATAGACATATCTCCAAATAAGACATACAGGTGGCCAACAAAAACAAAAAGATGCTCAACATCACTAATTATAAGAGAAATGCAAATTTAAACCAGTATGAAGTAATAGAATGACTATTATCAAAAAGTCAACAAATAATAAATTCTAGAGACGGTTTGGAGAAAAGAGAACCCTCCTACACTGTCCATGGAAATGTAAATTGGTGCACCTACTATGGAAAATAGTATTTTTTCATTAAAAAATAAAAAATAGAGCTACCATATGAGATAGCAATCTCATTCCTGGGTACATACTCAGAAAAAAGCAAAAACTCTAATTTTCAAAGACACATGCACTGCAATGTTCACAGCAATTTTATATACAATAGCTTAGATATGGAAATGACCCAGATGCCCATCAATAGAAAACTGGCTTGAGAAGATGTGGTCTATTTATACAATGGAATATTACTCATCCACAAAAAGAAAAAGATTGCCATTTGCAGCAATGTGGATGGACTTAGAGATTATCAGGCTGAATGAAGTAAGTCATACAGAGAAAGACAAGTATTTATCATTTACATATGGAATCTAAAAAATAATGTAAATGAATACAAAAGAGAAACAAAGTCACAGACATAGAAAACAAACTTACAGTTACCAAAGGGGAAAGGGAGGTAGGGAGGGATAAATTAGGGGCATGGAATTGACAAACACAAATACTATGCATAAAATATACAAGCAACAAGGATGTACTATATAACATAGGGAACTATATTCAATATCTCATAATAACCCATAGTGGATCACTATAGACCAGAAGCTAACACAATATTGTAAATCAACTATACTTTAAGGAAAGAAAAAAAAGGAGCAATCACATTCTCTCTCTTGAGAATTTGGAGTTGGGATGAGAGACCAATCATCTGACCTTGATGTAGCCATTTGAACTGGGAAATCCTTAGGAGACTATATATGGCAAAGATCACAGAGCAGGGGTCCATAAATCTGCTAGAGAGAGAGGGAAAGGAAAAGGGAGAGTGAGAGGGGGTGAGACAGGAGAGGGGATTAAAACAGAGAGGCAAGAAAGCCAAAGTACTAGGGGATGTTCCAGTTCCTGCTTCCAGACCACCTGAGAGCCCACCATGCCTTTTACTCAAGTCAAAATCCTAGATTTCTTATTTTTACTAGGTTCAAGTTCATCGTAACTGATAAACTTTGTCCCTAATAGATCTTTCAAATGCCTATGGCTGCACTTTTACAACAGCCACTTAACAATATTTTTTCAATGTTTTAAAATATTTAAAATAATAGAACATTTCTTACCCCACAAATACGTATATGTTCAAGTAATAGATAATCAGAATATTCAACTATTAGATTCTGGACATACAGAAAGAAATAAGATGCTAGTCATATCTTTGAGAATCTTGTATTGATAATCTTCTACTCAGCACTAACTCTATGCCATGCACTTCATTAAAGTTATTACTATAATTTTATGGATGTAGTGTTAATAAACGTTTAATTTCACCAAATTCATCTTTGACAAAATGAAGATAAATCACTGTTACTTTTTTTTTCCTACATGGTGTGGCTTCCCAGGTGGTGCTAGTGGTAAAGAACCCATAAGAGAGACGTAAGAGACGTGGGTTCAGTCCCTGGGTCAGGAAGGTCCCCTGGAGGAGGTCAAGGCAACCCACTCCAGCATTCTTGCCTGGAAAATCCCCATGGACAGAGGAGCCTGGTGGGCCACAGTCCATGGGTTGCAGAGAGACGGACGTGACTGAGCGACTGAGTGTGCGTGCACATGGAGTTCACTCTCATCTCACGCCACTAGAGTGGGTCTACTCAGGGCATTAGTGTCCAGCTCTGGTCGCCTTCTCCAATGGCCACAGAAGGCAACAAAAAGAATGGTGTCCCCGAGCAATTGCTTGAGAATTTGAACTCAGAACCGTGGTTGACCCCACTGATTTTGAAGCACCCATCTCTTTAGCATGCATTTTATTAGAATAAAAGTTATTTTAGTGACATAAACTAGATATCAATAAAAATTCACATGTAGACTGCTTAACTAAGAAATCTAACTACATTAATTTTAGGTGGTGAGTTTTAATCTTAGTGGTTCTACTCTGTTTCTCATCCAAACTTTAAACCTACCTCTTGTTACTAAGGAAAAACAAAATTCCTGGATTTCAGGAATTCAAAACTGCCATTTCCCCTGCCACTTAAATACAGTCAAGCAGTCCTTCTCATATATGTTTCCCAAAGTGGCTGCCCATCCGAAGAACCTGGAGTGTTTGTAAGAAATACAAAGTCCTGGAATACATTTGATGTCCTGGACTCTGTGGATCTGGGATTGGCCTAAAACTCTTTTTTTCTTTTTTAACCAGATTCTCAGTTTATTCTGATGTGATTTTGTGTTGATAGCTGATTTACTGTTTAGAAGGCTGAAGTGTAGCCCTGAGAAGTTTGTTTAAGATCAGTAGGAAGGAGAGCCCTGACTTCCAGACTAGCTGCCAAGTTTCGTTGTGCGAGTTGTACACTGCCCAAGGGCACCTACTGGAGAGGTGGGGGAGCTGAAACCCAGCCCTGACTCCATCCACCAACCATGCATCCAACACAGGACTGCATCTGCCGAGGAGGGGTACCTGTTTCAAATTTGCTCTGAGGCATATGGGCCAGTGGCCACTCTGTGATAAGGCTGGGCATGTGCCTGCAGCCTTCGTGCCACATAATATCCAGGCTAGTTCAACATTTGCCTTCATCCTTTTAACAGAGCATCCTTCCCAAGGCCCAAGCTCCACATAACATTTCTTCATACCTATTTTCTCATCCTAATTCTTTTGCAATTTCACTGTAAGCCAGAATTTCCCAAAATTTATCCTATGTAATAAATATCATACACACACACACACACACACACACACAAATCTGAGAAACAACATATTCTATTTCTCTCTTGGAGATTATCAGCAGACATTAGATTAGCATATTAAAATCTCTGGCAAGTCCTACAGTACAGAAGTCTAGCTGATCAGAGAACATGGCTTCACTCCGTTTCCCATATTAAAAAACAGCTACTTTCCTTATTTCTATTTACATGTACCACCCAACTAATCCTTTCTGCCTAAGACATGCTTTGGATTTCACTTTGGGCTTCCCAGGTAGCTGTAGTGGTAAAGAACCCACCTGCCAATGCAGAAGGCAGAAGAGAGTGGGTTCAATCTCTGGGTTGGGAAGATCCCCTGGAGAAGGAGACGGCCACCCACTCCAGTATTCTTGCATGGAGAAGTCCATGGACAGAGGAACCTGCTGGGCTACAGTCCATGGGGTCACAAAGATTCAGACATGACTGAAGTGTCTTAGCACACACTCACATCTCTTCCATCCACTGAGTTTCTGTTGCTTGTAACATAAATGGCAGAGAGATCACATTTTAAGCACTTTTGTCTCCCCAATACACAAAACAAAATGTGCTTACAATGGGCAATCAATAAATGTTTACTGAATGAATGAATAAGCAGATAAATGCAACTACAAGAGAAATTTTTATGAGAGGACCATTTTAAAATGTTAAAATCAATGACTTTTTGGTGTTTAACATTCCTCTGTTTGTTTGTGTGTAGGTACAACCTGGGAGTCTCAGTGACTAACTGTCCAACTGGTGATGCCACCTTTTCCTAGAGGCTCTCGGCTGCTGTGGTCCTCATTAGCAGGAGGCTGAAATCTACCCGTTCCCTCTCATCTCAGCTTGTGCCCTGTCAGGACTTATCAAGATCTTCCTTGCTCAATTCACGGGCAATCATTATTTTAGAACCTGAGATAGGAAGGCAGTAGATTTTATGTGATTAGCTGCTGAGATAAACATTAATTAGTTTTCAATTTCCAAAAAGTATCCCACTGACAGAAAGATTTGTTAAGTCAGTTAATGGCTATAGATGATTGTTCCAAAATTGGGTTGCAGGGGCACAGAGACCTGTGAAGACAAGGACTGGCAGGCACTGAGCATGAGGCAGGCAGCACGGAATATATTACAAAATAAATGGAAATGGTACCAAATGAATCATCACACGACCTTACAGCTGATAAACATTAGGAAAAGCCAGAACTGGGACTGGGAAAAAGTAAGAGACAAAAAGTGGGTGACAAGCCAGGCATTTTTATTTTGGCCCTGCAAGAAAATATATAACTGAGTCCGAAATCCAAGTACTGAGGCATGTGTGATGGCATAACTACTAAACCTAAACCCGATGCCAAGGCAGATGTGGACCACATTTTGTTTGAGTCCCATCCAGAAAATCTGAGAAATTCTCTCATTTATTCCTAGAGCAGGGAGGGGACTGCTTTGGATCACTCAGTCAGTTCCGTTCCTCAGTCATGCCTGACTCTGTGACCCCACGGACTGCAGCACACCAGGCCTCCCTGTCCATCACCAACTCCCTGAGCTTACTCAAATTCGTGTCCATCAAGTCAGTGATGTAATCCAACCATCTCATGCTCTGTCATCCCCTTCTCCTCCTGCTTTCAATCTTTCCCAGCATCAGGGTCTTTCCTAATGAATCAGTTCTTTGCTTCAGGTGGCCAAAGTATTGGAGTTTCAGGTTCAGCATCAGTTCTTCCAAGGAATATTCAGAATTGATTTCCTTTAGGATTGACTGGTTTGATCTCCTAGCTGTCCAAGGGGCTCTCAAGAGTCTTCTCCAACACCACAGTTCAAAAGCATCAATTCCTCAAGCACTCAGATTTCTTTATGGTTCAACTCTCACATCCACACATGACCACTAGAAAAACATAGCTTTGGCTAGATGGACCTTTGTTGGCAAAATAATGCCCCTGCTTTTTAATATGCTGCCTAGGTTGGTCATTGATTTTCTTGCAAGAAGTAAGTGTCTTTTAATTTCATGGCTGTAGTCACCATCTGCAGTGATTTTGGAGCCCCAAAATTAAAGAAATAAGACCAGAGCCTTAGGTTGCTGCTATTGATGCTTCTAAATGCCAAAGGCCAGACACAAAGCTAAACTCTGTAACAAGAAGGCTCCAAACCCAGGACTTCTACACGAACGACTATGTACCTGTCACACGAACCTCCCAATCAGCTCACTGGGCCCAGGAAGGAAGATACTCTCAAGTCTACTGATGACACTTATCCTCTCTACTTCTGGGTCTAAGGATCGAGACATCTCCCTGAAATCCCTGTTTTCCATCCAATGGAATGGAATAAATGAACATGTGCAAGAAAGATGCCACTGTTGACATGGTTTTGTTTCCAACTCAGTGTTTCCTGTAGCACCATCCTCCCGCCCATGACAGACTGGTCAGATGCACCTTCTACCCACGCGTCCCAAAGCGAGACTCAAAGTCTGAGTCACCGTACTCATGTAGGGCAGCGACCTCTTAGCCCCAGCAGTATAATTGCTTGCAAAAAGCACTAACTGCTTTGTTTTAATGGCACCCCACTCCAGTACTCTCACCTGGAAAATCCCATGGATGGAGGAGCCTGGTGGGCTACAGTCCATGGGGTCACAAAGAGTTGGACACGACTGAGCAGCTTCACTAAAGTGTGTTCCTGAGGGAGCTGAGGAATTTGAGGGAGCCAAATCAGAGTGGGTTGTGGCTTCTTTGACACCTAATTATTCAGAGGAAATACCATATATTCAGATTTAATTGAATCTATCTATTAAATCTATTAATTAATTAAATCTATCCCCTGGCATGTCCTGTCTTAGCTAAGCATGAAACCCAGAGCAATTTTTATCAATAACACTTCAAATTACTCTAGATCTTCTGTTCTAGGACCACACCACAAGTTAGGGGCCAATATTAACATATTATGATTTCTTAAGAACATGTGCTTTCAAAGTGTGGGTTCAGCATACATATATTAGGGGGCTGCGTAAGAAAATATAGAGCCACAGGGAGGAAGGTCTATTAGAAAGAGATCCTGCTTCTTGAACAAAAAAAAAAAAAAAAAAAAAAAAGAGGAAGGATGGAAGGAAGGGGTAGAGGTAAAGAGGAAGGAAGAGAAAAAATTTCAATAAATCATCAAGAAAATTAGAAGCCAGAACAGAAAATAATGACATATAAAAGAAAATTCCTCATGGTAATTTTCAAGTACTTATACTTTGATGCTTGATTTTTAGGCTAAATTTATAAATAAAAAAGAAATTAGTATGAAGCTTGGGGTTAGAATGCAACTCGCTTCTGCAGGAACAGGATATTATCTGGAAATATTCTCTTCTTTATTTCTTTATTTTTAACACAAAGAATAAAAAGCACATGATGCAGTTAGAGGTGGATTGACAGTGACATTTCATTAATGGTTTGAATAAGGCAATTTCTCTCTAGTTCACAGTACCCAGACAGACAACCAAAATAGCAAGGCTATTTCCCTTCTAATTCTGTTGCAGAAACAGCCATTAAAGATAAATAACCATACATAATTATATATATTTAATTTAGTAGACATTTCTTGAAGAAAAGGAACTTTATACTATTTTCAAACTCAACCTTTTTTCTCATTTCTCCTGTTCTGCTTTTGAAGAGAGAAGGCAATGTGACTGCATAATGATCTATCAAATCAATGCTCCTGGGGATATACATCATACAAAACAATGAAACCTCATCAGGTTGTCCTGGCATTAAATGGTATACTATACACAGCATTTAAATTCAAAAGTCCATCTCACATCCAGGAGCTTCTGGTCCATGTGGCAAAATTATCTGGAAAATTCATGTTGAATCGCTTCATTATTCTGAACTGTTTAGGTATATCTACCAGGGCTTCCCTGGTAGCTCACATGGTAAAGAATCCACCTACAGTGCAGGAGATCTGGGTTCAATTCTTGAGTCAGGAAGATCCCTTGGAGAAGGAAATGGCAACGCACTCCAGTATTCTTGCCTGGAAAATCCCGTGGACGAAGGAGCCTGGTGGGCTATAGCCCATAGGATCACAAAGAGGCAGACACGACCAAGTGACTAACATGTTCACACTCATATTGGTATAACTGTGGAAACAAACAATGCCACCCAAGGAAAATAAGCAAAAGCTATTTATTCAGAGCTTACTATAGCAAGGGAGTCAGTCACCATCACATACATTTGGCAAACTCAAATGTAGACGGATAAGTCATTTTAAAACACGTTAAAAGCGGCAGGGGGAAAAGGTGGCTTTAGATATGCTCTGGTTGGAGGCAGTTGGCTTGGGGAAGTTGTAGTTACGTTAACTAGAAGAGGGATATCCCATGTGATTGGTTTGGGGTGTATATTTGGCTGTTTCCAGTTGCTCCAAAGGTGGAAGTGGAGACAAAAACTGAAAAACCTGTCTATTAATCGAATCCTGGCTGATTGGGGCTAATTGTTACAGGAGTTATTGTTTGGGTTCCTGGTCTGGTTATGACAGATTGTGGGCTAGAGTTCTATTTGTATGTGTAGTCTAGTCATTTTCTTTTATTTATTTGTTTTCTTATTTATTTGGCTATGACAGGTCTTAGTTGAGGTATGTGGTATCTTCTATCTTTGTTGAGGTTTGCAAAATCTTTTTAGTTGAGGTTAGATCTTGAACAGGGATTGAACCTGGACCCCCTACATTGGGAGCATGGAGTCTTAGCCACTGGACCACCATGGAAGTCTGTTCATTTTCCATTGGTGTAGTGAGTAATTTCCTATATGACTGCTGTTGGTTGTCCTTTGTTATGAATAATGTGAGTATTTCAAAGAAATCAGGTTCTTTGAACCCTCTTAAAGAGATGGGAATACCAGACCACCTGATCTATCTCTTGAGAAATCTGTATACAGGTCAAGAAGCAACAGTTAGAACTGAACATGGAACAACAGACTGGTTCCAAATCAGGAAAGGACTACATCAAGGCTATAAATTGTCACCCTGTTTATTTCACTTATACGCAGAGTACATCATGCTAAATGCTAGACTGGATGAAGCACAAGCTGGAATCAAGATTGCCGGGAGAAATATCAATAACTTCACATATGCAGATGACACCACCCTTATGGCAGAAAGCAAAGAAGAACTAAAGAGCCTCTTGATGAAAGTGAAAGAGGAGAGTTAAAAAGTTGACTTAAAACTCAACATATAGAAAACTAAGATCATGGCATCTGGTTCCATCACTTCATGGCAAATAGATGGGGAAACAGTGTAAACAGTGGCTGACTTTATTCTTTTGGGCTCTAAAATCACTGCAGATGGTGACTGCAGCCATGAAATTCAAAGACCCTTGCTCCTTGGAAGAAAAGTTATGACTAACATAGACAGCATATTAAAAAGCGGAGACATTACTTTGCCAACAAAGGTCCATCTAGTCAAAACTATGGTTTTTCCAGTAGTCATGTATGAATGTGAGAGTTGGACTATAAAGAAAGCTGAGCACCAAAGAATTGATGCTTTTGAACTGTGGTGTTGGAGCAGACTCTTGAGAGTCCCTTGGAATGCAGGGAGATCCAACCAGTCCATCCTAGAGGAAATCAGTCCTGAATATTCCTTTGAAGAACTAATGCTGAAGCTGAAACTCCAATACTTTGGCCACCTGATGAAAAGAACTGACTCATTGGAAAAGACACTGATGCTGGGAAAGATTGAGAGCAGGAGAGAAGCTACTATGGGTCATGTTCTAGGTGCAGAGATAACATTAGTGAACAAAACAAGCAAGATTCCTTCTTAAATTCTAAAGACAGAGGGATATGATACATAGGCAGAAAACTAGATAAAGGAATAACTAAAAAAATACAGTTAAAAGGTGAAAAGTGCTATGCTGAGGTCTTGACAAAAAGATATTTTCACTAAAATCTGAATTACAAAGATCAGAAGGAAGAATATTCCAGGAAGAGAGGTCAGCTGGGGCAAAGGATTTGAAAAGCCTATGTGCCTGTAGCATATGATCTAGGGTGAGCAGTAATAGAGGAAAAGAGAGAAATAAGGAAGGACTGGGACATATGTAGCTTTTAACAAGGTAATACCCTCTGCATCTATCCATCTTGCTGCAAATGGCAAAATTTCCTTATTAGTATGGCTGAGTAATATTACATTGTATAAATATATACTACATCTTCTTTATCTATTCATTCAACTTAGGTTGATTCCATATCTTGGCAATTATAAATAACACTGCCATGAAATAGGGGTGCAGATATCTTTTTGAATAAATATTTTTGTTTTCTTCAGATAAATACCCAGGAGTAGAATTATTAGGTTGTATAGGGGTTCTGTTTTTAATTTTTGAGAAAATTCCATACTGTTTTCCATAGTGGCTATACCATTTTACATTCCCACAGAAAGTGCACAATGGTTTCCTTTTCTCCACATCCTTGCCAACACTTGTTATTTGTTGTTTTTGATAATAGGCATTCTGACAAGTGTGAAGTGATATATCATTGTGGTTTTGATTTGCATTTTCCTGATGATTAGTGATGTTGAGCATCTTTTCATGTGCCTATTGGCCATCTGTGTATCTTCTTTGGAAAAATGCCCATTCCGATCCTCTGTCCATTTACAATGAGGCTGTTTGTTTTTTGATGTTGAGTTGTATGAATCCTTTGTATATTTTGGATATTAACTCCTTATCAGCTATATTGTTTGCAAATATCTTCCCCCATTCAGTAGGTGGCTTTTTTATTTTGTTGATAGTTAATTTCCTTTGTTATGCGAAAGCTTTTTAGTTTGGTGCAGTTTCATTTTTTTTAATTTTTGCTTTTATTTCTCTTTCTTAATGAGACAAGTCCAAAAATATATTGCTAAGACGAGTGTCAAAGAACATTTTGCTTGTGTTTTTCTTTTTTTAAAAGAAGCTTTACAGCTTTAGGTCTTACATTTAAGCTTTTAATCCATTTTGGATTTATTTTTGTATATGGTATGAAAAAGTGGTCCAGTTTGATTCTTTCTCATTTAGCTGTACAGTTTCCCAATAACATTTATTAAAGAGGCTGTCTTTTCCCCACTCACAGTATATTCTTCTTTCTTATATCATAGACTAATTGACCATATAAGTATGGTTTCATTTCTGGGCTCCCTATTCTGTTCCATTGATCTATGTGTCTATTTTTATGCCAGTACCATGCTGTTTTGGTTACTGTAGCCTTGTAGTATAGTTTGAAATCAGGAAGTGTGATACTTCTAGCTTTGTCTTGCTTTCTTGAGATTGTTTTGGCTATTCAAATCTTTTGCTTTTCATACAAATTTTAGGATTATTTGTTCCAGTTCTGTAAATAATATTGTTGGCATTTTGATAGATATTACATTGAGTCTAAAGATTACTAAAGATTACTTTAGGTAATATGGTTATTTTGCTCCACTTACGATTTGTAAACAACTACCACTTATAATTTGTAAAGAACCAATCAGAGTTCTGGGTGAAAAATAAATTGTAGGCTGCCAAGAGTAAAAGCAAGACCAATAAGGAAACTGGCTTAGGGTAGGGTTGTATGGTACAGGCAGAAAAGTAAGTGGACTGGAGCACATCTTAGAGATTAGTGGAGTCATAGGACTTGCTAGAAGTAGGATATGCAGAGTAAGAGAAGGATAGAATCTGATTTGGGGTTGAGCAGCTAGATGGATACTGGTAATGATGAATGAGATAGGGAAGTCTTGGGAAGGAACTAGGTTCAGAGAAGGTAATGAAGAAGTTCTTTTAGACCAAGTTAACATTCTTGTGTGTTTTGGCCTAGGGCACAAAGCTAGGGAAAACCAATTAAAAGCTATGACAACGTAGTTGAGAATTAAGTGTGAAAACAGAAGTCCTCCAGGACAGCTTTGAACAGTCTTTCATTTTCAGCTGTCGCAAGGTGAATGTGGCTGAGTCCCAAGTCTTGACTCTGTTTTGCAGAACTTCAAGCATCATAGTGTCCTACCTATTAGTATGACACCTCTATACCTCTTAGGCTACATTAAGAGTTCTGTGGGAAAGGAGTTGAACCATGAGATGTGAAGTGTGGATATTTGTAAAGACATAGAATAAGCTGAAAATTTTGAACCTCCAAATCCCTTAACTTCCTTTGTCAGAGAAGGCAACTCCTCTACTCAAGCTTTCCTATCATTTCCTCTCTCAACTCACCCTTCTCTATATAAAAAGCTTCCGAAGTCTTCACCTTGGGTTCTTGCCCCCTAAGCTGATGCCACTTCTTCTAAGACTCTGATGCTGGGAATGATTGAAGGCAGAAAGCTTAGATGAGGGCATTAGAGGATGATATGGCTGGTTGGCATCACAGATACAATGGACATGAACTTTGGCAAACTTCGGGAGATGGTGAGGGACAGGGAGGCCTGGTGCTCTGCAGTCCATTGGGTCACAAAGAATCAGACATGACTGGGAGATTAAACAACAACAACACGAACAGTAACAGAAGAAGAAAAAGCACTGATGTGGTTACACACTGATATACACAGTATGTAGCAAAGGTCTGTAGATACTGCACTGGAAGGGAATCTCATAATATGGCAGAATTGTATGTAGCATATTCTATTGCACATTTTGTATAAAAGAAAAGACAGCCTGAGTTAAATATCTTTGCTGATTCATGGACTGTGGCTAATGGGTTGACCAACCGATTAGGAACTTGGAAAGGATAAAATTGGAAAAATTGATGACAAGGGTTACTTAAATGGGGTTCTGAGAGAATCAAAAGACTTATGTCAACAAATGCTCACTAGAGTGTATCCACAGCTAAGGACAAGATAACCCATCTTGAAGATGCCAATCAAATTCTCTTCCCAGCTACCCCAGAGCTTACTCAATGGACTCGGGTATAAAGTGGCCACAGAAGCATGGAGGAAAACTTTACGTGGGCTCAACACCATGGTCTTCCTCCAGCAAAGTGAGTCTGGTCGCCATCATGGTTGAATGCGAACAGTTTGCAACCAGCAGAGGTCTGAGTTGAGCCCTCTGTGTGGTAACATTCCCCAGAGGGTCCTGTCCGGTTTCAGGCTGGTTGCACTGGATCCTGCTGCTCTTTATAAAGTTAGGTAGCACCTTGTCCTCACAGCATAAATGTTAGCTTTCCCTGCCTGAAGTGTTTCAGTCATCATCATTATTTGTAGGCTTAAAAATACATCATTCATCATTATGTTATCTCACAAGACAGAGCCTCATAACAGTAGACTTACTTTTATAAAAGTATGACATAATTTGCAACCACAGAATTCAGTGGTTTTGTCAAATGTTCCAACTTCTAGAGGCAGCTGACTTGATAAAGCAGTGCCTTGGCCTGCTGAGGTTCCAGTTAGGATCCCAGCTGACAGATAACAACCTGCACAATTGGGGGGCTTTTTAAAAATTTTCAGATTTGCCTTAAACTGACACCACTTTTCCCATAGTTAGGATGTATAGATCACGAGCCAAGAAATAGAACTGGGAGAGGCTTCTCTCACTATAATATCTAATAACCTTCTGGAAGAATTTTTCTTCCTGTTCCTATGAACTTCAGTTACGTTTTTAGAGGTTCTAGAGCCCAGTAGAGGAAAGTTTCCTCTTGGGAACTAAGTCATCCTTTATATTAATTGGAAGCAAAATCTGCCTTCTGCTCATTCTTGGTCCCTCTAACCTCCAAATCAATAAGCAGAGAAGGGATATCACTGCCTTGGGTGGAGTGGTTAATCCTGATTATCAAAGAGAAATTTGGTTATTGTTATGCAGAAGCAATAAGAAAAACTATCTTGAGAACACAAGAAACTCACTGGACTGGTTTTTAGCACGACTCTCCTCATGACCCTGGTCAATGGGAATCTGTGGCAAACAAATTAAAGACTTACCATCAAAAATACATATTCTTTGGAAATTCAGATTTCATTATCCCTGCAAAGTAAAGAATCCTATGCATCTGAGAATCTGGCAAGGAGTAGGGGGGATAAGAAATTTGTGGTGGAAGAAATCTGCTGTAATAGCAGCTTAGACCTCATGATGCTACAGAGGCAGATTCTAACAGTTTTTTATGCTCCTTGCTTCCTTTCTCCTTATTTTTCTCTTACAAACTTAAATGAAGAACCCAACTGTGGCTAATGTTTTAAGTTTCATATTAAGTTTTAACTTAATATGTTAATTTCCTGTTACAGGGCAGGGTGGGGGGGAGTGTAATTAACCTGACAACTCACCATGATGTAAGAGTTATTGGTGGGATTTCCTGAGTCCTCTGTTTGAGATATTAAGGGGGAAAGGAGACAGAATGTGTTGAATTCCATTGATTCAACTCACCCAGACCTAGCTCCCTTCTTTCTCTACCTTGCTTTTCCCCACAGCAGCTTACCTGTAAGTCCCAAATGTAACAGGCTTTCATGCCTCTGGCCTCAGCTAATTGGGAGGAGATGAGTGAGGTCAGGATATTTATTCCTCTGGTTTTCTTCTGTGAAGTTGTCTCAAGCTGGCTGTGTTCCTGGACCAAAGATCACTATTCTCTCGACAGCCTGCCCTACATGACTCTCCTTAATGATTCTGGTACCCTCCCCATGCTCATCCCTTCAGGACCATAGTGCTAACTGCCCTGCTGCAGCTTACCCCAGCTTCCTGCACTTCCTTCTCAAAGGATTCTAATTTGAATGTACCATCTGTTTCTCATTGTCTAATATAGTTAGTAAGGAAAATAAGAGAGTAGATATTAGGTAGGAAACCAACAATTGAAAGGGTGAAAGAGAAGCTGATTGTAGTTATTCTAGCCTAAAGTTATCACGGTGTAGTGGTTTTAAAATGTGTTCACGAATTCTTTCCCTTGAAGAGGTGGAGCTTAATTCCTTTCCTGGAATGTGGACTGGACTTAGTGATTTAAGGAGGAAAAGAAAGGTGGAAGTAATAGTGTACAATTTCAGAGACTAGCTCCTAAAAGGCACTGTGATTTCCTCCTCTTTCTTAGATTGCTTGATCTGGGGGAAGCCAGCTGCTGTCATGAAGACGCTCAGTAAGCTTTAGAGAGGCACACAGGGGGAGGGACCGAGGCCTCCAGCCAACAACCACGGGAGTCAGTCATTTAGGAAGTGGATCCTACAACCTCAGTCAACTCTGCTCATGACTTTACCCCTGCCGACATCCTAACTGCAACAACATTAGGTATCATGAACCAGAACTGCCCAGGTTAGCCACTTGAAATTCCTAATTAACAGAAGCTGTGAAATAATAAATGTTTACTGTCTTAAACCACTAAGTTTAGGGTAATTTGTTGTAAATATCTGATTCAGATATCTGATATACTTGGATACAACTAAGATGCTATGTTAATCAAAATAATGGTTTAATATTTACTGGATGTCTATTATGCATCATTTACTGTGCTAAATATTTCAATTTTCACACATACCTTATGAGACAAGTATTATTACCTCATTTTAAAGATCAAGAACCTGAGGCACAAGGAAGTTAAATATCTTGCCCAAGAACACAGCCTGCACTATATTTTACAGATTATAAGGTGCACACTATTTTCATGTTTAACAGCTCTGAAATCAGAGTTCCCTTATAATCAATGATTTCTCACAATTACTGGCAACCAGGCAGCAGTTTGATGTAACTGACATGTGCACCTGTGTGGCCTTGGTCATAGTTGTTTATATTGCTATTGATTCAACTGTTGTTACATACATTGTGCTTAAACTGCCGTTTAAAATATCTTCAAGTGTATTCTATGACTTGGAATTAAAAGTTATTGTGTACACAACAAGACAGAAATAAAGCAGTAGATCATAAATTTTATATTGGAGAAGCAACTATTTATTGCTTGAGGAACAACAGCAATTTCATATTTTCTAACAAAACAACTACCAAGTCCTTTATGGAAGTTGGTAAAAGGATAGTGTCCAAAATAGCTCAAGCTGTTCCTTTTTATTCCTGTTGTTATTCAGTTGCTAAGTTGTGTCTGACTTTTTGCAACCCCATGAACTGCCTTAAATTTCTTAAAGTGATATCACTTTTCCCATAGTTAGGATGTATAGATTCAGGAGCCAGGCTGAAGCACTCCAGGCTTCCCTATCCTTCACTATCTCCCTGAGCTCCATGCTCAAACTCACGTCCACTGAGCCAGTGATGCCATCCAACCATCTCATCCTCTGTCATCCCCTTCTCCTCCTGCCCTCAATCTTTCCCAGCATCAGAGTCTTTTCCAGTGAGTCAGCTTTTCAAATCAGGCCAAAGTATTGGAGTTTCAGCTTCAACATCAGTCCTTCCAGTGAATATTCAGGGTTGATTTCCTTTAGGATTGACTGGTTTGACCTCCTTGCTGTCCAAGGGACTCTGAAGAGTCTTCTCCGACACCATTGTTCAAAAGCATCAGTTCTTTGGCACTCAGCCCTCTTTATTGTCCAACTCTCTCATCCATGCATGACTACTGGAAAAACCTTAGCTTTGGCTATATGGACCTTTGTTGGCAAAGTGATTGTCTGCTTTTTAATACACAGTCTAGGTTTGTCATAGCTTTTCTTCCAAATAGAAAATGTCTTAATTTCATAGCTACATTCACCATCTGCAGTGATTTTGGAGCCCAAGAAAATGAAATCTGTCTCTGTTTCCATTTTTTCCCCATATTTGCCATGAAGTAATGGGGCCAGATGCCATGATATTCATTTTTTGAATGTTGAGTTTTAAGCCGGCTTTTTCACTCTCCCCTTTCACTTTCATCAAGAGGCTCTTTAGTTCCTATTCACTTTCTGCCATTAAAGAGGTGTTATCTGCATATCTGAGATTATTGATATTTCTCCCAACAATCTTGATTCCAGCCTGTGATTTATCCAGCCCAGCATTTCACATGATGTACTCTGCATGTAAGTTAAATAAACAGGGTGACAATATACAGCCTTGATGTATTCCTTTCCTAATTTTGAACCAGTCCATTGTTCCATGTCCAGTTCTAACTGTTGCTCCTTGTCCTGCATACAGATTTCTCAGGAGGCAGATAAGGCAGCCTGGTATTCATCTATTTAAGAATTTTTCACAGTTTGTTGTGATCCACAGAGTCAAAGGCTTTAGCGTAATCAATGAAGCAGAATTTTTTTTTTTAATTCTCTTGCTTTTTCTATGATCCAGTGGATGTTGGCAATTTGATCTCTTGTTCCTCTTTTTTTTCTAAATCCAGCTTGTATATCAGGAAGTTCTCAGTTCATGTACTGCTGAAGCCTAGCTTGAAGGATTTTGAGCACAATTTTACTAGTGTGTGAAATGAGTGCAATTGTGTAGTAATTTGAACATTCTTTGGCATTGCCTTTCTTTGGGATTGGAATGAAAACTGACCTTTTCCAGTCCTGACATATGTACAAAAGAATAGCCTATCACATGCTAAGAAAGACACTGTAGTAAATGACGGAAGTCCTTGAAAAGGAAGAGATAAATTTCAAGGCAACTAGAGATTGGAGGCATGTGTCATATAGGATGATTTCTAAGGCACTCTTTCTTAGTTTAATTAGAGTCGCTGTTTTCCTTTTTAGTATTTAAAATAATAATGATGTATGTTATGATTGGCAGTATATTAGAGATGATATAATATGTGAAGTGGTGGGGCTGGGATTTAAACCAGAGCAATGAGATTCCCAATACTTTGCCCACCTGATGCGAAGAGCTGACTCATTTGAAAGACCCTGATGCTGGGAAAGATTGAGAGCAGGAGGAGAAGGGGATGACAGAGGATGAGATGGTTGGATGGCATCACCGACTCAATGGACATGGGTTTGGGTAGACTCCAGCAGTTGGTGATGGACAGGGAGGCCTGGCATGCTGAGGTTCATGGGGTCACAAAGAGTTGGACACGACTGAGCGACCAAACTGATACTGAACTGAATGAGATTTCTTAATCACTGCACAAAGTACTTCTTATATGCCCTAGCTGTTGGAAATTCAGGAAGTGCCTAAACAGTTCTGAATGGTAACTTAACTTAAAAGTTATTCAACATATTTTCCATCTCTGAAAAAGTTCTGGAGATTGCTGGCATAACAAAGTGAATATACTTTAACACTAATAAACCATACACTTAAAATGATGAATGTGGCAAATTTTATGTGTATTTTACTACAATTAAAAATAATGATAAAAAATATACTTTTCATCTCAAGTATTTAGTTTACTCTCTGTTTCTGGGCCTTGGTGGAAACTGTTGGCAGACAGTGGAGGGTGAAGTTAGAAACCTATATTATAATATGAAAAAAGCATTGAATCTGTACTCTGATTGTGGTGGTAGTAACCTGATGTATACATTTGACCAAACTCATCAAACTATACACTTAAAATGAGAACACTCACCATGTGTTTAGTTCAGTTCTGTCACTCAGTCATGTCCAGCTCTTTGCAACACCTTGGGCTGCAGTGCAGCACACCGGGCCTCCCCGTCCATCACCAACTCCTGGAGCTTATTCAAAATCATGTCCATCAAGTCGGTGATGCCATCCAACCATCTCATCCTTTGTCATCCCCTTCTCCTCCCACCTTCAATCTTTCCCAGCATTAGGGTCTTTTCCAGTGAGCCAGTTCTTCATATCAGGTGGCCAAAGTATTGGAGTTTCATCTTCAGCATCAGTCCTTCCAATTAATATTTAGGATCAATTTCCTTTAGGATAGACTGGTTGGATCTTCTTGCAGTTCAAGGGACTCTCAAGAGTCCAACACTACAGTTCAAAAGCATCAATTCTTCGGCACTCAGCTTTCTTTGTAAATTCTCTAATACCTTGGAACTGGTGGCTCAGATGGTAAAGCATCTGCCAACAATGTGGGAGACCCGGGTTTGATCCCTGGGTCAAGAAGATCCTCTGGAGAAGGAAATGTCACCCCACTCTAGTACTCTTGCCTGGAAAATCCCATGAATGGAGGAGCGTAGTAGGCTATAGTTCATGGGGTCACAACTGAGCTACTTCACTTCACTTCTTCACCTTGGCAACAATAAAATTGATTTTTTAAGAAACATTGAAAGCTTTGGTGGAGAACCAGGCAGCCATGGGGAAAAAAACTACTAACTAAACATCATTGATATTAAAGTCAATACAGGTTCACTGATTATAACTATTGTACCGTTATGACATGAGATGTTGATAGGGGGGAGGTTGTGCATGTGTGAGGGCAGGGAGCATATGAGAACTCTATTCTACACTCAAATTTTTGCTTTCAACTAAAACTTATATTTAGAAAAATAAAGTCTTTCTTAAAAAGTTTTAAAAAAAGAACTTACTGAGATTATTTTCAATCTCATTTCCATAATTCATCATATTAGCTGTTCCATCCAAACTTCCAATCACAATGCAAGTGTTAGAAGAATGTATATCCTATCTGTGACATGTGCCCAATCTTCCAATACATTGTAGTTTCCCAGGAGAAGGGTTTGACATGACTTGTCTTGCTGATCACATGCTGGTTCCTAAAGAAAATCCATACCTTTATCCAATCTTTCACACACATTTGTTTAATAATCCAACTGGTCAACTTTGAACAAACACTTATCAATGATATTTACAATGTTAATTCTTCTTCACTCCCCTTTATGAAGTAGAATGAAGACACCAGTAAGTTCCTTTTCTCTTCAACTTCAAAGAGCTGGGAAATTCTCAGGTCCTCACTGGGAGCAGAGAAGAAGGAAACTGCATGAGTTTTCCTCCAAATCTTTCTTTGGCTGCAGGAGGGAATCCTCTGCCTATGCTCTCAAAAGGCTGCAAGTAGGTCTTGGACTAACTGATCTCACTTCTCCATGAGCCATTTCTCTTGGTTTAGGAAGATACTCTGATGCTGGAAAAGGTGGAGATTCTACTCAGTCCCTTCCAAGTGGGGCTCAGGAGCAGACTCTTCCTGGAGAGCACAGATGTTGGATGTGATATAGGAAAAGACATGTGAAAAGACAGGAAACTGAATGCAAGTAGATGAAGCTGCACTATGGGTTTCTCTCTGTCACATGCCAAGCAATGCAACTGAGAAGAGGAGATTAATGTTAGCCTTGGGTTAGAAGAATTAGGCTGGACAGTTTGGTGGTGAAGATAACTGTATAAAGGTTAGAGAAATTGCTCACCACCCCAAGTCCACACCAAAAACAGTACAAGAAGCAGTTTCAGGTCTTTCTGTCACTGTGTGGTACTCTGCCTGGACCACACAGCTGTCCAGGGTTTACTTGCCTATCACAACCTGTCACAGACCAGAGAAAGGCAGAGCAAGAGTGGGTGGGCACCGTGAGCCCACAACGTAATCAATGTTAATTTTAGGGGAACAAATGTCTTCATGGTGAGGGTTGGGTGGGAAACCCAAAGACCAAATGTGAAAAACACAGTAACTCATACACATTTTTCCTTTGTTTTGCAAAGAGACCTGAACAAATGGCTCACCAGTTCATATCTCTAGTTCTCCTACTATAAAATAAAGTCAATTATTCCATTCTATTTTATCTCTCAACTTCTTTCTCTCTTTCTGTCCCGCCCTCTCTCTTCTCACTTGCCCTCTCTCCCCTCCCGCTTCCTTCTTTCTCCCATCCTTTTATTCATTTATTTAACTATTTCTTTAAAACCCCTAGACACTCATCAGTTTTATAGGCTCCAGGCCTAGAAAATGGTGGGCAAAATAAAGTCCCTGGACAGCAGTCCCTCACAGAGTTTGTAGGCTGTGCAGAAAACACATTCGTATTTAAATAAATAAACTCTGATAAATTCTCTAAAGGCAAAGGACCATGGACTCATGTCTTAGTGGAGTAACATGTGAGGTAATACATGGAAAAGCCCTCTATAGGAAAAACCTGAGCAGATCTTATCATAATGAAGACATTAAGGTTGCCAGATGGGAGAATGACAGTTGGGATTGTAGAGCATCAGCTGCTCAGTTGGGATTCGTAGGGAACAGGGCAAGGTACAGAGAAGGACAGAGGAGGTCTCTTGATCAACGCCCATTTCACCCTCCCCTCTTTCCCATGATGAGGGCCTGACTCCAGCTGGCTCACATTTCAATAGCACACAGAGCCAACAGAAACCTTTTCTTTCCTTGGCATCTATTTTTTTTTTCCCTCTTAGGAGCAGGAAGGTGGTCAGGGAGAGGCAAGGCATGCAGGCTAGTTTCCTGTGTCCAGTGCGCAAGACAGGCAGAGGAGGATCACACTGTCAGGGTGAGCTTCCGTTCGTTGTTAACGACTTTGATGTTATTAGGCTAGACAGAGGGATGTCGATGTGAATCATTTTCAATATTTTTCCATATTCATAATGGACTAAATATAGTCAGAGGGAAGAGACTGGCGGGCATCGGCCCCTGGATGGTCATAGTGGATGATTCCTATGATGAAATTAAATGCCAGCCCAGCTTCTTTGTTCCCTGAGGGTCATGGAAACCCCTATCCCCACCCTCCAACCCAAAGACGAAACTAAGATACAGTTGTTAGATTTTTACCCTTCTTTGCCAGTAGCCAAATTCAAATAACATTTCATGAGGCCAGGCACTTTGCTCTGATGTGTGGAGATTTCAAGTGCACAGACCCAGGCAGAAGCAGCCAGTTCCAACCTGCCTCTTCCTAAGGCAGTCCATGTTTCTGTCCAGTGCCAAAGCCTCGGGGCCATGATTTTCATTAAATGAGAAGGTTAATGTTTTCACTTATGTGAAGGGGAATATGGAGTGTGGGTAGGAAGGGTTGCAACTTTGAAAGTCCGTTTTCTTTGCAGCACCATGAAAAGTGATGGAAGAGGAAGAAATACAGAAAAGGAGTCATTGGTCCACTCATAGAATTCAAAGCTGAGAACTCATCTGGTAGTATCTAGAATGCTAGAAGTTCCAGATCATAGGTTATGAAAGATTAAATTTAATATTTATCCTATTTATATGTGCCATTTAGTATTTAATCCCAAATACAGGCAACAGAAAGAATTTATTAATTTGGTTCTAATTTATGAAACTTCTGCTTATAAAATAATATATGTTCAACATAATATAACTGGAAAAAAAACCAATAGGAAGTAAATTGCATGTAATCCACCATTCAATAAATGTATATGTATATACATTGTTTAGTTCCTAAGTCCTGAGTGACTTCACTTTCACTTTTGATTTTCATGCATTGGAGAAGGAAATGGCAACCCACTCCAATGTTCTTGCCTGGAGAATCCCAGGGACAGGGGAGTCTGGTGGGCTGCCGTCTTTGGGGTCACACAGAGTCGGACATGACTGAAGTGATTTAGAAGCAGCAGCAGCAGCATGTCCGACAATTTTGCAACCCTATGTACACCAGATTCCTCTGTCCACGAGATTTCCCAGGTAAGAATACTGGAGTGGGTTGCCATTTCCTTCTCCAATATGTATATATACTTACATTTATATGCATCTATATCTATACCTTCAATTATGTTCTGATTGTCATATGTCTGTCTTAGGAAATTAAGTTTGAAATTCTTCTGTATAGACAGTAGGATATGTGTATATCATTAAATTTTAATATTCACCTGAGAGTGATCCAGAAGTTTTTATTTAGACATAAAAATTCATTATTAAGACCTGTATCAGTGGGTTTGATAATCACCTTTGTTGGTTTTAGAAATAATTGAGGGATGAGAAAATACATGATGTCCAAGTTATGTGCATTGGATTGTTCTGTTGCAGCTTGAATAGACCAGAAACTAGATTTCCCAGGGTCCCTTCTGTGTGATCCTCTGCTGGAATTGTTAGAAGAATTTGCTTGAATCGGCGGGGGAGCTGCAAGGGAAGGAGTAGCCCTTCCTCTTCAAAGTTCTTTTCAGTTTAACATATTGACAAAAAGAAACAGAGGTGCCCAGCAAGTACCAGCTTGTCTTCACTCGTCTCCCTCCACATCCAGGTCTTCTGACCAGCTGACCAGCAATAACCTAGGCCCCCTCCCATTACCTAGCAACAGGCACAAAGAGGTGGTTCAGAAGCAATAGTCTCCCAATGGCCCACCTCTAAGTTTCCCACTTCGGCTTGGTTTCTTAGATTCCCTCCCAAATCCTGACCTCTCTACCCATGCCAGTGCCTCTTTTCTTTGATCTTCTAACATCCCATCTCACATCTCCAGTTAAACTTCTTTCACAACTGTGTAAGGTATAGTTTCTATGATAAATGCCATATCCTGTTACAGTCAGAATCATTCTGCTTCCCTAACTAAACCTTGACTGACACAGTTACTTGCTCCAGATATGGTTCCAGATGAACAGAATCTAAAAGGATGGGAATCTCTGATTGGACTATATTAAAAGGCATTAATGATCCCATTTCTGCTAGTGGTAAATGGGACACTGGTTGTCCATGACATACAGTAGCAAAACAGCTATTTAAGTCATCACTGTGGTCACCTAGAGTCAAGTGCCTACAGAAAGCACAGCTTTGAGTAAGCAAATAACTTGCTCCATAAAGCATTTTAGTAGAAACAAAGGTTTCTACTTTGGTTGGTTGGATTATATATATATAAATGGTTGGTTGGATGTACTTAAGTATGCTGTAGAGCACAGAAAAGAAGATGAGGACCTCAGAGCTCTAAATTTCCAGGTCAAGGTCCAGGTAAGTGACCACAAAATTCCTTTGCTTTATGTAGAACAAAAAAAGTGGCTTATCCCTTCTAACTTCAGATTGAGATATCTGAATGTCAACCCAATATTTAATCTTGTGGATGTGACTGAATTACAATACAAATAGAATTTATAAGCTTGAATCTCTTATGTTAAATTCAGCAAGCTAATTAGGGAGAATTCAAACATCAAAATTTGGAATGAGGATATATGAGTAAATTCAAATGAAGCTAAAGACACTTAATCATCATATTCTGCCGGGATTTGTTTATTACTAGCTGCATACCTTTCTTCTCTATCAGAGACTAGCCTTCTCCTCCCTGAAGAAATGTGATGACATCTGTGTTGCGGGAAAATGCTGATCCTTCTCAAATCCTATCCCTACGTCCACTCATTACTCTGGTGGCTATGGCCAGATTCAATTCTATCCAGTCCCCTAAGAGTCATTTCAAGGTATAAATGGTAGGAAATAACCCAGAAAACAAACTATAAGATTTCTGAATTATATGATCAGAAATCTGAGGGAAGCTGTATCAGAAAGGATCCGAGGGTTTGGATCAGGACAGAAGGGACATATTCTTATGGTCTTTGGGGGGTGTGCCATTCTTTTATGCAAGCTCTCTATCATATCTAGACTTCCTTTTCCATTGAAACAACTCAACACCATTTGTCTTGCTTCCAAGTTGTGGGATAGGTTCAAGTTTTGGTCCCATTCTGGGACCCAGATTTAAAAGTCAGCACTGCCTCAGGCTTGATTTTTTTATGAAAGAGGATAGAACATAAGAGGCCTAAGTTAACCTCAGAATCACACTTAAAACTTCTGATCAATATGCTGTATGTCACATAGACTTGCAGACCCTGGATGAAGAACATCCCATAGCCAATCCTCAATGGGATAAGGAAGTATAATCCTCTAAAATAGAGGGGGAGAAAAAAATGGGTATTTGCCAAATAATAATATAAATTTCCACATATCTTCTTTTTCAGTATATGTATGAAAATATATTTATTCTACTTTCCTATGAAGGTCAGTTTGGTTGAGTGTAGAATACTTTATCGGAAATATTTTTTCATTAGTATTTTACAGGAATTGTCCCATTGACTTTTAGCATACAGGATTGTCGATATAAGTGGTCTTCTCATGACCTATTTTTCCCTCTCTGAAAACAACTTTTTATCCTTGCTGTTCTGAAATTCTACAATAATATGTCAACATTTTGATCTTTTTCATTTATTCAAATTGATAATAGGGAAGGCCTTCCAACTGGAAACTTAACAACCATCACTCTGAGAAATTTCCATTGTGCTATTTCTTTGGTAATTTGACCCTTCTCCATTTTCTCTACTCTTTCTAGAGTCCCTTCCTGGAGTGATCCTCTAAGTCTGATCTTTTAACGCATATATTCCACTACTTTTTTAAAAATTATTTTTAGGGGTTTTCTTGGTGTTATATTCTACAAGTTCTATTGAATATTTTTATTTTAATATTTCAATTAGACTACCAGTAAGTGATGGCTCAACTCAAAATGGTTTAAACAAAAAGAGATAGATGATCTCCTATAGGAAAAAGTCCAGAGGTTGGTGGCCCAATAGATTAATAGACTCAGATGCTTAATGGCATAGGGGCTCTGGCAGTTTCATTGTGTCATCCTTGTCACTGGACTTACAGACTTTTAGTGATAAGATGGAGAAGGCAATGGCACCCCACTCCAGTACTCTTGCCTGGAAAATCCCATGGACGGAGGAGCCTGGTGGGCTGCAGTCCATGGGGTCGCTAAGAGCTGGACACGACTGAGTGACTTCACTTTCACTTTTCACTTTCATGCATTGGAGAAGGCAATGGCACCCCACTCCAGTGTTCTTGCCTGGAGAATCCCAGGGATGGGGGAGCCTGATGGGCTGCCATCTATGGGGTTGCACAGAGCTGGACACGACTGAAGTGACTTAGCAGCAGTAGCAGTGATAAGATAGCTGTAGCAACTCCAAGCATCACATCCTCACACAACTAGATGGGAGGAAGGAAAAGGAAATCTCTGTATTGCATCCTTTTTTACAAAACAAAAATCTTTCCCAGAACCAGCACTACAGACTTTATTCAAACCTCATTGGCCAATATCCTCTCACATACTCATTCTTAAGCCAATTACCTGACAAAACAGTATTACCACTATTATCCTACCCAAGATTCACTCCTGGTGCCAGGGAGTGACCAAGTCTCCCGTGAAACACAAGGCGTTTGGAGAACAAAATCAGAATTTTGTCAGAAAAGAGGAAGAGAGTTGAATGGTTATTGTATGGCTAAATGTGATGCTACTTTGGCAACCAGAGTACTGATCAAATAGCTATTTACTGCTTTGAATTTTCCATTCTTATAAAATAATATCTTATGCTATGTATGCTAACTATTCTTATTAATGCAGAGAATTCTAGTTTGAGTTTCCTTTATGCTCTCTTAGATTTTCTTGTTATTTTTTTTATGGGCTTATTATATTCTACCTTGTCTTCTTCTCTTTTATGATGCTGGCAATCCTCCACTGTCCATTGATCCTTACTTGTGTCTATATCTTAAATGTGACAACCAAGAGCTGACTAGGTTTGGTACCTCTAGGCAGGGTATTCATCTGTCAGGTCATGGCCCAGGATGATTAGGCTAGAAGTGTAACTATCTTTTAGGAAGATCCCTGGGAGAAAAATGCAGAAATCTTTTCTCTAAAGGACATCCAATTTCTCAATTTAGAGAATTGTCTGGAAGTCAGGGAAAATAAAGGGGTTAAGGAATGCCATGGGTTCTGTGTATGTGCTTTCAATTAATTTCTCTATTTATAAACCCATGTTACTTTCCTGTTCAGTCTTCCAGCCATGTGCTGGAAGCCTCTGCTCTGGTCCCTGTGCTATAGAAGCTCCTGCAAGGTCCTTCCTCCAGCCCCTGCTCTCCCCACTGGGCAAGGAGTTTGAGAGACTATGACAGAAACTATCCAATGCTCACAGATTCCTTTCTGAACTAAGATGAGCTCTAAGTGACTGGGACCCCAGAATTCTCTGCCCAGTTGAGCCCTAAGTCCTCTTTCAGGCACTGTATGGACTGCTCCCCTAAGCCTTGAACAGTAGCCAAAGGGAGCCATCTGTGGAGGTGTGGGTGGAGCTATGCTATGCCAACTGGGCTGACTACACAGGTGTCCGGGAGGCCCTGGGTAGTGCAGAACAGAGGGAAGGAGGGCAAGCTGGGGGCTAGAAGACTCTGGGTGTCCTGTTGCCCTGGGCGCCCCAAATGACAGGAGGATACTTACCTCTATCTCCCTTGCACCTGGGGCTTGGAAATATCAAGCCCCTCTGGGACGAGGAAGGCAAAGAACAGCTTCCTCATATGTATCACCCAGGCATTCACTAGATGCATGCTTCTCAAACTTGACCATATACAAGAATGACCTGAGCCTATTAAATACATATCCCCAGCCCCACCCATGGAGTCAGAATCGGCAGCTCTGGCACCGGAGCCCATGAATTCCTAACAAATCCTGGGAGTGATGCTGTTGCAGCTGATCACACTTTAAGTAGCATTGCTCCATTGAGACTCTTCTTTCCTGTCTCAACTGTCTACTCTCTGAGTCTCTCTCAATTCCAATCTCTCTCTCTCTCTCTTTCTCAGGAATTTATTTAAATGTCTCATCCATGATGTTTTCTTCACTGTTATGTTTTATACCTTTGAACATTTTATTTACTATCATTTTAATGGCTTCTCAAGAGGAAGAAAAAACAAACATGTGCAATCAGTCAGTCATATTTTTTGGTGAAACTTTTATAAAAGATTCTTTAAAATTGGTATCTAAGGAGTCATTTTTATATAATGGGAAATTAACTGAAGTGACCTGCTCCTTCCTTCTCATGGTGACAGATAAATGGAGTGTTATGTATTATCATAAAATAATAGTATTGAGTCTAAGACTGAATTTGACCTCCGCTTGCCCTAATGCACATGGATATCACTTTACCCTAGCAGCTTCATCTGTAAAATGTCAATATCATAATTATACTTGATTTTTGTTTAATAGGAGTATTTTGAGGTTAAATAAGAAATTATTTATGAGACATTTCCAAGACCTGCATGGCAGTAATTAAGCTCCACATTTATGTAGGTCCTGGCTCTGAGTTGCCTCAGACCCTACACAGACATTGTCTTAATTCACCATTTCCCTGGTGCGCTGGAAAGGACAGAGTAACTGGAAGAGAATAAGCTCTGGAGTCAGAGAAACCTCAGTCTGAATTTGGTTTGAGCCACTAGCTATGTAACCTTAGGCACATTTCCTCATCTGCATAAAATGGTATCAGATAAAGGTCTAGCAACTCTATTTACAAGTACACACCAATTGGTTAAAAAAGAACAATAGAACCCTAAAAAATAATAATATGGAAACTGACAATTCACAAGAAGACAAAATGATGCTAATGAATTAGCATGAGAAATGTTCAGTCTCACCATTAGTTTATTTTTAAAGATGTAGAAATTAAAATGATATTATTTTGTCTATAAATTAACACATATTTCTTTTAATGAAAGTGCTCATTCCTATCCAGTGAAATATCTACCCTATACAACCTTGGGGTACTTGTATAGGACCTATCTGTAAGGTCATAGTGTGCACAGCAACAGTGTATATCAGCAACCTCAAAAATGTTCATACCTCTTGATTCAGCAATTACTCTTTTGCATATACATATATATACATAAATATATGTTTGTGTACAAATACATAATACATATACAAAAGAATTTCTTCTTATACATATATAATTTTTCTCATTTATATATACCTGTATGTTAGTCATATATATATATATATATATATATATATATATATGTCTGTATACCATCACTGCAGACAGCAACTGCAATCATGAAATTAAAAGATGCTTGCTTTTTGGAAGAAAGCTATGACAAACCTAAACTGTATTAAAAAGCAGAGATATCACTTTGCTAACAGAGGTCTGTACAGTCAAAGCTGTGGTTTTTCCAGTGGTCATGTATGGACGTGAGTTGGTCTATAAAAAAGGTTGAGCGCTGAAGAATTGATGCTTTTGAACTGTGGTGTTGGAGGAGACTCTTGAGAGTACTCTGGACTGCAACAAGATCCAACCAGTCCATCCTAAAGGAAATCAACCCTGAATATTCATTGGAAGGACTGATGCTGAAGCTGAAACATCAATACTTAGGTCACTTATTAGAAGAGCCGACTCATGAGAAAGGACTGTGATGCTGGGAAAGATTGAAGACAGGAGAAAGGGATGACAGAATATGAGATGGTTGGATAGCATCACCAACTCAATGGACATGAGTTTGAGCAAACTCCAGGAGATAGTTAAGACAGGGACATGCTGTAGTCCATAAGATGGCAAGTTGGACATGAACAACGACAGCAAGAAAGGTTCAGAATGTAGGTGCTCCAAGCAAAGAAACCACAGAGCTCCACTCAGAAAGGCCTAAGAACAAGGAGGAAATACAGGTTGTGGGAAACTGAGATCACCAGTTGCTGGTACATGGCTTTGAGGATGGTTTGTGAGTTGCAGGACCTCCACTAAAAAATGTATTTTAATAACGTCTACCTCTTTGGGTCAGAAAGGCAGCTGGCTCCATTGAAGCTGGACTTGGTCCAGAAATGTTACTACTGGCATCAGCTCTGCTTCTTTAGGTGGAGAGCATATTAAAAAATTCACAAATATCATCCCACCTAATTCTTATAATAACACTCATTGACAGATATTCTTATATTCCCAAATCATAAAAGGATTCTGTATTTTTGCCTAAGATGGTAAAACTGGCACTAGCAGAGCCCTGATGTAAATGCAAGTCTATAGAGTTGGCTCCAAACCCAGCCCATAATGAATGGATGTGACCCAATTAAAGGTTACTGGCCCCATGAGTCACACAGGGGAATGCTACTCACGCCTGTAACCCAGCCTCCAGAGTAATAAGGGTATAAGACAAAATCATGTCTACCCCCTGCTGTCTGGTGTGTGTGCTTTATGGTGGTCACCATGGAATTCCAAAGGCCAGAAGATGCCACTAAAGTCTTGTTTCTTGGTGGCAAATACAACCAACAAGAACAACTCTGGTCAGGAGGCTCAGACGGTAAAGCGTCTGCCTGCAATGCAGGACACCCGGGTTCGATCCCTGGGTTGGGAAGGTCCCCTGGAGAAGGAAATGGCAATCCACTCCAGCACTCTTGCCTGGAAAATCCCATGGAGGGCGGAACCTGATAGGCTACAGTCCATGGGGTCACAAAGAGTAGGACACGACTGAGCGACTTCACTTTCACTTTCACTGGAAGAGGAGATCAGTTGCTAGTGGGGGAAGTTGTGATGGACCTCAAGCCTTGTTTCCAGGGCTTTGTAAAGGTCCACGATTCCCACAGACTGGACCACTAACTCCTCATGGCTACTTCAGACTGACTAGGTTCCATTCTCTAGATGTGGGCCCTAGAGAGTGATTTTTCTTACTCAGGCCTTTGGTCCTACAAACCAAGTGAAGCTGTTGGGTAAATCAGGCCCAGGCCCCCATTGTCCCAAGAACATTATTACTTTATTTCCTGCTGGTCAATACTGCTTTGTTTATGCATCCCAGAGGATGACTCTATTAGCTTGTGAGGGCTGCCATAAGAAAGTGCCACAGGCTGGACAACCTAAAAAACAGAAATATATTTTCTCAGATCTGGAGGCTAGAAGTTAGAGATGAAGCTGTTGGCAGAGTTGGTTGCTTATAAGGGCCTCCTGTTTGGCTTGTAGACAGCCATCTTCTCCTTCTGTCTTCATGAGGTCTTCTCTCTGGGTTTGCTATGTTCCTGATCTTTTCTTTTTTTAAGGATACCAGTCATATTGGATTAGGTCCCACTCATATGACCTAATTTTAACTTACTTTAAGTAACTCACTTACCAAAGATCCTGCCTCCAAATGGGTTACATTCTGAGGTACCGGGTGTTAAGACTTCAGTATACAAATTTGAGGAACACACAGTTGAGCCCATGTGTGCCTGTGTGCTAAGTCACTTCAGTCACGTTCGACTCTTTGCAGCCCCATGGACTGGAGCCCACCAGGATCCCCTGTCCATGGGATCCTCCAGGCAAGAACACTGGAGTGGGTTGTCCTGCCCTCCTCCAGGGGATCTTCCCAACTCAAAGATCGAACCCACATCTCTTGCATCTCCTGCATTGGCAGGCGGGTTCTTTACCACTGGGGCCACCTAGGAAGCCCAATTCAGCCCATAACAATGGCCAAATACACGTTATAATCAAAGGAAGTCCTTCTAGGTTGTATAGAGGCTGCTGTCTCTCAGCTTCTCGGAACATGGTGTAGGGAATTACCCTGACTTCTCTGTATTATGAGGAACATATATTTTATTATAGAAATCAGGACATATTTCAGAGGGAAAGAAGAAGTTATTGATACTGATGCCAAGAAAGCAGGAAAAAACTAGGATCCCCTGGTCAACCAGGAACTATGGTCTTCCTATCAATAAATTATCAGAAGAAATAGATGATTTTCACAATGCCCCTTAATCTCTCTAGAGGAAAAAGCAGTGGAGGCCTGGACTCTGTTTCAGACAGTGGCATCCATGATCCCTGTTCCACCCTTCCTTATGCTAACTGTTGCTGATCCAGCCAGTGGGCTATGGATTGCCATGCTTCAGTTCTGTGGTTCGGTTTCTGTCTGTGCAAGGCAAGGGGAGACACCACGCTCCAAACTCACAGAGTTCAGCCTCTAACATCAGGTGCTACCCCTTGCTCTCAGGAGTATAATATTCAACTAGTGCTTCCTGACTCCAGGAAGAA
The DNA here is from genome assembly GCF_019923935.1 of Bubalus bubalis. NCBI lineage: Eukaryota > Metazoa > Chordata > Mammalia > Artiodactyla > Bovidae > Bubalus > Bubalus bubalis. The sequence goes on along the minus strand of NC_059162.1, from coordinate 4,017,540 downwards.
CTTGGAAATGAGTGGGGCATTTCTGTTGTCATGATAACCAAGGCTGATACTGCTGTTTTGCACTGAGTGGGAGGCATTGATGCAAACATCTTGCAATCCCAAGCACTACAGAACTGTCCCATGGAAACTGCCTGGAGAACCAAAGCTGAGAACAACCAGGGACGAGTGGAGACATTCTCCTTGTGGGCTTGTAAACTCTGGGGGGGGAGCATCTGGGGTCACGGAGGCCTCACGGTAGCAACTGTACAGTTCCATATACTCTGTCCCTGTGGAAAACTTCTCCTCTTTCTACCCTCTTCTCCCCCCAGGAAAATAGTGAGTCTATATTAGAATTTTAAGACTGTGAAAGTAAAATCAAAATGGAGTTGATATTGCTAAAAGAGCTCTCTAAAATGGAGCTGGGAGGTCAGTTAAGAAGTGTGATTTACACATGTCTCAGCCTGTATGGAATCTGACTTTTGACCTGATTGTGTCATCCAGAACTCCTGCCAGAAACTCAAGATACTTATGGGACTCTTGCCATAAAATAACTTGCGATAGTCTGTCTACTTATCTGAGGATACAATACTTATCTGACCACTATCCTAAAACAACTCATAATTTGTTAAGGACAAATATTTTCCTATTTGTATCAGAGTCAATCACAAATCTCGCCAGATGACTTTTAACAATTTCATGACATTTTGTCTTTATGAGCCTTTGTCTTTATAAGACTCTTTCTCTTCACTCAAGGTTACTCAAATTTGTGTCTCCTGAATTGAAGTTTGTAAGACTCCAAATAAACTCTTTATTATTTACAGCCTTTTGCATCATCATCATCATCCTCATTAATATTTTGGTCAACAAAACCTGGTTTGAAATATCCAATTCCACTGCTGGTTATCTGTGCGATCTTGGGCCCCTTAGGTGAGTTTTCTGAGCTCATTTTCTTCATTTGTAAAATAAGGGAGATGGAATATTTAAAACACTTGTTCCTATCTGTCTCAAAGGATCTTGTTCCCACAGGGCCATATTTATGAAAGTGCTTTCCACACTGAAAATTCGGAGCATAAGTTAGCTGTCACCAGTATTAGGAAGTGTACCTCTGTTTGTTTACGGGAGAAATCACGCTCCCTGTGAAATGGGAGTGTAAATCCCTTTTCCACTATGCATGACTGAGACAAGAGAGGAAAGAGCAGCTTCGCTTTGCTTCCTTCCCCCTCCCCATACCCGAGTCTTGTTCTCTTTGTAAATATAGGTCCACAGAGGACACAGGTAAAGCCAAGAGGTCTCACTGCCGGATACCCAATGCCTACCCCAAGTCTGTGACAATGGCCCTCTGGGGTTTTCTTTCCATCCCCGACCCCCAACTCTATAACTTCCTACATTTGCCTCCAGGGAACAGAGGTTGCAGGAGTCATGATTTAATTCCTAATTGCATGTGAAGTGTTATATACCCTGTGGAGCACATAAAATTTTAATCTATTTTAGTCCCCATTAATTTCCCACCCCTTTTCATTTATAACTTGTTCTCTTTTCTCTTTAATGCCCCCTTTTGCCTGATGGATTTGTAAATTCCCCTTTTATTCCCTTCCACCTACAGGCAGGCATGAATTCAATCCCCACTGAGGTTTTCCTGCATGTTTCCCCTTCCGCCTTCCTGTGGCCCCAGTGTTTCTGGAGGAAGGAGTCCGAAGGAAGGAATCCAAGGAGGGGGTGATCAGGAGCCAGAGTGGCCATCTGATCTCCAGCTCCCTGGCTTGATAATTTCTCACTCCAAGATCTTCCCAGGTGGACAAGCTGTTTGTGACTTAATTTTATTGCCAGCAAAATGGGACTCTAGGTACCTGCCCAGCGTGCACTTGACAGGCATGTTGTACAGAGCAGTTAATTAAAGGGTGGCCTAACTCCCCTCCTCTGGCTTTCCAGGATTACACCCTGTGGCCCCATTCTCTCATACGGTGGTTATAAATTTATAACCACTACATTCAGGTGCAAGACGTCAATTATTTAACTTTTCTAAATCAAATTAAGTATGACCCTGAATCCTCCCTTCTTCGGGGAGCAGGGCTCCCTCTGAAGGACAACGCAGAGGCACCAGGGACTTCACCTAGTGCTCACATTCAGCAGTGACTCCCAGGTGATTTTCCATAAAAGTCACTGCCAGATGCACCTTGTCCAAATCGCCATAGTCTCCTGAAACTGGAAAATCAGATCCTTGCTCCCAGGCTCCTCAGAGTCGATGCCCACTGAGGCTCTTTCCTAGCCCTGAAAGCCAGAAAAGCACCCAAAGTAACACCTGCTCCCTGTCAAGGGGAAGCTCGCCCTTCATGAGGCTTGGCTGTTCCACTTCTAACCATCTCTTCAGAGGCCTCCGTCTCTCCACCCAACCCCACCGCCATAGCAGCATCTCAACTTAATATCTCAAAAATCATTAGACACAAGTCCACATTTAGAGCAAGACTATTTACAATAGCCAAGACATGGAAACAACCTAAATGTCCACTGAGAGATGGATGGCTACAGAACCTGTGGTATATGTATATATGATGGAATATTACTCAGCAACAAAAAGAATGAGATAATGCCATTTGCGACAACATGGCTGAACCTCAAGATTATCATGTTAAGTAAAATAAGTCAAAGAGAAAAACAAATGCCATATGATATCACTTACATGAGCAATCTAAAATGTGACACAAATGAACATACCGACAAAACAAAAACCCAGTCTTACACATGTAGAGAATAGACTTGTGATTGTCAAGGGGAGGGAGTGGAGAGGGAAGGGCTGAGAGGTTGGGGTTAGCAGATGCAAACTATTAAATGTAGGATGGATAAAGAAGGTCCTTCTGTACAGCCATGAAACTATATTCAGTGTCTTGTAATAAACTATAATGAAAAAGACTTAAAAAAGAATATATGTATATTCAGATATATATATATATATATATATATATATATATATATATGTCATTTGAGTTCAGTCACTCAGTTGTGTCCCTTTGCGACCCCATGAACTGCAGCACACAGGCCTCCCTGTCCATCACCAACTCCCGGAGCTTGCTCAAACTCATGTCCATTAAGTCAGTGATGCCATCCAACCATCTCATCCTCTGTCTCCCCCTTCTCCTCCTGCCCTCAATCTTTCCCAGAATCAGGGTCTTTTCCAGTGAGTTGGCTCTTCGCATCAGGTGGCCAAAGCATTGGAGCTACAGCTTCAGCATCAGCCCTTCCAATGAATATTTAGGACTGGTTTCCTTTAGGACTGACTGGTTTGATCTCCTTGTGTACACACACACACACACACACACACACACACATATGTATATATGAATCTGCCTGCAGTGCAGGAGACCTGGGTTCAATCTCTGGGTCAGGAACAATCCCCTGGAGAAGGGAATGGCTACCCCCTCCAGTATTCTTGCTTGGAGAATTTCATGGATACTGGAGCCTGGTAGGGCTATAGTACACGGGGTCACAAATTGTCAGGTATGACTGAGCATCTAACAACAACAAAAAATGTGTACATGCACATTAACTGAATAATTTTGCTGTATACCAGAAACTAATACAATATTGTAAATCAACCATACTTCAGTTTAAATAAATAAATAAAAAGAATAGGAAAAAAATTATTAGAAGCAGTTTGACTACTTTTTTGGGCTTAGAAATCATTTCTTTTGCTAAAGAGACAATGCAGAGTCTCTTCTGCAAGTTATGTTTTTTAAAAAATTGCAATAGCAGATTAAAATTTTGCTGTCTCATCTGCTTCCAATCTTCTCCCTTCCCCTCCCCCTGCCAGTTCAGGACTGGAAACCTTATGTGGGAAAAAGATTCTATCCACCTCTTTGCCACTTGCTAGCCTCTCCAAGGCCCTCCTTCAGGTAGATATGAGGATAACAAGAGCTGGCACCATCTTAAATGGTAGTCCTGCAGTGTTGGGTTTTTTGAATGTTTTAGGTCAAACACTGCATTTGGAGCTTCCGTTCCTGCACCCTAAGGACTTCCCACCTATAGTTTTCTTCTAGATCTGGCCATCTTTAGCCTCCTCCTTAGCCTCTGATCTACCTTCTATTGGGGTCACCTTGACCTATCTGGCTTGGGAAATAGGGTCACACACTTATCCCCACAAGACTCTAGAAGAGCAGGCCCCCACCATAGGATGCATCAGCCAGCCTCCTGGAAAGTTTTTATTTGTAAATTGTAAGCCAGACACCAGTCCCTAGGAATCTTCAAATTCCAAGAAACACGGGTAAAATTTTCTGTAGTAGTTCTCTTGAAATTCCATCCCCTTATCCTCACCACTTGGCTCTCTCTTTAGAGAAATCTTGACTCTAAAAGTCTATAAATTCCCCTCCTCAATTTAATCTTAACTTCTTCCATCAAAGCAGCAATTGGTATATCCTGCACAAAAAATGAGTGAAAGTGTTAGTCACTCAGTCTTTGCCACACCATGGACTGTAGATCACCAGGCTCCTGCATCCATGGAATTCTCCAGGCAAGATTACTAGATCAGGATGTCATCTCAATAAGAGCTTCTACAACCACTATTGCAGTGAGAAGGGCATGTGCAAATCAATCGCTGGTGCTTAAAGTTTCTACTTGAAAGTGACACACCTCACTTCTGCTCACATTTTATTAGACAGAGCATTTTATATGCCAATACTTAACCTCAGCTGTGCTTTGCAGCCATGAAGAGATACCCCACGTCCAAGGTAAGAGAAAACCAAGTAAGATGGTAGGCACTGAGACAGGTCATCAGAGGGCAGACAGATGGAAACCACAATCACAGACAACAGGTGAATCTGATCACATGGACCACAGCCTTGTCTAACTCAATGAAACTAAGCCGTGCTGTGTGGGGCCACCCAAGCTGGACGGGTCATGGTGGAGAGGTCTGACAGAATGTGGTCCACTGGAGAAGGGAATGGCAAACCATTTTAGGATTCTTGCCTTGAGAACCCCATGAACAGTATGAAAAGGCAAAAATGATAGGATACTGAAAGAGGAACTCCCCAGGTCGGTAGGTGCCCAATATGCTATTGGAGATCAGTGGAGAAATAACCCCAGAAAGAATGAAGGGATGGAGCCAAAACAAAACAATACCCAGTGTGGATGGAACTGGTGATAGAAGCAAGTTCCGATGCTGTAAAGAGCAATATTGCATAGGAACCTGTAATGTTAGCTCCATGAATCAAGGCAAATTGGAAGTGGTCAAACAGGAGATGGCAAGAGTGAACATCGACATTCTAGGAATCAGCAAACTAAAATGGACTGGAATGGGTGAATTTAACTCAGACCATTCAGGTATGACCTAAATCAAATCCCTTATGACTCTACAGTGGAAATGAGAAATAGATTTAAGGGACTAGATCTGATAGACAGAGTGCCTGATGAACTATGGACTGAGGTTCGTGACATTGTACAGGAGACAGGAATCAAGACCATCCTCAAGAAAAAGAAATGCAAAAAAGCAAAATGGCTGTCTGAGGAGGTCTTACAAAGAGCTGTGAAAAGAAGGGAAGTGAAAAGCAAAGGTGAGAAGGAATTTCATACCCATTTGGATGTAGAGTTCCAAAGAACAGCAAGGAGAGATAAGAAAGCCTTCCTCAGTGATCAATGCAAAGAAATGGAGGAAAACAATAGAATGGGAAAGACTAGAGATCTCTTCAAGAAAATTAAAGATACCAAGGGAACATTTCATGCAAAGATGGGCTCGATAAAGGACAGAAATTGTATGGACCTAACAGAAGCAGAAGATATTAAGAGGTGGCAACAATACACAGAAGAACTGTACAAAAAAGATCTTCACGACCCAGATAATCACGATGGTGTGATCACTCACCTAAAGCCAGACATCCTGGAATATGAAGTCAAGTGGGCCTTAGAAAGCAACACTATGAACAAAGCTAGTGGAGGTGATGGAATTCCAGTTGCGCTATTTCAAATCCTCAAAGACGAGGCTGTGAAAGTGTTGCACTCAATATGCCAGCAAATTGGGAAAACTCAGCAGTGGCCACAGGACTGGAAAAGGTCAGTGTTCATTCCAATTGCAAAGAAAGGCAATGCCAAAGAATGCTCAAACTACTGCACAATTTCAATTGCACTCATCTCACACGCTAGTAAGTAATGCTTAAAATTCTCCAAGCCAGGCTTCAGCAACATGTGTACTGTGAACTTCCAGATGTTCAAGCTGGATTTAGAAAAGGCAGAGGAACCAGAGATCATATTGCCAATATCAGCTGGATCATGGAAAAAGCAAGAGTTCCAGAAAAACATCTATTTCTGCTTTATTGACTATGCCAAAGCCCTTGAGTCTGTGGATCACTTAAACTGTGGGAAATTCTTCAAGAGATGGGAATACCAGACCACCTGACTTGCCTCTTGAGAAATCTGTATGCAGGTCAAGAAGCAACAGTTAGAACTGGACATGGAGCTTGGGGCTGGTGCACTGGGACGACCCAGAGGGATGGAATGGGGAGGGAGGAGGGAGGAGGGTTCAGGATGGGGAACACATGTATACCTGTGGCGGATTCATTTTGATATTTGGCAAAACTAATACAATTATGTAAAGTTTAAAAATAAAATTAAAAATTAAAAAAAAATAAAATAAAAAAAATAAAAAAAGAACTGGACATGGAACAGACTGGTTCCAAATAGAAAAAGGAGTACGTCAAGGCTGTATATTGTCACCCTGCTTATTTAACTTATTCGCAGAGTACATCATGAGAAATGCTGGGCTGGAAGAAGCACAAGCTGGAATCAAGATTGCCAGGAGAAAAATATCAATAATTTCAGATATGCAGATGACACCACCCTTATGGCAGAAAGTGAAGAGGAACTAAAAACCTTTTGATGAAAGTGAAAGAGTAGAGTGAAAAGGTTGGCTTAAAGCTCAACATTCAGAAAACTAAGATCATGGCATCCAGTCCCATCACTTCATGACAAGTAGATGGGGAAACAGTGGCTGACTTTATTTTTCTGGACTTCAAAATCACTGCAGATGGTGATTGCAGCCATGAAATTAAAAGTCGCTTACTCCTTGGTAGGAAAGTTATGATCAACCTAGATAAGATATTAAAAAGCAGAGACATTACTTAGCCAACAAAGGTCCATCTAGTCAAGGATATGGTTTTTCCAGTGGTCATGTATGGATGTGAGAGTTGGACTGTGAAGAAAGCTGAATGCCAAAGTACTGATGCTTTTGAACTGTGGTGCTGGAGAAGACTCTTGAGAGTCCCTTGGACTGCAAGGAGATCCAGCCAGTCCATCCTAAAGGAGATCAGTCCTGGGTGTTCATTGGAAGGACTGATGCTGAAGCTGAAACTCCAATACTTTGGCCACGTGATGCGAAGAGTTGACTCATTGGAAAAGACTCTGATGCTGGGAAAGATTGAGGGCAAGAGGAGAAGGGACAACAGAGGATGAGATCGTTGGATGGCATCACTGACTCAGTGGACGTGGGTTTGAGTGGACTCCGGGAGTTGGTGATGGACAGGGAGGCCTGGCGTGCTGCAGTTCATGGGGTCGCAAAGAGTCGGACACGACTGATGCACTGAACTGAACTGAAGTGAACTTAACCTCAAAGCAAGTGACAAGCGCAGTCCTTCCACACACCTGATGGAGGGGACATATCTGTTGAACTGCACTAATGAACTATAAAACACGTATTATCACATTGAGTACTTACCACAGGTAGGGCTAGAAATCTTTGTATTCAGCATAGGAAAAAAACAAAGTCTCAGCATAGGAAAAAAAAACAAAGTCTCAAAAGAAATTAGTGACTCTTCCAATATAATCTATCTAGTTACTAAAGATTAAAAACAATAGCCCTGTTTTCCTAAATCTTAAATTCCTTTCATCACAGCATGTTCTCATACATTGCCTGCAGTAGCCAGACTTTTCCTCCTAACTAACTAATTTATTTATGTATATCCTCCTGGTTTCAAAGAATATTTGTGACATTGTGTGAGAGTTGTGCCGTGGCCTTATTTATTATGGACACGTAGAGCTTCTGGTTGTGATTACACTGCAGAAAGCACAGGTTTTCTAATCATTTAAATTTTTTATTTGTTTTAAAGACCTATTTAAATGATATGGTTATTTTAATCAACCAAACTTGTAAAAATAATTATTTCCTTCAAGGGAAAAAAGAAAGATCAATTCGGAGGCCATCTGTGGGTGTTAGGACAGAAGCTATAACTGTACACCCCTGTGCTAAGAGGTGAAGGGAGAGAAACAGTCTCCCAATCTCATCTGTGCCTTTGAGAATTTGAGCAACAACATCCCAGATTTCCATCAACACTGGGTTGTTGCAACATGAAAGGGTACCCTTTGGCCAGTAAAATGAGATGATTCTTTTCACACTTTCTAAGGCCAACTGAATTTTTCATTCTTTGACAAAAAAATACATGTCAGATGACAACAAAAGCTCTGTAACCCCAAACACAAGTAGCAGTTTAGATAATTTCATAAGAAATTTAGGCAATGTTTTCTCTCATCCTCATGCATTTTTTTTCAGAGCTCAGAATTAATAAATTCCTTAGACAATTTGGCATTCCGGTCTTTAGTTAAGAGATATATTTGCATAACGATAATAAACCCTTTCCCAGTGTGTGTGTCCCAGCACATGTACATGAGATGTGGTGTGTTAGCTAGTAGGCATGCATGTATCTGTGTTTCTAGGGCCCCTGGGATGAAATTACAGTGAAAAATTCAGAGGCAGTCTATTTTTCTCAACTTGCCCAAAACTGATTTCACGCTTCTTCATTTTAATAGGAATCAAATGAAGGATGCTGACTCATTAAGAGGCTGAATGGAGAGGTGTGAATTCCTAGCTGATGGCTATGTATAGCTATGGGTTAGTATTTCAAAAAGGTGAGAAAATGATTTTGCCTAATGTTTAAAAAATTGCATTTTAAGTTTAGACCTGGAAGATCTGTTTACAAGTGCTTTCAAAATTGAGGAATAGTTCAGGTTGTTGCCATAGCACTGCCAAGTATATATTTTATTCAAAGCATTACAGGAGGCAAAAGTGTGTGTGTATATATATATATATATATATATATAGTTTTAATTTGTTACTAATGTACTGAGGATAATAATAATACCTAACTCATACTCTTGTAGTATCTGCCATGTAATAATGGGTTAAAAGTCATTATCATCGTCATTATAATATTATACTAAAAAGCAATGGTTTATCAGATGTTTTTCTTTTTTAATTGTAAGACTTATTTATTCAATATTATCTTAAATGTAATTCCTGGGTGCAAAGCGTGTATATAAAACAAAATTGTCCCCATTGAAGAGAAAGTAGAAACCCTGAACCCCACTAGCTCTCCCACCTCCAACTCTACCCCCCTTTCATTGAGGCTCCATTGAACACATTTGGAAAACAACTGTTTTATATTTATTTATTTATTTGGCTACGCCGGGTCTTAGTTGCAGCAAGCAGGATCTTTAGTTGCAGCTTATGGGATCTACTTCCCTGACCAAGGATCGAACCAAAGCCCCATGCATTGGGAGCATGGAGTCTTAGCCACTGGACCACCAGGGAAGTTGCTTTGCTTTATAATATCTTTCTTTTGTGTCTGATGTGGGTAAAATTTCCAACTATACAACCCCCTCCACATACACACCCACACAGATAACTTGGGAACAGGTTATTTGGTAAATATACCTAATAACATATATATAAAATGTGAAAAGCAAAAGTGTTAGTCACTCAGTTGTGTCCAACTCTTTGCAGTCCTATGGACTGTAGCCTGCTGGGCTCCTCTGTCCATAGAATTCTCCAGGCAAGAATACTGGAGTGGGTAGTCATTCCCTTTTCCAGGTGATCTTCCTGACCCAGGGATCAAACCCAAATCTCCTGCGCTGCAAGCAGATTCTTTACCATCTGAGTCACCGGGGAAGTCTCATACTCAGTATAGCTAATCTCTAATAATAATAGCCAATCTCTCACCGAGTCCTTCCCTTCTGGCTCAGACAGTAAAGTGTCTGCCTACAATGTGGGAGACCCAGGTTTGATCCCTGGGTCAGGAAGATCCTCTGGAGAAGGAAATGGCAACCCACTCCAGTACTCTTGCCTGGAAAATCCCATGGACGGAGGAGCCCGGAAAGTCAGACACAACTGAGTGACTTCACTTCACTGAGTGCTTACTCTCTTTTCAACTCTCTGTGATTGGTATTATTATCCTTATTTTAAAAATGGGGGAAGAGACACAAAGAGATCACACAACTATTGATTAAGTAGAAAAGCCTGAAGAATTTGAACCTGAGTTTAGTGTTCGTCTCTCAGTTGTGTCCAACTCTGTGACCCTATGCACTGTAGCCTGCCAGGCTCCTCTGTCCATGGGATTCTCCAGGCAAGAATACTGGAGTGGGTTGTATTCCCTTCTCCAGGGGATCTTCCCGACCCAGGGATTGAACCCTGTCTCCCGCATTGCAGGCAGATTCTTTACTGTCTGAGCCACCAGGGAAGCCCTATCTTTCTCCAAAGCTTAAGCCCTTTCCACTTTACTAAGGGTCTCAAACTGGATACCCTCAACTGTCTGTGAGTTTTATTTAATTTGTTAAAAATACATTTTCATTTTTATAATAATTCAGAAACTTTACTGGATGGATATTCTGAATCAGCTCAGTAACCACCTTATAACAGAGGTCTGCCACAAAATGTCAGCATTATTGGCTTTTTTTGCAATTAAGTTCTTGCCAAGTGCCACAGCTTTAATGGCTCCTACTAATGAGAAAAGAACAGAGGTGAACTGAATAGTAAATGATGGGTTTGTGCCGAATGATGGCCAAATGATATCACAGCAGGTTGTACAAGGTAGTTCAGAGGAGAGAAGTGGTGCAAATGGAGTCGGTACACAGGGTGATAACCGGCCCTCCGATGTCTGAGCATCTAGCACCGCACAGCCAGTACCACACTCGTGTTGCAAACTACGATTGAGTTTCAGCCAAACATTACTCATCACAGTACATTAATGTTGTTCATTTGAATTTTATTATGTTTGTATTTGAGTTTTTATCCAGTTGGTTAAGTTGTTTGGAGCGTATTAGAGCTCTTACCATGAACGTTTATATTTAGTTTTATGTTAAACAGATTTAAGTACCATAAAGATAATTTAACACAGGGGTCCTTGAGCATTTCCCCCTTTAAAGGGGGTCTACATAGATTACTCAATTTGAGGAACAACAGTGCCCAGAATGAACAGACCCTGCTTCTCTGGATTTGATCTCAGGAGCTCTTTGAGACAGGAATCTGAAGACTAGTCAATTCCATCGAAATGGAATTTCAACATACAATTGGTTGACTGATGTTTTTTCTTTTTACAAGTTGCCTGAAATCTCATATGAAATCTTGAATATAAAATCTCGTAAGCACAAATGTTGTGTTTGTGTCTTTGAGAGTGGTTATTCTGTGCCACAGAATTCCAGTAGATTATCTTCTTGGCTGTAATAATTAATATCTACTTTATTAAAGCTATCTAAAAATGTAATCCTTCTTTTTAAGCTTTTGAGCTCAGTTTGCAAGTCTTACTATTTTACCTTTAAATCTAGCAAATTAACAATCATATTTCAGGAAGGAGGGCTATTAATGTTTGGTTTGTAAACTTGGTTAAGCTCCTTTACAGATTTTAAACTGCACATTATAAATTTAATATATTCAATTTTCTTTTTAAATATGTCAATTACCTGGCTGAAAAACTTTCTCCATACTTAAATAATTCTTATAAATCTAATAAATTAGACTTTTAATTCAGTGAAATTTAAGCTCTCTTAAATATTTTAACACTGTATGTAAAATTAGTAAGATTTCAACCTAAAATTGCAGTACTAAAGCAATTACTCAGTCATATATTTAAAACTGAAACTACAAAGCTTAACTGTTGTTCTAATAGGTTATAAGTGTGTAAACATTACTAGTAATTAAAATTCCAAATTTTTCTAGATTTTTGACATGAAAACATTAATATTATGGTTCTGATCTTTTAAACATTTCAATACTTAATTCTAAATCTTCTGAGTTTTGAAAAATGCTTACACAATAAAGAAACAATAGTGCTACACACATAATTTGGGGAGAGAATATCTGATTCAGTTGAGGTTACATGATGACCTGGGGTTCTAACTCGGATGGTGACTGGATATCAGTCAGCAGTACTGATAGGGCTAGCCTAATTCCATCTACCATGGTTACACCAAAACCCTCCACTGGCTGGCCTCATAGAATGTTTAGTTCCATCAAATTACATGTTACATGATTTATTCCATTTACCCCAGAAAACTGCATTCCCTACTCTAGCTTGCTTGATTGGGTTTTGCTTTTCTTTGTTTTTTTAAAATGCATAAATGCATTTTCCAGTTAATTTTAAAGACTTTCAGACATGTTAGAATCTTTTCGTATACTTTCTGTCTTTTCTTTATTCTTTTCATATACTTTCTATCTCTTAAAACTGAATTCTAGGTATCTCTCACAACTCACTACTATTCAATCATAATTTTAAAAGTCGTTTCTCTGCCACAATCTAGGATGCACAGAAATTGGTTAGAAGTCTAGCCCAGTTATTTCCCAATTTTTTTGCTTGTTTGTTTGGAACTCTTTGTTCAGTCAGAATGTTATACAGAACTATGAACAAATAAAGCAGACCAAAGCTTCAGATTCTATCATCTTAAAACAATGTGGCCCTCCAGACATGAGATCACAGGGTAAGCTTCTCCAACTCCTATTTTTACAGTCTTGGTGATCAACCATGAATTGTCATGTCACATCACCCTGGATAGCAGGAGTGAGGACGCAGCATATGGCCACATGGCTTGCACACAGTAGATGTCAATCACAATTGTCGTGCTGAGGGTAATTATTGGGTCATGCACAAAGTCTAAGTAAAGTCTAAGAGTCAAAGGTGGTACCAGATGGGAGGATTGTGGAAGACTGCTAGCTGTTACAGAGAATTCATGTTCTTTTCATTAGAGGTATAAAGTTAGACTACATTTCCTAAACTCTCTTGCAATTAAATGTGGCCATGTGACTGAGTTCTAGCCAATGGAATGTGAATACATGTGGTGTGTTCCACTTGTATTCACATCTTATAAAAACCTCGCTTACCCTTTCCTTTATGTTCCTTTCCCTTTTAACTGGCAGGAATGGAGATTACCTCCAAGGTGACCCTCACAGTCACATTTGAATATGGCACAGCCTCCACCAGCCTGGGTTCCTGGATAATTGCATGGGTGAGCATCACTCCAACAAACTGTTCTTCTACTCAGCACTATTACATATCAAAAGACAAAAAAATCCAAAACCTTGTGTTGTGTTTGAATCATTCAATACTCGGTGACTGGTTATTATGGTGGCTGCTGCTGCTACTGCTAAGTCACTTCAGTCATGTCCATCTCTGTTCGACCCCATAGACGGCAGCCCACCAGTCTCCCCCGTCCCTGGGATTCTCCAGGCAAGAACACTGGAGTGGGTCGCCATTTCCTTCTCCAATGCATGAAAGTGAAAAGTGAAAGTGAAGTCGCTCAGTCGTGTCCGACTCTTAGTGACCCCATGGACTGCAGCCCACCAGGCTCCTCCACCCATGGGATTTTCCAGGCAAGAGTACTGGAGTGGGGTGCCATTGCCTTCTCCGATTATGGTGGTTAGCTCACCTTAATTAACAGAGCAATCAGTAGGATCATCGACTTCTTCATATGGCCCTGTACTGTAACTTTCATGAGTCATTCATTATTAATCTCCCATAGAAGGTACCCATTGACCATATCCACTCAGAATGATGCAAGTTTGAGGCTAGCCAACAATGGAGCCTGATAAATTAACACAGACTCAAGCTTGCATTAATTAACACATACTGATTCCCTGGCATCCATCATCATTAGGTCTGGTACCCTGACTCTTAGACTGGAAGTGCATAGGAAAGAAGTATAGTTTCTCCGTTACCTGTGTGTTAAGGCTTTTCCTGATGGTAACAGGGAATTCCTGAGGTTTCAGGGTGGGATAACCATGTACAGAATGGCCTGCTTCTTCAAAACACTGATGGGGTTACCCCCACTGATAGGACAGTTGTTCAGTAAATCAGCAAAGTATACTTCCACCATGGAATAGGTCAGGATGGAATAGCCCATGCTGGGCAATATATTACTAACTAGAATTAGAACCAAATGGTCTTTCAGCATCACAGAGCAAGATCATCAGAGTGAAGCCATCCCATCATGGAAGGGATAATCAGAACTCTGCCTGGAATTGTACACACATGAGACAGTAAAGAATCTGCTTGCAGTGCAGGAGACCCAGGTTTGATTCCTGGGCTAGGAAGATCCCCTGGAGAAGGGAATGGCTATACCCCAGTATTCTTGCCTGGAGAATTCCATGGACAGAGAAGCCTGGTGGGCTACAGCCCATGGGGTCGCAAAGGTTGGGCACAACTGAGCAAATAACACATGCAAGAGACACCTGTGTTCTCCATTAACACAGCTTTCATATAGGTTATTTCTTCCCTCTCTGCCCCACCCTTGTTCCACAGCTATCTAACTCCTTAATATTCAGGTCAACTTGCAACTACTCTGAGGAGCCTTTGATCCTTCAGAATGGGTTAGCCTCTCTCTTCTCTAATGTTTCATAGTTCCCAGAGTACATTTTTAAGTATTAGCCAGTTTTGCATTTATTTATGTGATCTCCTTTGCCAGACTGTGACTTTGGAGCAGAGGCTGTGTCTTTCCTCTAGATATCCACCTTGTCTTCATCACCATGTATGCGTCACTCAAGAAATATCTGTAAATTAATTAATGAGCATTTATTTGGCATCCTATAGACTGAACCCCAGATTAAATAGCTGGAACTTCAATCTCCAATTGTCCTGTCACCACATAGAACCTTTATTTACCAGTCACAACTTCCCTGGGGTTTGATTTCTCCCATTAGCAACCCAGCAATAGTTCTCTAACTTCTTTGGCCTTATCTCCCAGGATAATGACAGAACATAAAAGTCATTAAAGGGTTAAACATGCAGCAATCTGTTTGACATGAAACGAAAAAAGAGACGAAGAAATTTTAATAAAAATACAACCCTACCAGGATTTAGACTCATTACCTCTGCAATATAAGGAAGACACCAGGCTATGTGAATTTACAGGTGTTAATTAGCCAACAGAGGACTCCTGGATTGTTCCCAGAATACCATACAGACATAGAGAAATAGAAAAATTCAATCAAAGAGCATTCCCTAGCTCATAGGAAGGGCTGCATGCGTGCACAATGTCATGCAAATCAGGTTTAATTTACTGCCTGTTTTTCTGCTTCCACCAAATTTGTTGAGGAAAATGGATCTTTCTCTACTTATAACTATAAACTCCTACATCATCAAAGCATGCTCAAATCAAGACGGTGTTTCCCAACTGATGCTTGAATAATAACAGAAGAAATTCTCTGTGTGAAAATACTAAGTGGATATTCCCATGGGCAGCATTAATTTGGAACTATTCCCCATTCCTCTGTGGAGTAGAGTTTATTTGGGTAATAGGAATGTGGGTAGGACCTTATTTTGAACCCAAATCATTATTCTGATAAACATTCTTGTTCCTTCCAGAGAATCAAGAATTAACCATTAGTTATAATGGTTTGCAAGAGGGTGATTTAAAATATACCCCTGCAGCTACAATTAATTAAACTATATTCACAATTAAACATAAGTAGTAACACTTTGGGGGATAAGTATATCTACCCGGCATCAAACAACCAGTCTAATGTTTCTCCCGCTGCATTCATCTGGTTTCCTGGTGAATGTGGACACAAGCATAGGTCAATTCAACCTGTTGGTGCAGTTATGATAATCTAGCCACATCCATTTCTCATTCAGCTGCTCAGTCATGGAGCCTCTGCCATCTTCCGAAATACTGGGTACTCTGAGTGTTCTAAAGATGTAGACAGATTGTGATAGTTAGAGCACTTAAGTTTAAACTCATGTAGTGCCTACTATGTGTGAAGCATCATGTGAATCAATTTTTGAATATTCATGTTCATCTATTCAGTTGTCACATCAAACCGATGAGGTAGGCGCTCTGATGTCCAGATAACAGACGAAGAAGCTGAGACACAGAGAGGCTCTGAACTTCTCTAAGACTCTACAGCTGTAAATGGGAGTCCTTGCTCT
The DNA here is from genome assembly GCF_019923935.1 of Bubalus bubalis. Taxonomy (NCBI): domain Eukaryota; kingdom Metazoa; phylum Chordata; class Mammalia; order Artiodactyla; family Bovidae; genus Bubalus; species Bubalus bubalis. The sequence goes on along the minus strand of NC_059162.1, from coordinate 4,001,398 downwards.
TAACCATACCCTCCGCCACCTCAGTTCCCACTAAATCCTTATTTAATGAAGGATTGTGGCTCAGAGATCAGACCAAAAAGGGTGCCATGGCTCATCACAGCAGAGTTGTGATTACTGACTGCTAATCAGTGGTTCTTAAAATGAGATCAGCAAGCTTTTTGCAGTTCATTAAGTTTCTCCACATGCCATGTGCTTTGTGACAAAGACATATTAGCATTTGTTTTCTGGTTTGTATTAATATTTCATGAAGTCTGGATATTGTCTCCTGGCACCTTATCTGAAGGAGTGGTCATTTTTTATGCATCATCTATTCTAGAGAATGTTGGGGTAGTGTTCTTGTGTTGATGAGTGGGTGGATTCACTGGTTTGCAAGGTCTCTAGATGCTGAAGCTGAAACTCCAATACTTTGGCCACCTGATTCAAAGAACCAACTCATTGGAAAAGACCCTGATGCTGGGAAAGATTGAAGATGGGAGGTGAAGGAGATGACAGAGAATGAGATGGTTGGATGGCATCACTCACATGATGGACATGAGTTTGTGCAAGCTTCAGAAGTTGGTGATGCACAGGGAAGCCTGGTGTGCTGCAGTCCACAGGGTCGCAAAGAGTCAGACACAACTGAGAGACTGAACTGAGCTGAACTGAGGCTCTGCCAAAGTAGACAGTCTGAAAGTCTTACAGACTCTTGATCCTGGGGATTTAAGGTTTGGGGATGGGTAGGGGGGTCTGATCACCATTTGCTGTTTCTCTGAGGAACAGGATCCTGGGATACATACTTAGGACCCCAATTGTCATGTCTGGGCCATGGTAAGCTCAGAACCCAGCAGCTGACTGAGAAGAAGCATCATTTCTGGGACTGGGAAGTTAGGGTCTATCTGACTTTGAATGTTTCCAAGCATAGCCCCAGATCAACTGGCTGAGACCTGGTTTAAGCAGATGGGGGAAAAGAGCCTGTATTTCTTCAATGATGAGTTGGTTTTGTCTAGTTATCTTTGGTTCCATTCACACCAGCATCAGATTAACTATGTGTAAGGCTGAATCATATGAAAACTGTTGACATTCAATAAATTTTGACTCAGCAAAAAAATGGGAATTTTTTATAGATTAACCTAATAATAGCAGTTCTTAAATAGTACCACAAATATTAGCATCATGGTATTTCAACTATGAGAGTGAGGTGGGCAATCTGCCAGCCTCTTTCACTAGTTCAGAAGTAGAACACTGGTGTGTGACAGGCATGATGAGATACAGAGTCTATCCTGATAAATGGCATGACAGGAAGAGCAGGGAAACACAACATGGGCAGCATGTGTGCCCAGGCACTGCCTTCTCCAGGACTGTTCTTGGTTTTAAGGAAAAAATCCTTTGAATTAATATCTCTTGACATCCATAGGTTATTATGAAACTTTTAATGAAAATACAATTAGAACTTAATGACAATTTATTGAGCCCTTCCCATGTGTACTCTAGCAGATAGGGAAGGGACAAACAGAGGTCCTAACCTCAATGGCATTTTCAGTCATTCAACAATTTTTTAAAAACACCTACTATGTGCCAAGATCTGGTCCAAGTGCTTGGGGACAAATCAGTGTTCAATACAGAACGAAATTCCTAGTCTTGAGCAACTTAGAGTCCATCAGAGGAAGACAGACAATAAGTCACAAACATTTAGAAACAATCAGATCAGATCAGATCAGTCGCTCAGTCGTGTCCGACTCTTTGCAACCCCATGAATCGCAGCACGCCAGGCCTCCCTGTCCATCACCATCTTCCGGAGTTCACTCAGACTCATGTCCATTGAGTCAGTGATACCATCCAGCCATCTCATCCTCTGTCGTCCCTTTCTCCTCCTGCCCCCAATCCCTCCCAGAATCAGAGTCTTTTCCAATGAGTCAACTCTTCACATCATGTGGCCAAAGTATTGGAGTTTCAGCTTTAGCATCATTCCTTCCAAAGAAATCCCAGGGCTGATCTCCTTCAGAATGGACTGCTTGGATCTCCTTGCAGTCCAAGGGACTCTCAAGAGTCTTCTCCAATACCACAGTTCAAAAGCATCAATTCTTCGGCGCTCAAAACAATAAGAACAAAAAATGAAGGGGTCAATTAAGGGGATCAGGTCTGTGGTGGAGTTGACATTTTAAAAGAGGTAGTTGGAGCCATTCTCATTGACAAGGTGGGAGTTTAGCAAAGACTTGCAGGTTAGGCAGTTAGCTGTGCTGATATCTGGGGAGGAGCATTCCAGGCAGAGGGAAGAGCCAGTGCAAAGGCCCCAAAGGAAGAGTACTCAGGACTGTTCAGGGAACAGGATGCAGGGAGCCCTTGTGACTGGAACTCACAGTGAACCCTCAGTAATCACATAATAAGGAAATACCCAGACTAGTGTTAGATTCAACAACAGAGAAAAGCAACCATGTTGACTATAAAAGGCTGGGAAACATTGTTAAAAGGTTGAGAAAATGGTGGCCTATCCACAGAGGTGTTTGATCATGCGATAGCATTCTATGAGTCCACCAAAGCCAGGTACATGCGCAGACCCATGCCATACCCAGGGTCTGGGATTATGCCAAGAGAAAGTTGTCTGGGACAGGGGCAAGCCCTCCTCGACTAGAGATCAAGAAATAAAAGTGAGGGCTGAAGAAAAGAACAAAGTAAGAGAAATAGAGGTTTGGGAAAATGTGTAAACTCACAGGGTAAAACACGAAAAAGAAAAAGTTTTAGACACCTATCAGTTTCCTTGGCTTGAGTATTGGAGCCATTGGTGGAAGGCTGGTTTATTGTCACAAGGAGATTAGCCCGAGCTAAGCAGCTGCCATGCATCAGCTGGAGGGGCCAGGCATCTTGTAGAGGGCAACCATGACTTTATGTCTCTTCCCAGGCTAGGCTTGCCTTTTTCTCAGGCTTCTCTCCTCTTGAAACGGGCATATGCAGAGACTCACTGAATGTCTTGAATGGTTTGCACCCCTCCCCCTCCCCACTCCCATCCTTCTCCCCAGGTAGCTTTATGTTAAATACTGGCCAAGGTCTCCCTCCAAGGAAACGCCACAGGCTCTTTTAACCACTCAGTACTGTGAGCCTTCCAAATTATCTATCTTCACGCAAGGGTGCATTAATCCTATAACTTGTGGAAGGTATGTGTCTTGCTGTTTGCTGAACCCAGCATAGGCAAGGCACAAGCAGGGAAGCTGGAAGAAAATGCAAGGAACCATTGGAACTGCAGACATGCTTAATTCTCTAATGGCTGATGCTGCAGCCACACAAGGGCTTTTCAGGTCGTGCTTATATATACCTCTTACTTCCCTGGTGGTTCAGATGGTAAAGAATCTGCCTGAAATGTGGGATACCGGGGTTTGATCCCTGGATCAGGAAGATCCCCTGGAGAAGGAAACGGCAACCCACTCCAGTATTCTTGCCCAGAGAATTCCACGGACAGGGGAGCCTGATGGGTCCATGCAAAGAGTCGGACACAACTGAGCAAATAACAGTAAACAGGTATATAGAACAAAGGTGGCCTGTGGCCAAGTGAGTACATCATGGTGTGCATGCTGCTAAATCGCTTCAGTCATGTCCGACTCTGTGCGACCCCATAGACGGCAGCCCACCAGGCTCCCCTGTCCCTGGGATTCTCCAGGCAAGAACACTGGAGTGGGTTGCCATTTTCTCCTCCAATGCATGAAAGTGAAAAGTCAAGTCGCTCAGTCGTGCCCGACCCTCAGCGACTCCATGGACTGCAGCCTACCAGGCTCCTCCGCCCATGGGATTTTCCAGGCAAGAGTACTGGAGTGGGGTGCCATTGCACATTGCTATAAATGATCTCAATTGTTACATAACCATGCAAAGTCATTGTTTATAGAACGTGAGGCGTGAGTGACAGGACGTGGGGTGAGAGTCTGACCACTGCTGTCTTGACTAATTGCTATTTCCCTGCACAATAAACTGTGGAAAATTCTGAAAGAGATGGGAATACCAGACCACCTGATCTGCCTCTTGAAAAATTTGTATGCAGGTCAGGAAGCAACAGTTAGAACTGGACATGGAAAAACAGACTGGTTCCAAATAGGAAAAGGAGTACGTCAAGGCTGTATATTGTCACCCTGCTTATTTAACTTATATGCAGAGTACATCATAAGAAACGCTGGACTGGAAGAAACACAAGCTGGAATCAAGATTGCCGGGAGAAATATCAATAACCTCAGATATGCAGATGACACCACCCTTATGGCAGAAAGTGAAGAGGAACTAAAAAGCTTCTTGATGAAGGTGAAAGTGGAGAGTGAAAAAGTTGGCTTAAAGCTCAACATTCAGAAAATGGGGAAACAGTGGAAACAGTGTCAGACTTTATTTTTGGGGGCTCCAAAATCACTGCAGATGGTGACTGCAGCCATGAAATTAAAAGATGCTTACTCCTTGGAAGGAAAGTTATGACCAACCTAGATAGCATATTCAAAAGCAGAGACATTATTTTGCCAACAAAAGTCCGTCTAGTCAAGGCTATGGTTTTTCCTGTGGTCATGTATGGATGTGAGAGTTGGACTGTGAAGAAGCCTGAGAGCCAAAGAATTGATGCCTTTGAACTGTGGTGTTGGAGAAGACTCTTGAGAGTCCCTTGGACTGCAAGGAGATCCAAGCAGTCCATTCTGAAGGAGATCAGCCCTGGGATTTCTTTGGAAGGAATGATGCTAAAGCTGAAACTCCAGTACTTTGACCACCTCATGCGAAGAGTTGACTCACTGAAAAAGACTCTGATGCTGGGAGGGATTGGGGGCAGGAAGAGAAGGGGACAACAGAGGATGAGATGGCTGGATGGCATCACTGACTTGACGGACGTGAGTCTGGGTGAAGTCCTGGAGTTGGTGATGGACAGGAAGGCCTGGCGTGCTGCGATTCATGGGGTTGCAAAGAGTCGGACACGACTGAGCGACTGAACTGAACTGAACTGAACTACAGAATGCAATTGTGGCTGGAAGATCAGGCACCCCCACCGCCACTCCATACACACACACAAACCTCAACCCCCATCCCCAGAAAACCTTGGTGCATACATCTAATCAAGCACTCCCAGGTGATTATTTCAAGGTTCTGATTTGTGAGTTTGCTGACTATGCACAACATGAGAGTTGTGAGTTAAGCTTTATTTGGGGCAATATGAGGGCTATAGCCTGGGAGACAGTATTTCAGACAGCTCTAAGAAACTGCTCCGAAGAGGTAGCAGGGGAGGTCAGTATCTATGTGATTTTGGTGAAGGGGAAATACATGCAATCAAGCACATATTTTTGCAGACTGTTTCTGCTGGTCTTGTGAAGGTTACTGTTAGTCATGAGAGGCAGACATTACCATGAAAGATTTTAGTGCATTTCTAGATATGAGGCCATACAAGAACTGGGCTCATAAAATCAACTCCTGAGATTATCCAACTATCTGAGGACCTGTTCGGCCACTTTTTTTTTTCCCAAAGCACGGGGTGCCTCTTCCCTGATCTCCACCCTGAACTCTTTTCAGGGGGTGTTGAAAGTCAGCAGCTATAGCAGCACCTGAGCATCATTTCAGAGGTAGATGGCAAGTGCCAATGACAAGTGCCAATTTGTATAGCAATATCGTAACATTATTCAAAAGGGGGCCCCAAGACTGCATCAGAATCACCTGGAGTATTAGTTATAATTCACATTCCTAGGCTCAGACCTCCAGAAACAAAATTCCCTGGATGAGATCCCAAGAGTTTAAACTTTAACATGCTCCCTAAATGCTTCTCATCCATGTCTTACCTGAAAACCATTGGTGTAAATCTTGATATTGAGGGAATTCACATTGGTCTTTGGGAACTGTATGTTTGCAAATAACTGTTTGATCCTAGAGTTAACCTCTGCAATTGAACGAATGAAGAGGCAGGTCACTCACAACTCAAAATGTATGGGGTTTAGCCTGAAGTTATTCCATAGGACGTGGAGTGCCGAAGCTTCTCTTTGCCACAGGTGTGTGTATAAACACACATGGTGTACTTGTGCACACACATACAGTGCTCGATAGACCACCCTTCCTGATATGTGGTCTTAATTCCATAACAGAAACTCAAGACTGGAGAGAGTTCCCACTGCTTGGAAAGATGCACACCCCAGGCCAGACCTGCCCCTGTAAGAGTTCCTGAACAGTGAATGGCAACTGGCATATTGGAAATTGGAAGAAAAAAGTATCCTTATGAATAAGAACAGAGTTAAGGCTAAGACACAAGATTAAGAAATGCAGGTGATGAGCCATCTCTAATTATTTTAATATCTGTAATGCTTTTTTCATAGACTAAGGGGAGGTCATGTTTAGTATTTTCTGCTCCTACAGGAAATTCAACCCTTCAGTCAAGGATGGTGTAGCCATGGGGATTGGGACGACACCTGTGGAGAGTGAGAGAAGGGTGGTGGAGGAGGTGTGGTGCCTTATACCCACCCTGAGACCAGGCATCCTGGGGGAATGTCTAGGAGCCTGGGGCAGCAGACAGTACCAGGTGAAGGGTAGCCTGTAGCCATGATGAGAGAGATGGGAAGAGACGTGTGCTGCCAGGCCAGAGTCAGAAAAGATGGAGGCAAATCTTCAATAGTTGTAAGTGAGCAGGACCCTATAGGACTTTCCTAGGCCAGACCCCGCCCCCGTATCTTTTGCTTTAGCTCCTCTCTGAAGTGCCTAGATAATAGTAGCTGTGCATATTTCCTGAGTTTTTCAGCTGCTAAAACCACCACCAAATGGAAGAAATTGACTACTTCATGAACATGAATCTCAGACCTCCTGGCACCTAAGGATTGACTGCCATCAAGCAGTCAGAGAGCTGTGCATGAGTTGATCCCATACCCTAGGACATTCCTCCTTGCCTTACCTTTAAAAATGCTTTGCAGAAACCCTTCAAGGATTTGGAGATTTTAAAGAATGAGCCACCCTTGCTCCTTGTATTGGCATCTTTACAATAAATGCTGTATATTTTCCTTCACTACAAGTTGATGTCAGTAGATTGGCTTTACTGTGTGACGGCAAACAAACTAAATTTGGTTCAGTAACATAGTCACATACACAGAGTGGTGGTTTTCAAGCTTCGTGATCATGGCCACAGTGTGAAATCCATCCTTTATTGCTCGCCAGTTCACCAATATGTATACTCAAGCAGAAGTCTCATGAAATAACACCTATGGTTGTTGGTGTTGTTCAGTTGGTAAATGGTGTCCAAATCTTTGTGCCCCATGGACTGCAGCTCTCCAGACTTTCCTGTCCTTTACTGTCTCCCTGAGTTTGCTCAAACTCATGCCCGTTGAGTCAATGATGCATCCAACCATCTCATCCTCTGTTGTCTCCTTCACCTCCCATCTTCAATCTTTCCCAGCATCAGAATCTTTTCCAATGAGTCAGCGCTTCGCCTCAGGTGGCCAAAGTGTTGGAGTTTCAGCTTCAGCACCAGTCCTTCAAACATGTATATACACGTAAATGTCTCACCTTCACTCAGTGCAAAATGCACAGAATCAGTATCTGATGTCCTGGTCATGACTCCATACTTCAAAAAACGTCTGACTGACTGACTGACTGAAGTCGCTCAGTCGTGTCCGACTCTTTGTGACCCCATGGACTGTAGCCTCTCAGGCTCCTCCGTCTATGGGATTTTCCAGGCAAGAGTGCTGGAGTGGATTGCCATTTCCTTCTCCAGGGGATCTTCCTGACCCAGGAATCGAACCCGGGTCTCCCACATTGCGGGCAGACACTTTACCGTCTGAGCCACCAGGGAAGCCACTCAAAAAAAAAGTCTGTCTACCAAGAAAGATACAAATCCCAAGGTCAGAACTGCCCTGATATCCACCTTTTTTTTTTTTTTTTTACTATTTTAATTTATTTCATTAAGACAGATGCTGCTCTTGACTCACTTAATTAATTTTCTGAGTACATGAAACACTTGACCAGGGGAAAGAGACCCTTTGAAGAGCAGGAATGTCTCACTCGTGTATGTCTGTTGAGTAAACAGACTCATTTAGTTTCATAATGAAAAGATGCTCATTGACTCTAAACCAGGGGATGCTCTGCCTTCTGGATGCAGCTCTGAAGATCCACCTTACAAAGTCTCTCTGACCCCCCAGGTGAACTGAACACACTCTTCTTTCTGCCCCACACCCCTTGGGTTCGCCCTCTTTGCTGGTACAAATGTATGAAGTAGTTTTCAATTGATATTTGTTTTCCTCTCTAAACTATTAACTTCCAAACAGATGTGGTGCCTTATTAATCTCTTTCTACCCAGAGCCTTACACAGTTCTGACATTGGACACTCAATGATTGCCTGTTAAGTATCTGTGGAATTTGCTTGTGGGAAGATTTGCTGGATTGAATTTGTGGAAAAGAACCAATAAAAAGATAAATGTATGTATGTATATACATACATATATAATCGTATCATATAGCATACATATATAATGCATATATTCTGCCTTCCAGCCAGTACAGTGCATTACTAAAGGTACTCACCCTGATTGGAAAGCATAACAAGGAATTGACCAGTATCACATGCTTGGACTTGAGTCTTGTCGTGTGACTTGGACAAGTAACAGACTTCTGGAGTCCATAAAAAAGAAGATACTGAGAGCATTTATCTCACAGGCTGTTGTGAGGATTAACTGCAGTAAAACACTGGCACATAACACGTACTCAATAAATATCACAGTTATCGTTCCGATGCCCCTCTATGACCTCTTGTTAGAGTTAACATCCCACATGTGAGTCGTCTCACAGATAGTGAACCACCACCTGACTTGCTAGGAAGGCAAAGGCCGGACTTTATCAGTTAGAAAGTTTCGATCTTTAGTATAGGTCAATAACCTGCTGATCAGCCATATTTACAACAATGTTTTGGTGGTCTCTGTCTTCAGTTACTTGGAGATGGTCTAATACAATCATCACCAGGCTCACGTAGCAACTGCTGTTCAGTTGCTCAGTCATGTCCAGCTCTTTGGAATGCCATGCAACACACCAGGCTTCCCCGTCCTTCACCATCTCCTGGAGCTTGCTCAAACTCATGTGCCTTGAGTCGATGACACCGTCCAACCATCTCATCCTCTGTCATCCTCTTCTCCTCCTGCCTTCAATCTTTCCCAGCAGTAAGGATTTTCTAATGAGTTCACACTTTCCATCAGGTGGCCCAAAGTTTTGGAGCTTCAGCATCAGTTCTTCCAATGAATATTGAAGATGGATTTCCGTTAGGACTGATTGGTCGATCTCCTTGCAAGTCCAAGGGACTCTCAAGAGTCTTCTCCAACACCACAGTTCAAAAGCATCAATTCTTTGATACTCAGCCTTCTTTATGGTTCAACTCTCACATCCATACATGACTACTGGAAAAGTTGTTTTAACTATATGGGGATTTGTTGGTAAAGTAATGTTCCTGCTTTTTAATACGCTGTCTAGGTTTGTCATAGCTTTTCTTCCAAGGAGCAAGCATCTTTTAATTTCATGGTTGCAGTCACCATCTGCAGTGATTTTAGAGCCCAAGAAAATAAAGTCTGTCACTGTTTCCATTGTTTCCCATCTATTTGCCATGAAATGATAGGGCCAGATGCCATGATCTTAGATTTTCGAATGTTGAGTTTTAAGCCAGCTTTTTCACTCTCTATTTTCACCTTCATTGAGAGGCTCTTTAGTTCCTCTTGCAGCAACTGAGCTTGTCCAAACTGAAATGTGATGTCAATATAAAACATACTGGAGTCTGAAGACAATTTTTTAAAGAGTGTAAAATTTCTCATTCATATATTTTTACATTGATTAAATGTTTGGAATGGTAATTTGGATGTAAAGAGTTAAACTATAGTATTAAAATTTAGTTCACTATTTCCTTTTTAGTTTGTTAAGTCTCCTTCATTCCATTCCATTCCATTGTATTTCATTATGTATATGGTTTACATTATATTTCTATTCAACAACATGAATCTAAGAGTTGAGCACACACTGCCCCCTTTCATCGTGTTCCAGTCTCTTGCTCCTTAAAAAGCAATCATCCCCCACTACACTTCCATATAGTTCTCCCTCCAAATATCCAATGCCATCCCCTTTCGCAAATGTTGTCCATCAATGATCAGCAACCCTATTCCAAAGATAGCTTTGTTTAAATGTGTCTTGCTTCCCATGTTTTAGGAAAGTGCATGACTGGATTCTATTTATCATACTCATGATCCAGCTAATTGTACAGAAATGGGTCAATAAACGGTTGAAAAATACTGTTTCAGTACTTTATTCAACAGACAAATGAGTAAATATTTTGCAAACATTATAGTAAGATCAAGGCATTATGTTTGATGCTCTCGGTAATGCAATAATGAATAAGAGACAGTGTTGCTTTCAAAGAACCTAGCATTCTTAATTAATACAAAAACTTACGTTTTGCTCTGTGCTGTGTGGTCCCTGAATATCTATCAATTGCCATTTCCAGAAGCTCTCTGCCTCATACCAGATGCCTCAGTAGTGCCAAACTACCAATGGAATCCTGGCCTTACCACCCTGTCTCACTGGAAAATTTGCTAGGTTCATTCCTCTGCCTGGAATGCTTATTCCTCCCCCACTCCTCCACCCTTATCTCCAGGTTAAATGGGTTTTCAAGGCTCAGTGTTCCATCCCTTCCTCTAAGAAGCCATCCCTAATCCTCCAGCCAAGGCAACAACTGTCACTCCATTTTTCATACAATTGCTAGGCTTTATTGTTAATCTGTCACACTGGGTGGCAACTGGTTATTGACCATTCATATTGCTAAAGTATGAGCCATACATATGTCCAAAGAAGTTAGATGTTGAGTATATACTTAAAGACCAAAGTCCCAGCAGCCCCATATACCATAAACACAAACTCCTCTGGCAACTGATAAACCAATTACCCAGTAATTACTATTGGGGTGTAGGTATTTGATATAGAGAGCAAAGGAAATTAATTTTAACATGAAATTGCATGACAACACATTAACAATCCTGCCAGATTCCTTGCCAGAACATCTCTGGTTTGGAGGGATGGATTAGAACTTGTCACACGCATGTTCACGGACTTTCTGATTTGGATTGCTTGAGAGTTCAGAAGATTGATGTCATCAATAGGAGTAGAAAAATGGACAGACTCATAAACTGAGAATTTTCATCACTCCTGCTGCAGCAGGAGCATCAGAGGACTGTTCTGTAAGCATATTTGCCAGGAGAGTTTCTAGAAGGACGAGAGAAGGACCAAAGTATGGAGGGGTTCCTGTCCTCAGAGACAGAGACAAAGTTACATGGAGATGTGATGTTCTCTGAGCTCCACAAATAGCTCTTCTCTGTGCTATTTAAGTAGGGAGAGCAGTGAAAAGATTCTTATTCACTTGATTTCATTTTTTTTGTGAGCTCTTACCCTATGTTCATTAGCTGATAGAGCCCTTACGGTGTGAGGTCTGTTTGGGGCCATTGTAGAATGCACATTGTCACCAAGATCTGCTATGTGGGACTTGTTAGCACAGATATTATTTAGCTAAATAGCTCTTAATGGTTCCTACAGAGCCCGCTGCATCTGTTGGGTGATTCATTTTATAGCTGGGGACTTTAAAAAATTCTGTTTTTTAACTTACTCAACCCTAGTGACCTGTCTCTCAACCAGGGAGGTTAATAGAGTATTGTTGTGTTCAGAAGAGATTTTAAATAATTCCTAATGTATCCTGGAGGAAACAAAAGCATCAGCGTGCAGTATTATTTTATTCCCATTTTGTTTGAAGAGTCATTAAAAAATATATTATTTTTTCAAACAAACTGCTTCAAGGGAAAAGAAATTTGAATTACATCAAATGCCTGATTCTTTTGAAAATTACCTGTTGAATTCAAACAACTGAAGGCTGATGTGAATTTATTTTCACAAATCAGTGGGTGCCTCTGGGGACAAGTGGACTGAGGTTCTGAGAGGTCCATCCAGTGAGTTCTATTGCAATAAAGCAGGCTTGACTAGCAGATCAAGGGTTTCAGTTTGCTGCGGGCAATGCCGTAATATGTCATTTAAGAACTCCCCAGCATCTCAGGGCTGGGCCAGCTGTGGCGGGTGCTCTGTGATGGCAACAGCAGCATCTCATCAGGTAAATCATTTTGCTTGTGAAATGCAAATATTCAAATCATGACAGATGGGGCTTGGAAGGAGGGCCCCTTTAATAATTCTATATTTCCATCAACTATTCTGTCTTCAGTAAAGGAGAGCTTTGAATATGGCGGATATTGGACCCCCACATGGTCAAGGGATGCTTGTATCCAGATTCCTTTACCAGGCATGCTTCAAGATAAAACTAAAATCTCTCAAAAATGAATCCCCAGAAGTGTGTCTGATGACAAAACCCATCCATGGCTCCAGAGGAGGTCTCAGAGCCCCCACTTCAGGTGCACTGTCTGGCTGACTTTTTGAGGGAGAGTAATTCTGTGTATTTGGAAGTACTTTTGTCTTGAGAACTGACAACTTCAGCTCCTTCCCAGGAAGCTACATACTACTTATGAACCCAACAGCCATTTTCCTTTGTCAGTTGGTTCTGATAGAAAATACGCAGGGGATTCAGTGAAATAGAGTGGTTAGTAGCCCAGGAAAGAGAGAGAAATTGAATCAGATTCTCATTTCTGCCACTTACAAGTTCTATGAACTTAGACAAGTTATTTTAACTTCTCTCCCATCTAAATTTACTCATTTGCAAATCGAGGATAATACTATCTAATTCACAGGGCTGCTATGTGAGATAGTGTGTATAAAATGCTTAATGAAGTGTTGCTTATGAAGTAAGTGCTAAAAACTATCATTGGTCCTTTACAGGGTCTTACTTGACCAGCAGCAAAATGCAGGGTTTTAGGATGGCCGTTAAAAGACAAAGAGTATGTGTCTGCTGCTGCTGCTGCTGCTGCTGCTAAGTCGCTTCAGTCGTGTCCAACTCTGTGCGACCCCATAGACGGCAGCCCACCAGGCTCCTCTGTCCCTGGGATTCTCAAGGCAAGAACACTGGAGTGGGTTGCCATTTCCTTCTCCAATGCATGAAAGTGAAAAGGGAAAGTGAAGTCGCTCAGTCATGTCCGACTCCCAGCGACCCCATGGACTGCAGCCTACCAGGCTCCTCCGTCCGTGGGATTTTCCAGGCAAGAGTACTGGAGTGGGGTGCCATTGCTTTCTCCATGTGTCTAGTTAGCACTAAATGTTCTTACAAAAAAGGAATATATAAATAACTCCACCTGCTTTCTAGAATGAGTCAGCAACTTTCTCTGTAAAGGGTCAAATAGCACACATGTTAGACTTGTGGCTACCCAACCCTGTCTTCGGTAGTGGCATGAAAGAAATCTTCGATGTTACGTGAACAAGCAAGGGTGGCTGTGTTCTCAAAAACCTTGATGTGCAAACCAGGCATCAGCTGGACTTCGTAGTTTTGATAACTCCTGCTATGGACTAGAACTAATTGTTTCTTGAAGGACAATGGCCAATAATTCCAGGAACAATAACCAAAATCACATCCTATTACAAACTCCATTCTTTCATCCACACTTTAACACATACAATAGAATATTTGGTTGATCCGTCACATAGAGGCTTTGTAGCATAAATTTTCAAAGTCACTGCTAATAAGTAATAAACAGTAATACTGTTGACTACAGTCACACTTAATGTACATACAGTAGTACTGTTATGGACAGCAGTAAAATTTAGTGGCCTAGGTACGAACAGCTCTAGGGATGAGATAAAAAAGAAATAAAAACTTGGTTAAAAACCAAGGAAAATGAGATGGTCTATACCACAGAGAATTTATACAATGAGCTGTTGATTCTACTGACTTTGGGTGAGTATATTTTAGAAGTCCTAGAAAACTTAGAAGGCACAGTGAGAACTGGGAGTTTTAACAACATCAAAAAACACACAGAGATAAATATTAAACTGATCTTCAAAAGAGGTATGACCTTAGAAATCACTCTGGGATAAATTCCAGCTGAGCCTACACATACAAATGAATTTTGCGAAAAGGGAAATGATCATATTTAAATTCAGTCTCTTCCCTGATTATGTCAGGAGGGAAAAAAAGAATGCAATGTTTTAATTAGGTTTTTACGTTAATTAATGAGCTAGCTGTTTTTTTCTTTAAAAAAAAAATGAAACTGGTTTTTTTAAAGGAGTTCAACTTTTTTTTCAATTTTATAGTTTGACAATTTATTACTTTGAAATGCAAATTGGATCCAATCCCACTCCCCATATACTTCAATAGCTTGTCTTCACTCTGTTCTTGGAATAAAGACCACACACATAACCTGGTCCATGCGTGTGCTTAGTCCTCGAAGACATCCTCCTCTAGCTTCAACTTCCATCATCCTCCCCCCGGCTCTTGTAGTCCCAACCACACACACACACACACACAGTCTTGATCTATTTAACCTCTGCTCCTCACTTAGGCCTCTGCTCAAATCATTCCTCTGTGAGCCTTTCCTGAGACCAGTTAACTGTCACAGAACCTGTCTCTAACTTATTGCAGTTTTCCATTGTACATTCACTGTGTGTGTCAGTTTAGTCGGTCATGTCCAACTCTCTGTGGCCCCATGGACTGAAACCATGGCTCCTCTGTCCATGGAATTTTCCAGGTAAGAATATTGGAGTGGGGTGCCATTTCCTACTCCAGGGGATCTTCCCAACCTAGGAATCAAACCTACATCTCCTCTTTCTCCTGCATCGGCAGGCAGAAACTGCACTCTTGCATCTTACTTCATCTTGCCTCTTTCCTTTCCACGACGGGGGTTTCTCTTCTTTAAGGAGTGGGAGCTCAAGGGAAGGGGCTCCAGAACTGACTTCTCAAATCTTCAAGCTCCAACTCTGGTCCTGAAGCAGCCTTCACTTTTTCTAACAGTCCTCAGAAAGTGTGCCGTGTGTGGATTTTGCATCTCTAAATGGGAGTGAAGACCTAGGCAAATTGGTTTTGTGAGACACAAAAAACCCAGAGAGACTGAAGTTATCTCCCGTGGCCAAGGCCTTTTCAACATGCTAAGGCCCTGAAGATGTGTTGTACTGAGAAATGTTTTCCCTCAATAGTCAAGTAGATTTTTCAAAAATATTGAGGCTTTCCCCCTTCCTTGGTCATTTCTCTATTGTAACGTTAAGAGTCATATCACTTATACAGCTCTGTTGAAGAGAACTCTTGTCTATCTGCCCCTGGGGCAGCTATGCTGGCATGGTAAACTTCGACCCAGCGTGTAATGTATGGTCTCATTTTAAATTCTGCAAAATGCCAATTTATCTGATTTTTACCAGAGCAGAGAGATAAAGCAGTTACCCCCATGCAGCTCGACATCTCTATATCTTTGATATTGAACCTCAGGGAAGATAGGCGCACGAGCCGCGAAAAGGAGGCCGGTGCTGACACACATGTGAACGAGAAAACACAAGAGAGGAGACACACGCAATCTCTTGTGTGTTGTGCGTGTGTGTGTTGGGCGGGAGATGAATAATGTTAATAGCAATTTGCATCCCTATTGATTGAACGCGAGAGAAATAGGATTCTCCCCAGGTGTCCCGGATCCATTTAGGTGGGATTCTAGCGACCTCTAGTGGAGAATTCATAGAATTGCTCTCATTGCCTGAACACAGACCTTCTTCACTTTGGGGTGTCTTGTGATAAATATTGGAGAAGGCAGTGGCACCCCACTCCAGTACTCTTGCCTGGAAAACCCCATGGACGGAGGAGCCTGGAAGGCTACAGTCCATGGGGTCGCTAAGAGTCGGACACGACTGAGCGACTTCACTTTCACTTTTCACTTTCATGCATTGGAGAAGGAAATGGCAACCCACTCCAGTGTTCTTGCATGGAGAATCCCAGGGACAGAGGAGCCTGGTGGGCTGCCGTCTATGGAGCCGCACAGAGTCGGACACGACTGAAGCGACTTAGCAGCAGCAGCAGCAGCAGCAATAAATATTTGGGGCTGTCTTTACAACTTGGGTTTCCCTGGTGGTTCAGACAGTAGAGAATCTGCCTGTAATACAGGAATCGGGGTTCAATTCCTGGGTCAAGAAGTTACCCTGGAGGAGGAAATGACAACCCATTCTAGTATTTTTGCCTGGGGAATTCCGTGGACAGAAGAGCATGGTGGGCTACAGTCCATGGGGTTGCAAAGAGTCAACACGACAGAGCGATTTCCATTTACTTTTACAACTTGAATGGAATATAGTTAGCTTATGCATATAATTTCAAGATAATTCATAAAAATCTTAATTTAAACTATAATTTAAACTAAAAATCCAAGGTAAGTAGTTTTTTAATTAAAATATTTTAAAATAAAAACTCAAAATTCAAAAAAATTAATAAATAAAATAAGTAAATAAACATTTTTACATATAAATATAGTAATTAAGTAAATAAACATATATTTATATATAAAAATGCAAATTGTTTTGCTGTATATATAACAAAACAATGTAGGTATGTAAATGTCCAGGTCCAAGTGTTCTAGAAGATATAATTATTGGAGACTCGCATCTAGTCAGAACCAACAGTAATATGACAGTCATACAGGCCATAGAGGATATGTTCTACATTGGTATTTTAAGTACCACCAGCAGCATTACTACATGTTATATAGGCTGCTTTTTGTTTGTTTTTAGTAAGTAGAAAAAAAAATCTGGTAAGATTTTGAACAAAACTAAAGAACAATTTTCCTTTGGATTTGCACGGAACCTTCTTTCCTAGGAAATTTAGACTATATTAAAATTTTGCAAAACATCCTTTATGTTCTTACGGTAAATTGAGTTGTTAGGATGGAGGCTCCTCAGATAACCGTTGATATAAATAGGCATTTTGCCTGTTCTGGAGCAATTTTCCAAAGCTGTAGGTAAAACTGCAACGATTCTTTGTCATGCTGGGTGGAACAGTGTATTTCAGAATATTTAACAATTCTAGTCCCTACCCACAAATACCAATAGGGCCCCTCAATCACTGTGAGGATCAAAAATGCTCCGGTGTAAAGAAGCATCTTTGTAAAGTGTGACCCCAGACCTTCCTCTGATGCTGGGGAAGTTCCTGCCATGTGAGAACCTCCAGCTAGGGCTTTCTCTAAGATTTGGCAATGTGATGTTCTGAACTTTGCCTCCCACTATGGGGGACTCTTGAGAAGCTAGGCAGGAAATTCCAGAGGGAGTTGGAAGAAAGCCAAAGAAGGTGAGGGCTGGTGAAGAGTGGAGCATGTTTAAGGTCAGATCCATCCTGCTCCAAGCTTCCCTGGTGGCTCAGAATCTGCATGCAATGCGGGAGACCTGGGTTCAACCCCCAGGTCGGGAAGATCCCTTGGAGAAGGAAATAGCAACCCACTCCAGTATTCTTGCCTGGGAAATCCCATGGACAGAGGAGCCTGATGGGCTACAGTCCATGGGGTCACAACAGCTGGACACGACTTAGTGAGTAAATCAGCACTACACCAGCACCAGACTTGGATCTCACTGCTGCCTCGGGAGCCCATGAGGTGAAACGCCAGGGTCTGAAACCTGGCCCTTTATCTGCCAGCACCCGCATCTTCAGCTCTGCACTAGAAAGGCACCCCTGGCCTCCCACGCCTAGACATCTTAGAATTTTTCCTTGAAGGCCTTTCAGAGCACACCTATCTGATTCTTAATTCTGGACACTCTGTGTCTGACAAAACCAAAGATAAACTCAATAGAGACGATTTGCTATTGATAATAAGTACGATGATCCAAGAGTAGATTTGTTTGCCTGTTTGTTTTATATTGATGGCCCATTTTAAGCCAGAATTCCATAAAAGTGTAGTAAAAAGAACACTGGTTTGAATGGCTATTCATAGATATTTATCAGAAAAACATAGTGTTCCTTGTCAAATAAGATCAGAAAAATGCTGGCTTAAGCAAATTGTAGCAGGTATAAGTTTCACAAAGGGCTGTGCAAAATGTGTAACAGTTTTCTAAAACTGAATGTTAACTTTCTAACTCCCTACTCATTCTGACAGTGCAAGGGAGACATCATCGCAGCAAATGTTCTCAATCATTTCAGCACTTTCCCCTTCTCTAGTTCATCTTCTGGGAGTGATTTAAAATCATGGAGGGGCCTTCCTTCTGCAGGCTCTGTTGGCGCCCAAGTGACCAGACTTCAGACTCTGCCCTTGGTGACGTCCACTGCTGATGGACAGGTCCCGTCTGTTCTGTGGCTTCACTCGTCTTCTGGAAACCTTGGCATCTGCATCCTGTCATCTCTCTCTGTGCCCTTTGGTTGGGAAACCCTGTCTCAACTTTCCCAAGGCTTTCCCCAGAGCAGACACTCTCAGCTCCTTTGCCCACCCCATAAGGAGACAGAGTCTTTACCATCTGAGCCACCAGGCAAGCCCATGAGAAGCTCCAGGACATTCAATAGCTGCAATCCTGTCCAGGCTAACCCCTGCAATAGAGGCCCAAGGCTCTCTCCTCTGGAACCTCCACACGTATCTAGATCTCTGTTATCCCACCCTCCAGACCACGCTTCACATGGTCTTGGCCTGTGGGATGATGGACCGGAGTGTCCTTTCTCAGAAAAATCCCACTAGTAGCTGCCTCTAATGTTTCCCCTCAGACTGACAGGCTGGGGCCTGGGACCCTTTGCTGCAGTGCTGCAATGCTTGTACCTGGACACATCTCGCCTCAAGCAACAAAATACAAAGAAACCATATGGGACTAAAAAGTAACTACAAGTACGGAGCAGTTGGGGCAAATTCTGGACCAAAGATACAAAAAAGATTGAAGCCCCCTACTGCCACTTCTGAACAGCCAGGAGCAAAACAGGCTACTGCACATGCCCTCTGCACTCAACACCACTGAAGGAGTGGGCAAACCACCCGAGCCACCCCTCCACTCTGCCCCAGACTCATCCCTACCCTCGCCTCATATAAGGAATAAGTTCACCACCCGCTCCCAGGGAGTGAGCAAGCAAGGGAACATGTGGTTTGTTCTTGCTCCCTGCTGCTGCAGCAGGGGCCCCAGTAGAGCCTTGCCTGGATTTCTTGTCTGGTCTGGCCTCTAGTCAGTTTCTATTGATTGGGGAAGGCCAAGAACCCTGGTGAGTATCAAGACTCCAAAAAAAAAAAATCCTTTTCTAGTTCCGAAATGATTTTTAATGCCCTAAACCTGTGGCCTGAAATTGGCTTGGCAAATAATCTTTTACCTTCCAAGCCAACTGATGAGAGTGGTGATTCAGATGATTTTGACCCTTGGGGGACAATATTCGGAGACGTTTTTTATTGTCACAACTTATTGGAGGGTGGGCGCCACGGCCTCCGGTGAATAGAGACCAAGGACGCTGTTAAACATCCTTCAGTGCAGAGGACGGCCCTCCACAGGGAGTTCTCCTGCTCCCTGCCACTGGAGTAAGGTTGAGACACACTCTGGCTTAGACTGGGAAACTTGTACTCATTTTGTTTCTATATCAGAGAGAAAAGGAATCAATTCACTGTTTTAAATTTCTGGCCTAATATTTTGTTCTAGTCGATGACCACACTCCTAGCTGCCAACTGTCATTTAACAGCCATGTTAACAATTTCCACTGGACCCTGGAAAATGCAAACACAAGCAGTTTGAGCAGAGACTGGGCTTTTCTAATCTTCCTGATCGCATGCACCTGGGTGCTAACACATGCTATCTCCTCTTTCGTCTTTGCGCGTCCTCAGTCAGACAGCAGAGGCAGGAGGGGCAGCCTTTTTTTGTCTTTGCAACGCTCTCTGAAACCTGGAAGCCAGGCCTGTGGGAACAGCAGTGGGCAGCCCTCAAACCAACCGGGTTTCTCTTTCAGGAGGAGCAGGCGAGAGGCTGTATTCTGAGGCATATAGACCTGGGCCTGAATCCAGAGCTGCATCCTTCATGGTGTAACTGGCAGGCACCAAAAAGCTTCACACTGCCCTCAACATACCCGGAAGGTGAATGGAGGTGGTTTGTCTGTGTGATGCAGAAATTTAGGGGCTTGTAGAAGTTTTGGAGGGTCTCAGTCTTGAACCTGTGAAGTCAAGTGGGCCTTAGAAATCATTACTACCAACAAAGCTGGTGGAGGTGATGGAATTCCAGCTGAGCTATTTCAGATCTTAAAAGATGACGTTGTTAAAGTGCTGCACTGGATACACCAGGAAATTTGGAAAACTCAGCAATGGCCACAGGACTGGAAAAGATCGGTTTTCATTCCAATCCTAAAGCAGGGCAATGCCGATGAATGTTCACACTACCACACTCCTTTCATGTGCTAGCAAACTAATGCTCAAACTCTTTCATCCTAGGCTTCAACGGTCTGTGAACCGCGAACTTCCAGATGTACAGCATGGGGTCGCAGAAGAGTCGGTCATGACTTAGTGACTGAAAAACAGCCCTTCAACCAGACAAGTTCTGATTTCTAACTTTCTACATGTTGGACTTATGAGATCAAATTGAAAGAAATAATTCCAAGTATAAAGAAAGGCAGAAAGACAGCCTAGAAAATGTGGCTATGGCGTCACCTTCTCCAAAGGACACGTGGAGGCTCATGCCCCCTTTCTCTCCTAGAGCACACAGCCCAGCTTGGAGGGGGCGTGTGCAGTCCCCTTCATGGGAGCATGAGGCGCCAAGAGTAGAGACGAGGGAGCTGGGGAAGCCTCAGGGCCAGAGCCACAGGGAGAGCCTATCCAGCCTCTGTCCTGGGCCCACCCAGGCAAGATCACCACCCCACGTGTGTCTGCATCCTGAGCTGGTCTGAGCAGCCCTGCGCATCCTGAGGGAGTGTGGAGGACGGCGGAGAGAGGCTCTTGTCCTTGGGTGTCCTCTTGCCAGCACCTGCCGCCTCTGCAGAGGCAGAGGAGGACTCAGCCGTGCGGTGGCTATGGCTCCCAATGTCCAGGGCACACTTGTGTCACGAGGAGCATCTGTCTCAGCCATAACACGTTTAGGCTGGTGGTTTTGTTTACATGACCCCAAACAACGAGTCTGAGTAAGATCGTCACACAAAGACTGATGGGGTAGGGCAATAAGGGGACAGAAAACGCTGACATCGTTTAAACAAAGAATGTGATACAGCCTTAGATGGCTGAAGCCACACTGTGAGTTAATTGCAAAACACTTCTAGAGACTGGGCTTCCCTGGTGGCTCAGAGGTTAAAGCGTCTGCCTGCAATGCGGGAGACCCAAGTTCAATCCCTGGGTCGGGAAGATCCCCTGGAGAAGGAAATGACAACCCAGTCCAGTATTCTTGCCTGGAGAATCCCATGGACGGAGGAGCCTTGTAGGCCACACTCCATGGGGTCGCAAAGAGTCGGACACGACTGAGCGACTTCACTTTCTTCACTCTCTAGAGACTTCTCATCGAGTGACGTGACAGCAAGAAAGTAGGCAAGGAATGAGTAGGGCTGCTTCTTAAATAAGATAGGTTTTTATGAGTACAGCGTTTACAGAATTAGCAATAACAATGGGAAAAGGCACAAACTGATGCTCAACAGCCCTGCCATAGATAAAACCTGCCCCCTCCTTAACTAACAGGGTCTTCTACTGGCACAGTTATACCCTTTGTGAGTTATCATCATCATCATCACTATTATTTTGCAGTGGTCCTTAATCCTGGCTGGTATAATAATCATGGAAGAGCTTGAAAAACATACCAACAACTCCAGGTCCCCACCCAATAACTGAATTAAAATTTCAGAGAGGACAGCCTAGGAATTCGATATTTTTTAACCTTCCCCTGAGATTCTAATGTGCCACCTGGGTTGAGAAGCACTGTTCTAGCTTTGCATATAAACATGCTAGATGACAGCATTTTAGAAATTTTATTGTCCAGAAAAAAAGAAGATTCCTTCTTTTGTTCCTTGGTTTTGTGACTCCATTGCAGTGCTTCTCAAACCTGGCTACACATTAGAATCACCTAGGGAGCTTTAAAAAAACGATTGTTGCCCTGGGCCCCACCCCAACCCAATTAAGTCAGAAACTCTGGGGGTGGGAATTGGCATCAGCATTTTTTAAAAGCCCCCTCGATGATTGTAATGTGTGGCCAGGATTTCAAACCACTGCTCTCCTTGTAGGGGTCTCAACCTCGGCTGCACATCGGAGTCATCTGGGAGATTTAAGAAACTACTAAGACCTGGGTACCATCTCCAAAGAGCCTGATTTAATTGGCCTGCTGGGAGATCTGGGCAACAGAAATTGTTAAAGCACTCCAGGTGATAATGGCGTGCAGTTAAGCTTGAGATCACTGGGTCTTCAGAAGGTTGAGCCAGAGAGAGACAGAGAGAGAGGGGGAGGGAGAATTCCAGCAGTGTAACATGATGAGAAAATGCAGAGGAACGGCTGAACTATTTTTAAACCATAGCTGTTACTGAATGCAAGTTCATGTGCCCCACACAACAGTGAGACCAAACAAACCAGAACGTTGGAGTTTGAAGCAGAAAAAGGTTTATTGCAAGACCAAGCAAAGAAAATGAGCGGCTTATGCCCAAAAATTTGGGCTGGGGGCTGCAGATTATGTGACTTTCTTCTAATCTGCTGGTGGTGAGGTAACAGGGCTATTTTCCAGGAATCTTGTGTTCAGTCTGAAGTCACTGTCCCCCACGTGGAAGAGGGCCTTAGAGCTCTTCTGCTGTCTTGCAGAAGAGCTCAAAGATACTGTTATGTATATTTTTTCAGGAGGAGTGAGAGTGCTGCTTTACTCCTGCACTATTTTTTCTTGATTTCTCCTCCTTCATTTCTGCATTCCCTCACTTCTCTGTTTGAATCTACCCTTTGGAACTCAGGGAAGGTCTAGGAGGCTTAATGAAGCCTGTTTCTTATAGATAAGAAACAGGGGACATGGAAAGGATTTGAACCTGAGTGGGCCCTGCAGGTTCCTAATCAGTTTCAAAGCCATTTCTTCTTTCTGATCTAATAAGTATGATTGGCTCTGTGGCACCAGAGAACAAGAAATGTGATGTCCTTTCATTGAGTTTGGCTCAAGCCTGGGTTGGTGGCCAGTTTGATGTCCATCTGTCAAGGCTCCTTCCCACTTTCACCCTCCCTGAAAGATGCTGAGTACCAAAGACATCCATTTCAACAGGGTGGTTGGAGCATCTTCCCAAATAACGTTTCTGTCTACATAACCCATCCCCCTTGCTCTTTTCTCAGATTTCCAGTTCTACTCAGGATGGCTGTGTGCACCTCAAATCCTCTTTCCCAGCTTCTCCTAGAAGTGGCATGTGTCAGCTCTGGTCAGTAAGGAAATTGTTAAGACATTTTCATTTTCTTATCTTGAGCTCTGGTAAGATAGAGAGAGGCTGACCAGAGGTGAAGCAGGTCTAAAGCAACAATTCAAGAAAACCCACAGCCAAGGACGGCCAAGCAGAAGGACTGAAGAAAGTTAGGACGGGGTGCCTTCATGGGGCCGCAGCATCAGCCCTGGTCTGGAACACAGTCTGTTCCTAACTTTGTCATTGCTCTACACTGGTGATGTGATGGCACAGGTGAGTGCTAGGTGTTTGCCCTCTGTCTAATTGACAAGTTGCTTTCCATGTGGGGAATTTTGTTCTCTGAAGGAGTCAAGCTCTTTCCATCATTTCAGCCCATCATCAGTGATGTATCAGGGATGTCACCCCTCATGATGCAAGATGGCTGCTGAAGCTCCATGCAACACACATTCTTATATTACAATGTTCCAGTGTGGAAAAGGAAGGGACACTCTCAATATCCAGGTGAAAACTATTTTCTAGAAGTCTTCAGTAAACTTCCTCTTAGGCACTGTTAGTCATAATTAGGTTGTTTACACAGCCCTATGTCAATTGTTGGCAAAGGAACATGAGATTACCATGACTGGCTTAGACCAACCATGTATCTTCCACTGGACTTCAGGAGGAACCCACCAACTGGGCATGCTGCTGCTCCAACCCTTACCTAAGTTGGGTTTCTTTTATTAATAGCAAGCAACAGGCTCTGCCACAGGGGCCAACCTGGTGACAAGGGAAGAAACGGTATTAGAGGCAGAGAGAAAAGGATGTACCAAGATAAAGACACAGGAAAACACATGTTGATTGCAGGCAGCAATAAACTATTTACTTTGTTCACATAAAGTCATGCCCCCCTGCAAGAAATATAGTCCCCAAGAAAGGGACTCATAGAAGTTGGGTCAAAGACACAGCATAGCTTCTTGATTGGACATGACAGTGACCTCTTTATCAGTTATCATGCAGACCCAGTACACTATGCCTTTGTGATAAGCAAGGGGTCATTTAGATCATATGGCACTGTGTGGTCAGGAAAGCACCAACTCCAAAGTGAAGCATGCTAGGTAAGGAGCCATTTCACCATTGTAACATCAGCTCAGAGGTCCTACAGGGCCCACAACGTACTGATTAGGGCCTGACCCACACAGTCCCTTTCAAACTCCTGACACTTTTGGCCTTCCTTATTCTAATGGAATCCCTTCTCAGCCTTGGACAGATTCTCTTAAAACCAAACTTATTAACATACTTTTTTTGTCTAATAATGACTTTAATTAGCCACGGTTGCATTTAAATTGCTTCTGCATTTAAATTATTTATTCTAATAAAAAATCCAAAATAATTTTTAACTGCTTGGCTCAAAGATGTTTGCTGCAATATTTTTATGACACTGAAAAAATTGCAATGAGGTCCATAAAGAATAATGGTTAACTGAATTACATTTAACTGTGGGATGGTTATTTAACTTACTTAACTTATATGCAGAGCATGTCATGAGAAATGCGGGACTGGATGAAGCACAAGCTGGAATCAGGATTGCTGGGAGAAATATCAATAACCTCAGATATGTAGATGACACCACCCTTATGGCAGAAAGTGAAGAAGAATTAAGGAGCCTCTTGATGAAAGTGAAAGAGGAGAGTGAAAAGTTTGGCTTAAAACTCAAAATTCAGAAAACTAAGATCACAGCATCCGGTCCCATTACTTCATGGCAAATAGATGGGGAAACAGTGGAAACGGTGGCTGACTTTATTTTGTGGGGCTCCAAAATCACTGCAGATGGTGATTGCAGCCATGAAGTTAAAAGACGTTGACTCTTTGGAAGAAAAGTTATGACAAACCTGGACAGCTTATTAAAAAGCAGAGACATTACTTTGCCAACAAAGGTCCATCTAGTCAAAGCTATGTTTTTTCCAGGAGTCATGTATGGATATGAGAGTTGGACTATAAAGAAAGCTGAATGCCGAAGAACTGATGCTTTTGAGCTGTGGTAGAGAAGACTCTTGAGAGTCCCTTGGACAGGAAGGAGATCCAACCAGTCCATCTTAAAGGAAATCATTCCTGAATATTCATTGGAAGAACTGATGCTGAAGCTGAAGCTCCAATACTTTGGCCACCTGATTTAAAGAGTGGACTCATTTGAAAAGACCCTGATGCTGGGAAAGACTGAAGGTGGGAGGAGAAGTGGACAACAGAGGATGAGATGGTTGGATGGCATCACCGACTCAATGGACATGAGTTGGAGTAAGCTCCAGGAGTTGGTGATGGACAGGGAGCCCTGGCGTGCTGCAGTCCATGGGGTCACAAAGAGTCAGACATGACTGAGCAACTGAACTGAACTGATGGAATGGAATAATAACTTAGTTATAAATACTTAAGTGTTAAAATGTAACTGTATAGAACCATGAAAAGATATTTATGGCATATGGTTAAGTTAAACAAAACTTGATCATATGAAAGGCCAAGATTGTTAGGTCTTCTCTGTTTACTACAAGTGGAGGAGGTGGAAAGGCCAGTACTCATATGCACAACTATTTTTCAGGACTCTTATAACAAAGTATCATAGACTGTGTGGATTATAAACTACAGACAGTTATTTCTCACAGTAGCAGAGATGCAAGTCCAAGATCAGGGAGCCAGAGTTGTGTTCTGGAAAGAACACTCTTCCAGGTGCAGACAGCCAACTCTTTGCTGTGTCCTTACACTAAAGAATGGGCACAGGAACTCTTGGGGGGAGAGGGGTACTCAATAAGGGCACTAATCCCTTGCAAGCGGACTCCACCTTCACAACCTAGTCACTTCCCGAAGACCCTCTGAGTATCATCAGCTTGGGACTTAGTTTACAACATACAGATTTGCTGGGGACACAAATTTTCAGTCTTCAACAGCCCCATTCAAATTCCAGAGTCTGATGTACAAGATTAACGCCTTGTGGCAGAGGAAGGAGAAAGGAAAGAGGAGGGGGTGGGTTTGAGAGAAGAATCTGAAGTGACCTATGACAAGGAGGCTGTTGTTATTCAGTTGCTCAGTTGTGTCCAACTCTTTGTGACCCCATGGGCTGCAGCATGCCAGGGTTCTCTGTCCTTCACATCTCCAGAAGCTTGATCAAACTCATGTCCATTGGGTCGGTGATGCCATAATGACAGTAGATAGCTTTCTCTTGTTCAAGTGTACTGACTCTAAGTCATTGATATTGTTATATGGAGACATAATAATTTGAAAAGAGCTTTCTGAAGTTAGCATGTTCTGTTAACCTTAGAATTTTCCAGTTTCATAGAGGTTTGTCCATTCTAGGATACTAGGGAAGGAATCTAAATGTCTTGTTTGGTTGTGGTGGTGGTTTAGTTGCTAAGTTGTGTCCAACTCTTGCGACCCCATGGACTGTAGCCTGCCAGGCTCCTCTGTCCATGGGATTCTCCAGGTAAGAATACTGGAGTGGGTTGCCATTTCCTTCTCCAGGGGATCTTCCTGACCCAGGAATTAAACCGGGTGTCCTGCATTGCAGGCAGATGATTTACCAACTGAACTATGAGGGAAGCCCCAAATGTCTTGTTTGTAAATCAACAATAGTGAAATCTCAGAAATACTTTGGAAATTCTAATATTATTATACGTTATTGTATATTTGATTTAGGTCAGACCTGAATGGTCTAGTGATTTTCCTTACTTTCTTCGATTTAAGTCTGAATTTGGCAATAAAGAGTTCACGATATGAGCCACAGTCAGCTCCTGGTCTTGTTTTAGCTGACTGTATAGGGAGATGGTGATGGACAGGTAGGCTGCTACGGACAGGGAGCTTGATGGTGTGCTGAGATTCATGTGGTTGCAAAGAGTCGGACACAACTGAGTGACTGAACTGAACTGAATAGTCAGATGTATTTTTGCATCTTCAGCTGCAAAAAATATAATCAATCTGACTTCGGGATTGACCATCTGGTGATGTCCATGTGTAGATTCTTCTCTTGTGTTGTTGGAAGAGGATATTTGCTATGGCCAGTGCGTTCTCTTGAAAAAACTGTTAGCCTTTGACCTGCTTCATTTTGTACTCCAAGCCAAAATTTGCCTGTTACTCCAGGTATCTCTTGACTTCCTACTTTTGCGTTCCAGTCCCCTATAATAAAAAGGACATCTTTGGGGGGTGTTAGGTCTAGAAGGTCTTGTAGATCTTCATAGAACCATTCAACTTCAACTTCTTCTGCATTAGTGGTTGGGGCATAGACTTGGATTACCGTGATATTGAATGGTTTGCACTGGAAATGAACAGAGATGGTTCTTTAATTTTTGAGATTGCATCCAACTACTACATTTCAGACTCTTTTGTTGACTGTGATGGCTACTCCATTTCTTCTAAGGGATTCTTGCCCGTTGTAGTAGATACAGTGATCACTTGAGTTAAATTCACCCATTCCAGTCCATTTTAGTTCACTGATTCCTAAAATGTCGATGTTCACTCTTGCCATCTCCTGTTTGACCACTTCCAATTTGCCTTGATTTATGGACCTAACATGCCAGTTTCCTGTGCAATATTGCTCTTTACAGCATCAGACTTTACCTTCCATCACCAGTCACATCCACAACTGGGTGTTGTTTTTGCTTTGGCTCCATCTCTTCATTCTTTCTGGAGTTATTTCTCCACTGATCTCCAGTAGCATATTGGGCACCTACCAACCTAGGAAGTTCAAAAAAAAAAAAAAAGCAAGAGGGTTCCAGAAAAACATCTACTTCTCCTTTATTCACTACATCAAAGCCTTTGACTCTGTGGATAACAACAAACTGTGGAAAATTCTTGAATAGATGGGGATACTAGACCAGCTTACCTGCCTCCTGAGAAATCTGTATGCAGGTCAAGAAGCAATAGTTAGAACTAGACATGGAACAACAGACTGGTTCTGAATCAGGAAAGGAGTACGTCAAGGATGTATATTGTCACCCTGCTTATTTAACTTGTATACAGAGTACATCATGCAAAAGGCTGGGCTGGATGAAGCACAAGCTGGAATCAAGATGGCTGGGGGAAATACCAATAACCTCAGATATGCAGATGATACCACACATATTGCAGAAAGTGAAGAAGAACTAAAGAGCCCCTTGATGAAAGTGAAAGAGGAGAGTGAAAAAGTTGGCCTAAAGCTCAACATTCAGAAAGCTAAGATCATGGTATCCAGTCCCATCACTTCATGGCAAGTAGATGGAGAAACAATGAGAACAGTGACAGACTTTATTTTTTGGGGCTCCAAAATCACTGCAGATGGTGCAGTGATTTTAGAATTAAAAGATGCTTGCTCCTTGCAAGAAAAGCTATGACTAACTTAGACTGCATATTAAAAAGCAGAGACATTACTTTACCAACAAAGATCTGTCTAGTCAAAGCTATGGTTTTTCCAGTAATCATGTATGGATGTGAGAGTTGGACTACAAAGTAAGCTGAGTACCAAAGAATTGATGCTTTTTGAACTGTGGTGTTGGAGAAGACTCTTAAGAGTCCCTTGAACTGCAAGGAGATCCAACCAGTCCATCTTAGAGGAAATCATTCCTGAATATTCATTGGGAAGAATGATGCTGAAGCTGAAACTCCAATACTTTGGCCACCTGATTTGAAGAATGGACTCATTTGAAAGGACCCTGATGCTGGGAAAGATTGAAGGTGTGAGGAGAAGGGGATGACAGAGGATGAGATGGTTGGATGGCATCACTGACTCGATGGACATGAGTTTGAGTAATCTCTGGGAGTTGGTGATGGACAGGGAAGCCTGGCGTGCTGCATGCCATGGGGTCACACAGAGTCAGACACAACTGATCTACTGAACTGAACTGAACTGAACTGATTGTATATTTAAGTGGAAGAAAATAGGAATTGAAAAAGTGAGCTAAAATACCTTGGATTATAAGATGCATCCCAATTTCAGACATGCTAATATGTGAAAATATGTACATCATAAAGGCAAAAAAAAAAAATGAGACTACAAATGTGAGCTTTTACTGAGTCTATTACATACCAGACATTTTATATTCATTCTTTAAACACTCACGACATTTATATATGGAGTGCTCTGTTATGTTCATTTTATGCATCAGGAAATTAAAGTACAGAGAAATTAAGAAACTTACATACCTTGTTAAATAGTGAGTGATGTATGAGACCATGATTCCAAACCCAAGTTCAGTCTGACATTTCTCATTATACCATACTGCTCTCAGTGATTTTGCAAATACTTTTCCTTTGGGGGAGAAAAAAGCAAAAAGAGTTGTAGAAAGTTCAACTTGCCCTTATAGATACTCAGCTGCACTGCCTGGACAGTAAGAGATGGCTCAGGATCACCATTTTGCAGCACCTGGGTATCAATAGATCTAGGCAATAATCATCAAAAATATTATAGACCCTCCAGTGGAAATACATAAATCACCTCTAAAGCAGTTTTAACAACAACAACAACAACAACAAAATTACATCCAAATTTGGTCAATCTTCTAGTTCTAGGCACTAATCTTAGAAAATATAGGAAACAGAGTAATACATTAACATCACCACAGTAATGAAAACAGAAGCCCAGCCCATGAGAAAATCTATAGGACAAGCAACTTGTTTTTTTCCCCCACAAATTAGTTGTTAAGGGAAAAGGTGAGACTACTAAAAAAGAATTAAGAGACTTATTAATCAACTATGAAGCATGGACTTAATTTATATCCCTATTCAAAACAAACTATAAGAAAAATATTATAAGACAATTGAAGGGATGCAAACACTAATTGGGGCTTACAAATAGCTGTGAAAAGAAGAGAAGTAAAAAGCAAAGGAGAAAAGGAACGATATGCCCATTTGAATGCAGAGTTCCAAAGAATAGCAAGGAGACATAAGAAAGCCTTCCTCAGCGATCAATGCAAAGAAATAAGAGGAAAACAATTGAATGGGAAAGACTAGAGATCTCTTCAAGACAATTAGAGATATCAAGCGAACACTTCATGCAAAGATGGGCGCAATAAAGGACAGAAATGGTATGGACCTAACAGAAGCAGAAGCTATTAAGAAGAGGTGGCAAGAATACACAGAAGAACTATACAAAAAATATCTTCACGACCCAGATAATCACAATGGTGTGATCACTCATCTAGAGCCGGACATCCTGGAATGTGAAGTCAAGTGGGCCTTAGGAAGTATCACTACGAACAAAGCTAGTGGAGGTGATGGAATTCCAGTTGAGCTGTTTCAAATCCTGGAAGATGTTGCTGTGAAAGTGCTGCACTCAATATGCCAGCAAATCTGGAAAACTCAGCAGTGGCCACAGAACTGGAAAAGGTCAGTTTTCATTCCAATCCAAAGAAAGGCAATGCTAAAGAATACTCAAACTACTGCACAATTGCACTCATCTCACACACTAGTAAAGTAATGCTCAAAATTCTCCAAGCCAGGCTTCAGCAGTACGTGAACCATGAACTTCCAGATGTTCAAGCTGGTTTTAGAAAAGGCAGAGGAACCAGAGATCAAATTGCCAACATCCGCTGCTGCTGCTGCTGCTGCTGCAGCTGCTAAGTCGCTTCAGTCGTAACCAACTCTTTGCGACACCATAGACATCCGCTGGATCATTGAAAAAGCAAGAGAGTTCCAGAAAAACATCTATTTCTGCTTTACTGACTATGCCTTTAACTGTGTGGATCACAACAAACTGTGGGAAATTCTTCAAGAAATGGGAATACCAGACCACCTTATCTGCCTCCTGAGAAATCTGTATGCAGGTCAAGAAGCAACAGTTGGAACTGGACATCGAAAAACAGACTGGTTCTGAATTGGGAAAGGAGCACATCAAGGCTGTATGTTGTCACCTTGCTTATTTAACTTATATGCAGAGTACATCATGTGAAATGCTGGGCTGGATGAAGCACAAGCTGGAATCAAGATTGCCAGGAGAAATATCAATAACCTCAGATATGCAGATGACACCACCCTTATGGCATAAAGTGAATAGGAATTAAAGAGCCTCTTAATTAAAGTGAAACAGGAGAGTGAAAAGGCTGGCTTAAAGTTCAGTATTCAAATAGCTAAGATCATGGCATCCAGTCCCATCACTTCATGGCAAATAGATGGGAAACAATGAAAAGAGTGAGAGACATTATTTTTTGGGCTCCAAAATCACTGAAGATGGCGACTGCAGCCATGAAATTAAAAGACACTTGCTCCTTGGAAGAAAAGCAATGACCAACTTAGACAGCTTATTAAAAGCTGAGACATTACTTTGCTGACAAAGGTCCATCTAGTCAAAGCCACGGTTTGGTTTTTCCAGTAGTCATGTATGGATGTGAGAGTTGGACTATAAAGAAAGCTGAGAACCAAAGAATTGATGCATTTGAACTGTGGTGCTGGAGAAGACTCTTGAGAGTCCTTTGGACTGCAAGGAGATCCAACCAGTCCACACTAAAGGAAATCAGTACTGAATATTCATTGGAAGGACTGATGCTGATGCTGAAACTCCAATACTTTGGCCACGTAATGTGAAGAACTGACTCATTGGAAAAGACTGATTGGGAAATGATTGAAGGGAAACATTGAAGGAAGGAGGAGACGGGGATGACAGAGAATGAGATGGCTGGATGGCATCACCAACTTGATGGACATGAGTTTGAGCAAGCTCTGGCAGTTGGTGATGGACAGGGAAGCCTGTCATGCTACAGTCCATGGGGTCACAAAGAGTCAGACAAGACTGAGCGACTGAATCGAATATATATATATATATTCAATTATATATATATAATAGAATATATGTCGCAGGGGTCAGGCACAGGTCTTGTGACGCAGACTACTTAACCAGCCCACACATCTGCCTCAGGTCCTGCCCTGTGCTCTTAGCCGGTGAGCGACTGCCTCTGGAAATTGCTGCAGAGGCGCTGCAGCTCTGTGTTTGACCACAAGATGGCAGCTTCACCTTTCACACTGGAAACCTTGGGCCATCTTGCTGGAAGGCACTGAAGGGCTAGGGAGGGCAATCCTGAAGCAAGCACCAACCTTGTCCATCGCTGGACAGAGCTGGGGCTGCAAGCTGCCCTCCAGAAGCAGCTGAAGTTAGTCACTTCTGCTCAGTTTACTTTTCACTGACAAGGCTCAGGCTGTCAGGTGTTTTTGTTTGTTTGTTTGTTTTTCAATCCTTGCTGTTTTCTGATTTGGGGGAGATACTTTTCCATTCTTTTTTCAGACCAATTTTCCCTCCATTTAAAAACGATGTATTTACTTTGACTTCATTTTTAAAGGCTGGTTAGGTAGAGAAAAATGTATCGAGAAGAAACCGTCAGAGATGTACTGAGGAACAGAGTGCCTGACTACATTTTAACTTTATACTAAGACTCCTGTCTTTTTGCTCTGATGAGCAGACAACTGGTCTCTATAGAGTCTGTTCAGTAAAGAAGTCATCATGGGGCCTTCACAGACACACACAGCCTCACACATACCCATAGTCTCACTCACAGACACACACACTCACATGCTTAAATGCACACTCACACACACATGTGCATACTAATGCATACACACTCTCACTTCCACTCGCACTCATTTTGCATACACTCTCACACATATGCATTCACAGACATACACACTCACATACATATGCATATACATTCATATATACACTTTCACATAAATCCACACCCACACATACATCCTCATGCACACACACTCGCCTACACACATGTCCACATACATACACTTGTGCATATGCACACTCACATATTTTATTTATATACAAAGTCCCATATACACGCATACTCACACATTCACTCACCACTTATATACATTTGTTGTTGCTCAGTCGCTCATTTGTGTCCGACTCTTTGCAACCCCATGGACTGCAGGCAGCATGCCAGGCTTCCCTGTCTTTCACCATCTCCTGGAGCTTGCTCAAACACGAGTATATATCCCAAGTAAGAAAATAGGAAATGTGAAAACATTGGTCTACATCTCCAGTAGTGCTAGGCATCAAGTACAAGGAAAAGCAAAGAAACAAATAAAACATTTGAAAAAGGAAGAAGAAAAATTTTAACTGATCAGCTCCTTCTGGTTAGATTAATTTTCGAAAGAGCAAACACTGGTCCATTTATCCCTCATCACAACTTTATTATACATGTCAAAACCTGGAATTTACAGCATGACGTAGGTCCAGTAAAAGTGTCAGAAGTCAAAGGAAAATGCACACAGTTTGGTTGATGCCCCGTCCAAACAAGGGCTGGCATGGCTTTGAGATAAGCATTATCATTCCTGTTTTACGAAGGAGGGCCCCGGCACCAACCCCTGGAAGAATTAAACAGCCCTTGTCACCAAAATGAGAACTCTGTGTCAGAGAGCACAACTCGTATCCCTAGGACTAGCAGAGTACCTGGCTCCCTATTTTTAATTCAGAATATAAATGTAAGAATATGGTGTGAGCTCAGGAGTGAGTGTGTGCCTCAGAAGTACTGAGGTTGGACTGTTCAGATATTCCTATGAGGAAATGGAAAAACCCAAACAAACTTTTTGGCCAACCCAACATTAGCCAAATAAAAGAATGTGGCTCAAAGGCACACAAGTTACGATGGCACACTTGGATTCAAGGCCAGCCTGACTTTCAGGTGCATATTCTTTCCAGTATAACCATTGCCATTTGAGGTTCACAACCCAAGGTACAACAGAGAGAGTGGGCAAGGTCAAGTGCCCTGGAATGTGATCCAGAGGTATCCTCTTGTCTCCTAAATGCCAGCTTTCCAAGGCTTGCAAGCCATGAACTCCAGGTCTAGGTCACAGCGTGTTTATAAACTGTTATAGTATTACATTAAGTGAAGGCTGCTCAGTCATGTCTGACTCTTTGTGACCCCATGGACTATACAGTCCATGGATAAACAGTTAAGTGAAAGTAAATAGTTAAGTGAAAGTGAAATATGCTTCCCTGATAGCTCAGTTGGGAAAGAATCTGCCTGCAATGCAGGAGATCCCGGTTCAATCCCTGGATTGGGAAGATCCACTGGAGAAGGGATAGGCTACCCACTCTAATATTCTTGGGCTTCCCTTGCGGCTCAGCTGGTAAAGAATCTGCCTGCAATGCAGGAGACCCTGGTTCGGTCCCTGGGTTGGGAAGATCCCCTGGAAAAGGGAAAGGCTACCCACTCCAGTATTCTGCCCTGGAGAATTCCGTGAGGTTGCAAAGAGTCAGACACAACAGAGCAACTTGCATTTTTCATATAATTATATATATTATATGCTATGCTATGCTATGCTAAGTCACTTCAGTCATGTCTGACTCTGTGTGACCCCATAGACGGCAGCCACCAGGCTGCCCCGTCCCTGGGATTCTCCAGGCAAGAACACTGGAGTGGGTTGCCATTTCCGTCTCCAATGCATGAAAGTGAAAAGTGAAAGTGAAGTCGCTCAGTTGTGTCCGACTCTTAGCGACCCCATGGACTGCAGCCCACCAGGCCCCTCCATCCATGGGACTCTCCAGGCAAGAGTACTGGAGTGGGGTGCCATTGCCTTCTCCGATATATATTATAGACAATTTATAAACTACAGCAGCCACTCTTATGCATGGCTCCATTTGCTTAATTAAGACACTTCCTCCCCACACATCTTTTAAGCTACAAATTTCAGTTTTTGACATTGTAAAGTATCATTTGTTGAAACTTTTAAACTACATTTTTACAAATTGTTTTTGTTTATTTTTCTTAGAGATTTCTCTAGAAACACAGATACTGTGGTGTATCCCAAGATCTAAACATTTGGTTAAGAGACTTCTTATAAAAATAATCTCTTTTCCAAGAATTTTCTTATTCTTTCAGAGCCATAGATATCTTGAAGTCTTTACGAAAGAATGAATGACTGAACAAAATCAACTATTATTTCCATGGCTATTGAGAGAGAGGTTGAAAGTTCTCTCACTTGTCTCTTTGTAGATTCCTTTATCCACTAAACCAATCAAAAAATTAAAGGGAATTTTATCAGACTCTTCCAACTCACTCTCAGCTGCTCTCCTATAATAGAAGGAAACTGACCCTGCTGAATGATTTCTGTAACTGACCTTTCCAGCTTTCATGTTAGGCTCTCTTCTACAGAGGAAGTCTGGGTGGTGGTCTGGTGGTTAGAACTCTGCGCTCCCAATGCAGGGGGGGCACAGGTTCAAACCCTGGTTGGGGAACTAAGATCCCACATGACCCGCAGTGCAGCCAATAAAAGAGATAGAAAGGAAGTGTGAGGAGAGACAGCTTCAGGGGAGTCTTAAAGAGAACTGACATTTATCACATGCAGAGACCAAGGACAGAGAGCTTCCTCAGCAGAGGACATGCTTGCAAAGCTGCAGTGCTGTGTTTGGGGGGAGAGGGCAAGAGATGACATTGAAATTGTCATTGAGGCCGGATGCTCAAAAGTTTCCTTTCCACACACTAAGGATTAAGGGTTCGGGGCTTGATCTGATAATATTTAATGATCTATATCCAAATGGATGCACATAACATGTTCCCATGTGGTATTTCATGTCACCTGGTAAAGGCCTGGCCTGTTTCAAGATTGTGAGTGATTCGGACAAGCTTTATCTTGAAGAAGGAGGGGATTTTCAAGAATAAGCTATTGATCTGACTGCTTTGGCCATTTACTTTGAGCTTTCATAGAAATGGAGCGGACTTGACCCGAGATTTCCGCAAAAGCAGTTGTGGACCAAACGAAGGTCACTTACATGCTTTGCAGCTGGAACTCAGCTGGTGGTCCTCTTCTCTGACCTCAGCCCTCAGCTCGTGCCCTGCTACGTGACGCCTCAGACTCAGCCAGGCTGCAGGGCAATGCCCTGGGATGTGCTTGCCTCCCCAGCAGACCTTGAGTTCCTTGAACATTAGCTCACTCCTTATTCACGAACTTACTCAACAAACATTGGGAAGTGCAAAGCTGGCACCAGACACCGTCCTAGGGACTGGAGCAGCAAAGGTGAGCCGTTCTGGCAGGATCCCTGGGTTCAGTAAGTAGACAATCACAGCTTTGTGTCTTGACTGCCGTGATTGAGAAAATTCAGAGTGAAGGGTGCTCACCACAAAGCCACCGGCATGGACTTGAGAGATTGGAGCTAGATCCTTTCTAGGTCAAGTTTTAAAAGATGTGCAGAAGTTAAGATTCTTCAGGGTTTGGTGCAGGACCTGGCCTGCTCTCTAAATGTCTGAGGGTGAAAGCACAGGCTCTAAAGAGACTGCCTGGGTTGGATCCCTGGAGAAGGGAAAGTCTACCCACTCAAGTATTCTAGCCTGCAGAATTCATGGACTGTATAGTCCATGGGGTCGCAAAGAGTAGGCCGCGACTGAGCGACTTTCACTTTCAAAGAGAGGGCACCAAGAAACTGGTAGAAGGAGGAAGAAGGTAGCACTCTAGGGCTTCCTGGTGAGTCTGTTTCCCAGGCAAATCTCTGAGCATCCCACAGACTTTTTGCAAACACGGGGCCTAGAGAGAAGGTCCGTTCTCTGACCGGCTCCCGCCCCATTCGCTCCTCCTGCCGCTGTGCCCAGCTGTCTCTCCCCACCCCCCGGCATTCTGTGTAATGACTTAAGGCTTTTCAAAAGTTTCCTCCCTCATTCCCACCCTTCCTTTTAACCCCAACAGCTTCCTTGAGACCTTGCCAGCAGCAGGCCTGCCAGACCAGAGGGGGCGGCTGGGTGCCCAAAGCTCCCCCTCTACAGCTCGCTCGGCAGGTGCCCAGGCCCTGCCTCCACGTGCTTCACTCCTCGCAAAGCGCTGTCACGACTCGGTGGCGGAGGTGATTAATTAGCGGCGTGGCCGAGCGGGGACGCGTGCTGGCCTCCACATCTGCCCCGTGACAGCAGGGGTCAGTATATGGTGTCATTTCTTTCCCTCTCACTCCCTCCAAAGCCTAATTGGCTGTGACACGAGGGCCAGCTGTTCTGAGAGGTGGAGCGCGGCGGGCGTTTTGAGGACAGAGGCTGTGGGCAGGTGGATGCGCCTGTCGACCGCTCACACTGCTTCCTGCCTGCCGACCACATCTTTGTTCCAAGAAGGGGCTAGGCGGAGGCTGTGGGCTTTGGCATCAGTTTCTTTCTGCTGATCACAGCCAGGGGATGGGGTACAGAGAAAAGGAGGAAGTTTCAGGTTTCATATGGGGCATCAGGAAGCATCATTGCCCCCTGCCCCCCAAAACCCAGAAATCTCCCTCCCTTCCCAGACTGAAATCACTGTGCCTTCTTATTATTCTTACTGTGTAATAAATTCAATCCGATTAATCCCTGCTAAGGAAAAAATGGAATATATGAGCTGGAGTGGGAGGTGGGGAGAAAGAGCATCAGGTATGGGGAGGGGGAAGATGCCAGGGTTGGGAGAGTGGTTTGTACCTCCAGGAACTGACTTGAGCCCATAAGGGAGAGAGAGAAGCACTTGGAGATGGGGATAAGCCTGGTGTTGGTAAAAGTGCAAAGGTCTTTATCCAGTTTGTGGATCAAATGTGATTCAAGAAGGAATGCACTTAAAAAAAAAGTCTTGCAAGCACACTTTAAAATACATTTCTACTCAGTAGCAGATGTGTTCTGAAGCCATTCTGGCTTTCTAACAAAGTGATCAGTGCTGCTGCCTGAATTGAGGGGGAGCTGAAGGGAAGAGCTATGATATCTATAGAGCTTCCAACCGATCCCAGGAAGGATGCTGAGCACTGCCAGACTTCTGGGCGTGTGGTGGGGATAGGCTCCTTGGCCTTTCCAGATCCTGCTTCTCAGCGTTGAGCTGAGTGGAGAATTCAACAATTTGGTTCGTTTGTTTCATTATTCAACAACTTTTGCAGAACCCGACACTGCCAGACCCCATGAGAGGGGAACCGAGATACAGAAGAGCTGGAGGAGATGACAATGAGACTGAGAACGCAAAGGGGAGGGAACATTACAGCGCAGGGTGAGAGGCCTGAGAGAGAGCCGGGCAAGGGTGGTGACAGGGTTCTGGGCTAGAGGTAAGAGTCAAGGGAAGCCGGGTGAAGCCTCCTAAAGGAGAGACTCTTGAGCTGAGTGCTGTAGAGGAGCCAGCATTAGTCAGGAGTCACCGGCGTGGTTCAGGCAAAGGGAGCCCCGTGTGTGAGCCCGGGCTGATGGAGGTCGCTATGCTGGGGCCACAGTGACCCTCTGCTCCCTTGTCCTCCTTCTGGAAGGACCCAGGGAAGGCTGTGAGCAGAAAAGCCAGGTGGGCGGATGGGGCGCTTCCTCCCGTCGGTAAGAGGGGCCATCCTTAGACAATCCTCCTTTTAGAGAACCCAGGGCTGCCTGCACCCACAAGTGGGAAGATGGAGGGGTGGGAGGGCCTGGAGGCCTGCAGCCGCTGGGGCAGTAATAGCCTCATTAGGAGGGCAGGGAGCCGCGGTGTCAGCGGCCCACGTGCTGTCAGCAGTTGAGCAGCTGTAATTGCTGCGCAAGCTCCTGCCTCACACCTCAGCTCTCATTAGCCCCCTGCTGGGCTGCTGCAAGGACAGATGAGGAAGAGCTTCTGCATCCTCAGCCCCTCTGCCGCCCGGACCGCTGTCCTGCCACTCCCCTAACCACCGGTCCGTCGCCTTGTCCCTCTTTCTGGGTCCTCCAGCCTCTGAAGCAAGGACAAAGGGGCTAGGGGTGGAGGAAGAAGGAAATGGGCTTCATCCTCAGCTCCCTGGTCCAGGTGTTCTGACATCCCTGCTGAACCTGGAGGAACCAGATACCCCTGGTACAGACTCCCTGGTACTTCACTCCCAGTTGACTGTGGTTAGTTGCTCACATCTGTCAGGTTTGGACCCCACAGGATGCACAAGACACCTCAATAGGGAACAAGGGTGCTCCTCATACGCTTGCAGTCTAATGAGGAGGAGTGAGATCACAGTGTGTATGGAAAAAAATAATGTGGCAATGCCAAAGGTGTCCTGATGCTGAATGAGTAGCGAGAGGAACAAGCAAAGTGAATTCAAAAGCAGTGGAGGAGCCGTGGGCTTGGCAGTAAACTCTGAGCCTGCTGTGTGCTACTGACTAGGGCTTTAGAGACTACCAGAAAGTGTGTCCCCTGCCTCTGAAGAGCTCCCTGCCCAGCAGCGAGGTGAGGACTGAGGCCCAGGGCACTCCAGGCAGAGTGCACGGTGGGAGCATAGGCAGCAGTGAGAGACAGACTGAGCAGAGCAGAGAGCTGGTGGAGTAGTGGGGGCAGGCTGAGTAGGACAGGATGGGGCAGGGCTGTGGGGGGGGGGGGGGGGGCGGCGTGCCCTAGACTGCAGCAGCTGAAGGATCCGGAAAGCCTGGACACCGTGTCCTCTCTAGGAAGGCTTCTCAGAACCTTCAGCCTAGCCTCTCACTGTGCTTTTTCCTTCTTATATGACAAGAGCAGGAGATCCCAGTCTGGAGCCTCTCAAGGCAGATCAGGGCTTCTCAATTGGAATTGGCATCCTTGTTACTCCTCACCCTCCTTTCTTCCTTTTGTGTCCATCACAGGGACTTTTCTTCAGCTCCTACAGGGCAGCCCACTCATGTAAGAAGTTTTGATTTAACTGTAGAATGGTTACTCCTTTCTTTTAAAGGTTTGTGGTCAACCTGTTTGTCTTAGGAACTCTGTATATAGACACCCAGGAAACTTCTGGAAAGTTGAGGGGAAATAATGATCATCTATTTTTAACTCAGCATTATCAAGAAATAAGTTTTACTGATTACCAGTCATTCCACCCCAACCATGGAGACCACTTCCCTGAGCAGAGCAGCCTAAATTTATTTCGTGAGCTAAGCAGTCATTTTGGCATCTGATGGGCATAGCCTTCTCAAGTCCTGGGGCCAGGATCCTCATAGCTTCCCTCTGTTGGGCTGAGTGCAGGGCCCAGCATTCAGCAAGTGCACTGGTGAAATAGCACAGCTTTCTCTGAACCCTCAAGGTCACCGAGTGGAAGTGTGAGGACCACCAATCAAAGCCGAATCAGCTGCAACTCTGTGAAAGGAAAGGTGATACCTGAGGCTGGGGCAGAAGTGGGATCCTCCGCCACCTGTTCAGTGCCTCCACCTGCCATGCAGAGTTTGGCTGAGCTGCAGGAGGCAGCAGCCTGTCTTTGATACATCTTTGTACTCACCTCAGCCCTGCCTGCCTCTCTGAAGTTGGCGCTGGGCTAGCTCTCATGGCCCTCAAAAACAGCTTTCCGCAGAACATATGCAATGAAAATTTAGACTCTTGGGACACTTAATTTATAACATACATAATAAAATAGTGGAGAAGGTTCTGGTTCTGTGGTCATATAAATGTGGGAAATGTGACTACTGCATTCCCTTTGCCCATTGGCCTTCTGTAAGTTCTGAAAAATCCTGTTTAATTTTACTTATTGTGGCTGCCCCAGATTTTTCATCACAGAGACTCTATTCTTATGTAACACCTATCAGCCCCTTACTGAACCTGGGTTTTCTAGCATGCCCTTGGGTTTAATGATGATAGTCTACAGGATCATCAGTGATAATTTGAGGTATACAGTTTTCCCAGGCTACTCTCGAAGATACAAAGCCTTCTTGAGCCAAAGGAGTAATTCTTTCACAACAACCAATGGGTAAGCAGATGGTAGCCCCACTGGTATCTCTGAAATCACATCACATGGGTGATCTCCTACTCTATGCAGCCAACCAGTTCAGAGAGCTCCAGTAACCATGGGGTTGTATAGAAGCACTGGGCATCTCTTCAAAAATCAAAAACATGCTTCTTCTGTGACAGAAGGCAGCAGATGAAGAATATCCCCTCCAATAAATTAATACTTGTACAATTTATTTAGAAAACCAAAGTTCCACATGTACACAGAAAGAGACAATCTGAGAAGGATGGGAGAGATCACCTTCCTTTTAATCAAAATTTGCTCTCTCGTACATAACTTTTTAGCCAAAGCAAACACTGTGTATGAATAAAAGGAGGTAGGGAGCAGTCATTAAATGAACGGTACATATCAGCTCTTCTTCATATCACATCTTAAATCAAAATAAGAGGTGAGATCAAATTGTCACAAGCTTTTTATCATCCATTCTTTCATTTAGCAAGGATATATTCAGTACACACCGTGTGTGAAATAGTCTTGAACCAAAAAGAAAAACAGAGTTTAGATAAGGTACCAGTCTTGCCCTAAAGAAGGTAGCAGGTTTTAGGGGAGATAACATGTAGGCTCTGATTTATAATGATAGGGTTATAATTATATATCTCATAATTGTATAATTATTGTCACTGGGTTTTAAATAGAAGGCTCCTTAGAAGCTGTACAATTCAAACCCACCGTGTTGACAAATGAGGAAACTGAGACTCTAGGAGACTGAGAGACACAGTCAAGGCCACACACCTTTGGGTCACAGAGCTGAAGCAACTACACTGTCCTCCAATCAGGTTCCTCCTCCTTCTCCACAAAGAGTGTGATCAGAGCCCCAGAGAGCTGCATGGGAAGTATTGGGAGGGCTCAGAGGGAAGGCCCTTGACACAGAAGGCATTTAGGCTGAATCTTTTAACATGTGTAGGACTTTGATGACACTTGAGGATGGAAGGGCATTCCAGGAGGGTGGAACTGCAAACAAAGGCTTAGAAACCAAGAGATACAGATCAAGTTTGAATAACAGGCAAATAGTTCAGCCCTTGGTGAGATACTTGATAGAGTATACTTGTGGTGGAGTTGACCCTCCAAGGTAGGTAGAGCTAAGACCTGGGTGGCCCAAAGAGTCAGACCAAGGGCTAGACCAGTTCGGTAAGATGCGGGTCTGAGTCATATACAGGAGCTGCAGAGGCCCTAATGTCATCCATGCAAAAGCAAGGCCTGCTGCAGAAGGCGAGGGCAGCAGAGCAGGGAGGCGAGGACTGAGAGTCTGGAGATTTAGGATACATCACCATGGTCCACTGAAGAGAGCATATTGAGATAGTGAGTGGTGTTAATTGGATGGTTCCTGCAGCAGAAAACAGGAGTGATGAAATCTTCTTCCATAAAAGCAAGTCGCTGTCATCAGTTTGTCTCTCCAAAGTGGCAGTAGTCTTGTTCTTGGTAAAAACTGAACTTGAGGGAGAATTGTTATAAACCCTAAAATCTCTTCTAAGCCTCGGGGTGATGTGAACCTTGTGAGGAGAATTACCACCGACAGACCTGGAATCACCAGAGTAGGCAAAGGACCACTGAGTATTTTCCTCACTCTGGCTGTTTGGGGCATGACAACAATGATTTCACAATTTGATTTTTTAATGTAGCTGTCCCCAAACTTTTTGGCACCTATCACCGATTTCATGGAAGACAGTGTTTCCATGGACTGAGGAATGGGGGTGATGGTTTCGAGATCCTTGGCCCAGAGGTTGAGGACCTCTGCTTTAATGCATATTCTTTCTCTTTAAAAGAAACGAGTGTCCATCTTGGTGCTCAAACCACATCTGATCAATGTTTCCATTTTCTGAAACTTCTTGGCATCTTTTTCAGCATTGTTTGCTTAGTAGAAGCAGGGAGATTTACAAGTGGATGTTTCAAATTCTCTTCCAAATGGATGATTTAGATCATCTTATATCTAAATATAAACAAGTAATCTCAGTTGAGTGTCGATTCTTTCAATGATTTAGACATGTTATTGTATAATCAAGATATTTATGTTTCTACATGACAAATGCGATAGACATTTGGCATTGTGATGATGCAGGCTCAGAACTGAGTCCCAGCTTAACTTCAAGCTGGAACAAAGTCTGCTCTAGACACTCTCACTCAAAGTTATTCTTGTGATTCCTGCCTCTCCGCACGATGCAATTCCACCCCAGCACACACACACTCTCCCAGAGAGGTCTTCACCTGCATGCCAGCCAGGCTGTGAAAACACCTCCATTCCCCGTGACTACTGCGTCTGCTGCCATCTCTGGGAGGGGAAGGAGAACTGAAGGACCCCGGCCTTATGCTCAAAGCAGAGAATCAATACGCTTATTCTCACAAATTAAGAAGAATGAATGGGAGGGGGAGAAAACAAAGTGGGAGGAAAGAGGGACATAAAGAGACAAGGAGAAAAGGAGACGGGTTCAGAATCAATTCGATCTGTGCCGGTACACACTCCACAAAATAAAGGAGAAACACAAAAACGCCCCGCATGTTTGTGTGAATAAAGAAATCACGTGTGTACATCACAGTAGTAATTAAAACCTCTCAGTCAGATGCTATAGAGAGATTAGTTGTCACATTGTGTTAAAGGAATCCTTGCCTTATTCCCTAGAAGGGGACAGACTGCCTGCCGTCCTGTCATCTGTTCCTGTGCTAGATGAACCCTCAGCCAGGAGGCCTCGCTGGCAGATTCTGTGCTCAGAAGCCTTTAGCTACC
The DNA here is from genome assembly GCF_019923935.1 of Bubalus bubalis. Lineage (NCBI taxonomy): Eukaryota > Metazoa > Chordata > Mammalia > Artiodactyla > Bovidae > Bubalus > Bubalus bubalis. The sequence continues at coordinate 3,957,955 of NC_059162.1, read as the reverse complement.
GGGGAGTGTTTTCTCTGCTAAATAAGAGAAATAGTGGACCTCACCGATGCACCCAACTACTCCAGCCCTGGACCCCAACAGCCACCCAGTTGTCCTTAGGTTAAGACCTTAAACACCATCCAGAGATTTCACTTCCCAGCCTTGCCTTTCAGGAAAGTCAATCATAAAGTTTAAGAGGCTACTGCAAAGGTCAGGCAGAGGGGCAAAAATAGAGGGGTGTAGGGAGAGAGACCACCTGCTTGAAACTTAAGGACAACTTCTGGTCGTCCTCCCTACCTGGTACTATGAGACCAGGAATGAGTATCTTAACTTGCCTGTGTATAAAGTGGGTCCATTGGATCTGTTAGTTCCAAGCCGTAATTCTATTCAACTAAGCAAGCAGACTAAACACTATAGTCAATACATGGAATAAGCAATTGACTCAGTCAACATTTTATCAGCCCAATAGAAAAGAAAACCCAACCAAGCCAGTCTTTTTTTCTTTTTCTTTTAATTTATTTTAATTGGAGGCTAATTACTTTACAATATTGTGCTGGTTTTTGCCATACATTCACATGAATCAGCCATGGGTGTACATGTGTCCCTTATCCTCACCCTTCTTCTTCCCTCCCTCCCCATTCCATCCCTCAGGGTCATCCCAGTGCACCAGCCCTGAGCACCCTGTCTCATGCATTGAACCTGGACTGGTGATCTATTTCACATATGATGTATATTCATGTTTCAATGCTATTCTCTCATATCATCCCACCCTCGTCTTCTCCCACAGAGTCCAAAAGTCTGTTCTTTACATCTGTGTCTCTTTTGCTGTCTTGCATATAAGGCCATCGTTACTATCTTTCTAAATTCCATATATATGCATTAATATACTGTATTGGTATTTTTCTTTCTGACTTACTTCGCTCTGTGTAATAGGCTCCAGTTTCATCCACCTCATTAGAACTGATTCAAATGCATTCTTTTTAATGGCTGAGTAATATTCCATTGTGTATATGTACCACAGCTTTCTTATCCATTCACCTGCCGATGGACATCTAGGTTGCTTCCATGTTCTGGCTATTGTAAACAGTGCTGTGATGAACATTGGTGTCTCTTTCAATACTGGTTTCCTTGGTGTGTATGCCCAGCAGTGGGATTGCTGTGTCATATGGCAGTTCCATTTCCAGTTTTTTAAGGAATTTGCACACTGTTCTCCATAGTGGCTGTACTAGTTTGAATTCCCACCAACAGTGTAAGAGGATTCCTTTTTCTCTGCACCCTCTCCAGCATTTATTGCTTGTAGACTTTTTAATAGCAGCCATTCTGGAAGACGTGAAATGGTACCTCATTGTGGTTTTGATTTGCATTTCTCTGATAATGAGTGATGTTGAGCATCTTTTCATCTTGTGTTTGTTAGCCATCTGTATGTCTTCTTTGGAGAAATGTCTTTTTAGTTCTTTGGCCCATTTTTTGATTGGGTCACTTATTTTTCTGGAATTGAGCTGCAGGAGTTGTTTGTATATTTTTGAGATTAATTATTTGTTAGCTGCTTCATTTGCTATTATTTTCTCCCATCCTGAAGGCTGTCTTTTCACCTTGCTTATAGATTCCTTTGTTGTTCAAAAACTTCTAAATTTAATTAAGTCCCATTTGTTTATTTTTGCTTTCATTTCCAATATTCTGGGAGGTTGATCATAGAGGATCCTGCTGTGATTTATGTCAGACAGTGTTTTGCCTATGTTCTCCTCTAGGAGTTTTATAATTTTTGGTCTTACCTTTAGATCTTTAATGCATTTTGAGTTTATTTTTGTGTATGTTGTTAGAAAGTGTTCTAGTTTCATTCTTTTACAAGTGACTGACCAGTTTTCCCAGCACCACTTGTTAAAGAGATTGTCTTTTCTCCATTGTATATTCTTGCCTCCTTTATCAAAGATAAGGTGTCCTTAGGCACGTGGATTTATCTCTGGGCTTTCTATTTTGTTCCACTGATCTATGTTTCTGTCTTTGTGCCTGTACCATACTGTCTTGATGACTGTTGTTTTGTAGTATAGCCTAAAGCAACTAGAAAAAGAAGAAATGAAGCACCCCAGGGTTAGTAGAATGAAAGAAATCATAAAAATTAGGGCAGAAATAAATGCAAAAGAAACAAAAGAGACCATAGCCCAAATCAACAAAGCTGAAAACTAGTTCTTTGAGAAGATAAATAAAATAGACTAACCGTTAGCCAGACTCATCAAGAAACAAAGGGAGAAGAATCAAATCAACAAAATTAGAAATGAAAATGGAGAGATCACAGCAGACACCACAGAAATACAAAGGATCATAAGAGACTACTATCAGCAACTATATGCCAATAAAATGGACAACTTGGAAGAAATGGACAAATCCTTAGAAAGTATAACTTTCCAAAACTGAACCCGGAAGAAATAGAAAATCTTAACAGACCCATCACAAGCACAGAAATCCAAACTGTAATCAGAAATCTTCCAACAAACAAAAGCCCAGGACCAGATGGCTTCACAGCTGAATTCTACCAAAAATTTAGAGAAGAACCAACACCTATCCTACTCAAACTCTTCCAGAAAATTGCAGAGGAAGGTAAACTTCAAAATTCATTCTATGAGGCCACCATCACCCTAATACCAAAACCTGATAAAGATGCCACAAAAAATAAAACTACAGGCCAATATCACTGATGAACATAGATGCAAAAATCCTTAACAAAATTCTAGCAAACAGAATCCAACAACACATTAAAAAGATCATACATCACGACCAAGTGGGCTTTATCCCAGGGATGCAAGTATTCTTCAATATTTGCAAATCAATCAATGTGATACACCACATTATCAAATTGAAAAATAAAAACCATATGATTATCTCAATAGATGCAGAGAAAGCCTTTGACAAAATTCAACATCCATTTATGATAAAAACTCTCCAGAAAGTAAGCCAGTTTTTTGACTGAACTGACTGCAGTTTTGACTGAGAGGGCTTCCTGATGGCTCAGACAGTAAAGAATCTGCCCACAGTACAGGAGACCCAGGTTCTATCTGTGGGATAGGAAGATCCCCTGGAGAAGGAAATGGCTACCCACTCCAGTATCTGTGCCTGGAAAATTCCATAGACAGAGGAGCCTGGAAGGCTACATACAGTCCGTGGGGTTGCAAAGAGTTAGCCATGACTTAGTGACTATCACTTTCACTTTTTGCTTTCATGGGCTAAATAGTTGGTCACAAAGAATTCACACAGACCACCTGAGAAAGCCATGGACACTTGCTCTCCTAATCAACCACAACCTCTACTTGGGGTGATTTTTAAGCTACTGTATAATCCTGCAATCCTACTCCTGTGCATATATCCAGAGAAAACCATAATTTGAAGTAATATATGCACCCCAATATTCATTGCATCACTATTCACAATAACAAAGGCATGGAAACAATCTAAATGCCATTGATAGATGACTGTATAAAGAAGATGTGATATATATCTGGACTATCACTCAGCCATTAGGAAAATGAAATAATGACATTTGCAGCAATATAGATGGACCTAAAAATTATCATACTAAGTGTAGTAGGCCAGCTAAAGGAAAACAAATAACATGACATAGCTTATGTGTGGAATATAAGAAAAAATAATACAAATGAACTTATATACAAAACAGAAGTGGACCCACAGACATAAAAAATAAACTTACAGTTGCCAATGGGAAAAGCAGAAGAGGGATAATCTAGGGGTTTGGGATTAACACACTACTGCATATAAAACAGATGAACAATAAGAACTGACTGTATAGCAAAGATAACTATCATCAGTATTTTGTAATAACCTCTAAAGTAAAAGAATCTTTAAAAGAGTATATATGTACATATATGTATATATATATGAATCACTTTGCTGTACAGTTGAAACTAATACAACATTGTAAATCATCTCTACTTCAATAAAAAATTCATTATAAGCAAATTCTCCCTGTATTGTATCCACATAATGCCTTTATCTGAAAGTTAATTGGAGGCAAGAAACTTGTCTTCAACACCAGTGAAGAAAGTTTTGAACACCATTGAGAAAGTTTTGAAAAGATGACTCATAGAATGGGAGAAAATATCTAAAAATCATATATCTGGTAATGAACTTGTACCTGGAATACATAAAGAATGCTTATAACTCAATAATAAAAAGACAAATAACCCAATTCTTTAAATGGTCAAGGCATCTAAATGGAGATTTCTCCAAAGACATACACATGTTTAAAAAGCACATGAAAAGTTGTTCAAACATCATGAACCCTCAGGGAAATGCAATTCAGAAGGAAATACCTTTGCACCCACTAGGATGGCTATAACCGAAAAGATAGCAATCACAAGAGTTGATGAGGATATGGAAAACAAGGATATGAACAAAATGGAAACTTCGTACACTGCTGGCAGGGATGGAAAATGGTGCAGTTGCTTTGGAAAATAGTCTGGCAATACCTCAAAGGTTAAACAGAGTTACCATATGATCCAGCAATTCTATTCCTAGGTATATGCACAAGAGAAATAAGAATATATGTCCACACACGAACAAGTGCGAGAATGTTCATAGCATGTATTGTTATTAATCAAAGTTTGATCCTAAGACTTACATGTTCTAGGAACTAGACCCCATCAGATGAGCTGGGGGTGGTTAGACTCAATAGCAATGAATTACTATAGGAGACTGCTAGTTGTTTCAAAACATCTGTTTTCCCTTTCTTCCACAGCAATCAACTATGAGCTGCATACCTCGCAGCTAGGTCTGGGTATTTGATTAAGTTCTGGCCAGTGGAATGGAAGTAATATACACCATTTCTGGGTACCTTTAAAATAATTGGCCATATGTTTCCCTGGGTCCTTCCCTTTTAAAAAATTCTTTCAGCTATCTGAGAGAGAAGCAAACACTGGAGCAAACAGCTTTGTCCACAAAGGGATGACACCTTTTATGAGAACAGAGCTGTTCTACCAGTCTTGAGCACTATAATTACCGCTGGACTGTGACATAAGAGAAAAATAAATTTCTATCAAATATAAGCTATTGTGGTTTGGGGGTTTCCTTGTCATATCTACTCAGACTGTGCTCTAACAGAATCAGGCTCCCAACTGTGTATATGATTGATGTGTGAATCAAATGCTACTTTTTCGTTCCTGCTGCCTACTCTACATTTCCCCAAACAGGAATGTATAATTCTCTCTACTGAGTATCTTTTTCCTATTCAGTATTATGGGAAACTGGATTAGAAGCTCTGTTAATAGATAATATTAAGATTGGTGGTTGGTTGTTAATTTAAATGAGTTGGTTAAAGTGGAGAATCATTTTGAAGTGATAGAAGCATGCTACGTTCAACATTTCATTGTATTGTAAGTGAATACTTCATGGAAGTCTAACGAAAGTGGTAGGTGATTGGCACTCTGTGAGCCATATTGGACAATTAGGATGACAGTCACTTTTCAAGGATAGTAAAGCAGAAACCTGGAGGAAGACTGGATCCATAGCAATCTCATGAAACTGTCATTTGAGTCTGATTGCTTGCCTCCAAGCTTCTGTTCCTGGAAAGATACCATGGGCATCAGTATGTAAGTTTTATGCAAGGAATGGAGAGTGTTTTTCAGTTCAACATATTTATTAAGGGGTGATCAATTAAGAGCATTTGCAGAGTAATCAGATTCTAGACTGAGCAGAAGTCCAGAACAAGCAAATTAGAGTTAAAAGACATGTCATTCAAGTTACAGAAAGGCTTAATAAATGTCTCTATTCCACAGTAAGTACATCTCTCTTGTGAATAGAATTCTTGGAACCACTGGATCCATCATTTTATTTTCTCTCTGGTAGTACTAAAAACTGCTGATGATTTTAAATTTCCAGTTCTGGTTTTTAAAGTTACTATAACTTCAATGTATAATATGAGACGAGCTATAATCAAGTTGAATGGTTTGCAGTTTAATTGGTTTTCTTAGCCTCAAATAATTCTAGGGACACTTCTATATTGGCTACAACCACAGCCTTGGCTTCCCCAGCCAAGTTCCATAATTAGTTGAACTAAAATTATTACAAGAGAATACGTCATTGACTATGAGCAAAGCCAAAACTATGTTTGTGTAACTTATAGAGGTCCAAGTTGGAAAGGATTTGAAGTCCATTTATCAGACCCTTGTATTAGTTCCTAAGGAAAATTCCACCTAAGCTATCTTGAGACTTAGTATAGAAACATTTGAAGGCTACCAAAATGATTAAATAGCTAAATGAACGCTTGCTCTGTATTATTTTTAAAAGCAATTTAAAATAGGAAATAAAATTTTGGTCATGGAAATAAAATAATTATGAAATAAAATAGTCTCTACCATTCATTCATTCATCCCTTTGTAAATTTGGCAAATATTTATTGAGGGCCTCTGATTGACTGTGTTAAGTGCAGAATGTGACTGTGGCCACTACCAGATCATCAAAGACTGGTGTCTCTTTTCTAAATGTAGAGTTGTTGCTGGAACAGGGCTGCCAGCCAGGACTACATGCTTGAGCTTTTGTACAAATGAGTGACCAATTTTGGCCCAAGCAATGTGAGTGTAAGTGATGTGTGCTACTTACAAGCCAAGTCTGTTACTATCCATCCCCATTTTTCTTTCCTTCTGTTTTAACTTTGGAGACTTGTTAAAAGTGGTGGCATCACAAGATGGAAGGAGCCTGGACCTTTGAGTCACCACTTGTTGGACAGCCTGCCAGGAGAACCACTGAACCAGGAGCACTGTCCTGGATTTATGTGATCAAGAAAAATATCTTATTTTGTTAAATCACAGATTTTGGGGGTTGTTTTGCTACAACACTTAACCTATCCTGATTAATACTTAATATGTAGGATTGGGGGTAACAAAATTCTCATTTATTACAGGTAACTGGTTCCACTATTATGATCTTATTACATTGTAATGTAACTTTATTAGAAAATATTGGGGGTTTGAGAGAGTCTCTGGGGATCTGAAAAACTTTACACAACAGACTCTCACCAAAGAATGAGAACAACCCCAAATTAAGTGCATTTTGGCAAAGATTTTGTGCATGATTTGGAAATTAAAGTCTCTCAAAGGCAATTGCCTAGTTTACTGAGTGGAATGTTGGAAGAGATAGCAAGTGAAGCCACTGGGGACATGTACATTTTTAATAGGAATGCTCTGTAACGTCTGGAAAATCCAGCAGCACCAATAGCTTGACTGTTTAGTTCTTCCCACCCATGCCCTCCAAGCCTTCAGATGTCTCATTTATGAGAAGCTACACCATCAGGTTAGATGTGGCGTGGCACAACGGAACGGGAAGTCCAACAGTCAAGGGATATGGCCCGGGTGTTGGGGCCTCAGAATACAGTCATGACCTCTCAAACCCAACTCTTCCTAGAATTTCTGATATGCTTTTCCTTCCCAGACTCATAAACTAGAAGAGAATACCATACATAGAGAAATCATATAAAAGTCTCACATTACATTCACCATGACTACATGCAACTCATTCAAGTATTTTCTGTTCTACTTCCTTTTATAAAATGCTGATTGGAAGCTGATAAACTATTTTCATGACCCACTAATGAATTAGAACTCTCCATTTGAAAACTGTCCCATCATGACTGTTCCCTTTTTGCCTTAAAATCCTCTTTCCCCTTGTGCTCTCTCCTTAACTAAAGTCTGCACTTAAGAAGGTTTCGTTCACTTTCAACCTATTGAGAATTTGTGTAAAATTTTTACCTTCACAGGAAATACTTGAATTTTTTTAGCCTTAGAGCTGAAAGAAAACTCAGATCTCTTTTTCTTTAATAAGTGAGTTGACAAATAAATCCAGAAAGGATAAGTTCTTATTTTAATTTATTTTATTGTGGAAGAAAACTTTGTGGCTTCCCAAGCGGCTCAGCAGTAAAGAATCCGCCTTCCAGTGCAGGAGACACAGGTTTAATCCTTGAGTCAGGCAGATCTCCTGGAGAAGGAAATGGCAACCCATTCCAATATTCTTGCCTGGAAAATCCCATGGACAGAGGAGCCTGGTGGGCTACAGTCTGTGCTGTGCTTAGTCGCTCAGTTGTGGCCAACTCTGTGACCCCATGGACTGTAGCCTGCCAGGCTTCTCTGTGCATGGAATTCTCCAGTCCAGAATACTAGAGTGGGTAGCCATTCCCTTCTCCAGGTTATCTTCCCAACCCTGGAATAGAACCAGGGTCTCCTGTATTGCAGGTGGATTCTTTACCAGCTGATCTACCAGGAAATCCTGGGCTACAGTCTATGGGGTCCTGAAAGAGTCAGACACAACTGAGCGACTGAGCACAAGAAAACTTAACATGAGATCTACACTCTTAACAGAACTTTAAGTATATAGCCATAAACTCTGAGGGATTTCAACTGCACTGTCAGTTTGAAACTATATCAGTATATTTCATTAGTATACTGTCAATTTGAAAGTATCTCAGTATATCTCATTAGCATAGTGAGTTCTTTTTTAGCATTAAACTCACTTTAAAAAATTGGAGTTTAATTGCTTCACAATGTGTTAATTTCTGCTGTACAACATGAATCAGGTATATGTATACATATATCCTCTCCCTCTTGAGCCTCTCTCCCCCCATCCCACCTCTCTAGGTTGTCACAGAGAACCAAGCTGAGCTCCCTGTGCTATACAGCAGCTTTCCACTAGCTATCTGTTTTACATATAGCAGTGTACATGGCTGGTGATGGAACTGGGGATCAGAACCCAACTCCCACGATACGGGTCATTTTCAGTTATTACTCTGCCACTTTACCAAGTGAATGATTGTGCCCTCTCATTACCAATGTCAAGATTAATGAGATGTGAAGAGCTTTGTGGGGACAGGGTATTGAATATATGGAAGAGGCTCAAACTATGTATGTATTTATGTATGTTTGTATATATTTTTGATGATCAAATAAGATATCTCATTTACTGAAAAATCTATTCCTTTACATAGTTCTTTCTATATGTTCTTCCTATATAGTTTCTTCACATAGTTCATATAGGGTTTCCCTTGTGGCTCAGCTGGTAAAGAATACACCTGCAATGTGGGAGACCTGGGTTCGATCCCTGGGTTGGGAAGATCCCCTGGAGAAGGGAACGGCTACCCACTCCCGTATTCTGACCTGGAGAATTCCATGGACTGTATAGAGTTGGACATGACTGAGTGACTTTCACTTCATATAGTTCTATGGAACTTTTAATTGTGGTAAAATACACATAACACAAAGTTTACCACCTTAACATTTTAAAATGTACAGTGGTATTAAGTACATTGCATTGTTATGTAACCATCACCAGTATCTATCTTCAGGTCCCTTTTCATCTTGCAAAACTGAAACTCTATATCTGTGAACAATAACTCTCAATTTTCCCCTGCATTCAAACCCTGGCAACAACCATCCTACTTTTTGTCTCTACCTCAAATTGTATTTTCAGGTAGCCTTTTAAAGCTAGGCCACCCAGCCACAGATGTGGAGTGGACAGGCAGGATAGCAGGCCAGCTCCATTTAGATGTGCACAGCATCCTAATTTTAAATGCTGCTCCTGGGCTTAGCAGGTGATGAAGCTGGACATCAGTTGTCTCTGAAGCAGCTTATGCAATCAAGGGAAATGTTAACTTAAGAAAGGCAGAGCTGGTGCAGAAGGTAGGTGAAGACAGAGAGAAGGCAGACATTGATGAGCACCCTGCACTCTGACATGGAAGCCAAATCTCTGGGGACAGGCAGGGCAGACACTGTGACTGACAGCAATAAAGATAAGAGCAGCTGGTGCACCATTAATCATCAGGCTCCAGGGAACCCATCCCCTTGCACATGCGGACAAACAGTGTAGGATGTTGTCTGGGACACCCTTCAGTCACCCTGGAGGCATGACTTCACGTCCCTCACCTTTTCAACTTGCTTTTCTAGGTGCCTGTGACATTTATTTCCTGACCTCAGGGTGAAACTCATAAAGGCAAAATTATCCCAACCCAGCAACTTCTAAGCCATCAGGCTTAATCCATGTAAATCATTACTGTAAATGGCAACAGCTACAATGGACAGGGTCCTGTGGGCCCTACAGCCACGATATTATCTCCTTCCTGTTTATCCCAACCAAAATACATATTTTTTCTATCACACTCTTAATCCCTTATATTAATGGTAGACTCGCCTTATATAGGCAAGGTAAGCAATTTGCAAAAGTCATTCTATGAGCCACAGAGAGCCATTGCCAACAGTAAGCATAGTGAGGAAAGGTAGCAATGGCATGGATCACCAGCATTACTAAGCAATTCTTAGAACAAGAGCCACATTCAAGCAGTAATAAATGGTTGGGTAGGTATCTCCTCCCAAAAAAACAAACATGAAATATTCAAGGAGAAAATAAGAGGGCAGGCCCCTCAGTCTGTACTTCACATCAAGAAGAAACTCCAAAAGTAACAAGATAATAGAAGCAACAAACTCCTTAGGAATGTCATGGGGTGTGAATTGCCAAAGAATGCACTAGTCTCCCTAAATATTATATACAAGAGAGCCCTGGATTTAGTGTGAGGCACTTGAGTTTCAATGTAGGCTCTGGCTTTCACCAGCTGTAACCTTGAATAAGATATAAACTCTCTGAATCTTTTTTTTTTTAATTTGGCAAAAGGGATATAATACCACTAGCCTCTGCCTTTTTCACCATACTGTGAAGATGAAATGAGATAATGCAAATAAAGCACCCTAAATCTAAGTGGTGAAAGCAAAGTATTAATATTTATATGCAGCTACCCACACATACAGGTAGTCACACATGTCATGTACACACAGGAAAAGAATTTTGATTACTTTCATTATTAAGAATTCTTCAGCAGTACTTATGAGAATTTCTGCCTGGCTTCTGCCCTAGGAGTATTCATTCAATTCTGTGAAATAAATTCAAGTTACAGCAAATACATTGCCATTTGCAGGGTTTTGGTACACCTGAAACAAAAGATGATGTGTAAGGGAGGTGATCACTTTGAGATGTGTGAGTGATGGGGTATATGTACCACAAAGTTATATAGAAGAATTGCCCTAATATTCGGCATGGATGCTATGAATTCCCAGAGTGCAGTAGAGGGCCTGGAATCACGCTTTGTAGACGACAGTGAGGACCCCACGCCCCCGCCTGTGAGGGCAGCTCCGTTTGTCACTCGCACGGATGTCGGCGTGCACGCATTGCCCCTGTTTAGCGGCAGCTATGGGAGTTACATAGTGCTATGGTCTCAGCATCTGTGTCCCTCTCCAATTCACATGTTGAAATCCTAATCCTCAAAGATAACTGTGTTAGTAGATGGAGTCTTTGGGAGGTGATTAGGTTGTGAGGGTGGACTTTTCATAAACGGGATTAGTGCTTTTATAAAAACAGACCACACAGAGGTCCCCTGGCCCTTCCATCATGTAAGAACACAGTGAGATGTCTGTGACACGAAAGAAGGCCCTTATCCAACCATGCTGACGCCCCAATATTGGGCTTCCCAGGCTCTGGGACCATGGGAAAAAATTTGTTTATAAGCTACCCAACCTGCAGTATGTGTTATAGAAGCCCAGACAGACTAAGACACACAAGGAGGTGTTCAACGGGGTTCTGAGGAATAATTTTAAAAGAGAAAAAATGTAAATCAGGCCAGCTCATTCCAGTCTGAAGGCTAAAGATGATGTAGGCACAAAGGATCTGTGTACACACTGTTCTTCTCACAAGCAAGTTTTTGATATGCCCATCAGAGTGTCTCTACTGATATTCCAGTTGTTGTAGTTGCTCAGTTGCTAAGTTGCATCTGACTCTTTGTGACCCCATGGACTGTAGCATGCTAGGCTCCTCTGTCCTTCAATACCTCTCCAAGTTTGCCCAAATTCTAATTCTAAAAATGTCTATCTTTCATAATTTGATGCCTTTTCGTTGACTTGCAAAATGCCTCCTGAGGTCAATGGCATTGCGTTTTGTCCATCATCTTTTAAAATTTTTTTAATATAAATTTATCTATTTTAATTGGAGGCTAATTACTTTACAATATTGTATTGGTTTTGCCATACATCAACATGAATCTGCCACGGGTGTGCACATGGTCCCCATCCTGAACCCCCCTCCCACTTCCCTCCACATACCATCCCTCTGGGTCATCCCAGTGCACCAGCCCCGAGCATCCTGTATCATGCATTGAACCTGGACTGGTGATTCATTCCATATATGATATTATACATGTTTCAATGCCATTCTCCCAAATCATCCCACCCTCGCCCTCTCCCACAGAGTCCAAAAGACTGTTCCATACATCTGGGTCTCTTTTGCTGTCTCGCATACAGGGTTATCATTACCATCTTTCTAAATTCCATATATATGTGTTAGTATACTCTATTGGTGTTTTTCTTTCTGGCTTACTTCACTCTGTATAATAGGCTCCAGTTTCATCCACCTCATTAGAACTGATTCAAATGTATTCTTTTTAATGGCTGAGTAATACTCAATTGTGTATATGTACCACAGCTTTCTTATCAATTCATCTGCTGATGGACATCTAGGTTGCTTCCAGGTCCTGGCTATTATAAACAGTGCTGCGATGAACATTGGGGTACATGTGTCTCTTTCAATTCTGGTTTCCTTGGTGTGTATGCCCAGCAGTGGGATTGCTGGGTCATAAGGCAGTTCTATTTCCAGTTTTTTAAGGAATCTCCACACTGTTCTCCATAGTGGCTGTACTAGTTTGCTTTCCCATCAACAGTGTAAGAGGGTTCCCTTTTCTCCACACCCTCTCCAGCACTTATTGCTTGTAGACTTTTTAATAGCAGCCGTTCTGGCAGGCGTGAGATGGTACCTCATTGTGATTTTGATTTGCATTTCTCTGATAATGAATGATGTTGAGCATCTTTTCATCTTGTGTTTGTTAGCCATCTGTATGTCTTCTTTGGAGAAATGTTTGTTTAGTTCTTTGGCCCATTTTTTGATTGGGTCATTTATTTTTCTGGAATTGAGCTGCAAGAGTTGCTTGCATATTTTTGAGATTAATTCTTTGTCAGCTGCTTCATTTGCTATTATTTTCTCCCATCCTGAAGGCTGTCTTTTCACCTTGCTTATAGTTTCCTTTGTTGTGCAGAAGCTTCTAAGTTTAATTAGGTCCCATTTGTTTATTTTTGCTTTTATTTCCAGTATTCAGGGAGGTGGGTCATAGAGGATCCTGCTGTGATTTACATCAGAGAGTGTTTTGCCTATGTTCTCCTCTAAGAGTTTTATAGTTTCTGGTCTTGCATTTAGTTATTTAATCCATTTTGAGTTTATTTTTGTGTATGGTGTTAGAAAGTGTTCTAGTTTCATTCTTTTACAAGTGGTTGACCAGTTTTCCAAGCATCACTTGTTAAAGAGATTGTCTTTAATCCATTGTATATTTTTGCCTCCTTTGTCAAAGATAAGGTGCCCATAGGTGTGTGGATTTATCTCTGGGCTTTCTATTTTGTTCCATTGATCTATATTTCTGTCTTTGTGCCAGTACCATACTGTCTTGATGACTGTGGCTTTGTAGTAGAGCCTGAAGTCAGGCAAGTTTATTCTTCCAGTTCCATTCTTCTTTCTCAAGATTGCTTTGCCTATTCAAGGTTTTTTGTATTTCCATACAATTTTGTGAAATTATTTGTTATAGCTCTGTGAAAATACCATTGGTAGCTTGATAGGGGTTCATTGAATCTATAGATTGCTTTGGGTAGCATACTCATTTTCACTATATTGATTCTTCCAATTCATGAACACGGTATATTTCTCCATCTATTGGTGTCTTCTTTGATTTGTTTCACCAGTGTTTTATAGTTTTCTATATATAGGTCTTTGTTTCTTTAGATAGATATATTCCTAAGTATTTTATTCTTTTCGTTGCAATGGTGAATGGAATTGTTTCCTTAATTTCTCTTTCTATTTCCTCATTATTAGTGTATAGAAATGCAAGGGATTTTTTGTATATTGATTTTATATCCTGCAACTTTACTATATTCGTTGATTAGCTCTAGTAATTTTCTGGTGGAGTCTTTAGGGTTTTCTATGTAGAGGATCATGTCATCTGCAAACAGTGAGGGTTTTACTTCTTCTTTTCCAATTTGGATTCCTTTTATTTCTTTTTCTGCTCTGATTGCTGTGGCCAAAACTTCCAAAACTATGTTGAGTAGTAGTGGTATTTATTTTAATCAGAGGATAATTACTTTACAATATTGTGATGGCTTTTGCCATACATCAACATGTCTCCCCAATCCTGAACCCCTCCATATTCCCCGTCCCATCCATCCAGGTTGTCATAGACCCTGGGTGCCCTGCTTCATGCACCAAACTCACACTGGCCATCCATTCTACATGTGGTAGTGCATATGTTTCAAAGCTATTCTCTCAAATCATTCCACTGAGTCCAGAAGTCTGTTCTTTACATCTGTGACTCCTTTGCTGTCTTTCGGCACCTATCTCTGTGACTTTAATGTCTGAACTTGTAGTTACCTTCCCTGAAAACAACTCAGTTCAGATTTCTAAAGTATTTCATATAAAGTTCGTATCTAACTTTGCCCTATGCTCTTTGGTGCCATGAATAGTCAAGTGCCCACAATTTGGAGCTTGTAAAAGTCAAGTTTGGTCTTAGCTCTTTAGACACAACTTTAGCTTAACATCTCCCCAATCCCCAGCATCTAAATAGTAAAGAAATCTCCTTCCTTCCCAGAGGGAGGGCTTTCCTTAGCCCCAGAGGAAAAGCAGACCATGGTGGGCTGAAAGCAAAAGAGTAATGCCGCCTCTCATCCCTTGTTCTTGCTGAGTTATTTGCTCAGAAGCTCAGAGAAAAATATTCCCTGATTAAAAATCATGGTCATATTCTTTCTTTTCTATACTTCCCTTTTCTCAGATGTGTGCCTACAGCAGGACCCAGGAGCCATGAAACACTATGGATAAGAGCCTTGCTCTGGAAGCAGACAGACATGAGGTTAAATACCAGCCTTTTTGAGCCTTACTTTTCTTTTTATCATCTGTAATATTTGGTTAACAGAACCCATCACAGAGGGATGTATAAGACTTAAATAACACCTGAAAACCACTTAGCTCAGTGTCTATAAAATAACAAATGTCAATTCATATGTGTCATTATCACTTGCTAGAAATATGCCCATCCTATGTAAAGGTTAGAGCTTGTGTTGGATAATTCAGCCTTACCTAAAAGACAGGTTCAGGCAACCCACCATGGAGCATTTGGCCCTTAATGTGACAAAAGAAGAAAACGAAAGGAACAGACTACAGGGTGATAGATTCTGTGGCCCACTTACAGATCAACTTCAAATGCAAGTGGAGTTTATGAGACATGAGGGCCAGAGCTCAGCTTGGCTTTTTCTATGGAACTAGTAGTCAATCCATCAGAAAAACTCAGTGATTCGGTTATTAATATTTGACTCCATTGCCCAGTTATTGCTGGGTAGTAAGTATATTGCAGATTCTGGTGGAAAATATCCCAGTTGCATTGGTTTGCACAGAGAAGAGGGAATGGTGAAGAGTGGCTTTTGTTTTTTAAATCTCAGCACACAGACGGATTTGAGGGGAGAAAAGAGTTGAGGAGGAGAGCAAACACTGCTTCCCTTTGTCTATCTGTCAGAACTGGCACCAAGTTCTTGGCAATCTCTTGGGATCCTCTGTGCCTGGGCTGGGTTAACTTGGCCCCATCCATTTAAGAATATTTGATTTGATTGCACAGCAAAATGCTTTTGAAAGCTGGGCTATTATCCCTGAAATAGAAAAATTAAAAAAATTTGAAAAGCACCTTTGAAGTCAGCTACCCAAATGAAACTTGTGACATCACAGCGATGGCAGATAAGTGGGAGGCAGAACAAGGCCATCATTGACCGCTGAGTGGGCCAGGCTGATGCCACACTTTACACCCTACCAATATAAGTCAAAGATGAAAGATGCTCCGGGCAGCTCGCCTGACCCCTGTGCTCTGTTATCTCCAGTTGATTGCACAGCATTTCACTGTGAACAATCCCTCACTGTCTACCTGGTGCAGGTGAATCTCAGCAGAACAGGGGCCTGGGCGGCTTGGCCAGGATAGAGAAATGCCATGCATAGCACAGGGGGCCAGAGGGGGGCTTGCTCCAGTCAAGCACCGTCTTTATTACTCCTCTTATCCCCTGGATGCTGAGGACAGAACAGCTAAGTGCAAATCAAGGGCAGCAAAATAAGACCAGCGGGTGTGTGGTGACAGGCAGCTCTCTCTCCAACTGATAGAACATCAAGAGACTGCAAACAAGCTCCAGCTGCTACACTGGCCCCTGTGTATTTACACGCAGAGTACAAGAACCATGTTATAGCGAGAGTGTGAACAAACCTGGATTGAGTTCTTGCATCCCTTACTGCATAACAACTAGTTACTGAACAAGTTCAACCAACTGTCAGTGGTTCTCCAATTTGAGCATGCATCAGAGTCACCTGGATTACTGGGCCCACTCCCAGAGCTTTTGATTTGTTCTAACAAATGTTCAGCTGATGGAGATGCTGCTGGCTCAGGGCCCATACTCTGAAGGCCACTTGTCTTTATGGTAAATATTAAGTGTTGTGTTCAAATCACTATTAAAAATAAGTTCATCTGAGTTTGATACGTTCAACGAGAGTCAGGTGCTATATATACTAAGCTGAGGGTACAAAGATGAATAACAAACTGCAGTTAAACAGTTCAATACAATCTAAGTTCTATCTAGAAAGGTGGGAATGTATGTAGCATGTGTGTTATTCGCTATGTCATGTCTGACTCTGTGACCCCATGGACTGTAGCCCACAAACCTCCTCTGTCCATGGGATTCTCCAGGCAAGTATACTGGAGTGGGCTGCCACTTCCTTCTCCAGAGGATCTTCTTGACCCAGGGATCGAAGTCCAGGTCTCCTGGGTTGCAGGCAGATTCTTTACCATCTGAGTCACCAGGGAAGCCCATTGAAGAGCAATACACAGTTTATCTTGGTTGAATCAAAGGATTTGAACTGCATACATCAGGTTGAGAAGAGACTGAGCAAACCGCTGAAGACCATCCTTAAGAATTCTGGCATTATTTTCCAGATCAAGCATGCATTTCATTCATTCATCTGTCTAATCCCTCATGGAGCCCATTCTGTGGGCCAAAAACAGGGTTCCCTTGCAGGCTTAGAAATCGGTTAAGACTAATCCTTGCCCTGTAAGTGTTCACTATCCAGTAGGGAGACCCCATGGAATAAGATAATACAAAGCAGCAAATACGATGAGAGGAGTTTGCATAAGGACAGGGGAGATCAAAGGAGGCCGCAGGTGGCTGTCCTTGGGGGCACTTAGGAGAAGGTTCGTGAAACCGAACTCCTTGAACTGGGACTTGGAAATGGCAGACAGCCTGAAGACAGGCAGCAAAAGCAATCATTGCTGCTCAGTGTGGTCATCCAAGGCTGCTTCTCACTTTTCTCTTCCACCAACCTCTGTCATGAGTGAATGAAGGAATCACTGAAGGAGGGAAGAGAGGGAGGGAAGGAAAAAGGAAGGGAGGGAGGCAGGGGTGGAGGCAGGAGGGAAGAGGATGGCATTGGCTACAGGAGGGGAGAATGCCAGAAGAACAATTAGAAGGGGTGACAGAGAAGTCAGCCGAACATCCTGGTGTGCGCATGACGGCCTCCAGAGCTCAGAAGGGGCGCCCAGAGGGTGCAGCTATCAGGTGACAGCACAAAAGACATTCTTTCGGAGGAGGGAAAATTCCCATATTCTTCCCAAGCACCCCGTTTGTGGCTGACCATCTGCCTGATTCTCTTTCTACTCAGGGACAAATGTCCCCTGGTTGGGAGACAGGATAGTTGACTGGTCTTTGCTCTGGCTTGAGGGGCACCCAAAGTCCCCCCATCTGTTCTGCCCCCAGTCCAGAGGTTGGGGTGTGGCTTCACAACTCCATAGGTTTCACACGTGGGTTAGGGAAAAATCTGGAAACTCCTTGTTTCCAGACAGCCATAGTTAGGAGGTGTACACATCAGTCAGAAGCTCCATCACCCCTTTCCCCAAGCTTCTTAGCTAGCTTCTATAAGTTGAAAGAAAGGAGCTTTAAAAGGGGAACCCCATTAGGAAAACTATCTTGCTACGAAAGTTAACGTAGGACCACCCTGCCAATGAGTAATGGGAAGACTAATTTTTTTTTCAAAGCAACTAATGTCTCAGAGCCTAGCAAACAATCTATCTGAGTAGACCATTTCTGTGAAAAGCAAGCTTTCAACAGCTAGAAGATCAAAGGAGTGATTCCAGTTCAGAAGTAGATTTCAAATTTCTTTTGTCATTGGTGTGTATTCCATTAAGCATCATTCTTCAATCTCTTACCACCCACTCCCCTCATTTCCTAAGTGTAATTTCACCTAAGAGAGGAGCTATGCTGGCCTGGGACTCTGAACTGAGGTAACTTGGGGGTTATGTGGCCTAAGGACACTCCATAAGCAACTTTCCCTGTCAGTCAATTTCTTCTATTAGCAGAAGGACCCCCAGTATGGCTGCCCCTGTGGTTGGATTCCAGGTCACCTCTGTGCCCCTGTAATTTAGGAGCCTCTTTGATTATGCAGGTGAATAGCTCTACTTGTTTCCCCAGCAGATGTTTGGTTGAAGTTCCTTCCCTGTGATTATGATTTTCTTTGGTCAAAAGGAGAGTAACTTGAGAAAGCTGGTCCAGGAATGAAGAACAGGGAGGCAGCCACAGGATGAATTTTTGAACTCTCCAGACTGCATTTCTGACTATACAATCCCGGAACCAACCTTATTATTAAGTGTAATTACCGGCCCCAGGCACAAGCCCCGGGGCCCCTACAGAGGCCCCAAGTGTTTGCTGTAGGTACCACTAAGGTGAGCTATACTTTTTCATGCACAATCATCTTGCCAATTGGCAGGTTATGAATTCCAGGGTGATAGTTGGGTCAAGGTGGCTCCAAATGCCCAAAGACCTTCATAGGATACTAAAGAATATAAGACATCCATTGTTAGAATCTTAAAAGCTAAGCGTGCCCAGACCCCACTTAAAAACACTAAAGATGTGTTTAATGCAATATTCTTTCACAATATTAATTATTGAAAAATAATTAAAGCTTCTCTCTGCCCCTAAAAAAAAAAAGTGTGCATCAGCTCCAGGCTTGGTAATCTGATACTACTCTTGGGAGACGGGAATAGACGTTAGTTTAAGGATCACTAGACCCTATTTCATATGAGCCTCAGTCACTAGTTACATAAACCATTGACTATGGACTGCTCTTTTTCACTATGTGATTGTGAAAAGCATTCATATTTCTACAGAAGCACATATTATCCCAATAATACACCTCAGATTGTTTAATTGAAATATTCAAAGAGCAGAAGAGAGTGAGAATATGTACCTCTGGGAAATGAGAAGGACTCCAGGAGCCTGGGAATGTAGGCTGATTCAACCCCACAAGTAAGACATTTTCGTGGAGATTAATATTTGATCTCGAACATTTATGAGGATATTACAGTCTACTTCCTAATATATCTGTGGTCCACTTCTAACAATGACTTAAATTACTTATTTCCCTAAAACTGATGCTCCAGGGATGTTTAGAATACTTGTTCTGGAGTTAACCTTGTGTACCCCAGAAGATTGATCCTCCAGCTTGAGAACCAAGGACAAAGAATGCAGTGTCTTGGCCAGAAGACAGGGCACCAGCCCCTTTCTTCTTCAGGGAAAGAGACCAGCCCAGGAAACTAACCTTAGACATTTGTGCCCCAGTCACTGTCTAATGAGGACAGACCACCATGCCCCATTCTTACTGTTGGGAGAGGCAGTTGTAAGAAAGTGATATTAATTTATTACCTCATTATATAAATCAGAGAGTTAATTTTTGTTTGTTTGTTTTCTATGCCATGCAGCTTTTAGGATCTTAGTTCCCTGACCAGGGATGGAAGCGTGGAGTCCTAACCACTGGACTACCAAGGAATTCCCACAAAGATTCTAAAAGAGTGTTGAGAAGTTGAAAAGTTGAGAAGTGTGTGTATCCTAAATACAAAATGCATTAATGTATCACATGATAAGAAATTAGTGGGGAACCTGAAGGAACCACAAATCCTGAGCAGAGACGTAAAGGAATGGGGTGTAACAGAGAAGTCAAGAGCGCCATCTAGAAGCAGAAATGGTGGTTGGATGGGTTAAGCTGGATAAAAAACGAAGAGGAAGGAGTAAGTGTATTTTCCAGGCTGTTGCAGACAGAGCACAGGGGATGAGGACACGACATCCAAAGGAAAAGTTATGGCAAAATGTTGTATATATCTAGCACTTTTTAAGTGCTCAGCACTGGATTAAACAAATGGAGAGCCATTTCAAGATCCAACAACCCTATGAGGTAGGTATGATTCTTAATCTCATTTTTCAAATGAGACAACTGAGATTTGAGAGGGTTCATTTGCCAGACTTCCTTTCCTCTTCTTTTCTTCCTCCTTTACAGTTTCCTCGTTTTCTTTACTTTTTGTGTGTCAGTCACTGTTCTAGGCATAACAGAAAATGAAAAGACAGTCCTGGTCCGTATAGAGTTCACACTCTAGTGTGATAAACTAACTTTGTATAATATGTATAGCATGCTTCCATGTAGCGAGAGCTGCAGAGCACAATGATGACCAAGAGAGGGAGACAGAGAGATGATGGTAGTGAACAGGCTTCTGCTAATACAGGTGCTCAGGGAAGGGCTCTCTGATAAGGTAACATTGACCATCAACCTGAATGAAGGGCTGGGGGGAACTATTAATGTATACATATTGCTAAATATAGAATAGATAACCAACAAAGGCCTACTGCATAGCACAGAGTTCTCTACTCAATATCTTATAATAACCTATGAAGGAAAAGAATCTGAAAACATTTACATATCTAGTTATGCATGAGTGCATACTCAGTTGCTCAGTTGTGTCTGACTCTTTGTGATCCTATGGATTGTAGCCCACCAGGCTCCTCTGTCCATGGAATTCTCCAGGCAAGAATACAGGTTTCCATTTCCTTCTCCAGGGGATCTTCCCGACCCGGAGCATGAACCCGCATCTCCTGTGTCTCCTGCATTGACAAGCAGATTCTTTACCACTAAGCCACCTGGGAAGCCAAATATATATATATATATATATATTTAAAGTCTATATGTATTTATACAGATAGATAAGTATAACTGAATCACTTTGCTATATACCTCAAACTAACACAGCATTTCAAATAAACTATACTTCAACTTAAAAAATTTTAAGAATATCTTTGGAAAGAGTATCATAGACAAAGAGAACATACATATATATGTATATATGTAAAGTACATATATATATATACATATATATGTAAAGTGCACACATGCTTGTGGGTTTGAGGAAGACCGAGGAGGCTGCTGTTTTAAGAGCAGAGAACAGGAGGGACAGTGATGAGAATGAGGCTGGAGGGTAACCGCAACACACACATACAGGGTCCTAGAAGCCATGGGAAGAGCCTGGACTTAGAGCACAATGAAAATACATCAGGTTGCTGGGCAGAATTGACTGCAAAAGGACAATAGTAGAAAGGGATGGGGGATGTGGTGATGATTCAACTGGTGAACAGTATACTAGCCATGGTAATGATAGAAGCAGTGAGAGCCGACTGGATTCAGGTTATATCTGAATGTAGGTTTAATGGGATTGGCTTTTGGATACAATGAAGTCTAGCTCTATACCTAAGCAGGTGAGCCATATCCCCACACCCATCCCTTGGCCAATACCATAGGCTGGTCTTATTGCATCAGCCCTTCCAGCTCCCCTTTTCCTCCCCCAGCTTTCAGCTGCCACCCAGCATTCACAAGCTACCTCAGAATCTCCCCAGCTTGCCCTGAACGGGGTGCACATCAAATGTTTATGAAGAAGTGGTCTCAGTTTCTCCATCTATAACATGTCAGAGCTGGGATAATTGTCCTCTAAGGTCACTTCCAATCCTTGTTTTCTATGATCTGTGATCTACTTCCCTATAATGTAGAGAATAAAAAAGCTAAGGTTATGGAAATCCATTGAATGCTTTTTCCTGAAGGAGTATATTTTTAAATATTGCCTGGATAGTTCTTAAGCATCCTGCTCTATTGCTTAGAATGAATCAAGGTGCTATAGAATCATTAGGACTTTCGCAAAATCAAGATTTAAATGATTTAATAATTATTATATTGCTAATTAAAATTACATAAAATTAAAAATTCACCTCCTCAGAAAACAGTTTGGTGAGTTCTCAAAGAGTTAAACACAAGATTACCATATGACCCAGCAATTCCACTCTTAAGTATACAGCCAAAGAAGTTGAAAATAGCTATTTGAAGAGATCCCTGTACATACATGTATTCATAGAAGCACTACTTCCAATAGGTAAAAGTTGCAACAATCTGAATATCCATCAATAGATAAAAAGATGCACAAAATGTAGTATGTACATTTAAACGAAAATTACCCAGCCATCAAAAGCTTTGAAATACTGACAAAGGCTACAACATGGATGAGCTTTAAAGACATGATGCTGTAAAAAGAATTGAATCAGCCATATATGTACACATGTCCCCTCCTTCTTGTACCTTCCTCCCAACCGCCCCCTACCCCCCTGCATCTCACCCAGTCAGGTCACCACAGTGCACTGAGCTGGACTCCCTGAGCTGTATAACAGGTTTCCACTGACTATCTATTTTACACATAGTTCATTGTACAGCAGAGACTAGCACAACATTCTAAAGCAACTATATCCAATAAAAATTTTTAAATTAAAAAAACCATTATCCTAATTGAAAGAAACCAGTCACACAAGATCATTTACTATACGATTCTTTTTATATGGAATATACAGGTCAGATAACCCATAGAGAAAGCAGACTGGTGGTTGTCAAGGACTGAGGGGGATGGTGGGAAAGGAGAGTTACTGCTTAATAAACACTGAATAGTCTTTTGAGGGGAGAAGGCAATGGCAGCCCACTCCAGTACTCTTGCGTGGAAAATCCCATGGATGGAGGAGCCTGGTAGGCTGCAGTCCATGGGGTTGCTAAGAGTCAGACACGACTGGGAGACTTCATTTTCACTTTCATGCATTGGAGGAGGAAATGGCAACCCACTCCAGTGTTCTTGCCTGGAGAATCCCAGGGACGGGGAGCCTGGTGGGCTGCCGTCTTCGGGGTCGCACAGAGTCGGACACGACTGAAGCGACTTAGCAGCAGCAGCAGCAGTCTTTTGAGGTGATGAAAATGTTTTAGAACTAAATAAAGGCTCTTGAATTGAACCATTTAAAATCATTAATTTTATTTGATATAAATTTCACTTCAGTGCAAAATGAATCAGTTCCCCAGTCTCACCAGCCGCATTCAAGGGCTCAGTAGCCAGTCCTGGCCATGCTGAGCCTCACAGCTAAGCGGTACATCTCCATCAGTGCAGAAAGTCCTACTGTGCAGCGCTTATTTAGACACGCATGGCTTCTGAAACTACTGTGGGGAGATTGCAGGAGTGCAGAAAAGTGGGGAGAGCTGTTTCCCACTCCCTTTGGCCCCTTCTCTTCACAGAAATTGGGATCCATGCACATCATTATCTGTCTGTCCTGCATCCCAAAGCAAGAAGCAGACTCAGTTCAACACTTCCAGCCAAATGCCCACCAGAGGGCACTCACATACCCCAGAAACACTGGAAGAACTGTGCAAGGATCAAGATATATTAGCATCCAGTGCTGAACCAGAGGTAACAAATGCGTGGAAAGTGAAGATTTATATGACAGAATCCATGTGAACTCTCCCATTCCCACTTGTGAAACTGTTCATAATTGGGGGAAATTTCCCTTCTTGGTCATCTTGGATCTCAGCCCAATATGAATTTGGTGAGTATGTAGAAAGCTTAAGCTAAAGTAGTATAGTATGTTTTACATCAGTGAGAGACAATAGATGCATACCGCACATTTATGTGTGGATATACACAGGCGCACACTTAGAGCAGATTAATGTATACAGACACAGATATCACCCAAATGTAAAAGCTGAAGTCCCATGGCATAGAATTACCCTGCCCTCCATCAGTAAATACGGTAAATCAAACACTGCTTCACAAGCATTTCAGAGAGATAACACTCTCATTAAAGCAGCAGGCTCCTAGTAAACAAATCGTCCACCTCCAGGACAGGAACTATATCAAAAACATTTGAAAATCACCATCCCTTCTGGGACATTAGTCAGTGTGAGTTTTTATGTTTCACTGTTTGAGTTTTCCTGTGAATCATCTCACATGAAGAGCCGTTGTACTCAGAAAGTTGACCATTATTGTAGCCGGGCACTGGCATTACTGTCATTTTGCAAATAATCTCAGTGTGAAAAATCCATCTGTCAACTTTACATTTGTGGAATAACATTGTCCAGGACACATTTATTGCCTCTACCATTTGGTGCGTGGAGGGACAAGATAAATTTGCTGTACTCCTGAATGTGGAAATGTTTGGGGTTAGAAATATAAACTCAACAGGCTTCTGTGCCCCCTCAGGACAGGGGCGTAAGTAGAACCTGCCCTGAGAGTAGTTGGTTCTTTTGTCTCATTGATGTCAGTGTGGGTTTGAAACTCCCTCCATCCTCCTATCCTTCTTCCCTTCCTACTCTTCTTCTTTCAATGTGATATTGATTGCTCAAAATTGGAACAGTCTCTACTAATTCTCCAGACTTCCGCCTTGTGTTAACAGCAGGCAGTGGTATCATAAAGAGAAAAAATTACTAGACCGTCTTCAGCTGAATATTTAGAAAGAGAGGTGTTTAAAGTGTCCTTTTATGCAGTGTTTTACCATTTTTAATTTTTTATATGTATAAAAATTTTGTATTTACCTATTTCATTGGTATATTTGTTCTTTAGGACTTTAAAATCCAAGAACAAAGTCCAATATCTAAATCTGAAGGACCATCACTCCCTCACTTTCTTCAGATAACCTGAAATATCTTCCACTCTCAAAAGTATTACATCAATCAACTACCTGCAGGCTAATCACTTGAAAAGAACTGTAAATCAGGGAATTATTGGCCAACTCCAAACCATTTACACAATCTTAACCTTAGGTCTCCTTAAACCCTTGAAATTTGCAAGAGAAAGCAATATGTAAGCAGCATTTCTCATAGAATGTTTCACAGAAAACCAGTAAGAGAAGTACTGAGGGGAAAAAATGGACTCTGTGTCCAAATAAAGTTGAAAAATATTGAGTGATTTTTCTCCTGGCCCTTCACAATGTATCGATACAGTAAAGACTTTGAGGAATTGCATTATCAGTTCTCTGTCCAGACCTCCAAGATCCAGCCTCTGTCCCCCACAGCTTTCTTCAGAGAACTGCAGGGAGCAGAGTGGGACGTGCTGAGAACGGGGAGTCCAAGTTGATATTCCCCTGGGAAGCCTGAGGCCAGTGCTGACAGGACTGGAGTTTGGAAACCTAGCTCCTTGCCGTGGAGTGGGACAAATTCTTCCAAGTAACATAAGCCCTGGAGTTTTCTGGGGTTGAGACTGAGGCTGAGACATCACCTGAAACTATGCTGTGCCTCAACTTCCACTGTATCCTCGCTCCTTCCTCCCTTACTGCTTTCTCCAGGGAGCACTTCCTTCATAAACTCCTGCCCTTGGGTCACCTCATGGTCTGCTTCTGGGGAACCCGACTCACCATACTGCTTAACTTGTTTCACCCAGGATTTTGCTTATGCCTTCATTCGACAATCTTTTACTGAGTTTTATTATGTGCCAACATATCCTGAAGGTGAGTGGCTAATGATTGGCTGATTTGTTCCACCAAGTGTAAATAGGCGAGGTTTCTCTCCGATGCAAAATCTATCAGATTTCTGGGAAATGAGAATGCCTTTAGAAAACAATGACACACAGGATTAGATTTGGCACACAGGAATCTCCTTCTCAAACTACATCATATATTCCTCAAGGCAGAACTATAGGGTGTATTTCTTTGTAACCACATTATTGTTCAGACTGCATTATGCCCTGAAGTTACTCTGGACAAAGAAGTAGAAGCACTGAGTTCTCGTTTATCTTTGTGAAGTGAGGAGAAATAGGAAGAGACAACCTGGTGATTAAAATGTGACATGGGTAAACATGGGAGGGGGAGGTTAATGTCAACTTTGTAGAATGAATAAAATTTTGGCCAAATGGCAATCCTGGATAAGATTTTCAAAAGAGGGCTGAATAATAATTTCTCCCAAGAAGTTCCAACTTCATTCCCAGATGGTGTGTAATCTATCTCTAAACAACAAATCGAGGAAACAGGAAGTGCTTCAGAAGGTCATTGTATAATTTTTAAAGGTGTGTCTGCCCAGTATTGAAACATTTAATCAGTTCCTAGAACTCAGCATTCAATGTTGGTATTTGCCATCACAGAGGAAAACAATCCAGGTGTTTTGACGCTGGATTGACTGGTAGAAAAGAATCTGGAGGTGAAAACTTAGTTAGGAGACATGCTTTCTGTCTCCATCTTTTCTTTACCCAGCTTTCTCAAGGGGACAGAGAATTCAACACTTCCTAAAAATCCAGTGAGATTCAGTTCAGTTCAGTCACTCAGCTGTGTGTGACTCTTTGTGTTGGGATAGAGCTAAACCAGGTCCATTGAGAACCAACCTTGGCCAGGGACAAGCAGAAGGGGGAGGACTTCTGGCTGCTTCTAGGGTGGACGCAATGTCTATAGTACCCAGTGCTATGGCCTGAAGCAAAATATAGGGATTCTTTATAAGGTAAGATGGTTAAAAAAAAAAACAAAGACAACAAACCAAAAACCCACCACCTGTCTCTAATACTCTTAATGGAAAGAATTAAGAAGAAGGAGGTGATTTAAATTACAGGTAAAATGGTGTATGTGCATATATAGATCCTGGTCACATCCTCAAAGGTTAGGAAGGCCTGCAAGATAAATGGTGGAGGAAAAAGACTAGGGACAGGTAATATGTGACCAGAGTTAAATGAGGGGCACATATGATCAGAAAATCAAAAATTCTGAACAGGAAGACACTGTGATATGAACAGGAGCATGAAAGGCTTTACAGAAAAATCAAGCCTTGTAATGGGTATTAATGGAATTAAATCTGGGAAGTTTGGTTACAAGTTCAAACAGTCTTATCCCCGAACATTCCCTGCCTCCTTTAGCTTTGAGAGAAAGCTCTCTGAAATTCTAATCTTGAGTCTTCTGTGCAGAAGAGTCTAGGACTATAGAGTGAATATTTTCAAGACCTACACCTTAAACCAACCACCAAAGTCTGTTGTTGACTTTCTCATTGGTTTATCTGTCCATCCTATAATACCTGTCCACTTGCCTATGACCCTTCCTCTGAGGCATAGTTTTATTACTTAGGATGAAACAAATTGAAAGAAAGCATCCATAGAATTGAAGAAGCTCAACCTATCCCAGGCTGCTAGTCTTTTACTTAATTAACAGCCAGAAGGTG
This sequence comes from Bubalus bubalis, assembly GCF_019923935.1. Classification (NCBI taxonomy): domain Eukaryota; kingdom Metazoa; phylum Chordata; class Mammalia; order Artiodactyla; family Bovidae; genus Bubalus; species Bubalus bubalis. The sequence continues at coordinate 3,930,532 of NC_059162.1, read as the reverse complement.
TGGGCATGTGTGTGAGGGAAGGGGCCTGAATCCATGTGGATAGTAAAGTTCAGGCTCTGACCCTGATATGACAACTTACAACAAGACAGTTATTAAAGAGCACAATGCAGATGACACTGCGCTGCACTGTGGGAAGGTTTCATCAAAAATGGGTGCAGCAACACAGGGTGGAGCGCCCCAGATCCTCACAGTCTAATCAGTGTCCTCAATGCCTGATGGGAAGAGGGCAAGCATGCCCCTGAGGTCAAAGTAGGATCTCCGTGCAACAAGGCAAGTTTGAAACTAAAAGTTGGAGTGACCAGGTCCAAGTCCTGACCTCAGTACTTTCTAGTTCTTTGACATTGAGAAATGCACTTAAGAAATCTATGTGGGGAAGAACAAGATGGTGGAGGAGCAGATGGACATGGACTACATCTCTCTCTATGGATACATTAAGAAAACACCTTCAGAGACAGAAGTGCTTGCAGAACACCAGCTGAGAGCTGGCAGGAGTACCTGACCACTGGAAAAGAATATATAGAACCACACAAAACTCGGTAGGATGAAGGAACTAGAGGGGAAAACAGGAGTGTTAGTAGGACCTGTCTTCAGCGGGTGGGGGAACTAAAGCAGAAGTCTGATCCCCACATCAGGGCAATTGTCTGTGTCAGAGGAGAAACATTTGAGGCTGAGAATGCAGCGGCTGATCTGTAGCAGCCTAAATGGAATAATCAGACAATCCCTGCCGCAGCCATACATACCCTGGACAGGGATGCAGGTTCCCTAGAAGTCACAACATCTGGGAGCTGGCACATAGGGATTGTACAGCAATCCCAGGGCAAGGGCTGCTGTTGACTGTGGAGAGACAGACCAAGGGGACATGAGGGAGGAGATTGTGGTGGGAAAAACCTGTGGAGGAAAGCCAGGCAGCCATGGAAGCAAGGCAATACTGCTGAGTCATGCATAGGGGGTGAAGCCAGCACCATAGCCTCTCTCTCCCTGCACACCAGTATCAGTAGCTGAGCAATAGAGAGACTGGTCCATCATGCACCTGATGTGCAGAACAAGAGTAGGACCCCAGCCAGGGGGGGACCCTCTATGTACCTGATGTGCTGAAAAACAGACAAGGACCCCAGGCAAGGGAGCCCTCTAAGTGCCTGAATGTTTGGAGCTACAGTGAAAGACTAACCATAGAGGCCTTCTGATCACCAGCTGCCAGAAGCTTGAAAACAGACTTTGATATGGCCATAACTCCTGCAGCTGAGGTAGTCCCTGCACACTTGGCACTGCCATGGTCCCTGTGACCCAAGTAGCTCTGCCACCTTCACGATCAACCCTCAATGGGGCAGAGCTGCCACAGGCAAAAAATGTCTTGCATCTATGCATGCGGAGTTGCTTAGGTCGTGTCCAACTCTTCGCTACTGCAAGAACTGTGGCCTTCAGGCTTCTTTGTCAGTGGGGTTCTCCAGGCAAGAATACTGGAGTGGGTTTCCATACTCTAATAGAGTACTATATTCCCTGGTGCCCTAGCCACCAACTCCCCTGAGTACCTATTGCTGCCAGGGTCCCTGTTACCCAAACAGCTGTACCACCTCCACACCTGGCCCTCACTGGGGCAGACCGAAGTCCTCCAGGGTAGCCTCAGAAGAAAACCCCAGTGGACAATCCACACGCAGAAGTAGAAATAAAACCACAATTGAAACCTAGGGGCAGCGTGGCTAAGGAAGAGAACCCAAGACCTTCCCACCAGCTGTACAACCTGCAGATTTAATCCACATGATCAACTAGGCAGACTCTGTGTCTATAGAATGTATAAAAGGACACTGAGCGCTCCCACCAGAAAAAAAAAAAAAAAACACTAGCTCTGATAGCTGTGGACATATGAGGCAAGAACACACAGGCATAGGACCAGATTAGAGTCTGAGCTGCCCCCACAGCAGGTCCAGGGACCAGTGCAATGTTGAAGGGCCTTCTTTTCCTTTTTTCCCCACGTCTGTTATAGTTGCCAATTTTATTAGCACTATGAAATAAATCTTTGTAATCTTTCTAGATTTTTTCTTTTTTCTTTTCAATCACACTTTTTATTGGTGTTATAAACCTCTGCCTCTACATTAGACTTTTGGAGTTATGTGGAGTTTTCCTTTTCTGTTTTTTTTCTCTTTTTAAAATTTTAATTAAAAAATTTTTTAAACATATTATTATTCTTTCTACATTTTTTTCTTTGTCTGTTTTCCCTACTGTTCTTTTCCCCTTGCAGTTAATCTTTAATATGTGTAAATCTTCTTTGAAAGTGAAAGTGAAATTTGCTCAGTCATATCTGACTCTTTGCGACCTCGTGGACATACAGTCCATGGAATTCTCTAGGCCAGAATACTGGAGTGTGTAACCTTCCCCTTCTCCAGGGGATCTTCCCAACACAGGGATCGAACCCAGGTCTCCCACATTGCAGGCAGATTCTTTACCAGCTGAGCCACAAGGGAATCTTCTTTATCTATCTCTATTTAAGTTTGCATTTCTGTTCTTTCTTTTCTTTTTTCCATTCTTTTTCTCATCATATTTGTTAGTTTTGTTTTCATTGCTTTATTCCCCAGTTGGCACCTTGCCTTAGGTTTGTTTTCTAGTTTGTGCTTTAGTTAGTTTTGTTCTTGACTGGTGGATATATTTTTTGGTTTCTTTTGTTTGCCAGGTCAATCTATTGTACTTTATTTTTGCTGGACTGTTTTGAGTTTGCTTATGGGTGTATTTGCATATGTGTATATTCCATTATTTTAATTATTATTTGCCTGATTTTGTAATTGCCATTTGTCTGGGGTTCATCTTTGGTTTCTCATTTTTGGGTATTTGTTTTAATCCCATTAAATGACATAATAAACCACCTGTGGAATCTCCATTCCTGGACAGAGATCAAGCCTTGAGCTTTTGGAGTGGGAGCACTGACTTCAAGGTCCTAGACTGCCAGAGCACTCCTAACCCTAGCAAGTATCAAATAGTGAGAACTCCCACAAAGGCGACCACTTGTATACAAGACTCAGTATCACCCAACTGCCAATAGCACCCTGTGCAGGGCACTTCATTCAAACAAAAAAACAGGACAAAAATACAAACCCAATCATCAACAGACAGGATTACTACTCACTCAGCCCTGCCCATCAGAGAGAAAAAATAAACAAAACTCACCTCCTCCCAACAGAATACAAGCACAAATCTCACCCTACATGAAGCTTACACAAACCACTTGACCAACCTTATGAGAGCAGAAACCAAAAGGAAGAAAGGATTCAATCTTGAAGCCTGGGAAAAGGAGATCTCAAACAAAATAAGTTAAAAAAAAAAAAGAAAACAACGAAAAAGCAGAGAAATACTACACAAATGAAGGAATAAACTAGAAACCCACAAGTCCAAATAAATGAAGAGGAAATAAGCAAACTACCTGAAAAAGAATTCAAAATAATGATAGTAAAGATGATCAAAAGCTTGAAAACACAATGGTGAAAATGCAAGAATATTAACAAAGACCCAAAAGAATTAAAGAATAAACATACAGAGAAAAACAGCACAATTATTGAAATTAAAAATACTCTAGAAGAAATCAATAGCAGAATATCTGAAGCAGAAGAATGGATCAGAGAGCTGGAAGATAAAATGGTGGAAATGACTGCTGAAGAGTAGAAAAAAGTAAAAAGAATGAAAAGAAATGAGGATAGCCTCAGAGACTTCTGGGACAATGTTAAACACACCAACATTCAAATTATAGGGGTCGCAGAAAAAGAAAAAAAGAAAGGGTATGAGAAAAATTTTGAAGATTATAGTTGAAAATTTCCCCAATATGGAAAAGGGAATAGCCAGTCACTTCCAAGAGGTGCAAAGAGTCCCATACAGCATAAACCTAAAGATAAACACACCAAGACACATACTAATCAAACTAACAAAGATTAAACACAAAGAAAGAATATTAAAAGTAGCAAGGGAAAAGTAACATACAAGGGAAAGCCCATATGTTCAATAGCTGATCTTTTAGCAGAAACTCTGCAGGCCAGAAGGGAATGGCATGATATATGTAAAGTACTGAAAGGGAAAAATATACAACCAAGATTACTCTACCTGGCAAGGATCTCATTCAAAATTGATGGAGAAATCAAAAGGTTTTCAGACAAGCAAAAATTAAAATAATTCAGTACCACCAAACCAGGTTTACAACAAGTGCTAAAGGGACTTATATAGTCAGGAAAAACAAGAGAAGAAAGACATCTACAAAACAAACCACAAACAATTAAGAAAATGGCAATAGAAACATTTACATCAATAATTACTTTAAATGTAAATGGATTAAGTGCGCCAACCAAAAGACACAGACTGGCTGAATGGATACAAAAACAAAACCTATATATATACTGTCTACAAGAAATCCACTTCAGACCTAAAGACACATATAGACTGAAAGTGAGAGGATGGAAATATATATTCCATACAAATGGGAAGCAAAAGAAAGCTGGGGTAGCAATTCTCATATCAGACAAAGTAGACGTTAAAATAAAGAATATTCCAAAAGATAAGGAAGGATAGCACATAATGATCAAGGGATCAGTTCAAGAGAAAGAACACAATTGCAAATATCTATGCACTCAACATAGAAGAATCTCAATACATAAGACAAAAACTAACAGACATAAAAGGAGAAATTGACAGTAACACAATAATAATAGGAGACTTTAACATCCCACATACACCAATGGAATAACACCCAAAAAAAGATGTCCTTTTCATTATAGGGGACTGCAATGCAAAAGTAGGAAGTCAAGAGATATCTGGAGTAACAGGCAAGTTTGGCCTTGGAGTACAGAATGAAGCAGGGCAAGGGCTAACAGAGTTTTGTCAAGAGAAAGCAGTAGTCACAGCAAACACCCTCTTCCAACAATACAAGAGAAGACTCTACACATGGACATCACCAGATGGTCAATACTGAAATCAGATTGATTATATTCTTTGCAGCCAAAGATGGAGACCCTCTATACCAGTTAGCAAAAACAAGACGGGAACTGACTGTGGCCCTGATCCTGAACTCCACAGACTGGTTCCAAATAGGAAAAGGAGTACATCAAGGCTATCTATTGTCACCTTGCTTATTTAACTTATATGCAGAGTACATCATGAGAAACGCTGGGCTGGAAGAAGCACAAGCTGGAATCAAGATTGCTGGGAGAAATATCAATAACCTCAGATATGCAGATGACACCACCCTTATGGCAGAAAGTGAAGAGGAACTAAAAAGCCTCTTATTGAAAGTGAAAGTGGAGAGTGAAAAAGTTGGCTTAAAGCTCAACATTCAGAAAACAAAGATCATGGCATCCGGTCCCATCACTTCATGGGAAATAGATGGGGAAACAGTGGAAACAGTGTCAGACTTCATTTTTGGGGGGCTCCAAAATCACTGCAGATGGTGACTACAGCCATGAAATTATAAGACACTTACTCCTTAGAAGGAGGGTTATGACCAACCTAGATAGCAAATTAAAAAGCAGAGACATTACTTTGCCAACAAAGGTCCGTCTAGTCAAGGCTATGGTTTTTCCAGTGGTCATGCATGTATGGATGTGAGAGTTGGACTGTGAAGAAAGCTGAGCGCCAAAGAATTGATGCTTTTGAATTGTGGTGTTGGAGAAGACTCTTGAGAGTCCCTTGGACTGCAAGGAGACCCAACCAGTCCATTCTAAAGGAGGTCAATCCTGGGTGTTCATTGGAAGGACTGGTGCTAAAGCTGAAACTCCAATACTTTGGCCACCTCATGGGAAGAGTTGACTCATTGGAAAAGACTCTGATGCTGAGAGGGATTGGGGGCAGGAGGAGAAGGGAACGACAGAGGATGAGATGGCTGGATGGCATCACCGACTCGATGGCCATGAGTTTGAGTGAACTCCGGGAGTTGGTGATGGACAGGGAGGCCTGGCATGCTGCAATTCATAGGGTCGCAAAGAGTCAGACACGACTGAGCAACTGAACTGACTGAGACTTAAATTGAAGAAAGTAGGGAAAACCACTAAAACATTCAGGTATGACCAAAATCAAATCCCTTATGATTATATGGTGGAGGTGGCAAATAGACTCAAGGAATTAGATCTGACAGACAGAGAACTATGGACAGAGGTTCATGACATTGTACAGAAAGCAGTGATCAAGACCATCCCCAAGAAAAAGAAATGCAAAAAAGGTGAAATGGTTGTTTGAGGAGGCCTTACAAATAGCTATGAAAAGAAGAGAAGCAAAAGGCAAGGGAGAAAAGAAAATATATGCCCATTAGAATGCAGAGTTCCAAAGACTATCAAGGAGAGAAAAGGAAGCCTTCCTCAGCGATCAATGCAAAGAAATAGAGGAAAAACAATAGAATAGGGCAGACTAGAGATCTCTTTAGGAAAATTAAGGATTCCAAGGGAAATTTTCATGCAAAGATGGGCACAATAAAGGAGATAAATGGTATGGACATAACTGAAGAAGAAGCTATTAAGAAGAGGTGGCAAGAATACACAGAAGAACTATACCAAAAAAGATCTTCATGACCCAGATAATCATGATGGTGTGATCACTCACCTAGAGCCAGATATCCTGGAATACAAAGTCAAGTGGGCCTTAGGAAGCATCACTATGAACAAAGCTAGTGGAGGTGATGGAATTCCAGTTGAGTTATTTCAAATTCTAAAAGATGATGCTGTGAAAGTGCCATATTCAGTACACCAGCAAATTTAGAAAACTCAGCAGTGGCCACAGGACTGGAAAAGGTCAGTAGTCATTCTAATCCCAAAGAAAGGCAATGTCAAAGAATGCTCAACTACCGCACAATTTCACTCATCTCACATGCTAGCAAAGTATTGCTCAAAATTCTCCAAGCTAGGCTTCAATAGTACATGAACTGTAAACTTCCAGATGTTCAAGCTGGATTTAGAAAAGGCAGAGGAACCAGAGATCAAATTGCGATCATCTGTTGGATAACCAAGAAAAGCAAGAGAGTTCCAGAAAAACATCTACTTCTGCTTTATTGACTACACTGAAGCCTTTGACTGTGTGGATCACTACAAACTGTGGAAAATACTGAAAGAGATGGGAATACCAGACCACTTTAACTGCCTCATGAGAAATCTGTATACAGGTCAAGAAGCAACAGTTAGAACTAGACATGGAAGAATCGACTGGTTCCAAATCAGGAAAGGAGTACATCAAGGCTGTATATTATCACCCTGCTTATTTAACTTATATGCAGAGTACATCATGAGAAATGCTGGACTAGATGAAGCATAAGCGGGAATCAAGATTGCCAGGAGAATTATCAATAACCTCAGATATGCAGATGGCACCACCCTTATGGCAGAAAATAAAGAACTAAAGAGCCTCTGAATGAAAGTGAAAGAGGAGAGTGAAAAAGTTGTCTTAAAACTCAACATTCAGAAAACTAAGATCATGGCATCGAGTCCCATCACTTCATGGGAAATAGATGGGGACACAGTGGACACAGTGACAGACTTTATTTCTGGGGGCTCCATAATCACTGCAGATGGTGACTGCAGTCATGAAATTAAAAGATGCTTGCTCCTTGCAAGAAAAGCTATCACCAACCTAGACAGCATATTAAAAAGCAGAGACATTACTTTGCCAACAAAGGTCCGTCTAGTCAAAGCTACAGTTTTTCCAGTAGTCATGTATGGATGTGATAATTGGACGATAAAGAAAGCTGAGTGCCAAAGAATTGATGCTTTTGAACTGTGGTGTTGGAGAAGACTCTTGAGAGTCCCTTGGACTGCAAGAAGATCCAACCAGTCCATCCTAAAGGAAATCATCCCTGAATATTCATTGGAAAGACTGATGCTGAAGCTGAAACTCCAATACTTTGGCCACCTGATGCAAAGAGCCAACTCATTTGAAAAGACCTTTATGCTGGGAAAGATTGAGGGCATGAGGAAAAGGGGACAACAGAGGATGAGATGATTGGATGGCATCACTGACTCAATGGACATGAGTTTGAGTAAATTCTGGGAGTTGGTGATGGACAGGGAGGCCTGTCATGCTGCAGTCCATGGGGTCACAAAGAGTCAGAAACAACTGAGTGACTGAACTGAACTGAATTGACACCATTGAATAGATCATCAAAACAGAAAATTAATAAGGAAACACGAGTCTTAAATGATACATTAAATGAGATGGGTTTCACTGATATCTTCAGGACATTCCATCCAAATGCAGAAGAATACAACTTCTTTTCCAGTTTACATGGAACATTCCCTAGGATAGACCACATCTTTGGTCACAAATCAAACCTCAGTAAATTTAAGAAGATTGAAATCTTATCAAGCATCCTTTCTGACCACAATACTATGAGACTAGTTATCAATTACAGGAAAAAAACTGTAAAAAATACAAACACATGGAGATTAAACAATAATTTTCTAAATAAACAACAAGTTACTGAAGAGATAAAATAGGGAAATCAAGAAATTCCTAGAAACAAATAACAATGAAAACACGACAACTCAAAACCTATGGGATGCAGCAAAAGTAGTTCTAAGAGGGAAGTTTATAGCAATACAATCATACCTCAAGAAACAACAAAAACATGAAACAGACAACCTAACTTTAAACCTAAAATAACTGGAAAAAGAAGAACAACAAAAATTTAGCAGAAGAAAAGAAATCATAAAGATCAGAGCAGAAATAAATGAAAAAGAAAGAAACAATAGAAAAATAGTAAAGGTTAATAAAACTAAAAGTTGGGTCTTTGAGAAGATAAACAATTTGACAAACCTTTAGCCACACGTGGAACAGACTGGTTCCAAATCTTGAAAGGAGTACATCAAGGCTGCATATTGTCACCCTGATTATTTAACTTATATCAGAGTACATCATGAGAAACGCTGGGCTGAATGAAGCACAAGCTGGAATCAAGATTGCCAGGAGAAATATCAATAACCTCAGATATGCAGATGACTCCACCCTTGTTGCAGAGAGTGAAGAAGAACTAAGGAGCCTATTGATGAAAGTGAAAGAGGAAAGTAAAAAAGCTGGCCTAAAACTCAACATTCAGAAAACTAAGATCATGGCATCTGGTCCCATTACTTCATGGCAAAGAGATGGAGAAACAATGGAAACAATGAGAGACTTTATTTTGGGGGGCTCTAGAATCACTGCAGATGGTGACCTCAGCCATGAAATTAAAAGATGCTTGCTCCTTGCAAGAAAAGCTATCACCAACCTAGACAGCATATTAAAAAGCAGAGACATTACTTTGTCAACAAAGGCCCATCTAGTCAAAGCTATGGTTTTTCCAGTAGTTGTGTGTGGTTGTGAGAGTTGGACTATAAACAAAGCTTAGTGCTGAAGAATTGATGCTTTTGAACTGTGGTGTTGGAGAAGACTCTTGAGAGTCCCTTGAACAGCAAGGAGATCCAGTCAGTCCATCCTAGAGGAAATCAGTCCTGAATATTCATTGGAAGGACTGATGCTGAAGCTGAAACTCCAATACTTTGGCCACCTGATGTAAAGAGCTGACTCATTTGAAAAGACCCTGATGCTGGGAAAGATTGAAGGTGGGAGGAGAAGGGGACAATAGAGCATGAGATGGTTGGATGGCATCACCAACTTGATGGACATGAGTTTAAGCAAGCTTTAGGAGTTGGTGATGGACAGGGAAGCCTGGTGTGCTGCAGTCCATGAGATTGCAGAGTCAGACACGACTGAGTGACTGAACTGAATTGAACTAGCGAGACTCATCAAGAAAAAAAGAGAGAAGAATCAAATCAACATAATTAGAAATGAAAAAGCAGAGTTTACAACAGACAATGCAGAAATACAAAGGATTATAAGAGCCTATTATGAACAACTATATGGCAATAAAATAGATAATCTGGAAGAAATGAAGATTCTTAGAAAATTTAAATCTTCCAAGACTGAACCAGGAAGAAATAGAAATTATAAACAATCCAATTACAAGCACTGAAATAGAAACTGTGATAAAAAAAAAAAATCTCCCAAAAAACAAAAGCCCAGGACCAGATGGCTTTGCTGGTGAATTCTAGCAAACATTCAGAGAACAGCTAATGCCTATCCTTCTAAAACTCTTTCAAAAAAATTGCAGAGGAATGAACACTTCCAAGTGCATTCTAAAAGGTCACCATCACCCTGATACCAAAACCAGACAAAGACAACACAAAAAAAGAAAATTTCAGGCCAATACCACAGATGAACATGGATTAAAAATCCTCAACAAAATTCTAGCAAAGATAATTTAACAACCCATTAAAAAGCTCATACACCACGCTCAAGTTGGGTTTATTCCAGGGATGCAAGGATTCTTCAATATATGCAAATCAATCAATGTGATACACCATGTTAACAAATTGAAAGATAGAGCAAGCATAATTCAACAACTCATTAAAAAGCTCATACACCATGCTCAAGTTGGGTTTATTCCAGGGATGCAAGGATTCTTCAATATATGCAAATCAATCAATGTGATACACCATGTTAAGAAATTGAAAGATAGAAAGAATATGATAATCTTAATAGATGCAGAAAAAGCCATTGACAAAATTTAGCACCTATTTATGATTATAACCCTTCAAAAAATGGGCATAGAAGTAGGACCTGGTTAAACTTAAAAGCTTTTGCACAACAAAATAAACTATAAACAAGATGAAGAAAACAACTCATAGTTCTTTGGCCCATTTTTTGATTGGGTCGTCTATTTTTCTGGAATTGAACTGCAGGAGTTGCTTGCATATTTTTGAGATTAGTTCTTTGTCAGTTGCTTCATTTGCTATTATTTTCTCCCATTCTGAAGGCTGGGAGAAATAGCACCTTGCTTATACTTTCCTTTGTTGTGCAGAAGCTTTTAATTTTATTTAGGTCCCATTTGTTTATTTTTGCTTTTATTTCCAATATTCTGGGAGGTGGGTCATAGAGGATCCTGCTGTGATTTACATCAGAGAGTGTTTTGCCTATGTTCTCCTCTAGGAGTTTTATAGTTTCTGATCTTACGTTTAGATCTTTAATCCATTTTGAGTTTATTTTTGTGTATGGTGTTAGAAAGTGTTCTAGTTTCCTTCTTTTACAAGTGGTTGACCAGTTTTCCCAGCACCACTTGTTAAAGAGATTGTCTTTTCTCTATCGTATATTCTTGCCTCATTTGTCAAAGATAAGGTGTCCATAAGTGCATGGATTTATCTTTGGGCTTTCTATTTTATTCCATTGCTCTATGTTTCTGTCTTTGTGCCAGTACCATACTGTCTTGATGGCTGTGGCTTTGTAGTAGAGCCTGAAGTCGGCAGGTTGATTCCTCCAGTTCCATTCTTCTTTCTCAAGATTGCTTTGGCTATTCGAGGTTTTTTGTATTTCCATACAAATTGTGAAATTATTTGTTCTAGCTTTGTGAAAAATACTGTTGGTAGCTTGATAGGGATTGCATTGAATCTATAGATTGCTTTGGGTAGCATACTCATTTTCACTATATTGATTCTTCCGATTCATGAAATTGGCATATTTCTCCATCCATTAGGGTCCTCTTTGATTTCTTTCACCAGTGTTTTATAGTTTTCTATATATAGGTCTTTAGTTTCTTTAGGTAGATATATTCCTAAGAATTTTATTCTTTCCGTTGCAATGGTGAATGGAATTGTTTCCTTAATTTCTCTTTTTATTTTCTCATTATTAGTGTATAGGAATGCAAGGGATTTCTGTGTGTTGATTTTATATCCTGCAACTTTACTATATTCATTGATTAGCCTCTGGGTCACCCCAGTGCACCAGCCCCAAGCATCCTGTATCATGCATCGAACCTGGACTGGCGATTCATTTCATATATGATATTATACACGTTTCAATGCCATTCTCCCAAATCATCCCACCCTCTCCCTCTCCCAGAGTCCAAAAGACTATTCTATACATCTGTGTCTCTTTTGCTGTCTCGCATACAGGGTTATTGTTGCTGCTGCTGCTGCTGCTAAGTCACTTCAGTCGTGTCCGACTCCGTGAGACCCAATAGACGGCAGCCCACCAGGCTCCCCCGTCCCTGGGATTCTCCAGGCAAGAACACTGGAGTGGGTTGCCATTTCCTTCTCCAATGCATGAAAGTGAAAGTGAAGTCACTCAGTCGTGTCCAACCCTAAGCGACCCCATGGACTGCAGCCCACCAGGCTCCTCCGCCCATGGGATTTTCCAGGCAAGAGTACTGGAGTGGAGTGCCATTGCCTTCTCCAGGGTTATCGTTACCATCTTTCTAAATTCCATATATATGTGTTAGTATACTCTATTGGTGTTTTTCTTTCTGGCTTACTTCACTCTGTATAATAGGCTCCAGTTTCATACACCTCATTAGAACTGATTCAAATGTATTCTTTTTAATGGCTGAGTAATACTCCATTGTGTATATGTACCATGGCTTTCTTATCCATTCATCTGCTGATGGACATCTAGGTTGCTTCCATGTCCTGGCTATTATAAACAGTGCTGTGATGAACATTGGGGTACACGTATCTCTTTCAATTCTGGTTTCCTTGGTGTGTATGCCCAGCAGTGGGATTGCTGGGTCATAAGGCAGTTCTATTTCCAGTTTTTTAAGGAATCTCCACACTGTTCTCCATAGTGGCTGTACTAGTTTGCATTCCCACCAACAGTGTAAGAGGGTTCCCTTTTCTCAGATGGTACGGGGAAGGAGGTGGGAGAGAGGCTCAGGATGGGGAACACTTGTATACACATGGCGGATTCATGTTGATGTATGGCAAAACCAATACAATATTGTAAAGTAATTAGCCTCCAATTAAATAAATTTATAATAAAAAATGAAACAGTTCAAAAGAAAAAAGAAAACAAGTCTTAGAATGGGAGAAAATAATAACAAATGAAACAACTGAAAAAGGCTTAATTTCCAAAATATGCAAGCAGCTCATACAACATACCTCAACATAGTAAAGGCCATGTATGATAAGCTCACAGCCAATACTATTCTCAATGGTGAAAACCTAAAAGCATTCCCCCTAAGATCAGGAACAAGACAAGGGTGTCCATTCTCACCACTAGTATTCAACATAGTTTTGGAATTCCTAGCTACAGCAATCAGAAAAGAAAAAGAAATGAAACTAATCCAGATCAGAAAAGAAGTAAAGCTCTCACTGTTTGCAGATGACATGATACCATACATAGAAAACCCTAAAGATACTATCAGAAAGTTACTAGAGCTAATCAGTGAATTTAGCAAAGTCTCAGGATATAAAATCAATACACAGAAATCACTTGCATTCCTAAATATTAACAATGAAAAATTGGAAAAAGAAATTAAGGAATCAATCCCATTCACCATTGCAACAAAAGAATAAAATATCTAGGAATAAACCTACCTAAGGAGTAAAAAGAACTATATACAGAAAATTATAAGACACTGATGAAATAAATAAAAAACACATGAAACAGATGGAAAGATATTCCATGTTCCTGGGTAGGAAGAATCAATACTGTGAAAATGACTATACTACCAAATACAATCTACAGATTCAATGTGATCCCTATCAAATTACCAATGGCATTTTTTGCAGAACTAGAACAAAAAATTTCACAATTCATATGGAAACACAAAATATCCTGAATAGCCAAAGCAGTCTTGAGAAAGAATGGAGCTGGAAGAATCAATCTTCCTGACTTCAGATTATACAGTCATCAAAATAGTATGGTACTGGCACAAAACCTGAAATATAGACCAATGGAACAAGATAGAAAGCCCAGAAATAAACCTCTGCACCTATGGGTACCTAATTTTTGACAATGGGGCAAAGACAGCCTCTTCAATGAGTGATGCTGGGAAAGCTGAATAGCTACATGTAAAAGAATGAAATTAGAACACTTCCTAACACCATACACAATATAAACTCAAAATGGATTAAAGACCTAAATGTAAGACAGAAACTATAAAACACTTAGAGGAAAACATAGGCAGAACACTTGATGACATAAGTCAAAGCAAGATCCTCTATGACCCACCTGCTAGAGTAATGGAAATAAAGACAAAAGTGAAGAAGTAGGACCTGATTAAACTTAAAAGCTTTTGCACAACAAAGGAAACTATAAACAAGGTGAAGAAAACAACCCTTAGAATGGGAGAAAATAATAACAAATGAAACAACTGAAAAAGGATTAATTTCCAAAATATGCAAGCAGACCAGAAAAACAAACAACCCAATCAAAAAGTGGGAAAAAGACCTAAACAGACATTTCTCCAAAGAAGACATACAGATGTTTAACACATGCAAAGATGTTCAACAATGTTCATTATTAGAGAAATGCAAATCAAAACTATAATGAGACATCACCTCACACCAGTCAGAATGGCCATCGTCAAAAAGTCTACAAACAAATGTTGGAGAGGGTATGGAGAAAAGGGAATGCTCCTGCACTGTTGGTGGGAATGAAAATTGATACAACCATTATGGAAGATGGTATGGAGATTCCTTTAAAAACTAGGAATAAAACCACTATGTGACCCAGCAATCCCACTCCTAGATATATACCCTGAGGAAACCAAAATTGGAAAAGACACATGTACCCCAATGTTTATTGCAGCACTATTTACAATAGCCAGAACATGGAAGCAACCTAGATGTCCATTGACAAATGAATGGATACATTGTGTACATATACACAATGGAATATTGCTCAACCATAGAAAGGAACATCTTTGAATCAGTTCTAATGAGATGGATGAACCTGGAGCCCATTATACAGAGTGAAGTAAGTCAGAAAGAGAAAGATAAATATCATATACTAATGTATATATATGGAATCTAGAAAGATGGTACCAAAGAATTTATTTACAGGACAGCAATGAAGAAACAGACATAGAGAACAGACTTACGAACATGGGGAGAGGGGAGAAGAGGGTGAGATGTATGGAAAGAGTAACATGGAAACTTATATTACCATATGTAAAATAGATAGCCAAGGGGAATTTGCTGTATGGCTCAGGAAACTCAAACAGGGGCTCTGTATCAACCTAGAGGGGTGGGATGGGGAGGGAGATGGGAGGGAGATTCAAGAAGGAGGGGACATATGTATACCTATGGCTGATTCATGCTTGACAGAAAATAACAAAATTCTGTAAAGCAATTATCCTTCAATTAAAACATAAATTAAAACAAGAGAAAGAAATGTACGTAGAGTTCCTGTAAAATACCTGCCTTGCTTACTCTGAAAGATTGTTGTGAGAATCAGAATCAGATAAGGTTAGGGCATGTGAAAGCATCTTGGACACACTGAAATTGTATGCAAATGGAGTTTCTTTTAATGTCCTCGGTATTTAATTCTCCCCAAGCCAGTGCAAGATGGGGCAAGAATAATCATCCTAATAGTTAAAAATTTTCCCTTGTATACAAGTATGTTTTAACTTTTTATTTGATATAATTTCAAGTTATAGAAAAGCTATAAGAAAGTACAAAGGAAGCTGTATGTCCTATACCCAGATGTATCAATTAATAATAAATTGCCCCATTTTTTTTTCTGTCTCTCTCTCTTTGCAGATATCAGGTCCTTTTACCCCTAAATACCTTATTATATATTTCATTCTCTTATATCACCCCAGTACAATTACCAAAATCAGAAGATTCAACCAACCACAGATTGTACAGTTCTGTAGTATGTGTTTACTGAAAAAAAAAAAAAATGTGTGTAAGTGAACCTGATAGTTCAAACCTGTGTTTTCCAAGGGTCAGCCGTGTATATATTAAGTGTAATATGCATATAAAGAAGGAGAAGGCAATGGCACCCGACTCCAGCACTCTTGCCTGGAAAATCCCATGGACGGGGGAGCCTGGTAGGCTGCAGTCCATGGGGTCACTAAGAGTCGGACAGGACTGAGCGACTTCACTTTCACTTTTCCCTTTCATGCATTGGAGAAGGCAATGGCAACCCATTCCAGTGTTCTTGCCTGGAGAATCCCAGGGACGGCGGAGCCTGGTGGGCTGCCGTCTATGGGGTCGCACAGAGTCGGACACGACTGAAACGACTTAACAACAGCAGCAGCAGAAAACATGAGTTTATACTGGCTGCTGCTGCTGCTGCTAAGTCGCTTCAGTCGTGTCCGACTCTGTGCGACCCCATAGACGGCAGCCCACCAGGCTCCGCCGTCCCTGGGATTCTCCAGGCAAGAACACTGGAATGGGTTGCCATTGCCTTCTCCAATGCATGAAAGTGAAAAGTGAAAGTGAAGTCGCTCAGTAAGTGTCCAACTCTTCGTGACCCCATGGACTGCAGCCTACCAGGCTCCTCCATCCATGGGATTTTCCAGGCAAGAGTACTGGAGTGGGGTGCCATCAAATCAATACTACCAATGCATTCTAGTCTTTCCCCTTCCTGAATTTTTAACTTCCTTCCCTGAAAGTGAGTAACCTGGCTCCCATTCACAAAATACTTACTTACCCAGGCTTGGAACACTCACACAGTAATTTCAAAACTGCTAATCCTGTTTGGCTTACTTCACTTAGCATGATAAATATCCTGTGATATTGCCTATATCTGGAATCTAAAATAATGATACAAATAAACTTATTAATAAAACAGAGATCGACCCACAGACATAGAAAACAAACTTATCAAAGAGGAAAGGGGAGGAAGGATAAATTACGAGTTTGGGAGTAACATATGCACTACTATATATAATAGATACTCAGAAAGGACCTACTGTATAACACAGGGAACTATACACAGTATACTATAACCACCTATAAGGGAAAATCTGAAAAAGAATATACACACACACATATATTGTTTGCTATATACCTTAAACTAACACAACATTGTAAATCAACTCTTCAGTTTTAAAAAAGGAAAAAAAAAATGCTAACCCACACCACTATGAAAACCAAACCTACTGGGCAGAGTTTATTGATGGCTGTTTTTGACTTGAGATTGAGATATAGTGAAAATACTGTGGTCAAATGTTACTTAGATTAGTTTTATTTCCTCCTTTGGTGTGATTACATTTTTCATACGAAATGTAAATAGACCCATTTGTTTCTGTTTGTGTTCCATTTTATGTTTCTTCCTCATTCTTCCTGATTAACTTTTTTTTGCATAGCAAAACATTGACCTGGCTCCAAAGTTAAAATCATACAGAAATGTATTTTTAAAGTATGACTCCCCCAATTCTTTGCACTCTATTCCCACCACTCCCTGCAAATAACTAATCTCGCTAGCTTGGCGTTTATTCTTTCCATGTTTCTTTTGGCAAAAAAAATAAGCAGATGCATGTATATTTCCTTAGAAAAATTAATATCAGGATTATTACTGACTTACAGGAAAGACACAGTCAGTACACACACTGTATAGTTTGTCTGATCAGGCTGTATTTCCTACTGACTCAGAGGAGCCTGCAGGAGTCAGCAGGGGGCACAGAGCCAGCTCTCATGAGCTGAGTGGATATTACAAGTTCACTGTAGTCTGAACCCACATCCATCAACTGGCTGTTAATCCTTCTTGACAGACATCCCAGAAGAAACTTGATGTGTTAACTAATTCCAGAGTTTAATGGTGTGAAAGTCAAGGTTTGTGCTTGAGAGGCTGGAAGTAAAGTGATTTATTTCAGCATTTGACTGACCAGAAGAAGTCACTCATAAAGTAGATAGACTCAGTAGCTTAAGAGCTCTTCCTCCACTTCATCCCAAGAAAAAGAGCCTACACATTATCCTTCAATTAAAAAAAAAAAGAGTCTACACATTTAAGTTTCCCCATAAGGCTCTACTTAGGAGACCCAAGAGTCTCAAGCCCCAAACCCTTCTTAAGATGCATTCGATATACCACCGTATGCAAGCGACAATGGCAGGTCTGTCTGCCCACCTGTCAGTGGGGCCTCTCAGCCCCACAGGTGAAGAAAAAGGACGATGGCTCCGCCTGACTGCACCTGTGTTCACCTGAGCAGAGTCAAGAATGTGAACAATTCAAGTATTCTCCAGCAGAGAAACTCAGCTGCGAGGCTGAGAGACTCTGGATGCACTTTTCTCTTTGGGAATTTCTCCTTTGTCTCCATTGCTTTTCTTGACTGAAGGGCACAGTCTGTGCTGGATGGCAGACAGAGAGCCTCGGGTGGCTGCCTTGCCTAAGGCAAGCAGAGCTACAGCAAAGGAGGCAGCTTCAGCTGTTTTGTACAACCAGGAGCCCACTTGGGCATAAGGGAACACCTCCAAATTCGGCCAAGTGTGCAGAGGAGCAAAGCTTTCCTCTCCACCCCCAACTCTCCTTGTTTTCTCGTTTAGTCCATCTTACCATCCCATGTCAGTACACTCAGTTGAGAAGTGTAAAGAGATACATACCCTTAGGGCACAGCAAAGATAAATTCTCCCCCTTGATCCCTGCATAAACCCTCTTGGGTTGACAGCAAGTCTCCTCTAGCCCCATAAGGCAGAGTATTGGGAATACTGTGTTGATGGATGGTAATATATATGTTAGTACAATAATGTTCTACTCCTGGGGCTCTTTCATAGAATCTTGGATTTGGAAGGACCTTGAGGTCACCCAGGACAGTTTCCCACCTACTTAGCAATCTGTCTTCAGCGCCTTTGACAGGTGGCCATTCAGCCTCTGTCTGAACCCTTCCAGTGATAAGGAACTCCATACCACTGAATAGCAGACTCCTACTCATCCTTCAAGACCTTGCTCAAATGTCATCTGCTTGGTAAAGCTTTTCCCAGTTCCCCTAGGCAGATCAGTTACTGTATAACTTGTGATCCCTCAGCACTTTTCCTTTAGTCTATAAGAGCCTATTGCATTGGAATTTATCTATTTATATGCATGCCTGTCTCTCCTATGGCCTCTGAGCTTTTCCTGAGAGTTTTCCATATTATTCATAATTGTATCCTCAACTCTTAATACAACACCTGACACTTAGATGTTCCAATAATCATCATTGACTATGAATATGTGTGTATTCTCCTGAGATAGCTTATACCGTATTTAAACAGCAATAATTGTTTAAATATCCATCCTTATGTTGAGCCCATGTCTTATTTTCTGCATTTTCCACACAGTGGGCAAAGGGCCAACAGGAAGCTAGAGCTTGTCAAATGTCCACTCTTTGCTAAACACTCCTCTGGACAGCTTTACATAAACGTCATTTGTTCTTTCATTTACCATCCTTCTGATACTTGCAGTCCTCATGATTCCTGTGATCCTCTCCTGCTCAGCTTAAGCCTGAGCAATACTTCCTCAGCAGATGTGGCTTTAGGACCTCAGCTCTCCATTCTGCTAGTTCTGCACGGGTTTACCTTGGAAAAGCTAAAGGAAACTCATGCGGTGAGGTCCATTATCTGCCCTTGGAATGCAATGGCTCACCAGATAGCATGTGACAGCTGCTCAGTCTTTAGATGGTGGTGGTTTAGTCACTAAGTAATGTCTGACTTTTGTGACCCCAAGGACTGTAGCCTACGAAACTTCTCTGCCCATGTGATTTTCCAGGCAAGAATATTGGAATGGGTTGCCATTTCCTTCTCCAGGGGATCTTCCCAACCCAAGGATAAAACCTGTTTCTCCTGCATTGAAGGTAGTCTCCTGCATTGCAGGCAGTTTCTTTACCACTCAGCCACAAGGGAAGCCTCCAGTCTTACAGAGGACAGATAAAAAGGATTAGGGAAAGAGGTCAACACTTAGCATAAGTACCAAGCACAGTACTTCAGTAGGACATCGAATTTTCCTTCAAGCCTATCTCAAGGGAAGATTCTGTTATGCCCCAACTAATGAAACATTAGCTGCTGCTAAGTTGCTTCAGTCGTGTCCGACTCTGTGCAACCCTGTAGACGGCAGCCTACGAGGTTCCTCCATCCTTGGGATTCTCCAGGCAAGAATGCTGGAATGGGTCGCCATTTCCTTCTCCAATGCATGAAAGTGAAAAGTGAAAGTGAAGTTGCTCAGTCGTGTCTGACTCTTTGCTACCCCATGGACTGCAGCTTACCAGGCTCCTCCGTCCATGGGAGTTTCCAGGCAAGAGTACTGGAGTGGGTTGCCATTGCCTTCTCCAAATGAAACATCAGACCTGAGGCCAAAGAGCCATACAACCTTCACTCAGATTAGTGTCACCAGAGTTGAATCCTCAGGTCCAGGTTTTTATCCATAGGTCAGTTCAGTTCAGTCGCTCAGTTGTCTCTGACACTTGCGACCCCATGGTTGCAGCACACCAGGTTTCCCTGTCCATCACCAACACCCGGAGCTTGCTCAAGCTCATGCCCGTTGAGTCAGTGATGCCATCCAACCATCTCATCCTCTGGCATCCCCTTCTCCTCCCACCTTCAATCTTTCCCAGGATTAGGGTCTTTTCCAATGAGTCAGTCCTTCACATCAGGTGGCCAAAGCTTCAGCTTCAGCATCAGGCTTTCCAATGAATACTCAGGACTGATTTCCTTTAAGATTGACTGATTTGATCTCCTTGTAATCCAAGGGACTCTCAAGAGTCTTCTCCAACACCACAGTTCAAAAGCATCAATTCTTCAGCGTTCAGCTTTCTTTATGGTCCAACTCTCATATCCATACATGACCACTGGAAAAACAATAGCTTTGACTAGATGGTCCTTTGTCCGCTAAGTAATGTCTCTGCTTTTTAATAAGCTGTCTAGGTTGGTTATAGATTTTCTTGAAAGGAGCAAGCATCTTTTAATTTCATGGCTGCAGTCACCATCTGCAGTGATTTTGGAGCCCCCCAAAATAAAGTCTGTCACTGACTCCACCGTTCCCCCATCTATTTGCCATGAAGTGATGGGACCAGATGCCATGATCTTAGTTTTCTGAATGTTAAGTTTTAAGCCAACTTTTTCACTCTCCTCTTTCACTTTCATCAAGAGGTTCTTTAGTTCTTCTTTGCTTTCTGCCATAAGGGTGGTGTCATCTGCATATCTGAGATTATTGATATTTCTCCCATCAATCTTGATTCCAGCTTGTGCTTCATCCAGCCTGGCATTTCTCATGATGTACTCTGCATATAAGTTAAATAAGCAGGGTGATAACATACAACCTTGATGTACTCCTTTCCTGATTTGGAACCAGTCCATTGTTCCGTGTCTGGTTCTAACTGTTGCTTCTTGACCTGTATACAGATTTCTCATGAGGCAGGTAAAGTGGTCTTGTATTCCCATCTCTTGAAGAATTTCCCACCGTTTGTTGTGATCCACACAGTCAAAGGCTTCAGTGTTGTCAATGAGGCAGAAGTAGATGTTTTTCTGGAATCCTCTTGTTTTTTCTGTGATGCAACAGATGTTTGCAATTTGATCTCTGGTTCCTCTGCCTTTTCTAAATCCAGCTTGAACATCTGGAAATTCTCAATTCACGTACTGTTGAAGCCTAGCTTGGAGAATTTTGAGCATTAGTTTGTTAGAATATGAGATGAGTACAACTGTGCAGTAGTCTGAACATTCCTTGGCATTGCCTTTCTTTGGGATTAGAATGAAAACTGACCTTTTTCAGTCTTGTGGCCACTGCTGAGTTTTGCAAATTTGCTGGCATATTGAGTGCAGCACTTTCACAGCATTATCTTTAAGGATTTGAAATAGCTCAACTGGAATTCCATCACTTCCCCTACCTTTGTAGTGATGCTTCCTAAGGTCCACTTGACTTTGCACTCCGGATGTCTGGCTCTGGGTGAGTGATCACATCATCATGGTTATCTGGGTCACTAAGATCTTTTTTGTATAGTTCTTCTGTGTATTCTTGCCACCTCTTCTTAATATCTTCTGCTTCTGTTAGGTCCATACCATTTCTGTACCTCATTGTGCCCATCTTTGCATGAAATGTTCCCTTGGTATCTCTAATTTTCTTGAAGAGATCTCTAGTTTTTCCCATTCTATTGCTTTCCTCTATTTCTTTGAATATATCACTGAGGAAAGCTTTCTTATCTCTCCTTTTTATTCTTTGGAACTCTGCATTCAGATGGGTAAATCTTTCTTTTTCTCCTTTGCCTTTAGCATCTCTTCTTTTCTCAGCTACTTATAAGGCCTCTTCAGACAACCATTTTGACTTTTTGCATTTCTTTTTCTTGGGGATGGTCTTGATCACTGCCTCCTGGACAATGTCATGAACCTCTGTCCATAGTTCTTCAGGCTCTCTGTCTATTAGATTTAATCCCTTGAGTCTATTTGTCACTTCCAGTGTATAGTCATAAGGGATTTGATTTAGGTCATACCTGAATGGTCTAGTGGTTTTCCTATTTTCTTCAATGTAAGTCTGAATTTTGCCATAAGGAGTTCATGACTTGAGCCACAGTCAGCTCCCAGTCTTGTTTTTACTGACTGTATAGAGCTTCTCCATTTTTGGCTGCAAAGAACATAGTCAGTTTGATTTCACTATTGACCACTTGGTGATGTCCATGTGTAGTTATCTCTTGTGGTGTTGGAAGAGGGTGTTTGCTATGACCAGTACATTCTCTTGACAAAATTCTGTTAGCTTTTGCCCTGCTTCATTCTGTACTCCAAGGTCAAATTTGCCTGTTACTCCACGTATCTCTTGACTTTCTACTTTTGCTTTCCAGTCCCCTATGATGAAAAGGACATCTTTTTTTGGTGTTAGTTCTCGAAGGTCTTGTAGGTCCTGATAGAACCATTCAGCTTTAACTTCTTTGGGATTAGTGGTTGGGGCATAGGCTTGAATTACTGTGATATTGAATGGTTTGCCTTGGAAACAAACAGAGATCATTCTGTCATTTTTGAGATTGCACCCAGTACTGCATTTCAGGCTCTTTTCTTGACTCTGAGGGCTGCTCCATTTCTTCAAAGGGATTCTTGCCCACAGTATTAGATATAATTGTCATCTGAATTAAATTCACTGATTCCACTCCATTTTAGTTCACTGATTCTTAAAATGTCGATGTTCACTCTTGCCATCTCCTGTTTGACCACTTCCAATTTACCTTGATTCATGGACCTAACATTCTGGGTTCCTATGCAATATTGTTCTTTACAGCATTGGACTTTACTTCCATCACCAGTCATATTTACAATTGGGCACTGTTTTCACTTTGGCTTCATCTCTTTGTTCTTTCTGGAACTATTTCTCCATTCTTCTCCACTAGCATATTGGGCACCTACCGACCTGGGGAGTTCATCTTTCATTGTCATATCTTTTTGCCTTTTCATACTATTCATGGGGTTCTCAAGGCAAGAATACTGAAGTGGTTTGCCATTCCCTTCTCCAGTGGACCGCATTTGGTCAGAACACCATGACCCATCCATCTTGGGTGGCCCCACATGGCGTGGCTCATAGTTTCATTGAGTTAGACATGGCTGTGGTCCATGTGATCAGTTTGATTCATTTTCTGTGATTGCATAAGTCAATGGATAGGTCAGTCAGCATCTATTTTTAGTCCTACCTGTATCCAGGCCTCACCTCTTCACTTCTACCAAAATGCACCATAAAACCAATTGCTTCCCTTCCTCACAAATCTCTGAAGATGTTGTATTTGATTTTAGTAACTCTCTTCAAATATACTCTCCAATCACTCTTAACCATGTATGTTTTTTTTTTTTCCAGAAACCACCCCGGGATTCCTTCCTCACCGCACATCCTATCAGGCACTTGTTATTGATTTTAGCTTTCACAACAGACCTAGTCCCCTCAGTTTAAGTCACCTCTGTGCCTTCTATATACAAAAGACCACTTCTACCTTGGGGCTTGCTCTGCATATTTGAAAAGGCTTCCATCTTGACACATGATCTAAGATATTTATTTACACAAATGTCTCCCGCAGTAAAAATCTCTGAGCTTCTATTTTTTTCCCAGAGATTGCCAAATTTATCTTAAATTTTATTTGAAAATGCAAAGGCTCTAAATAGCCAAAATAAATTTGAAAGTGATGAAAAAGTTGGAGGATTAACATAGCATATTTCAAGAGTTTTTATAAAGCTGCCAAAATGAAATGTTGTATTTATGAACCACATATATGGATGACTTATTTTTGACAAGATATGTAAGATTTTCAACAAACGGCACTGAACAATTGGCTATCCACATGCAGTAAGATGAATTTCAACCATTACACCACATACAAAAACTAGCTCAAAATGGATCATAAACATAAATATAAAAACTAAAACTATACAACTTTTAAAAGAAAACAGAAGGAAGTCATTGCTAGCTTAGGTTAAGCAAAGAATTCCTGGATACAATACCAAAAGCATGAGTCATAAAACAACAATTTGATACATTGGACATCATCAAAATTAAACTATTTTGCTCTGAACTTCTTGAGAGCAGGAACTTGGTCAGTCTTTGTGTTTCCAGAATCCAGCATAACCTCTGACATGTACGAAGTACTCAGTTGGTGCTAATGAACTGCTTTTGCAATAACCCCCAAACACTGAGTCATTGTGTGATCTTACTCACTCACACCAGTGCCTTTGAATCAGCTAGAGCATTTGTTAGAAATGCAGATCAGAGCTGTTGACTCTTATGGGTAGGGTCTAGATATATGCATTTGTAGATAAGCATTCAGGTGATTCTGATGTTAATGTTCCTCATAATACACTTCGATGAACAGTGACTAACCTGCAGCCTCCTTTCCCATCATGCCCAGGGTATAGGGTAATTTGCCATTTCACATCTAGAAAATTATTAGCTTAGTAGATCAGTCACAAATTGCAAACATCATATATTTGGTATTCAATAAGGCAAGTGTCAAAATATCTTATTAGCACGATTAGGTAAATTAATAGCTGGTTCAGTTCAGTTCAGTCGATCAGTTGTGTCTGACTCTTTGCAACCCCATGAATCACAGCACACCAGGCCTCCCTGTCCATCACCAACTCCCGGAGTCCACTCAAACTCATGTCCATCGAGTTGGTGATGCCATCCAGCCATCTCATCCTCTGTCGTCCCCTTCTCCTCCTGCCCCCAATCCCTCCCAGCATCAGGGTTTTTTCCAATGAGTCAACTCTTCCCATGAGGTGGCCAAAGTACTGGAGTTTCAGCTTTAGCATCAGTCCTTCCAAAGAACACCCAGGACTGATCTCCTTTAGAATGGACTGGTTGGATCTCCTTGCAGTCCAAGGGACTCTCAAGAGTCTTCTCCAACACCACAGTTCAAAAGCATCAATTCTTCAGTGCTCAGCTTTCTTCACAGTCCAATTCTCACATCCATACATGACCATTGGAAAAACTAAAGCCTTGACTAGACAGACCTTTGTTGGCAAAGTAATGTCTCTGCTTTTCAATATGCTATCTACGTTGGTCATAACTTTCCTTCCAAGGAGTAAGCGTCTTTTAATTTCATGGCTGCAATCACCATCTGCAGTGATTTTGGAGCCCCCCAAAATAAAGTCTGACACTGTTTCCACTGTTTCCCCATCTATTTTCCATGAAGTGATGGGACCAGATGCCATGATCTTCGTTTTCTGAATGTTGAGCTTTAGGACAAAGTTTTCACTCTCCTCTTTCACTTTCAATAAGAGGCTTTTTAGTTCCTCTTCACTTTCTGCCATAAGGGTGGTGTCATCTGCATATTTGAGGTTATTGATATTTCTCCCATCAATCTTGATTCCAGCTTGTGCTTCTTCCAGCCCAGCGTTTCTCATGATGTACTCTGCATAGAAGTTAAATAAGGGTGACAATATACAGCCTTGACATACTCCTTTTCCTATTTGGAACCAGTCTGTTGTTCCATGTCCAGTTCTAACTGTTGCTTCCTGACCTGCATACAGGTTTCTCAGGAGGCAGGTCAGGTAGTCTGGTATTCCCATCTCTTGAAGAATTTTCCACAGTTTATTGTTAGACACTTTCAATCAGCATAGGAGAGGGTAGGCTGCAGTAACAATTAACCACAATATCCCAGTGACTTGATGTTGCAGAGTGTACTGCTTCCTCAGTGGACTTGGCAGGGGCCTTGGTTCATTTGTGGAACCAGGCTGGAGAAGTTTTGTATTAACACGTGCTTCCAGGGACCCACTCCAGGGAGAAGAGGTGACAAGTCTTGCACTGGTCACAAAGCTTTGGCCTGGAAATGACATCTGATCACTTTCAATGACCACGCCTAGACTCTAGAGGGTCATGTGATCCTGCTACATGTCTAGAAGGACAGCAGAACTGAAACATTAAGGAATACCAATAATGATTATCCAAACACTCCCTCACATCTAACAAAACCAGGAAGAGGGTATCAGAGAGGCTGCCACAAACTATGAGCTCAATAATTATTTATTGGATAAATAAAATGAGAACATGTAGCACCCATGTGAGGAAACTACTATCATTATCTTTCTACTTGCAAAGCTAGTTCTATTCTGTTGTAACATATGTTAAAATACATGCTCTATGCTATTGAGTAGAGGACCAGTAGATTACAGAACATCTGTTTGGTGTGATTATGATCTCATTTAACGAAGTGTGGATGTATGCACCACACCAGATATAGTTATATGCTGCTGCTGCTGCTGCTGCTGCTAAGTTGCTTCAGTCGTGTCCGACTCTGTGCGACCCCACGGACTGCAGCCCACCAGGCTCCCCCTTCCCTGGGATTCTCCAGGCAAGAACACTGGAGTGGGTTGCCATTTCCTTCTCCAATGCATGAAAGTGAAAAGTGAAAGTGAAGTTGCTCAGTCGTGTCCGACTTAGTGACCCCATGGACTGCAGCCTACCAGGCTCCTCCGTCCATGGGGTTTTCCAGGCAAGAGTAGTTATATGCTATACAAAGAGAAATAAATGTGTTCCACTAGAAGTTATTTGTAAGTTATTTCAGTCTGGTGAGCTTTCACATTACTTTTCAAATTTTATTTTCTTATTTCATTTGACATATTTTCCGTAAGCATAATAATCATACTTTCATTTTGAAAAAACACAGATGCTCACTATAAGGGAATGAAATAGATAATACTAACAAAAAGCATGCATGGGAGAAAATGAAAAGAAAATAGTCAGTATATGTTCTGAAATAAGAGCAAGTTTAACAAGTGGCCTAAGATACAAGGATATTCCATAAGAGCAATAATGATAGTCGACAATTTGAAATGTCTGTTAGAAAACAAATATGAGTTCCAAGAATAGTACGGATTTGTGAAAAGGACACAGGGACAGGTGGAAAGGGCTCCCAATGACCGAATCTAGGACACTGAACATTAACATTAATAATAATAGTAGTGGGAATTTCCCTGGTGGTCCAGTGGTTAAGAATTCACCTGCCAAAGCAGGGGACACAGGTTCACTTCCTGGTCTGGGAAGATTTCACTTGCCTTGGGGCAGCTAAGCCCATGTGCCACAACGACCGAAGCCCTCACTCTAGAGCCCACGCTCCTTAACAAGAGAAGCCATCCCCATGAGAAGCCTGCCCACTGCAATGAACACCAGCACAGCCACAAATAAATAAATTAAATAACAGTAATGGTCTATAATCTGTTAAATAAAATAAGAACCAGAGACCCTCTCGGAGGTTCCTTCACCCTCAGCACGCATTGCAGTTGCAGGCACATGGTCAGTTCTCAGTTCTCACATTACTTGATTCAACAGCATCATACAACACAGTTGATTTCCTCCTTCTTCCTTTAAACACTTAAAAAACTTTCTGACCTTCCAGAACAAAACAGTCTCCTGGCTTTCCTTCTATTTCATTGCTTACTCTTTCTTGGGCTCTTTTACCTGTTCTTCCTTCTCTCCACCACCTCTCAACATTGGAATCCCCCGAGTATTCAACCCTTCATCCTCTTCTCTTCTTACTTGCTCTCCTCTGCTGATTCCAGGCAGGTGCATCACTTTGAGTACCATGTATATGATGATAACTTCCGAATGTCTATCTCTCCCCCTAGCCTCACTCTCACTCCTGGATTACAGAGTGTATATCCAACATCTTCATCTGGACACCCAGTAGACATCACAGATTCACTGAAACTGACCACTGATCTTTCCCCCAAATCTATTCCATCCTCAGCTTTCGCCTTCCCTTCTTTCAGCTGATGTTTCTCCAAACTTCCATTTGCTCACACCAAAACCCTGGAGTCTTCCATGACTCCTCTTTTTCTCTCATGCCTCCCCATTCAATATGTCAGAAAACCTTACTGGTTATGCTTCAAACATGCATAGAAATCAATCACATTCTCCCTTCTCTTACCGCTGCCACTGGCTGGTTTCTCTGACCAGCATGCTCAGACAACCTCTGTCTAAATCTCTCACCTCCTTCAAGTCTGTGCTCAAATGCCACCTTCTCAATAAGGTCTTTGGTTAAATATGTAACCCAAATGCTGCTGTACTTTTTCCTTTGATCACACATATCATCTTTTTAGATACTATATGATTTGCTTTTCATTATGCTGTTAGTTGTCTGGCACAACACAGTGCACATTCTGCAAGAAGTATTATTTTAATTTGTTTAGTTTTATGATTTATTACAACACATAATATTCAATAAAATTTGTCGAATTAAAAATTGACATTTAAGGTTATTCATAATATATCATTGAGGGGGCAGGGGAAGCCAGTTACAAAACCAGGAAAGCAAAGTGATGCTATTTCAGGAAAAATCGTGCATCTTCATTTAGATGTGTATATTCATGTATATAATAATGAAATATACATAATAGTATGGAAGAGCATACAACAAAATGTTTACAATGGTTTTCTTCACTAGACAGTTCTTAAATAATACCATTTTCTTCTTTTGGCCTTTTTGATTTGTGTTTTTTAAAAAAGCATAAATATTATGCCTGCGTTATTTTTGCAGTCA
Source organism: Bubalus bubalis (assembly GCF_019923935.1). Taxonomy (NCBI): domain Eukaryota; kingdom Metazoa; phylum Chordata; class Mammalia; order Artiodactyla; family Bovidae; genus Bubalus; species Bubalus bubalis. The sequence goes on along the minus strand of NC_059162.1, from coordinate 3,901,860 downwards.
AAGAAAACTCTTTATTTTCCTTTTATGGAAAGAGTTGTAAAAATAAAGTGTCACTCAGAAGCATACAGAGATTAAAAAGAAATCTAATGTATGTTTATAGCAAATTTCCAATGAGAGGGAATTAGTGAGGATGCTGTAGCATCACGGTTGTAAATTGGGGTTTGAACCCAGATAAACCTAGGCATTGTGCTGATCTTTCTCCCTCATCCATAAAACTTTAATTCACAAGGTTAAATGAAAAACCCATGAAAAGCATTTAACCAAGTACCTAAATTAGTACAAAAAATACTAGCTATTATCACTTATCTCATTTAATCCTCTCAACAAGCTAATAAGGAAGGATCACTATTCCGATTTCCTAGATGTAGAAGTGAAAATCTCAGTCATGTCCAGCTCTTTCTGACCCCATGGACTATACAGTCCATGGAATTCTCCAGGCCTGGTGTGGCTAGCCTTCCCCTTCTCCAGGGAATCTTCTTAACCCAGGGATCAAACTCAGGTCTCCCGCATTGCAGACAGATTCTTTACCATCTGAGCCACAGGGGAAGCCCTTGTGGAAAGGGTGTGGAAGACAAGTCTAAAAAGAGCTAAACACTTGTCCCCAATAAGAGGTTAATCCAAGATTTTCAACTGAGTTTGTCTGATAAGTGAGTCCACACTCTCAGCAATACGCCACACTTTAACTCAGATCTGCTTCTTTACTGAGCACAGAAGAAAGAACACAAATTAGAGTATTACTTCTCTGCTTTCATTTTTAAGATTGATGAAGGGGATGTCTAGAATCACAGGAAGACAGAGCTGCAAGTGTTTAGAGACTTTAAAAATAAGGAAATCAAGATCCAAGAATGTCCATGGAAGTTGCTAATGTATGATGGCTGCATCTAGACCTGGCTGCCCGTCCACCCCATTTCCACCCCACGCACTAAGTCAAGGCCATGTCCAGGACCCTGTCATGCATCTGCCCAGCCCTGTTGATCGCCTCCGCTAGGATCCCCTCTTTACAGGGCAAAGAGCATCAATTCTTTGTTGTTTTTTTTTTTTTTTTTTTTCCCTAGGGCACTTATCCAAGCCTTTCAATGATTGACACAGGCCTCTCTGTTTTTTGTTTTTTTTTTTTTAATCTTTAGTTTCTGAAGCCCAACTAAGGAGCAGTTTCATATGAAGAGTGATTCTTGAATTAGGAGAGAAATAAACATGCATTTGATCATGGGCAGCTCTGGCGGGGGAAGAGGGAAACACATGCTAGCTGCCTCCACCCCAGGTTATCCCTCCTGGTAAGGATCAGTGGGCATGAGGACTGGCCACAGGGGGAGTGGGAGTAGAAATGAAATCTTAATTTCCAAAGAGCTTAGGGAATAAGGCTTCTGGGAGAAAAATTTGATTCTTACAAAGATAAGACAGGCAGAGAAGAGTCAATAAAATTACTAGCTTACTGTGAAAACATTTGACTACTCTGTTCACTATACAGCCTCCTTTCAACATGCATTCATTTACCCTACTCCACCCCTACACACACACCAGCAACTGATATTATTATCGTAGTAACAACACATTACAGAGAAGACTCTCGCGGGTCCCTTGGACTGCAAGGAGATCAAAGTAGTCAATCCTAAAGGAAGTCAACCCTGAATATTCATTGGAAGGACTGATGCTGAAGCTGAAGCTCCAACACTTTGGCCAACTGATGCAAAAAGCTGACTCATTGGAAAAGACCCTGATGATGGAGAAGACTGAAGGCAGAAGGAGAAGGCGGTGACAGAGGACAAAAGGGCTAAATAGCATCACTGACTCAATAGACAAGAACTTGAATGAACTCCGGGAGATAGTGAAGGACAGGGGAGCCTGGCGTGTTGCAGTCCATGGGGTCGCAAAGAGTTGGACATAACTTAGCGACTGAAAAACAAAAACAACACATTTCATTTCAAAGTACTTGAGAACTGCTCTCAGCACTCTGAACTCAGCAACTCTGAGTTTAGCTGAGCATCTGTTCCTGTCTGAAGAACATGTCTATACACCTTTCCTACTACCCCTCCAGTCTTCTATCACCCCCAGTGGAAAACCACTTGATAATAAAGATGGAAAGTTAGGTTAAATTAAACCAAAGAGAAAGTGATGCAATGATTCACTGCTTAGTAGAAAGATCCTTGAACTGGAAGTCACAAGAATCAAGCTTTATTTCCTCATATCCTAAACTACTGTAATCTCAAGCCTCTACAAGAAAATAAAGGTAATGATGAAACTTTGCCTACCTGATGGCAGGTGGCCATGTCAAATAAATGGCTTTATGAATCCCTTCCAGTTCCACAGTTCATTTTTTCTATATCTAATTTTCATTCTTTTTTAAACAGTCTCACTGAGATATGATTGGCATGCAATAAATTGTAGATATTTAAAGAAAACAATTTGCTAATTTTGACAAGTGCATACAGCCATGAAACAAGCACTGCCATTAAGACAATGAACACATCCAACACCCTCAAAGTTTCCTCTTCACACTACTTTGTGATCTCTTCCTCCCATCAGCATACATTGTTTTCATTTCCTAGAACTTTACAGAATAGAATCACACAGTACATACTCATTATTGTGTCAGGACATAGTTTGTTTATAGAGTCAAAAGTATCTCCCAAATGTCTATAGCTCCAGACAAAGTCTTATCCTCAAGGTGATAGTGAGTGCTAGAAGAAAAAGTGAACAGGAAAGAGGCAGAGTGGTGAGAGGATGCTCTTCTTGGTAGGATGGTCACTCTAGAGCCACACGGATGCCTGGGGGAAAGGCAACCCAGGAAGCAGGAAGAACAGTACATTCTCTGCATCCTTGAACTGCATTCTGTACACATTTCCACTTAAGGGGCAAGACAGCCTCCCAAAGTCTGGTTCCTTTAGAAATTGTAGATGTGTGAAGGCTAGGCCAGCTCTGTCTTGGAAAGACCAAGTATTGAGAGCTAGGAAGGATCTCTCCTTTTCTTCCTCACTCCTTCAGGACCAGCTGGAATATAGCCATCTGTTTGTGTGGGCAGTGATTTTTCCAAGAGCACAGCTGCAAAGGGGCCCTCTTCGTTCCAGTGGCTCTCTTGTGCAGAGCTCTGGAATAGCCTCAGTGGCCTCTTCCAGCTCCTTGGAAGATGACGATGCTTCTTCCAAAGCAACTCAGGGAGGCAAGGTTCCCACTGGCTACTCCCAACTTGGTTCAGGAGCCACATTCTCTTACTTTCAGGCAATCCTGAAGTCCATCTCCCCTAGAGCCTTTTGTAAGGCAGAGCACTGGTGTGATCAGAAGGAAATGATCAACCAAGCAAAAATGTCTACCCCAAAAATTCTGAACAGGCCTGCCTATGAGGATGCCTGAAGTGTCTACCATGTATTTGGGATTCTTTTGAATTAAAACAGTAAAGTTCCTTTTAAAAAATACAAATATGGCACAGTGTTGATAAACCATTAGAGTGTAATGGTTTGTAATTTCTTTGTAATTACAAAGTTTGCAATTCAACTTTTTGCACCAGTTGGATCCTGGTCCCCCAAGATGTATTTTCATGTTCTAACCCCAGAACTTGTGAACAGAACCAGTGTCCCTGTGAGAGAGATAAGGGGAGAAAACACACACGCAAAAGAGAAGGCCAGGTGAAAACAGAGGCAGAGAGGGCATGACATGGCCACACACGGAGGAATGCCACAGGATGCTAGAAGAAGACAAGAAGAACCCTCCCCTGCAGCTTTCCAAGTGTGATCCCTGGTCAGCACCTTGACTTTGCACTTTTGCCCTCAAAAACTATGAGAAAACCGTGAGAGAATTGTGAGAGAATAGTGTTTTGTTGTAAGCTACCAAGTTTGTAGGGGCTTCCCCGATGGCTCAGCTGGAAAAGAATCTGCCTGCAATGCAGGAGACCTGGGTTTGATCCCTGAGTTGGGAAGATCTCCTGGAGAAGAGAATGGCTACCCACGACAACATTCTGGCCTGGAGAATTCCATGGTCTGTATAGTTCATGGGGTCACAAAGTATTGGACATGACTGAGCGACTTTCACTTTTTAATGAAGTTTGTGGTAATTTGTTTCAGCAATTCCAGGAAACTCAAATAACACCTTGCATTATATTTTTATATTTAGCATTACATTTACTATATTTGCTTCTTCTTCTCTTCTGGACCTCAAAACTCTGGGATGTGGGACATTTACACGTCTCATAGGGAAGGGAAATGCATTAGAAACTGTTGGTGGAGGGGACTGTGACAAGCAGACCCAGGTGAGGCCTAGAAGGTGGCAGAGGGATCACAGAATACTCTGGGGAACAGGAGGACATGGGCACCAGGGGGAGTGGTGCCAAGAAGGGGCAGGGCCTGGACTCCCAGGGAAATGATAGCTGACACTGCAGCCTACACCATTTTTTTTTTAAATGGGGGTAATGACAGTCTTTTAGCCTTTACTTTTTAAATTTTTTACTTATTTAGTTTTTGCATTCCAAGAGAGCATGATAACTTTTGTTACTGTACAAAGCATATTGCCTGAATATATCAGTGCTCTTTATTCTGACTTCACATGTGTTCTATAAAGCTGTTATTTTTATTTTTACATATATCTCCTCTTTTTCAAATTCTTTTTCCATTTATGTTATTACAGAATATTGAGTGGAGTTCCCTATGCTATACAGTAGGTCCTTTTTGGTTATCTATTCTATTTTTAAATTTTCTTATTTATTTTTAATTTAAAAATTTATTTTAATTGAAGGATAATTCCTTTGCAATATTGTGATGGTTTTTGTCATACATTAACAGGAATCATACGTGTGTCCCCTCCATCATGAAACCCCTTCCAGCTCCCTCCCCACCCAGCCCTCCAGGTTTGGGTGTCCTGCATCATATGTCAAACTCACACTGGTTATCTATTTTACATATGGAAATGTGTATGTTTTAATACTACTATCTCATATCATCCCACCCTCTCTCCCACTGAGTCCATTGGCAGATGAATGGATAAGGACATTGTGGTACATATACACAGTGGAATATTACTCAGCTATAAAAAGAAATGCATCTGAGTCAGTTCTAATGAGGTGGATGAACCTAGAGCCCATTATACAGAGTGAAATGTCAGAAAGGAAAAGACAAATATCATATATTAATGCATATAAATGGGGTCTAGAAAGATGGTACCACTGAGCCTATGTGTAGGGCAGAAAAGGAGACATAGATGTAAAGAGTAGGTTTGTGGTTGTACCGTGCTAAGTTGGTTCAGTGATGTCCAACTCTTTGCGACCCTATGGACCATAGACCAACAGGATCCTCTGTCCATGGGATTCTCCAGGCAAGAATACTGGAGGGGGTTGCTGTACCTTCCTCCAGGGGATCTTCCCGATCCATGGATCAAAGCTGAATCTCTTACGTCTCCTGCCGTGGCAGGCATGTTCTTTACCACTAGTGCCACCTGGGAAACCTTTTGGTTATCTATTCCAAATATGAGTGAGTGAATGAAAGTGGCTCAGTCATGTCCGACTCTTTGCAACCCCATGGACTATACAGTCCATGGAATTCTCTACGCCAGAATACTGGAGTGGGTAGCCTTTCCCTTCTCCAGGGGATCTTCCCAACCCAAGGATCAAACCCAGGTCTCCTGCATTGCAGGCAGATTCTTTACCAGCTGAGCTATCATAGAAGACCCATTCTAAATATAGTAGTGTGTATATGTGAACCCCAGACTTCCAGTTTGTCTCTGCCCTTCCCCTCTGGTAACCATAAGTTGGTTTTCTGAGTCCCCACAGCCTGCACTTGATGTTCTCGCAGTTTTATGTCTCTGCAGCTACTCACCCAAGGTTAACAGAACGGACCTCATTCCCAGAAAGGACTTTGGCTCTCCCCAAACAAGCTGTTGAACCAATTCAGTCTCATTCAAATAAGCCCTGGGCTGAGCAAAAGGATTTATGAAAAGTGTTTTTAGGCTGCATTTCTCTGCTTGAAGAACCGTCTGACTTGTGCTCGAAGGGAAACAGACAGCTGCTGGCTTCAGATGACGAAGTCGCAGGCAACCCAACCCTAGTTTGGAAGGCAGTTCGTCTGTGATTTGTCACACCAAGAAGGCTCCAGGGACTAAGGAGAAGTGTCTGAATCAGCAAGCTGGCATACATCCCGCTGTGGGCAGGAGCACACACACCACGGCAGCTGATAGTCGAAACATCTTGCCCAAATTCCTTTCCTTGGTTGAATTTGATGGCAGTGAACAAGCAGCCTCCTTGGGAAGCACCTTGAGGATACCGGGGAGAAGAAAGCTTCCTTTTGGGTTTCCAGAACACTCCCCTTTCATGCTTGTTTTTACTGAGTCATTGCCTCCCTCCTGGCCTCCAGCACCGAGCCTGCATCACGCCTGCCCCAGGTAACCGGAGCCCTGAATGTACACAAAGCGCCACTGTGCCGGAGTGATGCTATCAGGCGGGCCTGGCCTGCTCCACACGGTAAGACAGAAGCCAAGCCAGGGTGGCCAGACCCAGAGCTGAAACAGGATTCCCACGCGGCCGATCAAGGACAGAGCGGCCTTTGTGAGGGACAAATCATATTTAGGTGGATTCCTTATTAACATTGCAGTCATCAGAGCATTTTCTTTCCTGACTTCCAGTGCCAAAATCCTGATAGGCTTCTATAGGATGCAGATCAACCCTGGAGGTGACATTGGATGGAAAAGGTGGTGTGGCTCTATTTGGCATCAATATTTGTGGGCCCCTCAGAACACAGAACACACTGTAATGTGTGATGCAGAGCAAACCTTGTGGCCGGACCATGGGACTGAAAGCTTGATAGAGGAGGGTTAGAGCAGAAAAGATTTGGTCATCATAGAGGGAAATAGTGTCTTTTACAAGGTTTGGAACTATACAACCTTGGGTTATTGAGCCTTAGACTGCCTTTCCCACTTAAGGCAGAACTGAACCTCCTACTGACAAAGATTACAGGCGTTGGCTTCAATTCTACGTATGAGGAAAGCCTCGACATTCACATGGCTCACAGACAAAAGACTCACTATCTCCCTATGGCTATAGTGGACCCTGAGGGCTGTTTAGAGTCCTCTTCCTGCTGTAGGATCCTCTTCTGATTCTACATAATGTGCTCATGGCTAAAAGTCATTGGTACATAACTGTTTAGAACACTTAACAGAAAATCTCATCCTTCATCAAAGCCCAGCTCAGATAACACCTCCTCAGTAAAAGCTTCAACTTTCCAGGTCCATAATTGTCCAGTGTTCACACAATACACTGCAGATGGTGATTGCAGCCATGAAATTAAAAGATGCTTACTCCTTGGAAGGAAAGTTATGACCAAGCTAGATAGCATATTTAAAAGCAGAGACATTACTTTGCCCACAAAGGTCCATCTAATCAAGGCTATGGTTTTTCCAGTGGTCACGTATGTATGTGAGAGTTGGACTGTGAAGAAAGCTGAGTGCCAAAAAATTGATACTTTTGAACTGTGCTGTTGTAGAAGACTCTTGAGAGTTCCTTGGACTGCAAGGAGATTCAACCAGTCCATTCTAAAGGAGATCAGTCCTGGGTATTCTTTGGAAGGACTGATGCTAAAGCTGAAACTCCAGTACTTTGGCCACCTCATGCAAAGAGTTGACTCATTGGAAAAGATGCTGATGCTGGGAGGGATTGGGGGCAGGAGGAGAAGGGGATGCCAGAGGATGAGATGGCTGAATGGCATCACTGACTCGATGGACGTGAGTCTGAGTGAACTCCGGGAGTTGGTGATGGACAGGGTGTCCTGGCGTCCTGTAATTCATGGGGTTGCAAAGAGTCGGACACAACTGAGTGACTGAACTGAACTGAACTACACAATACAGGTGGCCAGAGCAGATTGGATTGTCTAAGAGTAAGTTTATACAATTTAGGAGAGGTGGAAGGAAGGGAGGGACTTTTTAAAAGACGAAACACAAAATTATAATTCAAATATGACAGGAAGATAAATATTTATATAGAATGAAAAAAGGAATAATAAACTATAAAAGCTTAAAAGCTGGTCAGTACAACAGACATTGCAAAAATGCAGAAATAAACTCAGTTTCCTGAATTAACTGCCTGATATATTTTTATATTTTCCCTACCTTTTTAGCTATATACTATTTTGTATGCATACGTATTCTTGTAGCATCTTCTACTAAAGAGAATAGAAAGATAATTTCATCTTTCTTTGAGCATGGTTAATTAAAATTTGTTCGTTACAATTAATAGGTGGGATGCATAAAACATATAAACATACAGAGATTTACTCAACATTGTGCTACAGCTACAGTTTGTTCCTGCAAACACAGGAATCAGGAATTCTGATAAATTCATTATTATGTAATTCTCACTACACACACATTCTACCTATGTAAGTAGAGTGGGTGTGGATATATTTATAATTGTGTATATTCCATCCTTAACTATATTCCTGACCTGGGAAAAGTTCCATTTTGATTAGTCATTGACAAAAGTCAAACCCTCCATTCCCAATTTGATGTTTGGAAGAATTTTTCAGACTGGTTTCTCAGTCCGTATATTTCAAGTCTTCTTTCTCTCCCACAATCTACACACCTCTGGTGCCAGGTGTGATGTGACCGCTGACCCTGCATCTTCGTTTCATCAATGAATTGGAATGTAGGTGGTGGGTGTAGTTGTGGGACCTATTTCTGTTCCAACCTCACTGTACATGGTGAAAGCACTAATCTCAAAACAACTATTATGCCAACTCTCCTGTCCTGTGACCCAATCTCAAAGCCGCTCTTGTAGCATCACCCAGCCCTGGGAGATGGGATGGAAAGAAAGGCAGAGTAGAAGAGAAGGTCTTAACTGATTCCATTTAAGTGTCTTAATCATGCAAATTTTACAAAAGTCCATGACCACTTGAACACATTCCTAGAACTTCTCCAGGCTCTTTGAAGGCACATTGGGGGTGAGCTGTCCTCAGACTGAAGATTCATCAGCTTTATGGAGGTCTGCCCCTTGTATTACCTTTCTTCATTAACCTATTATATTGTTGTTTACCATTATCCTGCATTTATGCTCTGTCTTTACCATTTACTATCTATGTAACTTGATTGAGTCTATCAAACTTGGTTGAGTTTCTGTAGGAAAATATATGAAATGGGGCTAAAATAGAGAATGTTCCTGGGGCTCTTGGGAGAATGGTGTGAGGTGATGGCCGGGAAGGTTCTTGGAAGCCACCAAACAGTTGCCACGCCCACAGCAGATCTGGTGATGGCAGTAGCCATGGAGGTGTCCTTCACACTCACTGGTTATGACATCGGGGACAAAGAAGCAAGTGAGTCTTTGAAACAACCGTGGACTGCCCTCAGAATAATAGTCAGTCTTTGAACAAAGCTTATGAGGTCCTTCGTGGGCTAGCCCTACTTATCTCTCCTACTTTACCTCATCTCTAAAACTTTTCTCTCCAACATCCCATCCTCCTTTCTTGCTGCTGGACCACTACAGAGCTCTTCACCATGCAGCCTTTCTCTGGCCTCTGGACCTTTTCTCATGCTGGTCCCTCTGTCCGGAAGACTCTTATCCCCACACTTCCTCCCTTTGTCTCCCTACCTTCTGATGGTCCTGCAGGATGCAGGACCTGAAACTTCCTCCAGGACGTTGTCTCCGAAGCCCTGGTCTGTGACCCATGTGTTCCCTAGTCTATGGTACACCCCCACCCTCATGGGTCCCCACAGCACCCTGCTTTTCTTCCGTCTCTGCTCTTGGCACACTGATTATAATTGTCCGCTCATTTATCTATCATCCCCCACTAGCCTGCGGGCTCTTTGAGGACTCACAGTGTATAGTGCAGTGGCTAGCAAACACTAGGTTCAATAACCATTTGTCAATGGATATATAAGTGAAAATAGGAAGGAAAAAAAATAGCTGACCCTGCAATCCCTCAGTGGCATCTGGAAGAAGCAGTATTAGGCAGCATCCTGTGGGATTGATCTTGGGCAGTTGACTGGCTCGAGCAAAGTAAACTTTCTCCTCTCGGATGACAGAGGGTGAAAGCCTCACTCCCTGGAGGCATCTCTTCAAGGAGCATGGATACCATTCGCTGGAGTCATTGACCCCAGACCTCAAAGAATTTGCAGAGTGGTTAGATTAAGTGAAGGAAGCTTGTATAGGTCAGGGCCAGGTGCTCTGATAACAGAGGCCTCTCTGATCGCCAGGTGACCAGCCACCTAAAGGAGTTGCAGGTGGCTGTATAAGGTGTGTGCTCACTCAATGGCCAGCCTGGGGCTACTCTGAACAGGAAGAAGGACTCTGCATGCTATGGGAACACAGGAACAGAAGTGGGGGAAAGAAATGGGTCATTAATCAGAAGACAATAGCCTGAGGTCAACCTTCTTTCAACCCGACAATTCATTCATCCCTAAGGTTCAGGATGTTGCCCACAAATCAACTTTTCTTCAGAAAAGTGTCTAACCTGTGCTTGGATAAAGCCTCATTCTCCTCTATGGTAGGCAGAAGCAGAGCAAGAAGCCTCTGTCATGGGATTTTTTTCTTTTAGATGCAGTAGGGAGGCCACTTTACTTACTCTTAATTGTCCATGATGATCTGAAATTCCACAATTAGACATGCATTCCTTTGGCTTAATATTTCCTTCCCTCTTAAAATGCAAACATCCCTGGCAGTCTGTGCTTTGAATTGTATCCATCATTTACCCTTTATATTACTTGGTATAATCCACTCCAGACCTCAGGATTTGCTACCTGAGTCAGAATAGTTGGGAGTACTCTAAAGAGGGTTTCAAGTCCCAAAGTCACTGTCACCTCCTTTTCAAATATTCCAAGTGCTTTTGTCCCGGCCCCAACTAGAAATATTGTAATATTATGACACTCTTCACTATGAATACTATTTTTCTTTCTGTGCATTTTCTACCTCTCTCCCTCCATTATTTCTCTCCTTTCAATCAATTTCTTCTCTGTTTTTCTCTCTACTTCATCTATCCCAAGGCTGCAGAAACATCCAGACATATGTTCATGGGCATTCTTTAACATAAGGGCCAAGTGGTATATAATGAACAGTAAGGCTTTGTTTCAGTTCAGTTCAGTCGCTCAGTCGTGTCCGACTCTCCGCGACCCCATGAATCACAGCACGCCAGGCCTCCCTGTCCATCACCAACTCCCGGAGTTCACCCAGACCATGTCCATCAAGTTAGTGATGCCATCCAGCCATCTCATCCTCTGTCGTCCCCTTCTCCTTCTGCCCCCAAACCGTCCCAGCATCAGAGGCTTTTCCAATAAGTCAACTCTTTGCATGAGGTGGCCAAAGTACTGGAGTTTCAGCTTTAGCATCATTCCTTCCAAAGAAATCCCAGGGCTGATCTCCTTCAGAATGGACTGGTTGGATCTCCTTGCAGTCCAGGGGACTCTCAAGAGTCTTCTCCAACATCACAGTTCAAAAGCATCAATTCTTTGGCACTCAGCCTTCTTCACAGTCCACCTCTCACATCCATACATGACCACAGGAAAAACTATAGCCTTGACTAGACGAACCTTTGTTGGCAAAGTAATGCCTCTGCTTTTGAATATGCTATCTAGGTTGCTCATAACTTTCCTTCCAAGGAGTAACTGTCTTTTAATTTCATGGCTGCAGTCACCATTGCTTAGTGGCTATGTGACTTTGAACAAATCACTAGTCTTATTTTTCTCCTTTGAAAAGCGAGAATAATAAGTTATACCAATGTTAGCTGAGAACTGTCAAGAGTCAATGCAGCCTGATTGATACCATGGGGTCACACCAAACCATTTCTCCTTTCCCCTCTATCTCTATCTGAGCCTAACCAGAACCCTCAATAAACCCATGGACACTGCTCAGCTATGGGGACTGGAGGACATTATGGGGACATTAACCTCTCTTGTTAGCCAATTTTACTATTATCTTTTCATTTTCCCTGGCTTTAATCTTCCCCCTATAATAGTGTTCCTAATAAGGCTGCAATAAATATGTAACATGGTAGCCTAATCTTGAAAATACAGGTGCTTTTTCTGATCAGTTTGAACAGAAATTCCACAGCTTTAAAATAACACCTCCAAAAGCATGGTATTCAGTCTAGCTTCATCAGAATCTCTAGGAATGTTTGCTAAAACTGCAGATTCTTGGGCCCTATCCCAGAGCTCTTAAATAGAGATTCCTGGAAATGTGGCCTGGAAGCAAAGCACTCCAAGTGATTCTCATGAGAGCTATTGTCTTATAGGTTAAGCTTAGCCTCAGAGGCTGTTTAGTACCTAAAATGACTATTGCAAGAAAGGATAGAAAAGCATTCATCAGCTCTTGCTGACTATTCATAGCACTGAGATAACCTTTTTCCACTGTCCATTGAGATCCAAGGAAATGATTTGCCAGGAAGCTCACAGCTGGTTAATGAAAGAGAGAGAAGGAAACCCAAGCTTCCTGCTTGTAGGTTCAGGTCTGTTTCTACTGCATCATGCTGTGTGATCCTTCAACCACCATCACTCCTTCCTTCCAAAGAGTTCTCACCACTGAATAAGAGTTCCAGAATCTTCATGCAAAAAGAGTGAAATAAGTGTGTGTGACAGAGACAGAGAGATACAGAAACAGAGACAGACAGACAGACACAGATACAGACAAACAGAGAGGGACAGAGAAAGAGACAGAAGCAGAGAGCTCCTTTTTTTTGTACTTCTTGTGCTCAATACATTTTGTCTTATTCTCAAATTCATCGTGAAGTTTACATGCTTGATATGTTCTTTTTAAATTCCTGAAAGTTCAATTTCAGATGAATATAATCATAATTAAATATCATTATGGGGAAAGGAATTTAGACGACTAATAGCATTTTTTTTCTTAATACTGAGATTTGATCTATATGCCCATTTAAGTATCTTTTGTGCTTCCTTATAGTTGAGAACTGTTCTATCAAGTTTCATGCTTCCACCTGATAAAAGATTTTTGGACCAAGGTAATATTTTAAAACATTAGCTATTATCTGGCAGATAAATTAATTTAATGATCCCTCAGGAAGAGAGAAGTTGAGAGGGCCATGGTCTGCATGTCAGCAGATATGAGGTTCCAGTCCAAAGAATGAGTTTGGAACACTGGGTGAGTCACTCATTCTCCTGCATCTCAGTTTCCTCACTGGAAAAATAACATAGAAAATTTGAGTGCTTCATGCACTGTGTTTCACCTTGATATGTTAGTGATCATTCATGGGAAATGCTGCCATATACCAGATCCTGTCTCAGAGAATCTTGACAGATTTCTTACAATAAAGGCTATGAAAGATGGAGAAAAGGAAAGATATAAACATCTGAATGCAGAGTTCCAAAGAATAGCAAGAAGAGATAAGAAAACCTTCTTCAGCGATCACCTGATCTGCCTCTTGAGAAATCTGTATGCAGGTCAGGAAGCAACAGTTAGAACTGGACATGGAACAACAGACTGGTTCCAAATAGGAAAAGGAGTTTGTCAAGGCTGTATATTGTCACCCTGCTTGTTTAACTTATATGCAGAGTACATCATAAGAAACGCCGGACTGGAAGAAACACAAGCTGGAATCAAGATTGCCGGGAGAAATATCAATAACCTCAGATATGCAGATGACACCACCCTTATGGCAGAAAGTGAAGAGAAAGAAATAGAGGAAAACAACAGAATGGGAAAGACTAGAGATCTCTTCAAGAAAATCAGAGATACTAAAGGAACATTTCATGCAAAGATGGGCTCGATAAAGGACAGAAATGGTATGGACCTAACAGAAGCAGAAGATATTAAGAAGAGGTGGCAAGAATACACAGAGGAACTGTACAAAAAAGTTCTTCACGACCCAGATAATCACGATGGTGTGATCACTGACCTAGAGCCAGACATCCTGGAATGTGAAGTCAAATGGGCCTTAGAAAGCATCACTATGAACAAAGCTAGTGGAGGTGATGGAATTCCAGTCGAGCTATTCCAAATCCTGAAAGATGATGCTGTGAAAGTGCTGCACTCAATATGCCAGCAAATCTGGAAAACTCAGCAGTGGCCACAGGACTGGAAAAGGTCAGTTTTCATTCCGATCCCAAAGAAAGGCAATGCCAAAGAATGCTCAAACTACTGCACAATTGCACTCATCTCACACGCTAGTAAAGTAATGCTCAAAATTCTCCAAGCCAGGCTTTAGCAATATGTGAACCATGAACTTCCTGATGTTCAAGCTGGTTTTAGAAAAGGCAGAGGAACCTGAGATCAAATTGCCAACATCCACTGGATCATGGAAAAAGCAAGAGAGTTCCAGAAAAGCATCTATTTCTGCTTTATTGACTATGCCAAAGCCTTTGACTGTGTGGATCACAATAAACTGTGGGAAATTCTGAAAGAGATGGGAATACCAGACCACCTGATCTGCCTCTTGAGAAATTTGTATGCAGGTCAGGAAGCAACAGTTAGAACTGAACATGGAACAACAGACTGGTTCCAAATAGGAAAAGGAGTTTGTCAAGGCTGTATATTGTCACCCTGCTTGTTTAACTTATATGCAGAGTACATCATAAGAAACGCTGGGCTGGAAGAAGCACAAGCTGGAATCAAGATTACTGGGAGAAATATCAATAACCTCAGATATGCAGATGACACCACCCTTATGGCAGAAAGTGAAGAGGAACTAAAAAGCCTCTTGATGAAAGTGAAAGTGGAGAGTGAAAAAGTTGGCTTAAAGCTCAACATTCAGAAAACGAAGATCATGGCATCCGGTCCCATCACTTCATGGGAAATAGATGGGGAAACAGTTGAAATAGTGTCAGACTTTATTTTTCTGGGCTCCAAAATCACTGCAGATGGTGACTGCAGCCATGAAATTAAAAGACGCTTACTCCTTGGAAGGAAAGTTATGACCAACCTAGATAACATATTCAAAAGCAGAGACATTACTTTGCCAACAAAGGTTCGTCTAGTCAAGGCTATGGTTTTTCCTGTGGTCATGTATGGATGTGAGAGTTGGACTGTGAAGAAGGCTGAGTGCGAAAGAATTGATGCTTTTGAACTGTGGTGGAGAAGACTCTTGAGAGTCCCCTGGACTGCAAGGAGATCCAACCAGTCCATTCTGAAGGAGATCAGCCCTGGGATTTCTTTGGAAGGAATGATGCTAAAGCTGAAACTCTAGTACTTTGGCCACCTCATGCGAAGAGTTGACTCATTGGAAAAGACTCTGATGCTGGGAGGGATTGGGGGCAAGAGGAGAAGGGGACGACAGAGGATGAGATGGCTGGGTTGCATCACTGACTCGATGGACGTGAGTCTGAGTGAACTCCGGGAGTTGGTGATGGACAGGGAGGCCTGGCATGCTGCGATTCATGGGATCGCAAAGAGTCGGACACGACTGAGTGACTGATCTGATCTGATGAAAGATTCTGAAGGAAAGACTCTAGTCTAACTATTCTCAAGCCAAGTTTTCCCAAGCCCATTTCATTATCCATTCAATAATTATTTATTGTGCATCTACTTTAAAGCAGTTTTCCAGGAGCTAGGGATTAAGCAGAAAACAAAACACATTGATATGCTTTCCCATAAGGAACTTACGTTTTAATGCAGGAGACACTGAAAGCAAAATGAAAAATTGTAAAGTATATAGTATATGAAAAGTGATGGAAAGTATTATGAAATAAAATAAACCAAGGAAGAGACTTGGTAAAAAGGAGGTTGAGTGATCAGTAATCTTTAAGAATAATTTTTATTAATCTCTCTGGACTTGATGTTGTGCAAAAACATAACCTGGGCATCCCTCTCCTGGAAAGTGTCTAAGGGTTTATCTGCTCTTAAAGTCCTCTGTTTCACTACAAATGATCATAATGAGAATCATGCAGGTAAGTAGGGAAACGCAGAGTTGATCTTTGGTGTCATAACTGATTACATAGCCAGATTCCTCCCGTGATATCACCTAGAGGATAATTCAGTCCACCCACCCCTTGTTTGCTTAACAGTACTCTGAGTACTATTGCTGCTAAGTCACTTCAGTCGTGTCTGACTCTGTGCGACCCCATAGATGGCAGCCCACCAGGCTCCCCCATCCCTGGGATTCTCCAGGCAAGAACACTGGAGTGGGTTGCCATTTCCTTCTCCAATGCATGAAAGTGAGAAGTGAAAGTGAAGTCGCTCAGTCATGTCTGACTCCTAGCGACCCCATGGACTGCATGCAACCCACCAGGCTCCTCCATCCATGGGATTTTCCAGGCAAGAGTACTGGAGTGGGGTCCCATTGCCTTCTCCGCTGGGTACTATTAGGATACACTAAAGTAGAAACCATTGCCCTTGCCTAAGGCGCTTGAGGGTCTTACTGGATTAAATAGCTAAGAGAATAATTCTAGGTCAATGTCTGCAGCGCAATAGAATACAGGGAAAGATACTAGAGAATCATGAGATTTGTTACCTAGTAGACATTCTGCCCCTAGTCAGTGGTTTTGTGCCATGACTTCACCAACCTAGGCTCAATTTTGTTACATTTAAAATGCAGATGTTGGACCAGATGACCTTCAAGTTGTTCACATTGGTGAAATATTATTTTTTTACATTTGTATGATACAGGTTTATGCATTCACTCAATAAACATCTACTGAGTTTCCAACAATATTAATACTTGGCTCTGAAGGCAAGACAAATAATCCAATAAACTTTCTTTGAAAAAAATCTCACATTTATTAATGCATTTTAGACTAACATTTTTTGAGCAATTACTATTCTGAATGCTTTTCATATATAATTCACAACTCTTTGAAGAAGATACTATTATTGACCCCATTTCAGGAGGCAGAATTCTAAGAGAACCTCAACCTGTCCTTATAGAATGTCCTCCTGTTGAATGATGGTTGGAACCTGCAAATTTGATGAGATGTCACTTCTGCGATTAAGCTATACTACATGACAAAAGGAATTTGTAGACGGAGTCAAAGTCCCGAATCAGGAGAAAGAGTGATGTCAACAAGCTGGAAATATAGAAGTTTCCACAATTTATCTTCTTACAAAAACATTAATTTGAACAACTAACCATGCACAAAAATACTTTCACAAGAACTAAAGGTATATATGTGCACAAGTCCAGAGGTCTATGTGCAGGTATAATGACTATAGTTAATAATACTGTATTGAATACTGGAAATAGGATAAGAGGGTAAATTTCAGGTTCTCTCATCACACAAACAAAAAATGATACCTATATAAGGATAACTATCTTCATGTTGCTAACCTTGACTATATCAAATTTTTATTTTAAAATATGTTCAATTCAAAAAATTGCTCTGGAAAATGTAAAATAGACTATTTTCCAACACCAGTGTTTAATGGTGCCAATAGACAGCAAAAACTCAGTGCCAGCAATTTCCCACCATTTAACACTTAGCTATTGTTTCATTTTTGCAGAACCAAACAGGCATCTGAAACCACAGAATGAAACCATTTTATTCTGCATAGTCAAATTGCCTTTAGTGAAAGTTTATAAACGCAAATTTACTCTCAGACTCAAATAAAATTATACCAAGCATTAAAAAACCAAGACAAACTAAAACAAAATCAAGGTCTCTGAAAAGTTGACTTTGATTATTATGAATGTGCCAGATGTAGTCAGGTGAGGCCTTAAGAGACTGAGCAGCTCCTGAGGAGATTCAAAGAGTAAGAGATTTGATGTAAAGGCAATTCTTCACTGCTGGCTTTGAAGACAGAAGAGGTCACTGGGTGAGGGAATGTGAGCAACTCCTAAAGGAGTTGAGAGCAACTTCTTGTCAATAGCAGGAAGGCAAGAGCCTCAGCCCAATGAACAGGATTCTGCCAAAAAGGTGAATAAGTCTGGAATCAGAGTCTTCCTTAGTCGAGCTTCTAGATGAAAACACAGCCCAGCCCACCCCCTTGATTTCATCCTGGTGAGACTCTGAGCAGAGAAATCAATCATGCTGTGTTCAGACTTCTGATGGGCAGAACTTTGAGCTAATAAATTAGTGCTGTTTTAAACTGCTAAATTTGTGATGATTTGCTGTATAGCGATAGAAAACTAATATGACTATTTTATAGATTGGAAAACTGAGACAGAGATAGATAAGTAAATTGAGTAAGATTATACAGCCAGCAAGTGCCAGAAGCAGGATTATGAACCCATATCACCTAATTCCAGAACCTGTTTTATTGCTTTATGTTCTGCATACAGCAAGAAACTAGATCAGTAATCAAAACCTACAGTACAGTTTACTAAGTACAACAACTAGAATTAGGGTGATCAGCACCATCAGAGAACTGAATCAGTGATGTCCTCTGCCACAAACACATGGCAAGATACTCAGGACTTTGCTAGCTGGTTGTAAGCTGTTGGCAGCTTGAAATAGGCCATGATGGAAGTATTCACCTTGTGGGAACTGGCAAACACTATAAATCAGGTTTTTCTCTTTTAAAAGGGACAGCAGGTTAATGAGCACACAAACTAAATTGATGGTTCCTCAGGCTTCCCTGGTGGCTCAGATGGTAAAGAATCCACCTGCAATGACGGAGACCTGGATTCATCCCTGGGTTGGGAAGATCCCCTGGAGGAGGGCATGGAAACCCACTCCAGTATTCTTGGAGAATCCCCATGGACAGAGGAGCCTGGCAGGCTACAGTCCATGGGTCACAAAGAGTCGGACACAACTGAGTGACTAAGCATAGCCCAGACACAGTATAAATGGAGACTGCTGCTGCTGCTGCTAAGTCGCTTGAGTCGTATCCGACTCTGTGTGACCCCATAGACGGCAGCCCACGAGTCGTATCCGACTCTGTGTGACCCCATAGACGGCAGCCCACCAGGCTCCCCCATCCCTGGGATTCTCCAGGCAAGAAGACTGGAGTGGGTTGCTATTTCCTTCTCCAATGCATGAAAGTGAAAAGTGAAAATGAAGTCACTCAGTCGAGTCCGACTCTTCGAGACCCCATTGACTGCAGCCCACCAGGCTCCTCCTTCCATGGGATTTTCCAGGCAAGAGTACTGGAGTGGAGTGTCATTGCCTTCTCCGAAATGGAGACTGAGCATCTATCAAATTTGGCTGGCATTCAGAGGAAAGGAAGAAACATCTCAGGATGAGGTTCAAGCAGGGCAGCATCATGAAAAGTACAAGTCTGCAGGTGGATCATGAATTATGGCAGAGGGTGTGGGAAGAGCATTTCAGACAGAGGGGCAGCACATTTGTAGAACAGCACAGAGGTGGCAAGGAATGTCATGTGTGTGCACCTGGAGAAGAGGGCCATGCTGGGCACATCATTCTCCATCATGAGAGGCTGGCACGGGATAGTGTCCTGAGAGCAGAATGCGGTCTGAGAGGGAGGGGTCCGGATGGATCTCAGCAACCTACCAGATGGGGTGGGGGTGGGGTGCTCACAACTGTCCATCAGGCACGACCCAGAGGCCCAGGGCACGGTATACTGGAATGGGAAGGTGGGGATCAGGGCCTCATCAAGAAAGAAGAGTGCTAATATGAACCCAGCTTGAAGCCAACTCAAATCAGCTGCCACTGCACCGGGTGTAGCCACTTAATAGAATGGATGTATTCACTGGACAATAGAAGCAAGGACTTCCTTAAGGAGTTTGATTTAGTTACAGCAACCACTAATGGGAAGAAAAATACAAAAATAGCAACATTTAGTTGTGTACCTTTTCTCAGAATCCTGCTATGCAGTGTTAAAAGAACTGGTTGAAAAGAAAACATTCCAGCCTTTTAATCCAGGTGTATTGTGTCCTGGGGAGAAGGAAAGGGTAACCCACTCCAGTATTTTTGCCTGGGAAATCCCATGAAGAGAGGAGCCTGGTGGGCTATAGTTCATGGAGTCACAAAAGACTTGGACATGACTTAGCAACTAAATAGCAACAACAATAGAGTCTTGGGTGCAATAAAAGCATTTACTACGACATGTGCTTAATGCCCTCTGTTGGACTTCTCCTTTAGCCTGTCTTCAAACCCTCTCCCCTGACTGCTGTAACCAGCTTCTTGTAGGTCTGACTGGACGGTCCTTACCTCCAACCCTCACCCCTCACCTTCTACCTCCTTCTCTATTGATGCTGGACACCTCCCTGGGGCTCCAACCCACATAACCCAGAAGTGCAATAGAGTTAATATTTCAAGGGCAAAACTTGGACCAATGATAGACAGGAGCCAGTGGGTAAATGTTCCCCCTTTATTCCCCCGTGTCTTGAGCTGGTCTTGAGATGCACTTCTGAGAGCTTCACAGACTGCCTGGTGGGATCAAGCAAGCAGTCACCTGGGTTGGTGACCAGCTCCCTCCTCCCATGCTCTGCTCTGCCTGAGTATTCTTATTTTTAGAAATATTTTTTTTTTTGGTTTACAAAATTAAGTTCCTAAGCAATTTGTGTTCTAATTCTGCAACTGAACTCCCTCTGCTTAAGATCATGTACATATAGGAAGGTCACAGATTAGATCTTGAGAATGTTAGAGAAAACTAATCTCTCTCCTATTTGTAAAAGTAGGAGAATGGAGGAATCTAATAATCCCGTTTTCTTAATCTTCCTAAAGAGCTGAGATCGCTCGCTCATTGTCACATCATGAAGTCAGGAATCTTGTAACTGAGTCCAGGGCCCTTTCTTCTATATTTTATTAAGCAAATAAAATATAGTGGGGGACCCCTCCCCTCATCAGATCTGTGACACGACAGACCCAGTGTTCAAATGTTGGGTGTTCTCAGAGCTAAGAAAACAGTGGCTCTGAGAACACCCAACATTTGAACACTGGGTCTGTCGAGTCACAGATCTGATGAGGGGAGGGGTCCCCCACTATATTTTATTTGCTTAATAAAATATAGAAGAAAGGGCCCTGGACTCAGTTACAAGATTCCTGACTTCATGATGTGACAATGAGCGAGCAATGTAACTTCCCTGATCATCTCTTCTCACGTATGAAGTGACACAGGCTGTCAAAGGGATGGACTGAGATGCTCCATGTGAACACTGTCAAGGGCTATATACCTGCAAGGGGGAGACTTCGTGATATCCTCTGTGCCCAGGAGAGGATGATGCACCCACATAAGAGGCGCTTTGGAGGGTATGGAAAGCTGAAGAGTGGCCCCAAATATAGCCACATCTTAAATACCTGGAACCTATAAATGTTACCATATATGGCAAAAAAGCCTTTGTTTAAGTTCATGATCTTGAGATGGGGAGATTATCCTGTGTAACCAGGTGGATCCTAAATGTTATCACAAGGTCTTTACTTAGAAGGGAGCAAACGGAAACTTGACTATCTAAGTAAGAGATGTGACAATGGAAGTCATGGACTGGAGTGATGTGAGGAGCCAAGGAGTGCCAAGGAATGATTGCAGCTTCTAAAAGGTGGAATGAGGCGTTCTGTCCTGGAGCTGCCTGGGAGAAACCATCCCTGCTGACACCTTAATGTTAGTCCTAGAAGACTCAGTGCAGACTTCTGACTGCCAGAACTGCTAGAGAATAAACTTGCATAGTTTTAAGCCACTAAGTTTGTGATCAGTTGCTTGTTTTTTTTTTTCTATGTATAAATTTATTTACTTGGCTGCATCAGGTCTTACTTGTGCCACTCAGGCTCTTCAGCGTGTCATGTGGGATCTTTCATTGTGGTACACAGGTTCTCTAGTTGCGGCACGTGGGTTCATTTGCCCTGCAGCTTGTGGGATCTTAGTTCCCTGACCAGGGATTGAACCTGTGTCTCCTGCATTGCAAGGCAATTCTTACTCGCTGGACCACCAGGGAAGTCCCTGTGATCAGGTGTTACAGAAGCAACAGAAACCTGATGCAAGTGCTTGCAATCTGATTCCAGCTCCTTCTGCTGCTTTCCTGCCAAAATGAGATCCCCTACTCTCATGTACCTTCCAAACATGGAGCTCATGTCATGCTTCCAAGCACAATTTTCTGGATATTCTATAGTTTCTCTAAGAAAAGTCATTATTCCATTTAATGCTAACATTGCATACAAGAATCCAGTCCAGTTTCTCTCAGTTAAAAGGAATTAACAACAGGTGTAAAGAGGAGACAGTTAAGAAAAACCCCAAAGTCCTGCCTGTAATACAGGTGGCTGGACCGAACATCCAGCCAATTAACCATCTATTTGTCAACAACTCTTTGAGCAGTTATATGTGTAGATGGTCACCATGTGAGTTAAAGAAAGAGAGCACGACTTTTCTGAAGAAGGAAACGGTGTAAGGGGTTGTGAGTTAACAGTAAAAATATAGTGAAAAGAAGTCTTGCCTCCAACCAGTTATGTGGTTTCAGCAAGTTACACCCGCTCCAGTGCTCTTGCCTGGAAAACCCCATGGGCGGAGGAGCCTGGTGTGCTGCAGTCCATGGGGTCGCTGAGGGTCGGACACGACTGAGCGACTTCACTTTCACTTTTCACTTTCATGTATTGGAGAAGGAAATGGCAACCCACTCCAGTGTTCTTGCCTGGAGAATCCCAGGGACGGGGGAGCCTGGTGGGCTGCCGTCTATAGGGTCGCACAGAGTCAGACACGACTGAAGCGACTTAGCAGCAGCAGCACCAAGTTACAACCTCTCTGGATCTTTGTTTCCTCCTTTTTTAAGAGTAGAGTTTACACTGTAGACGGTGTTTGTGCTTTTTAAGTGCCTTGCTTGCTATGTGAACTTCCCTAAATACCCACAACAACACTATAAATGAAGTATTGCTATTTCCATTTCAGTGCGAAGAGCCAAGGCCTACACTCACTGCGCCTGACAATGTCAATATCAGTCTGACTGTAGACCCCACGCTCCTCTCACTGCATCACAACCCAGAACCATGCTCAGCCTTCAACCTTCTTCTCACCTTAAATTCATAGTTCTCCCTGCCTTTGCTCAAGGAGTTTGTTCCCTCTATTTAAAATGCAATAGCTAATCTTTGCTTATTGAGAGTCATCATTGAAGACGCAGTTGAAATACCATCCTCTTGCTTGAAATTAACTCTCCCTTTGTCACATCCCATAAAAACTTGCATGACGTGTGTGACAACATAGATGGACCCGGAGGGCATTATGCTAAGTGAAATAAGTCAGATGGAGAAAAACATATGATCTTACTAATATGTGGAATTAAGCAACAAACACAACCACAAACCAAGCTCATAGATAGAGAACATACTGGTGGTTGTCAAAAGTGGGGAGCAGGGGTTGGAGAAATGGGTGAAGGCTGTCCAAAGGTACAGACTTCTAGTTATAAAATCATTAAGGCAGAGGGATGTGACGTACAGCATGTTGACTATAGTTAATAATATTATATTGCATATTTGAATGTTGCTAAGAGAGTAGATCTTAAAAGTCTTCACCTCAAGAAAAAAAATTGTAACTATATGTGGTGATTATCGGAGAAGGCAATGGCACCCCACTCCAGTACTCTTGCCTGGAAAATCCCATGGACGGGGAGCCTGGTAGGCTGCAGTCCATGGGGTCGCTAAGAGTTGGACACGACTGAAGTGACTTAGCAGCAGCAGTGGTGATTATAGTTAGTATAGTCCCCTGGTGGCCCAGTGGTGGTCCAGGAGGTTAGCTAGACTTACTGTGGCGACCATTCTGTACAATCTACAAACACTGAATCATTATGTTGCACCCCTGAAACTCATTTAATGTTATATGTCAACAATATCTCAAATTTTTAAAAGCATATCAACATTTTCCATTTGGTGCCCTTTATGAACGAAAGCAATGTGAGAGACTTGTTCACCACTGGAAGTCTGAGAAACTAAAATGTGGTTGGTATTTTATAAGGATGGCTATATTCTGAAAAGCGAGACAAGGCCAGCATCTTGACAAGGGAGAGTGTCTGGAAGGAGGGTGAACATGCATGCATACATGTAAAGTCACTTTAATAGTGTCTGACTCTTTGTGACCCTATGGACTGAAGCCCACCAGGCTCCTCTGTCCATAGGATTCTCCAGGCAAGAATATCGGAGTGGATTGCCATACCCTCCTCCAGAGGATCTTTCTGACCAAGGGATCAAACCCACGTCTCCTGTGGTTCCTGTATTACAGGCGGATTCTTTACTGCTGAGCCAACAGGAAAGCCTGAGAATGAACACATTTACGAATACAAAGAAATTATGTTAACTGAGAACTCAAGGGAAACCTCAGGAGAGCCATCTTGGGTTCTGACTCAATTTCTCCTGGACTCTTGGTGGAAATGTAGAATGGCACAGCCACTATGGAGAACAATTTTGAAATTCCTCAAAAACTTAAAAATAGAATTACCCATATGACTCAGCAGCCGCACTTCTGAGTAAATATGCAAAAGAAATAAAATTGGGATCTTCAAGAAACACCTGCACGCCCATGTTCATTGAAGCATTATTCACAATTGCCAAAATACGGAAACAGTGCAAATGTCCACCAACAAATAAAGAAAGTGTGATATACGTATACAGTGGAATATTATTCAGTCTTGGGACTCCCCTGGTGGTCCAGTGGTTAAGAATCCACCTCTAGTGCAGGTGACTCAGGTTTGGCCCCTGGTCAGGGAACAAAGATCCCACGTTCCTCGGAGTCACTAAGCACACACGCCACAGCTGGAGAGTCACTGTGCTGCAACAAAAGACCCTGCATGTCACGGGTGAGATCCGATGCAGCCAAATCAAGACACAAAATATTATTCAGGCTTGAAAATTGAGGAAAGGCTGCAGTCTGCAACAATGTGGGTAAATCTGGAGGATATTATGCTCAGTAAAATAAGCCAGTCACAGAAGGACAAAGACTACGTGACTCCACTTATATATGCCGCTGCTGCTGCTAAGTCGCTTCAGTCGTGTCCGACTCTGTGCGACCCCATACACGGTGGCCCACCAGGCTCCCCCATCCCAGGGATTCTCCAGGCAAGAACACGGGAGTGGGTTGCCATTTCCTTCTCCAATGCCTGAAAGTGAAACGTGAAAGTGAAGTCGCTCAGTCGTGTCCAACTCTTAGCGACCCCATGGACTGCAGCCTACCAGGCTCCTCCACCCATGGGATTTTCCAGGCAAGAGTACTGGAGTGGGGTGCCATTGCCTTCTCCACCACTTATATATGAGTTATCCAAAATAGTCAGAAGTTAGAGGTAGAAAACAGAAAGGTGGATACCAGGGGAGGGGCTGTGGAGATTAAGGAGTTGTTGAGTGGATATAAAGGTAAAGTTATACAAGATGAGCAAGTTCAACAATGTACCACCTCTAGTTAAGAATACAATGCAGTGCACCAAAAAGCATTTTAAGATGATGAATCTCATGTTGACTGTTCTTACAATACACACACACACACAGGTGTATAAAGAAACTTTTGGAGGTGATAGATACGTTTACTACTTTGATTCTCATGATGCTATGGTGGTGTATCAAAATTGTATACATTAAATATGTGTGGTTTTTGGTCTTCAGTTATACCTCAATAAAGAGGTAAAATAATTAATGCTTTCTTTTCATCTACAGAATTGAGAGTGAGAAGAAAACCACAAAACTGGAAGAATATTTTGCAACATATAGAAACAAAGGACTTTATCCAGATTGCTAACAGCACTCTACATATCAGTGCAAAACAATTTTAAGAAAGGATCAAAAACTCAACCTAGGCACTTCACAGATGAAACAGGAATGGCTGGCACACCTGTGAAAATTATGCCTCAGCACATTAATAATCAGAGAAATGCAAATGAAAATCACAACAAAAAAACTTTTCACTATTCGACAATTTAAAAATACGGGGAATGAGGGGGGAAGAGGGTTCAGGGTGGGGAGCACGTGTATACCTGTGGCGGATTCATGTTGATGTATGGCAGAACCAATGCAATATTGCAAAGTAAAAAAATAAAATAAATAATTTAGCATTCTGAATAAGGTAAATGTAAATTGTGAAATGCAAATGTAAAATTTTGTTGGAAAGTACTTTTACTTTTCCAAATGGAATTCTCAGGGGCTCCCTCCATCCACTGAGAAGAAACAAAGAAAGACAGCGCTCAGTCGTGTCTGACTCCTGTAGCCTGCTAGGATCCTCTGTCCATGGGATTCTCCAGGCCACTGAGAACTTCTGTCAAAGTAAACTCCATGAAAAGGATAGTGGGTTTTTTCCTCATTATATTCTCAGCACCTATAGTGCCTGGCTTTGCATATACTCATTAAATACTTGATGGAAGGGAGAAAAGCAAGGAAGGGAGGAAAGACAGAGTACGGATTATATTTCAGGTGTTTGCATGTTTAGAGCCTTAAATCTCAAATCTAGTCTGAGGAGATGAAAGCCTGAGACTAAGTCCAGGCTCTAAACATTAGAATCTTAGGCAAATCAATTAATCAGTGGGAATTCTTTTTCCCCCAGCCCCATGAGGGGCAGCTGTGCTTAGAAAGTGGCCGATCACCTCCTGAAGCTTTATGCAAATATTCCTTGGTCCCCTGAATGCTTTGGCCCCAAGGTCTTAGACCTCCCTGTAAACATGTTTCTGGATCATTTGCCGCCAGAGGCCTCTAGGACTATAAACCCCTCCCCTCCTACTGACTGCTCTCTGCACCCCTTGAATGGCAGACAGAATCTTTCTCCTGCAATCAAAGATAAGGATGCAGAAAGGGTGTTGACAATAAGCTTCACCCGCCTCGCGGGAGCAGGCACGTCCTGTGTCGCTGAATGAGCATGAATGAAGACTGTGATGGAGCAAAGATACCCGCTTCCCCCGGGGGCAGAGTCAGGTCATGCTTGGGCTCAGGTCAAGAAATTGAGACGGCCCTGGGGGCTGGGGGAGGACTGCAATCCAAACCCATTGTTCACCTTAGGAGAAAGGCCTTCCCCTGTGCCACACACTGACCCTCCCCAGCAACACCCCCTCTCCCCAGTCTGAAAGGCTGGAGGTTTAGGAATGTCATCCCACCTGAGCTCAGCCACAGTAGCAGGCCGGTGGGCCGCTCAACACAAAGGGACAGGGAGGCAGCCCTTCCATCCGTACAGCAGAGGCCATGCCAGAAGAATTGGGGCAGCTCTCCCAGGGCCACAGCAGCCGGAGGAGCCCACGTGCCCTCAGGAGGCCTGCCTGAGGCCAGCTCCTAGGCAGAGACACTGCTGGAACACCAGCTTTTCCGCCCCTCCCCGCTACCAGGTAGCACCCGTGCTGGGTCAACACACGTACTTCAGACCCAAAGGGCCAGGAGCTGGGACAGGGCTCAGAGGCTTCTAGGATCCACGGGACTCACATCAGGTATATTCCCCAGAAAAGTGGGATGCAGAGCCACGTAAAGGGTGGAGTCAGCCCTGACCAGACTGAAGGGTCAAAGAGAGACAGCAGGGAGGGATAATGATAGAAAGAAGAATCAGATCATAAGAGCCACATTTTCCTCCCTAGTCATTACATGCCCAGCGTTTTATATATTTGTTGTCCTTACATTCTTGGAACCCCCTTAGCTACAGAAACCGGCCTTAGCCCCATTCTACTGAGGCACAGGGAGTCTCACAAGGTCAGAGGATAATCAGGTCCAGAGCTAGTCTTGTGAGCTCGGGGTCTCTGACTCCATCACCCACTCCCCTCTGCTCTTAAGCCCACTGAGAACAGAAATCTGTTTCTGATCTGAGACCACAGGGTGTCAGGCTCTGAGTTCTTATGAAGCCAAGGCAGAACCAGACCAGAAACAGGCCAAACCCTCTCATTTTGGCAAATATTAACCACTGTAAGAGCTCCCCCAGCAGCTCAGCTGTAAAGAATCCGCCTGCCAATGTAGGAGATGTGGATTTGATCCCTGGGTTGGAAAGATCCCCGACCTGGAGGAGGGCATGGCAACCCACTCCAGTATTCCTGCCTGAAGAATTCCACGGACAGAGGAAGGAGCCTGGCAGGCTACAGTCCGTGGGGTCGCAAAGAGTAGGACTGAAACAGCTGAGTGCAGCACACACAATCCCTGTAAATCCTGACACCAGCTAGGAGCCAGACATATAAAAGTGAAGGGAAGATCAGATCCCATTCTCTGTCCTGACACCAACTAGGAACCAGACATATAATAGTGAAGGGAAGATCAGATCCCATTCTCTGTTGCTCCTGACATACTCCAGTGGGGGCTCTGAGAGCCTGAAGAAGGGCAGAGGCCTGGACATACAGGTAGGGGGTTCAGTGGACCTCTTGGGGATGTGCTATCTGATTTGAAACCTGAGGAATGAGTAAGGTAGCCAGGTGTGTGGTGGTGGTGGTGAAGGCACAGGGATGTGGTAAGGCAAATAATCCATGCGAGACTGGCAGTAGGAGAGAGTGCAGAGCCTGGCAGAAGTGGGGGTCTGGGCACGAGAACCTGGAGGGCACAGCGAAGGGAGAGAAAGCGCGGCTGTGGATGCTCAAAGGCATAGCCATGAGGTTTGGTTCGCCTCAAAAGACCACTCTGGCTCCAGGGCACACAGAGGGAAAGAGCAGCCCTCCCTGCTTGCATGGCATGCGTGACACATTGCTTCAGTCAGTCAGACTCAGCAGGGTGGGCTCTTACAGGTCAGTAGGCCCCCAGGGGAAAAGTGAAAGTGGTGGCTGCTGAGTCGAGTCCAACCCCTTGCAACCCCATGGACTGTAAGCTCCAGGCTGCTCTGTCCATGGGACTCTCCAGGCAAGAACACTGGAGTGCGTTGCCATGCCCTCCTCCAGGGGATCTTCCCGACCCAGGGACTGAACCTGTGTCTCTTACGTCTCCTGCATTGGCAGGCGGGTTCTTTACCACTAGAACCACAATGGGATAAACGCCACTGTTATCATGGGTGCGGGGGTGGAGCTTCAAAGCCGGGTCTGGGGAAGGGTCCCGAGAAGGCTGGCAGAGCCTCCTGCTGTACTACCTCCTGCCACACACCAAGGCCCTGGAGGGCGCCGCTGGGGGAAAGAGGGCCAGAAACTCAGGGGGCGAGAACCCACAGCCTGCCTTTATGGACCCATGTCCCCTGGGTAGAAGCATCGACAAGCAGGCACCACCCTGGGTTGGGGGGTCCAACCTGGTCAGAGTTTTGGCAAGCCCAGAGCAATTGTTGGGGGCAACCAGGTCTTGTTTCTCTCCCCTTCCAATCCATCCTCCCCACTGCCGCCAGAGGGATCTGGTGTGAAACATAGCCTCTCATATTCTGCGTCTGCTCAGAGCTGCTCAGTGCTGTTCAAGCTGTTAACACCGCTGAAGCCTTAAACCGGAGTAAGTCAGCCACCCCACACTATACAAGTAGTTATCAGAGTCTTCACTTCCACATGCTCCCAATTTTGAAAAAGTAACTTAAGTTTAAGAATGTAACAGAGAAGTCAGTAAAAACGGTTAATTTTCTTAAATGTCATCCTCTGAGTGCACATCATTTTAAGATTTGATGTGATGCTATGGGATGCACAAACACTTCAGCTGCTTCCTGAAGGGTGTTTGTCCACACAAAGCTCTTATTTGATTGTTCAAGTTGTGAGCTGAACTAGCTGTTCTTCCTGGAAAAGACCATCTTTATGGAAAAAGTGACTGGACAAACTATGACTGTGATTTGTTAGACATTTTCTCAAAAATAAGCAAAGTGAATTTGTCGATTCAAGGGGGAAAATCTGACAGGTTTTGTTGCCAATGACAGAATTTGAGAACTCGAAAGAAAATTAGACTCTTGAATACTCACCAGTGCTTTGGAGATTGACAGCTGCCCAGTCCTGGAAGACTTTTCTCATGAGATCGGTGGTGATACTGACAAATGTGATGTTGGATATGGTGTACTGAAATGTGTCGACCTTCGGAAGAGTTGTCTAGCTCATAGAATCACTAGATTTCAAAAGACCAATGAACAATAAGCGGAGCTGTGATTACAAAACCAACCATGGATTAGAATAATCTACTCAAAGTGCAAGATTGACCAGTGAATTTTTCAAAAATAAACTTAATTTTTAAAATGTATTTTATTGAATTATAGTTGATTTACAAGGTTATGTTTCTCTGTACAACAAAGTGCTTCAGTTATACAAATATATATTATTTTTCATATTCTTTCCCAGTATGGTTTATTATACGATATTGAAAATAGTTCCTTGTGCTATGCAGTAGGGCTTTGTTGTGTATCCATTCTCTGTATAGTAACTTGCATCTGCTAATCCCAAATCCTCAATCCATCCCCCTCAATCCATCCTACCTCCTTCTGCCCCTTGGCAACCACAAGTCTAAAAATAAACTTTGTTTTAAAGCAGTTCTTGATTTAATGACAAATTATGAAGCTAGCTTGGTGAGTTTCCACTTAAACAGTGCAGTTTCCCCTATTATTGACATCTTGTATTAACACAATACATGTGTTGTGATTAATGATCCAATATGGACACATGATTACCAACTCCATTATGTATTCAGAGTTCCAGAGTTTTTATCTAGTTAACTTTTTCTGTCCCAGAACCCCATGCAGGGTATCATATTACATGTAGTCACCATGTCACCTCTTGCTCTGACAATTTCCCAGACTTTCCTTGTTTGTGACGATCACCTTGATAGTTTTGAAGAATTTTGGTTATGTATTTTGCAGAATGTTCCTCTTATGAATCTGTCTGATATTTTTCTCATGACTTGACTGGGGTTATGGCTTGGGGGGTAAAGACCACGGACGTAAAGTGGTGTTCTTACCACATCATATCAAAAGTATACACTACCCATCTGATGTGTGACTGTTAGGTTCACTTCAGTCACAGGCTGTGGTAGTGTTTGTGGTTTCTCCACCATTCAGTTACTCTTTCTTTTCATACTGTCATGAGTGGAAGGAAATTGCTAACTGCACCCCACACTTGAGGACTGGGAAGTTAAACACCCCCTTCCTTGAAGGCAGAGTAGTCACATGTATTGTTTGAAGTTGTCCACACAGAAGATTTATCATTTCTCCTCCATTTATTTGTTCTTTCAATCATTCTTGTACATCAACATGGATTCATATTTATTTTATACTTTGGGTTATAATCCAGTATACTTCTTTATTAATTTTATTCCTTATTTTTTTTTAGTTTTGGGCACCATCAACTCTCGCAATGGACTCCCGTGTCCCTTTGATGTGTCCCCATCATTGTGTGTGTATGTGCGTGTGTGTGTGTGTGTGTGTGTGTGAAAGTGTTGAGGCTCATCTTGTATAGTTCCTGCATCAGCCTTACTAGAATCAGTCATTTTTCCCAGCACCTCCAGCTCCTAGTATTAGGGAATGGTATTAGAAATCAAGATCTAGGTGCTAAGCACTCATGGATTTTAACATAACAGAGAACTTGGTTTCAGATTCAAATAACATTTAGGGAGCTACAACTTGTCAAGTTTGGGTTTAATAGGATTACCTGTACCTGTTTCTCTCTTGCACAAGGACAGGGGCTTCTATGATTCATTACCCTACCATGGTTCAGAATGTAATGCCAGGCATATATTTCGCATCCAGATATGTTTGTTGAACAGCTGACCCAGTGAAACTGTCTCTTCCAGAGACTGGTCAGGCATCTCTGCTGGCTTTACGCCTGAATGAAATTTGTTTTTCTCCATTTCCCTAGGGCAAAAACCAAGTGTTTACATCTTGGAAAGTGAAAGTGTTAGTCTCACAGTCGTGTCCAACACTTTGCAACCCCATGGACCTACCAGGCTCCTCTGTCCATGGTATTCTCCAGGCAAGAATACTGGAGGGGATAGCCATTCTTTTCTCCAGTGGATCTTCCTGACCCAGGGTTTGACCTTGGGTCTCCTATACTGCAGGCAGCTTCTTTACAATCTGAGCCACCAGGGAAACTCCATCTTTTCATCTGAATTAAATGAAATTTACATCTTGGAAACTGTCTAGCAGGAAATAACTGGTCATTGCATTCAAGGCCAGTGGACATAGAACAGTCAGCTGCATCCAAATGTACTCCTAATCCCGGAACATAAATGGGCCAGGAGCAAGCAATTATCCAGTCAAAAAAACTCTAGGCGGCTAGCCTCAGTAATGAAATGTGAAAAAGATCTTACGCTAGCTAGTGGTCAGATTTACCCAGATTCAACAGCTATGATTCCTCTTGAAAATGATATGCAAATGTGACCAAGTCCCTCAATATTTTAGCATTTGCTTTCTGGCAGGCATGAGATAAAAGGAGGTACAAAGAAGACAATAGAAAGAGATGATGCAAAAAAGAGATTTCAACTTGCGGTGCTCTTTGCCAGGCACATGTAGGTAAATGCCAATACACTGCTTTTTCAGATATTTCAGGCTAGAATCACAGCAGTGTCCTTTTTGTCACTCCTTGGTGTATGAAAATTTTTTGGCCCAAATGGTCTGCTGCTGCTGCTAAGTCACTTCAGTCATGTCTGTCTCTGTGAGACCCCATAGACGGCAGCCCACCAGGCACCCCCATCCCTGGGATTCTCAATGCAAGAACACTGGAGTGGGTTGCCATTTCCTTCTCCAATGCATGAAGGTGAAAAGTGAAAGTAAAGTCACTCAGTCATGTCCAACCCTCAGCGATCCCATGGACTGCAGCCTTCCAGGCTCCTCCGGCCATGGGATTTTCCAGGCAAGAGTACTGGAGTAGATGTGTGCTATTCAATACAGCAGACACTACCCACAAGTGACTATTGAGCAGTTGAAATGTGGTTAGTGGGACATGTTGAAAAATAATATTTGGAATATATGCAACTTATTAAAAATATGTAATTAAAATTTATATCATCTATCATCCATTGCTTCTTACCACTTTTAAACATGGCTAATGGAAAATCTTAAATTCCCCAAGTGGCTCATATTGTGTTCTGAGTGGATACTGCAGCCTCACTTTACCATCTGATGTTCAGGTTAGCAGAGGCCTTGGTTCAAGTCATTTCTCTGTCCCATATGACTGTTCACTTGGCTAGAAAGCCCTGCTTTTAACTCCAAGCCATGGTCTCTGCCTGCCTTTGCAAAGCAAGGTAATTAACCTAAGATCACTCAGAACTGGCTCTTGCCTGTCTCCTGATAACATCACGTGGAACCCCCCACCTGAAAGGTAATCTCCCAGCAAATCTCAGGCTGGCTGTCAGGCAAGATCTGAGGACAAAGAAAGGGTTGTTGATGGAACGTTCCAATCCTTAGAGGAAGGTCAATCCCAAATTCATCCTTTCTTCTCTCCCTGTCCTCCTGCACCTGAGGAAACCTTCATTCCTCTTAGAAGCTCCCCTCAAAGACCCCTATCTCTGAGCCTCCCTTCCTTCCTACTCTGCCCGAGTTCTCAGCAGCAGCCCTGGTTTCATGGCAGGCATGGAAGCCTCCCTAGAAAAACTCCCTCTGAGCTGCTCCCCTGGTCAGGCTGACTCCCAGACACTGGCCTGACATCCCACAAAGGCTAGTTAGAACCCAGTTCCATGTTCTGTGTCTGTATTCATCAAAAGCAGTCTTCTACCACAAGGGAAGACAGGATGTGGTAAGATGTACTTGATATTCTTGTTTCAAAAGGCATCACCATGTTTCCAGTCACTCAGGCCCAAAAGGTCTTTAATCTCTCTTCTTCCCTTGTCTGATCAGTGAACAAGTCCTGTGACTTTTGCCACTAAATCATTCCCCTGTTAGGACCCTTTCTTCCCCTTTCCATCTTCCTGGCTTCCCTAGTGGCTCAGACACTAAAGCGTCTGCCTGCAATGTGGGAGACCTGGGTTTGATCTCTGGGTTGGGAAGATGCCCTGGAAAAGGAAATGGCAACCCACTCCAGTACTCTTGCCTGGAAAACCCCATGGACAGAGCAGCCTGGTGCAGGCTACAGTCCATGGGGTCACAGCGAGTTGAACACGCCTGAGCAACTTCACTTGCACTCCCCCTTCCCATCCCCCTGCACCAGGCCATTACTCTGCCCAGAGTCACAACAGCAATGGCCCCCAGGTTCCACGTGGCTACTGACCTCACACTTCTGCTCCTAACACCAGCCTGGCACTCAGGAATCTTTATCCCCCTTTAGTGATTTGGGCGGTGGGGGCAGCAGTGTTAAACGTGTGGCTAGAAGTGGCAGAAAGACAAAGAAAGCATGTCTGGGCTCACAGTACTCTTATGCGCCTTCTACACGGGTCTCTGTGAAATGAGAAAGAAAGAACTGAGGTCCTATCTGTCTAAGTTGTTTCAGTTTCTCCAGAAGTCAATGTGTGGATGAAAAGTGAAAAGTTTAATCCATCACCTAGGTGTTCCGAACATCTGCCTGTTGCAGGTTGTAGGACCCAGCTGGCTGACGTGTTGGAGCCTTGACTTATTGGCATCTATACTTAGGTCTCTGTTTTATATTGTTCACTGTGTTTTGTTTTGTGTATGTCTCATATAGGTCATTAAATCGTCAAATATTTTCTTAAATAAATATGCTAAAAATATTTACTAATATGCTTTGCCTCCTTACTAACCTTTAAGCTTTATAAGGATGAAGTTGTATCCTTATCTTTATGGCATCCCTTAGCAGGGCCTCTTTCCCATCGATGTTCAGGAAAGGTTTGTTGAATTGAACACTTTCTGATGGCTGGTGGATAAAGTCCCATCTGTTAAGGAGGCATCTGAAGGCCTTCCCATCCACACAGCCATAATTTAATTTCACAGCCTTGGCTCAGCCACTCCCTGACCCCTTTCCCCTGACTCCACTGTTCAGCCACAATAGGCATCTTCCTCCTGCACTCTGTTCCACACTAATTATTTCCTCTTTCTGGATTGTCCTTCCCTGTATTCCTGGCATTCTCTGCATCTTTCAAGGCCCCGATTAAATATTACCTCCACCATGATGTCATTCCTAATCCTCTTCTCACTTTGCCTCTATGGAACGCTGCACATACCCTTGTTAAAAGTCCAATTATATCATAATGATCTATTTACAAATCTTTCCTCACCAGCCAGAATTATGCTCTGTGGGGAAAGATTAATTGTTTCCAGAACCTAGTGAGGCAGGAAAATATGTTACTCTAAAATAGTATTTTATTTTATTGCAGGAAGATTAAGCAAAGGAAAAAGAGTGAGGATTCAGGACACGGCGTGGCGGGGGGGGGGGGGGGATATCTCGATTGAAAACATAATTAAGAAAAGCTTCTTCTAGTGTTATTCAATAAAAAGGGATCCCTGGTTTGATTACGAGAAGGAAAAGCGTGGGAGAATACATAGGTGTCCTAGTAATGTTAACAGAAGAGCCGAGAGAAACCACTGCAAGGTGGGTCGGGACCATGACAGTTGTGAAGGAGGGAAAGATGGCATGGACCATGGCGATGGGCACGTCAGAATACCGCCCAACACCAGGTGGGTTCCTTAAGTTTCACTCAGCTACACTGACCTTGTCCAAGACCCAAGACTATCATATGGCCATGGGGTTGGACAGAGAAATCCAGCCTAAGGAAAAAGGGACCAAAACTAGACATAGGTTGCATATAGAAAATAAGACATATATGCTTCTTATAAAGCTGAGATTTCAAACTAAAATTCATGCTCCGTATTCCAGACTAGTGACTGACACAGCAATGGTTCTGAAAAAGTTTGCCTTAAGTTAAATGTTGAATGGATGAATGAATAAATTTATCAACATTTAGATTTGCCATGCAATTGCTGAACTTTTTATGGTAGATTTAATGGGTATTTAATTGTTGGAGTTTGGGGGAATGATAAATAACATCGTTGGTTTTGTTTCCCAAGTTTGTAACTAACTTGCAAATATTACAAAGGAATCAACCATATGGAGATTTTTGTAAAAAAAATCAGCTTTATTGGTCAATCTAACTAAAGGGTGATTCATTAATAGCCACATTCAGAGTCCCTAACACAATCGCTCTGAATGGAACTGTTCCCTAAACTGCATTTCTGTTCCAGGACCTTCCACACGGATGAACCAGGAACACCCAGTGCTGAGTCCAGGCCACCGAGGCACCAAAGACCCACAAGCTCAGCAGGGCTGGTCCACACATGCTCAGCTCCTTTCCTCGAACCATCGATCAGATACTTTATCCACTCCTTCAGGATAAGCAAATTAGAGAGGACAAAAGAGGGCAGGGGTGTTTCTCTAGGGGAAACATGTTTCTCTTCACAGAAGCATGAGACAAGGGGAATGAAGTTTCCTCTCTAAATCAGTACCTAGTGGGTTACTGGCATGATGTATGATATGTGATCACTCAGCTCCACTTGGCCTCCCAGATGACTTGATCCCCTCCTCACCCTATTAGGAGGCCCCCACCCAGGCCTGTCTGTCCAAGGGTCTAATGGGGCACACCTGGTGCCTTAGATGTCTTCATGCCCTTTCTCCTACTTCAGAGTAGGAGCAGACTTTCTTAGAGTAATAGCTTAGCATGCTGTTTTCTGCTTTCTTCTTGAGATTATAGAAAATGGTTGGAAGAAGCATTCTGTGTATCACAGGAAATGAAAAGAGCATTTTGGTTTTCTTCAGCTCTCTCATGTCTCCTAGATCCCCAACACAGACATAAAACCATTCTCAGGATTTGTCCAAATTATAGCTTAGGGCTAGGATTGAGAAAATATCTGATCAGCTGGGAGTGTGACTTCTGGTCAAACCTCCTCATAAATATGTATGTATATGCAAAAAGTGGAAGCTGTGACAGATTTTCTTTTCTTGGGCTCCAAAATCACTGCCAATGGTGACGATGACTACCACTACTACTAAGTCGCTTCAGTCGTGTCTGACTCTGTGTGACCCCATGGACTGCAGCCTACCAGGCTTCTCCGTCCATGGGATTCTCCAGGCAAGAACACTGGAGTGGGCTGCCCTTTCCTTCTCCAATGCATGAAAGTGGAAAGTGAAAATGAAGTCGCTCAGTTGTGTCCGACTCTTAGTGACCCCATGGACTGCAACCTACCAGGCTCCTCCGTCCCTGGGATTTTCCGGGCAACAGTAATTTTCTGGACAATGGAGTGGGGTGCCATTGCCTTCTCCCAATGGCGACTACAGCCATGAAATTAGACTTTCCTGGCAGCTCAGTTAGTAAAGAATCTGCCTGCAATGCAGGAGACCCGGATTCAATCCCTGGGTCAAGAAGATCCCCTGGAGAAGGAAATGGCAAACCACCCCAGAATCCTTGCCAGGAAAATTCCATGGACAGAGGATCGTGGTAGGCTGCAGTCTATGGGGTCGCAAAGAGTCGGGCATGACTGAGTGACTAACATTCACTGCTTCGTGGAAGGAAAGCTGTGACAAACCTAGACAGTGGATTAAAAAGCAGAAACATCACTTCGCAGACAAAGATCCATATAGTCAAAGTTATGGTTCCTCCAGTAGCCATGTACAGATGTGAGAGTTGGATCATAAAGAAAGCTGAGCACCAAAGAATTGATGCTTTTGAACTGTGGTGCTGGAGAAGACTTTTGAGAGTCTGTTGGACTGCAAGGAGATCAAATCAGTCACTCCTAAAGAAAATCAACCCTGAATATTCATTGGAAGGACAATGCTGAAGCTGAAGCTCCAGTACTTTGGCCACCTGATGGGAAGATCCAATTCACTGGAAAAGACCCTGATGCTGGGAAAGATTTAAGGCAAAAGGAGAAGGGGGTGGCAGAGGATGAGATGATTAGATAGCATCACCAACTCAATGAACATGAACTTGAGCAAACTCTGGGAGATAGTAGAGGACAGAGGAGTCTGGTGTGCTACAGTCCATGGGGTCGCAGTCAGATATGGTTTAGTGACTGAACAACAATATGTATGTGTGCATATATACAATGTACATACATATGTGTATATAAATAATGTTACATATGTAAATAATATATATGTGAAAAAATTGAAAATGAATATGAATATATAATATGTAATATATATAATATATATATAAATGACTTTTACAGATGCATTGGTGGCCAAAACTGGGGTATGGAGGAAACAGTGTATAGGGCTGCCTGTTCATTCTCCTTCAGGAGGCCAAGTAATAATCTGCACAAGTTCCACACTGTAGAAATGCCCTGGGTTCTAAACGTACCATGTAAGTCTACATCTAAATGCTACATGTAGATGCCCAGGTAAATTCATTTAAGAAGGTAGAGAAATTTGTGATAAAAGTGATTAAATAGATAAACCACATTGATGTCCACAAGAGGACCCAGCTCCAAAGTTGGTGCTTTTTAGATCATCTGTATTTTCCAAAATCACAAAATGATCCTTTTACCCTCTGTCTGCCTTGCCTCAGTTGACCCTCATTACCTGGGGAGTCTGAACATTTCACTTTTTATCCACAGGAGAGGAACAAACCAGGCCTAGATTGCTTCTTAACTGGGTTAAGACTAGATTGAACTATGAGTCAAGGAAATACAGAACAACAGTAACTTAAAGAAAGAAGTTTATTTTTCTCTCATATATGCATTAGGGCATAGATCATTCAAGGTTAAAATGGCAGCATGGCTCTCATGTCCTCAGGAATTCAGGTTCCTTCTACCTTATTGTGTTACCATGTGTCGCCTCCAAATTCACCTCACGACCTCAAGATGGTTGCTTCAGTTCCAGCCGTCACATTACATCCCTGGCCAGGAAGAAGAAAGTGACACAAAAGAAGAGGAGAAGGGCACATGCCAGCTGTCTTTTAAGGAAATTACCTCAAAGGTGTCATGTGATACTTCTGCTTATCTCATTGGTCAAGATTTATTCAAATGAACACACTTAGCTGCACTGGAGTTTGAGAAATGTAGACTTTATTCCACGTTAACTTGTACCAGCTAAAAATGGAAGATATTGCTTTAGGAAAGAATAGATTAAGGGGAATGACTGGCAGCCTCAGCTACACCTTGAAACAGGATGTCTTTGATCTGTGTTAGGAAATCACTGGCAACAAGCTACTGTCACCAACAGCATCACCATCAACCTCATCCAGTGCCTTAGTCAATCCTCCACACCGAGCAGAATGGCCTTCGTGCATCTGTCCTTGTACATGCCTTGAATCCTTTCCTTTCTACCTACTCTGGTCCTTTTTAGAATGTCCTCTCTCTTGCTACTTTTCTAAATTCTACCCATCTTTGAAGGCTCAGTGGAAGTCCCATATTCCTGGTAAAGCCTCTTCTCGCCTCCCCATTTCTCACTCTCTTCAGAATGTCCAAAGCACGTATTACCTATGCCAGTAACCTGACCCCTCACATACATAGGCATTTATGTTGAATCTACCTGATGCAAAGAGCCAACTTATTGGAAAAGACCCTGATGTTTGGAAAGATTGAGGGCAGGAAGAGAAGGGAGCGGCAGAGAATGACATAGTTGGATGGCATCACTGACTCAATGGACATGAGTTTGAGTAAACTCCGAGAGATAGTGAAGGACAGGGAAGGCTGGCGTGCTGCAGTCCATGGGGTGGCAAAGAGTCAGACATGACTTAGTGACTAAAAAACAACAATGCTGAGTTAGTGTGTATATCTTTTACTTTCAACTAGTCTCCTTGTAGGAGGAAAGATATAATTCTCTATACCTCTCACCATTCCTGGCATGCATGTACTTCTAAATTTGTGTATGCTGACACTTAGAAGTCAGGGTTGGGGGAATAGCCAAAAACTGAAAGCCAAAAGGAATGAATTAGAAACTGCACTCTGATCGTAACTAACTCTACAACCTTGGGCTTAATTTCTCTGAGCTATAGGTTTCTTATCAATAAAAGGAAGGAAGGCATACCAGCCCTCTAACCTCTGGGTTAGAGGTTGTGGCAAGGACAACACACACCCTTTATATAATGTCAATTACACAAATTGTAGGTAAGTAGGGATTCCCTAGTGGCTCAATGGTAAAGAACCTGCCTGCCAATGCAAGAGATTTGGGTTTGATCCCTGGGTCAGGAAGATCCCCTGGAGAAAGAAATGGAAACCACTCCAATATTCTTGCCTGGGAAATCCCTTGGACAGAGGAGCTAGGGAGGCTATAGTCCTTGGGGTCACAAAAGTGTTGGACATGACTTTGCAACTAAATAATAACAACAAAGCTTTTGTCAGGGCTTTTTGACTGCAAGCAACTGAAACCAACTCAGGCTAACTTGAGCAAAAAGGGTCTTTATTGGAAGATCAGAGAAGATTGCTCACAGAATCATAAGGTGTCTGGAACCCAGTCTTGGCAACAGACAGGCAGCAGGGCAACTCCAGGGTCCACTCAGCAGGAACTGTTTGGCCATCTCGTTGGGAGCACCTTCAGAAGTGAGCTAACTCTGAACAAGCTTCCAGCTCTGTATGCCCCTGCTTCTTGGGTATAGCAACCTGGAGTCACCCTGACTTAGAGTCCCACAGAGTCTACTCCATGCAGAAAGGTCAAAGCCCTGAAGGAAATCAACGTGATGTTATCAGTAGAGTGAAAGAAGGCTGGACGGCCAGAAAGCGCAAATGTCCACAATAGGCTTAATAAACAGTGTTGATTGACAGTGTCCACTCCTTTGACTCTGAAGACATTTTGCATTAAAGATAATATAAGCAACTTCTTTAGACCTTATCAGCAAACACCTTGGAGGGCATGAGTTCATCAGATTCTTTCCATCCATGGCAGTGAAAATATCAATGCCCTTACAGGAAGGAGATGCAGAACTACTTACCTGACGGTGGAGAGCACAAGGACAGATGAATAAAGTCACAGCTCCATCATCCCTGGGTCACAGAACCTTCTCTGACCTTCCTGACTAGGTCATGCCTCCGTGCTTTCTACTCTCTTACAGTTCTTGGTCTTCTTGGTGGCTCTTGATACTGAATAAGTTAAATTATTACCATTTATGATTATTGGTTATTTCCTCCATTAAGTTGTAACCTCCATGAGGGCAGGGCCAATGTCTCTGCTCCTCTCTATTTCTATGACCCATCCCAGAGCCTGGCACATTCTAGATGCTCAGTAAATATTTACTGAATGAATTAAATACATGAATAAATAAGGTGCTCAAAGGGCCAGAGCAGTCAGTTGCGCAACTATCTAGGGAGGGTCATTCCCATCACAAATCAGGGGCAGGTTTCAGCTTTTCCTTTCTAGGCACATGGGGTGATGGAACAGATCTAAAATAGTGGCAGATTAGCTAATTCACCATCCACTAGGGGCTGGGCCACCCTAGTTGTTGTTGTTGTTGTTTGCCAAAGTCTGCTGCTAGAGGGGAGAAAGCCCATCAGGCAGTGGGAGAAGTAACCCACAGCTTCTGGGAGAGGAAATAAGACACAGTCTTAATGATCCTCCATTCACTACACTGATAACATCACGCTGATTTCCTTCAGGGCCATCCTTCTGGGAGCATCCATCCAAGTAGCAGCACCGCTCCTATGGATACCATGACCCCCAAGTGGTCCCTCTGTGGTTGCTTCCTGAGACAAGATACTAAGAAGCCCTCCTATTTGTACAGCATTTGTAGTCTACAAAGTGAAAATTGCTCAGTCGTGTCCAACTCTTTGAGACCCCTTGGACTATACAGTCCATAGAATTCTCCAGGCCAAAATACTGGAGTGGGTAGCCTTTCTCTTCTCCAGGGGATCTTCCCAACCCAGGGGTCAAACCCAGGTCTCCCTCATTGCAGGTGGATTCATTTCCAGTTGAGCCACAAGGGAAGCCCAAGAATACTGGAGTGGGTAGCCTATCCCTTCTCCAGCAGATCTTCCCGACCCCAGGAATCAAACTGAGGTCTCCTGCATTGCAGGCAGATTCTTTACTAAATGAGCTATCAGGAAAGCCCATGGTCTACAAAAAGCTTTCCTAATGATCTCCTTTGATGTTCACCACCCTAACCCTAGACCCCATTTCACAGATGAAGAAATAAAGGCTCAGAGTCTTGCTTAAGGTTATTTAGGTAACTTTAAATATTGCACAAACTTCAAGGTTAGGGAATCTCCACATCATCCTTGTGTAGAGGGACCAGATTTTTAGCATAAACATCTCAAGGTCTTTTTTTTTTTTTTTTTTTTTGAGCACTAAGATAGCTCACTCCTTTTTATCATTGAAATGTTGCAACATAATAAACAAAAGGATTAAGGAAAGCAAGGTATTCATTTGGTTTTTATTCTAGTGAAATCATATCAGTTTGCAGGTCAACTTGGATTGATTGAATATATTTGTATTTGTATGTAAGGAGGTGGAAGAGGGGAGAGACGGAGAGAAACATTTTGATTTTACTTGAGGTTCAGGTAAAAATTTATTTTGTCTTTGAATTTGGAATTGACAAATTCATTCCCACCTTGTTCCCATTTTTCACTCATGTTAGGTCAACTCAGAACTCTCCTACTCAGCCTGTGGATCTGGGCTCTCACTCTCATCTCAGCCCTAATATCTAAGCCCCAAGTGACTGTTGACTGGAGAAGTCACCTATGACCTGACTGCTTCTCCTTGGAGGCCAGAGTTCTTGATATCTTTTTGGAATTTGAATTTTATCTGCATGCCTGTAAAACACAAACCAAACCAAACCACTCCCCAACAACTGTTAAGTCAGGCTAGAAAAGATCCACACTGAGATTAAAGGGAGTTGCATTGAGGTGTGATCAGGAACCTCCCTCTCAGGTGAACCAGTGCGTGTTCTTCTTCTTCAGATGTGGTCTGAGACTCCCAGGAGCCTTTCATCAGTGACCAGACTGTGAGAGCAGGGTATGGCCCCTGGCAAAGCAGCTAACACACGTGCCCAGGACAGCTCTTGGCGTGAGCTTTCTCACTTGCCCTCATCACCCTCTCTGCAGTAGCTCGTGAAAAGCACTGAGCCTGTCCTGTGGATGAGGGGTCAGAGGCTAAGCAGGGGGAAGTAACTTGCCCAAAGCCATGCAGTTAGTAAGGGGAAGCTGGATTTGGATCTAGACATATCCACTTTCAGCTGGAAGTGGGGAGAAAAGAAAACAGGAAATAACCAATCCCCAGTGGAATCCTGGATGGAAAAGAGGTGCCC
Organism: Bubalus bubalis; assembly: GCF_019923935.1. Lineage (NCBI taxonomy): Eukaryota > Metazoa > Chordata > Mammalia > Artiodactyla > Bovidae > Bubalus > Bubalus bubalis. Next base: position 3,859,206 of record NC_059162.1, on the reverse strand, counting down.
TTCTCACACAAACCCCCTCCCAGGCCTTTTATGTGAGCAAAAATAGAAATTTCTCTTGTGGTAGAGCTATTCTAAATTTGGGAGGGGTGGTCACAGCAGGTAGCATTAGTCTAGTTCCTCCACACAGGCAGGCATGCAACCCAGCCCTGCAGACTTCTCTGAGGGAGCCAAACCTAGGCTGATGCTGCAGGATGAGTGGATGCCAAGCAGGCAAACATGAGGGGTGAAGGTCTCATGTCTAAGCTCTGTCTGGAAACTGGAGATGAAACCCAAGGTAGCTCAGTCAAGGCCAGTCTGAGATAGACGTTTCCTGGGTGGACACCACCTGCCCACCAATTTCTCCTTCTAGACCCTCAGTGAGAACCAGAGCCAGCTTCTAACAGTGGGTGCATGAGCCAGGGTTGGGGGTGGAAGGGTCTGAACAACTACAGGGGGTGAAAGTGAAAGTCTCTCAGTCATGTCCAACTCTTTGCGACCCCATGGACTATACAGTCCATGGGATTCTCCAGGCCAGAATACTGGAGTGGGTAGACTTTCCCTTCTCCGGGGGATCTTCCCAACCCAGGGATCGAACCCAGGTCTCCTGCATTGCAGGCGGATTCTTTACCAGCTGAGCCACAAGGGAAGCCCAAGAATACTGCAGTGGGTAGAAAGAATATTCAAAACAATGCCACCTCTCCTCTGAGTATGTCTATGGTCTTCCAGCCATACTATTTCCTGACTTCTTTACTTCATAAGCATAATCTTTGCCCATTCATAATCATATTTAAAATTGTTGAGGGTTTGGGGAGAATCTATCAAGGGAGCCACACTGTCTGTTGTTCTGACCGTGATCCTGGCAAGGCACCTGCCTGCAGTCCTGCATGAGAAATCTTTCTCCTGCCCATGACTCTGCTCTGATATCCAAGCAAATGCATATCACAGACTGCCCTGCCTTGAGTGAACTTGCTGGGAGGATGGACTGTTCCCAGCATCTCCTCCTGGAGAGGCGTCTGTAGGGATTGAGGTCTCTGAGTCCATCTCGGCAGGAAGGTGAAAGCCGCTTTCCCCTTCTGTTTTGCTGTCTTCACTTGGTCAGGTTTTCCCTGCATGGGCAGCTTCGGCCACTGCTAACAAAACATCCAGGTCCCCCAGCCCCCTGCCAACCACCCCTGCCCCTAAATAAACACCAGCTCGTTTGTAAGAGGTTTTTAATTGGTATGCCATTAAGGAGCGGAATAAGGATCTCTACTCATCTTCACTCACACAGTATCTACTGCTTTTCTCTAACTGATCTTCACCATGGACGCCTGTGTAGTCATAGAGTGTCTGCATGATTTTCACTCAGCAGACTGGTTTAGGTTTCTCGGTGGTTTGCATAAATTATAAAAAAGAGCACAAAAATCACACAACAGTGATTCTATCATAGGGAGCTGTGTTCCCTCTGGCCTTGCAGACAGTGATGGGGACACGTAGCTGGGACCAAAGCCCTGATGACTGGTGACATCCCTAGGAGTGAGGCCAACCCTGTCCCGGCCCCTCTCGGAGGAGTCCTCTGTCTTCCCCATCAACTTGTTCTGGTTTCTCAAGAGGCCTCCTAAGACAGAAGGATCCCATCTTAGCACCACAATTGGTGGACAGGGGGTGGAATTGTCCCTGTTTACAATGGCAGCTGGGTCTTCTGTGCTCAGCAACACGAAAGGGAGCCAGGAGGAGGAGCCCTGGGTTTCCACCAGGACCTCCTCTGCCTCTATGAGCTCCAAGAGGCTGTTAGCAGAAAGAGCATCTGGACCATGGGTCAGCCAACTTTTCATGAAAAGAGCCAGATATTACAGATAGTAACTATTTCAGGCTTTCCAGCTCACATATATTCTGTTGCATGTTTTTCTCTCCCCTCCTTTTTTTTTTTTTTTTTTAACAACCCTTTAAAAATAGAAAAACTCTTCTTAGGAGGCAGGCCATAAAATACAGGCCTGCAGGCTGCAACCTCTGGTCTAAAATATGATAATAACCTGTCCAACCCATTTGTCACAGCCTCTTCCCCATCGAGAGCCTCTAGTCCTCCTGGGCTGCCCTGACATAGTATGTGCAGCCCAGGCTTGCCGGGGGTTCTATAGCAGGCAGAGTTGCCCTCAGGCTCCTGCCCTATAGGCCCAGGTATCCTCCTTTGCCAAGTGGCTGGTTGGCTGGATTTTAAGCAAGTATAGATATTAGTCTCAGCCCTGCTCATGTGTCCTGGGGTTGAATTAAGCCTCAGTGTCCCCAGTGAGGTAGGTAAATACTATCAGCCTCATCCCACACTTGCAGATGGTGAAGTTCAAGAGCAGAATTGACTTTCCTAGTCAATTTCCTAGTCGTGTGACTTCCCAACAGTCACATGTCTGAATTTCAAAGAAAGCCAAAGAGTCTAGGCTTTAAATTTCCTAATGATCAGGAATGGTTCTGTCCCCCCACAAGCCCAGTGATTGATTCCACCTCAAACAGAGCAAGAATCCACCAGTGAATACTGTCAGCCACACAGAGTAATTGCTTTCCAGACCTCAACGACACTCTCTGAAAACAGAATTAACTCAAGCACTCAAAGCTATGGGCCTCGGTGGAGCGGCGCTCTCTGCCCTGCCCACGAGTCTCTTCAAACTCAAAATAAAGTTTATAAAAGTAAATTATCTCATTTTATAACTTAAGTGCATCAAGCATTTCCTTAAATATAGTTCACACTGAAAATAAAGTTACTTTTTGCTGTACAGTTGGTGTCTGTTATAATTAGGAATAAACTTTGATGATAAAGTATGAAAGGTTACACACTCACGCACACATCTATCTATCCGTTTGTCTGTCTATGGGTGTGTGGATGGGCAGACATATGCACCTCTTGACAAGAGCTTCCCCCCAAAATGGTGGGAAGTTGTTAGGGGTCTCTAGTATCTAGTTTGCATGAAAATGCCTATATTAAAAGTCCCTGTCCTTAATGATAAACACATTTTCGTACCTAACACTAAGACTCTTATTAGAAACATTAAACTATGCAATCCGTAATGTATTCAGTCTTTGGAAATGCCAAGCTACACCATATCATTATACAACAGCATCCCCAACAAAACTCCCACCCACCCCACCTCTGCCCTGCCTCCCCATACTAAAGCCAGTCGACCCCTCACGTAACACAGTTGTTCCAGAATGGGAGCTGAGCCACAGAATTCAAGGGGAGGACTCAAGAGGTGAAGTAAGAATTCTGCATGGAGTACAGATGATCAATGGGGTTTCCCACTCTGGCCTGCAGGGGCCCGGCTTCTGAGGTTGCTAGGAAACAGTCACCCAGGTTACTGAGGGAGGTGTCCTCACTATCCAGCTCGTGGAAGAGGGGCTCAGCACCTGAAACGGAGACGAAACACTGCCATGAAGGTCCGGAAGGAGGGACTCACTCGATGCCGGGACATTCAGCTGAATTCGGCCTGCACGGTCTAAGCACACCACCCCGTCCCCACCGTGGAAAGCCTTCTACTGGGTGCTGGGAAGGGGGAGCGCTGGGGGCAACAGGAGAGCTACATAGAAGAGTAGGAGGGGGCAGAATCCCTGCCCACCAAAGACCTCCTTAGAGGGCTATGTCTAACGTGTAACAACTGAAAATAACATAAACTAGGATCTGACAAAGTAGTGCTAAACCCAGCGCAGCATAAGCAAATATCAGAGTGTTTAGACACTGGCAGTGGGGAGTGGGCAAGACCCAGCACCGCAGGCTGCAGAGGCAGGCACAGGGCTTCTAGAGGACTCTGGCCATAGAAAAGGTTCTTGCAGGAGGGAGGGTAAGAAAACAAATATCGACTCTGTGAATGATGCTCACGAATCCACTGGTGATAATACTTGTCCTTTCAAACAGCACAAACATACTGAGTGCCAGCTGTTTCCCCAGATTTGTACTGCAAAGGAAAGGAAGGTTAGGTATCTGCACTCAACTAGTATAACCTTTGACAAAGAAACTAGCAGGGCAAATTGAGGAAGAGCTGGGGGACCACTGTGACCAGAACCTGGAGGTGTGGACATGTCACCTCCACTTCAAGTAAATGGGAGAGAGGAAAACTGCTGTTCATAAAACTCGTCATGTGGCTTTAATTATTCATTGTACTAAAGGATTCATCACAGGAGTAATTTACGTAACAAGACCCCTAGGACTCTGAAAATGTATGAATTGGCAAAAAAACAAGAGCTATTTGTCCTGCTTTTGCATAGCAGAGGAGTGCAGACAGGCATAGATGTGTCTTCTCAGGAAGCAAAGAAGATGGCCGCCACTGAGCACGCACATATGTGTCTACGTGGGTATGAGTGAATGAGGTTAGTCGATGATGGCCCTGCAAGTGGCTGGATCTTTATACATGTTTGCTGAATGCATCACAGGGAAAGATAGGGCTGATTTCAACAATATAGATAATTTTATAATGAAGGCAAAAAAGAAGTTGACAAAATCTGTGCACGGAGGCATGTATCTCGGATACTAACATTTTGAAGGCGTACTGAATAAAACTTTATTTTTCACTATCAGGGTTACTGATTACAGATTTCCCAGTACAGGCAAATGCATTACATAGGCCATATACCTTCTCTGTATAAAAACCCAGTGGCCTGTATTTGACTCTGAATTGAACTTCAGCCTTCAACTCTAGAGCCTGCCCGCTCCATCAGGGCATCCAGGCCCCAGCTGCTGTCCACTGGCTTCAGAAGCAAGCCAGGAAAGTGGGGGAATCTCAGCTGCTCCCACACCCTGCCTTTAAAGCAATCCCATTTTGGCTGCAAGTGGGACTGGGACTTTACTTCACAAGTCAGCTTATGTTTTAGGAATGACATGAGAATACCTACTCGTGTCCATAATAGGAGAATCCGATTAGAACCTTTGTTTTCCGTGCTTTTCCATGTATTCTTTCTTATGTAAGACTGCATATTTAAGGCCTCTGACTATATCACTGCTGGTAATGCTCATGAACTTGTAAGTGTGGTGGAAGTGATAGTGTTAGTCTCTCAGTCCTGTCCGACTCTGCGACGCCAGGGACTGAAGCTTACCAAGCTCCTCTGTTGATGAAATCCTCCAGGCAAGAATACTGGAGTGGGTAGCCATTCCCTGCTCCAGGGGATCTTCTTGACCCAGGAATCACACGTGGGTCCCATGCACTGCACGAGTGTGTACCCGGCATGAGTGTGCCACAGCAAGGTAAGTGTGGTGTTTGTGCTTAATTGCTCAGTCAGGTCTGACTCTTTGTGCCCTCAGAGACTGTAGCCTGCCAAGGCTCCTCTGTTCATGGAATTCTCCAGACAAGAATACTGGAGTAGGTTGCCATTTCCTACTCCCAGAAGTGTGGTATCTGGCAGGAAATGGAAGACTTGGGAAGTTAAATCCCAACAAAAAGGTCTACAGTGAAAACATAACCTCCTTTTCAAACAAAAAGTTTTTAAAAAGGAGAATAGATGCAAACATGACTCATGGATATGCGTACTGGTCTTACTTCTGGAGCCATAGGTTATGTGATTCTAGCATTTTATGGGACACTTATTCTGCTTTGGAACTTTAATGAGCAACTAGGAACTGCATAGGGAGGGGAACTGGGAGGGGATGAAAAACTCACGCAAGCAAGCTGTGCGAGGTCCCTGCGGGGCTTGAGTCCCTCTTACCATAGGGGTGCATGTGGTCTCCAGGCATCTGGGGTGGGGTGAGCCCCTGTCGGAAGGGATCTGAGCTGTAGACACTCTGCTCGATGGCCAGGAGCTGCTGTGGGGTGGGCAGAGCCGTGTAGGGGTTCATGATCCCTTCCATGCCAGCGCTCCCGCCACCATTTGTCTGAGCTGTGGGACAAAGAAGAAGATAAATAATTCTCCACGTGCAGCCCAGTATCTCATGCTGAAGGTGGGGCAGGGCCTCTGAACAAGCTCTGAATGTCATGTGCCCCACTGGCTGGGGACCGCACATGTCGTGTGGCCACGGAGACATCATTTTACTTTCCTCATTTACAGGAGAGAAGGGATGAGGTGACATCAGTGATTCCCAGCGTATGCCCTACCACGGGCCACCAGTGACTATGCTGAAGGATAGAGAAAGGGGATGAGTGTTGTACTTGGAGAGCTTCCTTGAACCATATCATTAAGACAAAGGCATTTGATGCTACACACAGGCTTGGCAGCCAACGGAGTAGACACATCTAAAGATCATTCCAGCGTTACCCCATTAGGATCCTGTCAGTCAAGTGAGGTTCATCATATTGATCCAGGGGACCTTGTGGGGCTGATATGAAGACTCCACGAGATGGTGTGTGTGCGCTTTGGGTCTGCAACTTGCTCTGCTGTGTACACAATTCCATCAGAAAAGGAGGACTCAGTTCCCCCTTCCACATCCTGCCGTGGTTCTCTGAACATGGTTGTATTAACTCTCAGACTCTAGTTCCACCTTAAGTCCACCCTAGGAGCTGCCCCTAGAATTCTTCAAAGTTCCAAGCACTAGGAGTCTGTGTTCTCATAATGCCATGATGCCTTCTCCTCCCTTTGAGCACGCTGGCCCGTATGGAGTCAACTCGCATGGCTCCTCTTGAAGCCCTGTCCGATCTGTGACCCTCTCTGAGGCCCACAGGGTTGTGTGACTATCCGACAGCACTACCATACCCTAGGGATGCAAGCCCGAGGTGCAGAGAGACAGAAAGGCAGGTCTCAGATCTCCCAACAGCATTGCACATAGAGCTGCGGCAGATTCAGGTCCTCTGACCAGCTTGGCTCCACCCTGCCCAGCTGCCCATGTTCTTGCTTGATTTTTCTACCAGAGCACCTCTCTTGTCATTAAGATACTATTTGGCCTCAAAGGTAAGGAATAGAAAGAGCTCTTGACTGGAGAACTCAAATTCTTGATGGAGTCTAGCCCTGGTATCAAGTGTAAGGCAAGGTCCATGAAGGTAAGGGGTTCTGTTTAGGGGCCAGATAACCGATGCCACTTTCCACAGCCTTCCAAGTATGGTCCACAGGCCAGCAGGAATGAGAATTTATTAAAAATGCAGACTCTTCAGGCCCACCATAATCTCAAGGATCAGAATCTACACCAATACCAGGTCATTGCGGTGCCTCTTAAAGGGCGAGAATCCCTGCTCCAGGGCGCAAACAGACCACTCCGGAGATTCTACTGGGCAGCTGAGGCTGGGGCCATGTCCCTTTAAGAATGATACTGTTTAATATCGTCATTCTTGCTTTTTTTCTTTTAATTTCCTTAAAGGGTCCCATAGCTTGTCCTGTTTCACACTCTCCCCACTCCGCACATCACCCCTATTAAAAAACAACAGATGAAGGTACATTGGAGGTAAGGGCAAGCTAAGGCAGCATGACCAAGTGGGTGTTAAAGAGACAGGTTCCAGCCCAACTCCATCCTTCACTGATCTAGGACTGTGGTCCATCTTGCAGAGCCTCTGTTTGTGCATCTGTAAGATGGAAATATTAATAACTCCTCTGCTCACCTTGGGGGTTGGTAGCTGTGAGTCAGGGTCAGCATGAGTGAGAGCAAAGGTGCTGAGCAAAGGAGGGTTTTTTTTTCCCACTATCATTATTTTTACTATTTCATATTATTTTAGAAAGGATTGTAAGTCACTGTGGTGTCTTCTATGAAGCTGATTTGCCTAGAAGAAGGAGGGCCAGGCTGGATGAGAAACAGGGCGTGTCTTTGACTCTGCAGGTAGGCCCCGACACAGGCCCGGATGCCACAGCGGGGTCTGGGCACGGGGGCTTTGGACTGGTTAGTGCCACCTGCAATCCACAATTCTGGGCCTTCAGCCAGTGCCCTCTGACCTCTCTCAGTTCTCATGGTTTGGTCCTCCCTGGAAGGTCCCTTCTCCCAAGTGAGTGTGGACTGGGCTTCAGGGAGCCCAGAGCTGTCATTCCAAGGGCAGGGCAGTTAGAGGCCCCTGGCAGGAGAGGCCTGGCCAGGAGGAGGTGCCAGCTTACCGGAACTCAGCCTCTGGGTGTTCTGCTGATCTTGCTGCTGCTGCTGCTGCCGCCGGGCCAGCTTCTTCATCTGGGGAGCAGAGAACTCAGGATTAGAAGTCAGGGGGCCTGCAGCAGGTTCTCACAGCTAGGCCAGGGGGCATCGGCTCAGGGGGAAAGCAGAAGGACCCCTTCCCTAGCTTTTACTCAGGAGAGAATCCACGTTTCAGGTGCCTTGAGCCTGACGCATGGCGGCTGAGGGATTTCTACACTGCAGCCGTGGAAAGACAGCTGGCTAGGAAGCCTCAGGGCAGCTGCTCTTGGCAGCAACAGGGATGCCCTCTCAACAAATAAAACCTGCTGCTTATGGCGTCACAGTTTAATGTGAGGTGTAAGTGAGGGATGTGCAGTCTGCAGCTCAGCTTAGATGTGCAGTAAGGGCCTGTTGACACCTGTGATTTGGCATGAGCCAAGAGGCCGTTCCACCCTCTGGCCCTTGTGGCAGAGACTCCTACCAGGACATGCATGCCTTTAGGCAAGGAGCTTGTCTCCCAAAGCACACTAACTTCCCAGAAGGAACACATCAACCCAATCTTTCTCCAAGTGTCTTCTGTGGAACATTAGGGTTTCATGAGATCCTCGGTGTGTGTGGGGCAGGGGGGCAACATTAGGTAAACCTTCATTCCCCAGGTAAATGAAGAGAAAAATAAGCATAAATTTAGGTATGTATTTCAAGAAGTGTTCCTGGGTTTCTCATCCTCTGGAAATGGGGTCTTCAGGTGGTTTTTGAGTGTGTGTGTGTGTGTAGGGAACATTAGATTTTTAAAAAACTTCTTTATTGCAGATTTCTCAGAACTTCAAATATGCTCCCTGCTTACGAATACATAGGCTATAGGTTCTCTCAAACCTACTGAACTATGAAATTCTTTCATAGACAAGACCATGGACTACACACCAGAAGCCCAGTCTGAGGAATTCAGATAGGGAAATAGTATCTTAACCAATCACGATTAGCGAATGAGATACGAATCCATCGCCCACTAAAGATTAGAGGTCTAGATAAATGGGCCACTAACACGTGTGTGTGTGTGTGTGTGTGTGTGCTCAGTCATATCCAACCCTTGCAACACCCTGGACTGTAGCCCACCAGGCTCCTCTGTCCATGGAGTTTTCTGGGCAAGAGTACTGGAGTGGATCACCATTTCTTCCTTCAGGGAATCTTCCCAAATCCAGGGATCAAATCCACATCTCCTGTGTCTCCTACATTGGCAGGCAGATTCTTTACCACTGTGCCACCTGGGAAGCCCAACACATGCTTGTGTACAGGTAGGAAGATAAATAAGGAAAGGTCTAAGAGAAATGAGAGGCTGTGGCAGGGGTATGCACACCTTGGCAGGATCCAGAGGACAACATGATCTAATAGGGACGGGGGACACTAGGAAAGGTGAGTTAGGACATCCATTCCATGTGCCATAATGCTGTCTTAGACCAATCATATGGGTGCTATGTTGGTTTCCTTCTGAAATTTCAAAGGAACTCTGGCATCTGGGTTAAATGAGTAGGAATTAAAGAACCTGCTTTTACCAAGACACAGAAAGGCATTTCTTCATGAAAACAACTGCCAGTCACAGTCACAAGGAAAACAACAGCATCCCACTAGAACAAATGCCCTTCTGCAAGTATGCTGTGGCTGAAATGACTGCTCATCATAGACTTTCCGAATTGAGAGCACTAGTCTATCCAATGAATTGAAGTTAGAAAATTTGCGGGCAAGTACAACATTCTACTATCATTTCAGGAAACTGGCCACACAGAGACAGAAGTAAGAAGCAGATTACCTTAGCTCTCTGGTTCTGGAACCACACCTGAACCACACGGACGCTCAGCCCTGTCTCTGCAGCCAGGGTCTCCCTCACCTTAAAAATACGTAACATTAGAGATACAGAAATATTGGCATGTCAGAGTAGAAGGCAGAACCCTTCCTGGGCAGTGCAGAGCCCAACAGGCCGCATCCCACACAGCAGCTGGTGACTATTCAATGCTCAGCAAAATCCCAAACACAGAGCATTGCTTCCCTTCAGTGGGAGAGACAGTGCGCCCCCAGGAAAGTGAGGGGAAGAAGCAGCATTCATTTAGGTTTGTATGGAGAGACAGTGCGTCCGAGGTAAGTGAGAAGAAGAAGCTTTCATTTAGGTTTGTATTTTAAGAAGTGTTCCTGGATTTCTCATCCTCTGGAACCTGGGCCTTCAAGCAGTTCTTAGATACTAGCAAAATCTATTTTGGGGTTTCAGCTATATGTCAGGTATATGCCATAACCTACTTAAGGAGAACTGAGGGTGAAAAATCACTTTGCAAAAACAAATAGTTCTTGCTTGCTCTCTTCTCCTGTCTTAATTCACTGACAAATGTTTGGTTTTGTCCCTTATAGCTCTAGGTCACTTTGGGTGTCTCGGGAATATTCAGTTACAGCAAGCCGTCAAAAAAGATAAGACAAGAGCCATCTGGGATCTGACAGAGCAAGGCAGACCACACTGAGGTGGGTACGTGGCCTGGGGCTATGAAGAGACAGGACAAATCGAGGCCCCTCTCGTGAAGAGAGGGGTTTAAACATCTGCCCTCCGTACAGGCACATGGCGAGGGATGGGCCAGAAGGGAAGAGGGAAGAGGCATAGATCTCCCAAGAGTGGCCGAGACACACTGGCCCCTCATGGTTAGATTCTGAGGAGATGAGACTTAGGAGCTCCTTGAGTAAACATAGAAAATAGAGCAAGCTGGAGGCCTGGGGAAGCGTTTACCTTTGTCATGCCACTCAGGCTCAAGCTTAGGAGAAATGGGATGATTAGAGCAGATTTTTAAAGCACATCCTTCTGCTAAGCCAACTTAAACAGCAGTGTACGCAGGGGCCCACGGCCACCTGCAGAAACCCTATCCACCCTTCAGAGGCCCGGCTCAGAAGCCACCTGTCCCACAAAGCCTCGCCTGATTTCCCAGACACGAGTGGCCTCTCCCTTCTCCCAGCTCCAGGCTGCCCCTCTGTCTTGGCCCTTGCGCTTTCTCCCCAGGGTCCCAGCGCACAGCTCCTCCCTGCTGGTGGCCCGGAGACAGGCGGTGGGCATAGGCCACACAGAGGCTGGGGGTCTAGTACATGCAGAACAAGCAAACCGCCGAGGGAGGTGGGAATTGGCCCTTATGCACGTCTACTTTGGGGCTCACTTTCTACCAGCTCGTTCTGCTGGAACTTATGGGGCAGTGAGGTCAGGGAAAGAAAGCACTCGGCAGTTGAAACTTCAAAAGTCAGAAGTGGTGGGAGGATGTATTATGGTTCAGCAAATAACCATCCTTCCCACTCCTGGATGGGTATGTGCTTCCCCTGCACTCACAGTGGGCTTACCCACGTGACTTGCTGTGGCCCATGGACTGTTACTGGATGTGAAGTGAGTGATCTCCATGGAGATCCACTGGGCATGCCCAGTGGAACTCAGCCTCTTGCCTTCTGCCATTGTCAGGAGACCCATGTGCCCCAGGTGGCTGCGGCTCCTGTCGCCTGGACCCTTTAATGACAGACATGTGGGGCAGACCCGAACCTGAACCAGCAGCCAACCCACAGCCTAGCAGTAGGAAATAAATGTTTGTTGGAGCCGCTAAGATTTTGTTTGTTACCACAGCAAAAACTGATTCCTACACAGAGGGAGAGAGGAAAAACAATGCTAAAATTTTTAAATATCGTTCTTCTATGAATTTCAATTCAATTTCAAGAACATTTCTTTTTTTATCTTTGTTGCATAAAAGACAGTATCTGGTATGGCAGAGTCAATAAATGGCGGGTACTTAAGTAAATGCAGCTATTTGTGACAGAGACTACTAATTGTCTCCAAAATGAATTCTCTCTTTCTTCCTCTTAGCAACTGAATTCCTAAGTTTTAGGGATTTATATGGATACCTAGATGGACTCATTTCCCAGGTCCCTTTGTAATCATGGGATTAAATTCTAGCCAACACAGGAGAGTGATGCAAAAAATCCCAGGGTGTGTATGTCCTTTAAAAAGCAACTGCTTGCCCCCCACCCCCCACCCTACTCCCTCTTTTTCCACCATGGTAGCTGCAAAAAATGGTGACATCTGGAGCAGTCCCTTAGACCCATGTGATGAGACAGAGTTTCCCGGCCAATCTTGTGTTGCTCACCTCTGGACTATGATATGAAAGCAACATGAACTCTTATCTCCTTAAGTCACTGTATTTTTTTTACATATCTATTCACAGCAGCCCTGTCTGTAACAGCCCCAAACTGGAAAGAACCCACATGCCCATCAACAGGTAAAGGGACAAGCAACCCATGGTATACCCATGGAATACCATGCAACTACAAAAATGGGTGAACAGCAACATGGATGAATGCCAAAATCACCACCTTAAGCAGAACAAACTGGACCAAAAAAATAATGTATGCTACAACCCACTGTATTTTTCTTCTATTGTAGCATCTTGAGCTATACCTCAAATGGAACCCCTTATTATCCCCTCATTGCTGTCATGAAATGAAAGGTAAGAGGAAGTAGCCAGTTGGAATGGTGCATGCCGAAAAGCAAAAGGAAATTCTACCACTGCCCCCGCCACAACTACAGGGATCCCTGGAGCCTCCAACGGGGCTCAAGGCCACCCGCCCAGACTGTCCGAACAGCACTCCCCACCCCTATTCCCCCCAGGTGCCTATCGACACCCCAGAGAGTCCAGGGTACACACAGAGAAGAGGGGCCTTATCCCCTTTCTTCCCTTCTTCCCCTCTGTACCTTCCTGCACGGCTTGGAGGATACTTCAAACGAGGCCTTGAATGCTCTCCTCTGTTGGGTTGTCAAGATGGTTCTGGGACGTTTGGGGCGCTTATGGTCCTTGCTGTCCTCAGAGGCTCCTTTCCCTGCCCCGTGGGCTGACTTGCAAAGACTTTCCTCATCATCACTTTTCCCTGAAAGAAGCAGAAGTAATGTGTTGAGTCCCTCAAGGCTGCTATCTGGAGTTGTATGTTATTCCATAATAAGACACTCAGGTCTACATTCTGAGGATGACTTCAGATATGAATGAAACAACCTGTGTGGTATTGATCCCAAAGCCCCCAAGAAGGGGCTAAGGAAAAATTTCTGAAACTTGGAGATAGGAACCAGGAAGTCCACCATCACAGCTCAGGACTTCCTCCCAGGACATTCTCCTAGCTCCACATTTACCAGCTGTGTGGCCTTGAGCAAGTGACTTAACTCTCTGTGGATCAATTTCCTTCTCTGTAAAATCGGGATAGAGGAGAACACTTCACTGAGGTTATTTGAGGATTAAATGAGGTTACCAAGAAGGCATTCAGAAGGCTGATAAGCATATAATAAATGCCCAGTACTAATTATTTATAACTAATTATGGTTATTCGTGTACTAATAGTTTGTGTAGTTTTCTTGACCTGGATAAGTTATATATAACTTCTAGATACTATGTCTGAAATACTAGCCACTGCCAGGAGGTAAAAAACAATACTGTTTAAAAGGCCTCAGAAGACCAGCATCAAACTATGTGCACAGACAGATAAAAGGCAATTAGTCAAAACTGCCTGTCTATAAAATAAATAATTCTCTAGTAGTTTGTGTTTACTAGTATGTGTTTACTTCAACTTTATCAGCAGTGATCAATACAAGGAGTAACTTGAAGGAAATAAAGCCTCTAGTACATATGACATTCATTCCCAGGCTACCTTTTGCATCCCACAGATTTCACACTTCTGCGAAGATGCTTGAGGATCTAGGAAATACCCGTGTGCGAGAGATTCCTTCCTACTTTTGGCATTAAAAGCCACAGGCAGTTGTGTGCTCACATTACCCTAGTAAGACCCTCATTTCTCTCTGGGTCCTTACACAGCTCAGCTGCCCTCTTTCCTCCAGGAGAAACCTTTGTCCCAAGAGCCTCCTCGGCTCCAGTCCCCTCATTCTGGTCCCCTTCTGGCCACTTCAAGAAATCCAGGACAAGGGGACCCACTGGGTGTGGGCTCCACATCCTACTTCTTCATCCCAACCTCCTCTGGAAAGATGCTTTTTTGCATACCATGTTTGAGTTTAGACTTAGTTTAATCCTACTTTTTGAGTCTGCTAGAGCCAAAAAACCTTCTTTTTATCTGAAAGACAATGGCTAAGCAGCTTTCCTCTATGAACTTTTAGACTTACAGTCTGAATGTGAAGGAAGATGAACCTGTGAGTTCCTTGATGGCATGACCCTTGCAATGTAACTGAACAGTCTGACACAGGGAGACCTAGGTCTCCATCCAGCTCTGCCTCTTGTTTTAAGTTCAACCCTGTGTAAGGGATGCCCTACACTGAGCCTGCCCTGGAGATAAGAATACCCAAAGCAGCTAACACGGAGGGACACAGGAGGCTTCTATTAGACGTTATGGCAAGGACATCTTTTCCTCTCTGCCTTACTCCCTATGAGACTACAAATGATAAAACCTAAAAGATGGATGAAGGTGAGATTAAAGAAGAATCTTCATGACAAGGATTGGTGACTCTGGCCCCTTCAACTCCTAGGCTTCTTTTCCCAGGGGAGAATTCAGTAAGCTGATCTAAGTCAGAAGTAAGGGGTTTTAGGATCTTTCTAGAAGAGGTTTTCAGAATGGCAAGAAAAAAGCATGTAAGAACTAAAAGCCTTGGGGAACTAAGAAGATCCCGTAAGGAGAGAAAAGGTAGAAAAAAGGAGGCCATTGATGGTGCAGATTCATCCTTGCTGGGCCCTACATCCTGCTGCTCGGAGACTCCCAAGACTCAGTCTTTTGTGAAGCCAATAATTCTGAGTGGATTCTTTGGGATCAAATGATGCTCTTCTGATACTGTTGATGCTTTGGGTACTATTTCTGAGGCAATGTGGCTGACACCCCATGCCAAGAATTGTGCAGCTCTCCTGCAAGGCAGATGACTACAAGGTTACTGAATCTGGAACAAATGAGTGAGCAATCCAAAGCACAGAACTGATTTTAATATGCAATTGTATATCACCTTCAGAAACTACATGTCTTATACCTGTTTTGTCCATAAAATGGAATTTGCAAATGTCTTACAGAGTCAGTCTGGTTCTTTTACGGTCACATAGCTTGATACAAATGCATATTGATGACTAGGATGATGCAATTATTGAAAATGCAAAATCTAAAATAATGCTAGGTTCCATGATAATGGCTCATATAACCATTAGAAGAGCATGATGGCCCGGTGTCCACAAGCATGGGCTCTGGAGCCATAGGAACTCGGGTTTCAATTCTGGCCTTGCTGGTGATGATGTGTGATTGTCAAGAAATTCCCAAGACTCAATTTTCTTATTGGAGAAGGTGATGGTGTTGTTGGAATTAAATATGATGTACGTAAAGGGTTTAGCACTGTCTAGGTATGATAGGTACATAGTAAATCATCATCATCATTTCAAAGGACATGTTCTTAATCTGAGATCCGTGTTTTCTCTTAACAGTTGCACATTGATGGGAGTCTGAGTTATGGTTTTAAATGCGAGCATTCATTCCTCTCTCTTTGCAGACATGACCCTAGCTTGCACTGTGAGTTGGTTTTATAGAAAGTGAATGTGCGAGTGCTTGTGAGGAGGAAAACAGAGGGAGAGGGGATCAGGGCTGGTTCCAGAAGGAAGATGTGATGGGTGAAGTTTGTTCAGAGCCCCAGAAGTGGTTGGCTGGGGCCCCTGCCATCTGTGTACTCTGGACTCACCCCTGCTAAGGCACGTGCACATTTCTCAAGATCCCATCATGGAACAGCTAGGAGGAGGGCAAAGAGAACCGTCTGCTAGGGTGGCATCACAAGCAGCTGCTCACTCATTCTCTCTACATCCCTGAGAGGAGAGATGAAAACATTTGTTTTCAGAAGAGGAGGAGAAGGAGGGCAGGCAGACGTGGGAGGAGAGGGAGGATGAGATTAAGATCTGACCCTGGAGTGCCTCTATCATTTTTGTGGTGCATTTTCTCCCTTTGATTCCTCCTTGTTGCTGTTCAGTCTTTCTCTTCTGTCTCCTAAGGGGCCCCATTTTGCCTTCCAAGAAACACTAGATGCTCTAGAGCAGGCATCTGCAAACTTTTTTTGCCAAAGGCCAGGGAGTAAAATATTTTATTCTTTGCAGGTCTTATGGTCTCTGTTGCAACCACTCAACTCTGCCATTGTAGCATGAATGCAGCACAGACAGGAGAAGAGGCATGGCTGGGTGCTAATAAAACTACTTCCCAAACAGGCACCCGGCCAGACTTGGCCCGCATACCATAGTGTGCTGACCCCTGCCCTGGACCGCTCCTGACCTGTTCTCTGTCAAAACTTACATATCCTGTGCTCCAGGCTTTCAGGCTCTGACTCTGGAGCAGGAAGCACTGTTCAACACTGAGGAGTTAGTGGCTGCCATAGTTTGGTGTGTCCTCTGGCACACTCAGCAGTGTAGAGACACGGAACAGGAAATGCCTCCAACCAAACAGTCACCACTGTGAAATTTCAGGTGTCTTGGCAGATCTGAGCAAGAGAGAGTCTGAAGATGGAGGAATGGAGTGCCTCTGGGCATTTCCTAAAATGCAGACAGATGTCGCGACCCAGCTGCCAAGGGGAATGCAGACCATCGCTGGCTTCAGCCTGCCAGGTGGTGAACATGAGTGCAGCAGTGCCCTCTGACTTTTCCAGGCCACTCCTGGGATGTTAACACAGGCTCCTGCCGCCTCCTTCAGCAGGAGAGGACTGCCTGCCTCTGATGCCGACTTCTCCATGCAAGTATGCAGTGCCTCAAATATACACTTAACGATTTGTCCAAGAGAAAGGAAAGTTCTAAACGAGCCAGGAGATTTCTCACTGGGCCAGCAGGAGTACCATAGAGCAGAAGATGAAGAAAAACCTTCTAACAGCAGAGACGTCACGGGAGTGGAGGGAGGGCTGGCCCCTCTGCCTCACCAGAGGCTCCCACACCCAGATGCAGGCCAGAGCGATCCCTCATAATTTAAGCTGACACCCTTCAGCGGAGATGAAAGGAACACCACTGGCTGTCTCCAACAACAAATGTCAGCATCCCTGGAGGCCATTTAGACACAAACGCAGCATAAATCTGAGTCCTAGAGGGAAAGTCCAGAGATTAAGTCTCCACGCACAGCCTACCAGGCTGAAATGAATTTGCTTGGCACAAAGTTGGAGCATGTTTCTCAGGGCCTTTCTTCCCACTTTCTTGTAAAAAAGAAAATCTGGAATGGCTCAGGGGCTACAGCTTCCCTTTGCCTGGTCCTCCCACTCATTCGTGACATAAGCAATGGCAGATGAAAGACCAGCCGTGGTTTATGGCTCCGAGACAGGCTGTACTACCTGTGGGGCCTCCCAGATTCATTTCAGGTTGTTGGAAAAATCCCAACGGCCCATAAACTGGGCAAGAGATATCAGAGCTTGGCCCAGGAGGCGAGGGTGAGGGAGGGGGACCAGAGACCCTTGAGTGAGGGAAGGGAGAGGCAGGAACAGGGCTCAGATGCTTCCCCTGTGATGGTCCTCATAAATGTCCTTCAGGCAGGGGAGAAGAGGAAGGCTCTGGGACTTGTGGTGGGTGGAGGGGGAGGGAAAGCAGCAAGGGAGGAATTTATGAGGACAGAATATATAGGAAACTATTTCAGTCGCTGCCCTGTGCTAGAAGATCAGAATTCCAGTCTCCCCGAGCATAGATGCAAGGCAGCATTTCACATTCAAGAGGCATTCAAGCTCTCTAGAATAGTGACGTCCCTGCAGCTACAGTTTGAAACTGCCTTATACAGATTACTTCAAGGAGGTCTCAACTTAGACCCAAATCACGTTTCTGTAGATTTGCCTTGGACTTTGCATCAGCATCCACTCAGCATCTATTGTGGGCTCCCGTGTCAGGCACTGCAGAAGGACAATTCTGAGCTACAGAGATGATGGAGATTTGGCTTCTGCTCTTACAGATCCCAGATTAACAAGAGGAGAACGATCAAGTGCCAAAATAATAACTCTGCTTACAGGAGCTGGAGGAGGGGGCTGGGAACGCGACAGAATACAGGTGTTGCTGGAGGTGCAAGTGAATGATGTGCAATGTACAGAAGCTGCTAGGCAGGAAAGGACAGACAGGGTGTTCTGTGTCAAGAGAGAACGTCAAATAGCAGGGGAGCAAGACCTGGGCCTGGCAAGTGAGGCTCACTGAATATACAGTCCACTTGCACATCACCAGGTACTCAGCCCCGGGGATGACAGACATCAGAGGTGACCCCTTGCTCTCAAGGAACAGACAGCAAGCATGTGAGAGAGTTAGCATGTGTGAAACAACAAATATAACATAGTATTTGGTTATGAGTTTCAGGCATGGTAAAAAAGACTATCAATAAAAATGGAGGCATTTAGAAGGGGAAAGAAGGGATACATTAGGAGTTTGGGATTAGCAGATACACTATATATTGATAATACTATATGTATAGTATTATATAGTACTATATTTATACTATATAGCTCTATACTTATACCATATATAAAATAAACAACAAGGTCATACTATATTGCACGAGGAACTATACTCAATATCTTGTAATAAACTATAATGGAAATGAACCTGAAAAAGAATATATATGTGTGTATAGCTAAATCACTTTGCTATACACCCGAGACTGACACAATACTCTAAATCAACTATACTTCAATTTTTAAAAATAAAGGCATTGAGGAAAGAAGGGTGTCAATGAGCCAGACAAGCTAGTGAAGGCAGGAGCCTAAATGCAAGGAAGAAGGAGTTGGTCCGGACAGGCACAGGGGAGAGGGCAGGAATGGGGAAAAGGGCTCAGTCTGAGACTAGAGAAAAGGGGAAAGAATGTGTATGCAGGCCAGTAGGGGGGCCTCAGGGCCTCAGAGGGTGTGCACATCTGGGGAAGAAGAACAGCAGGAGAGGCACGTGGAGCTTTCTCCAGGGGCCCAGATGTTCCTGAGCCAATGTCATTAGCAATGATGAGGCATGGGGGCAGTTCTGTGGCTGGAACTACACAGGAAAGGTGTGGACCCCGGGTAAGGGCTGTGCGGTCCAGGAAAGCAGACACCAGTATCTACATGTGGATGATGCCACCCGGCCCTCAGGTCCGCTTTGCAGACTGGGTTGAGGAAGTCTCTCAAGTCTCAGCACTAGACAAAAGTGAAGTCGCTCAGTTGTGTCCGACTCCTTGAGACCCCATGGACTGTAGCCTACCAGGCTCCTCTGTCCATGGGATTTTCCAGGCAATAGTACTGGAGTGGATTGCCATTTCCTTCTCCAGGGGATCTTCCCGACCCAGGGATCGAACCTGGGTCTCCCGCATTGTAGACAGACGCTTTACCGTCTGAGCCACCAGGGAAGTCTAGAAAGCACTAGACAAGGGACCTGAGAAAAGAGAAGGCCCACATCCCAAGCACCAGCCAGGTGTCAGTCTTTGTGTCCAGGGTAAACATTTCACCTCATCTCCATGGCAACACAGCATGGCAGGTACTGGAAGAACTCCTCTCCTACCTAAGGAATAATCACAGCTTCAGAAAGCTTCAGGAACCTCCCCCAACACACAGGGTCCAGGTGGTGGGGCCAAGTTTCACGCCAAGCTTGCCTACTTCCAAGCCCAGGTGAGAAACACTCCTGCAGGGAGCAGAGATTCAGACTTTTTACCCAGAAAATAAGGCATAAACAAATGACAGTCACCTGTGTGGGCCCTGGCCCAGGAGTGGGGGCAGTTTAGGAGCTAGGTCTCCCGTAACCACTGAAAGACCACTCTTTATATCAAAAGAGCAGTCACCTACCTGGTGGAAGGTAACTCTGGCCATGAAACAGCAGACCTGGATTCTAGTTCTAGTTTTGCTACTCAGCTGTGTATCCTTGGATAGATTCCTCACATTGCTGAGACTCAATTTCTTTATCTATAAGATGAAAAAACAGCCCTTTCCCTTAACTAACACTTGAAAGCTTCCCTTTACAATTGCATTATTTCATTGTTTCTGTTGGAACACTAGGAGGCAGAAATTGTGTTGTTATCTGTCCCCCTTTTTTTTAAACTACACATGAGTAAACCAGGCCCCAGGGAGGTGAGTGATATTTTGCCGAAGGGCACACAGCTGGGATCCTCTGTCTTCCACTTCCATTTTCCCTCTCCTGCCTCCACTGCCTCCCAGGGTTCTGATGATCCAAGGATACCTGGGACTTGGATCACCAAGGTAGCACCAGGTGAGGCAGCATCACTGTTATTTAAGAGTAAGGAGAGAAAAGGGAAGGGCTTCTGGGGTGATGGATCTTCCACTCTGAGCTCCTGCCAGAAAAGCCATTCTTTTCAGTCCAAAAAAGACAGACCTTATTTTAAATCCTGGTTCCCCTCACTCCACCCCACTCTCCCCAGGCACACCCTGCCACTCCAACCCTCACTCTGGGAGGATCCTCAGTCATGGGGCACCTAGCATTTCAGGATCAGGGCAGACAGGAGCAGAGCTACACTCCTGAGCAGGCCACGGGTAAGGGGTCCCAAGAAGAACCCCTCTGTTCAGCGATGTCCACTGCAGATGGAGGCTCCTATGCCAAGCAGAGGGAGAGGGGAACCCAGCTCAGGCATCCGGGTAGTCCCCCGAGGGGAGCTCGGTCTCCACTCTGAGAATGCAGGCGCCCCCCACAGCCTAGCACCCTCTCCTTTTGCTTTCCTTGGCTGGCTGGTGTTCCTGAAGTTCCCCTTGAGCCTGGGAGGTTTGTCGGGAACAGAAACAGTCCTGGTCTGACTGGTGGAATTTCTGTAGATCTGCATCAGTTTGGGGTCTTTTCACATTTCAATAGGCTTTCTGTTGACATTTACCCTGCCTCACTCCCTCTCCCTTCTATACAGGCACACACACTCTGTATCTTTTCCTCTCTGAGTTTTCCCATCTCTTTGGCCTCCCCTTTTTAATGAAAAGATGGCCACATGCAACCCCAACTGATAAGCAGAGGTAAATGTTCAATGGAACTATGCATAGCTTTGTCAGTCCTGGAAATCTTGGTAATCAGGACATCAGAAAACACCTCTCCACCAGCATCACTGTATTCCAATCAAGCATGGATGCCTAAACCACAACTTGTTCTTTTTGATTCAGCCAGACTTAGAGAAGGTCAGGAAGCTCATAACAAGTCAAATCAGATATTTGGGGTTCTGCTCTCAGTCTCAACTGCTGTTTAATCGCTAAGTCATCTCTGACTCTGCGACCCCACGGACTGTAGCCCGCCAGGCTCCTCTGTCCATGGAATTTCCCAGGCAAGAATACTGGAGTGGGTTGCCGTTTTCTTCTGCAGAGGATCTTCCTAAATCAGGGTTCAAACCCACATCTCCTGTTGGAAGGCAGATTCTTTACCTACCACTGAGCCACCTGGGAAGTCTTTCAGTCTCAATACAAGCTCATTAATCCGCCTACCTGATGGTTCACTAGGCAGGGGGTGTGATGGGCATGATACTGGATTTGGTTATATTATTAAGGTTTGAGTGTGTTTGCTCCAAACTTAGGAACTGACTTAAGTGGATTGAATACCATATCTCTTTGGAATAATCCAATTTTGCTGCATTAATCACCAGTCTTCAGGAGGATAAAATTATCTGGAATGGAAGACAAAGGGTTAATTATCTAAGTTAAAAAGACCCAGACCAACAATCCTCTAGGTGATTAGGGACCTGGGGTGAATTGGCTAAAACATTCTAAATATTAGGACAAATTCGCTGTGGACTTAATCACACGGAGAATTTGCCTAGAGAACCACAGCTGATCTGACTGCCTACCCCCTTGGTCTAGATGTTCTGGTTCTGCCAGGCCCTCTGCTGGTTTGGAAGACAAACCAAGGCCAGTACCCAGTCAGGCCTTCAGGCTCTAGACCATTCTATAAACCACTGGTAGACTCCAAAGAAGAAGGCCAAGGGAAGTCAGACACCTAGCCTCTGATATTACATCCACCACTCATCTGTTGTGTGACCTAAGGCAAATGACCTAACTTCTCTGAGCCCCACCTTCCTAATTTGTAAAATCAGGGGAATAAAGACCCGATAAGCTATCCTGACAGTATTATGAACTCAGCAGTAAGAATAGGTAAAAGCACTTTGAAAAATATTCATAAAATAGCATAAAAATGTGAGATATTTTAAATGTTTTGACTTTATTATACCTCTTGGGTATTCATGAACTTAATATGTTTCCACTGATTAAGAAACTCATAGTTCTCATATGAAATTCCTGTCATTCAACAGCCACACATGAGTGTGCCTACTGTGTACTGGTACTAGACCCAGGATAAGGAGGAATACACAAGGTCCAGGAAGTCACTGTTCTCCTATCCCTAGTGGGAGAAGAGAGATAAGGAGGAAAGAAAAACTTAGCATAGCTGCTAACAATGTTAAAATGTTAAGAATAAAATAAAACAGAGTAATTAGCCAAGAAATGACTGGGGGCAGGGCGAAACCTTCTTTTGTTTCCATAATTCTCCACTAAAAAGATCCATATTTATCTTGTCCTGAAGCCTCCCTCAGCTCCTTCCCAAGTCAATTTCATCCCTTTCCAAATACCCAGAGCACCTGCTTGTCTACCTCCAATGTTTTAGTTACTCAAGTATATTCAAGTTAGAAGACAATTGTATATGTTGCTCGACATTATTCTCCAACCGTTTAAACAAAAACAAAATGACAAATGCTCAGATTTTTTAAAAAAAAATTGTACTGGACTAATATGAAAATTTCATTATGGGGGACTTCGCTGGTGATCCAGTGGTTAGGACTCCACGCTTCCACTGCAGGGGCATGGGTTCAATTCCTGGTTGGGGATCCCACATGCCTTGCAGAATAGCAAAATAAATAAATAAATGAAATTTCATTATGGACACTAGAACTCAGTGGTTAAGAGCAGTGCCTTGGCCTCAACATTGTGCTCCATCACTTACTACTGCTAGTCTGAGCCAAGATGCCTCTACATTGTTTCGGTTTGTCAAATGGGGTTAATAGAGTGCCTGATGAACTATGCAATGAGGTTCGTGACATTGTACAGGAGACAGGGATCAAGACCATTCCCATGGAAAAGAAATGCAAAAAAGCAAAATGGCTGTCTGGGGAGGCCTTACAAATAGCTGTGAAAAAAAGAGAAGCGAAAAGCAAAGGAGAAAAGGAAAGATATAAACATCTGAATGCAGAGTTCCAAAGAATAGCAAGAAGAAATAAGAAAGCCTTCTTCAGAGATCAATGCAAAGAAATAGAGGAAAACAACAGAATGGGAAAGACTAGGGATCTCTTCAAGAAAATCAGAGATACTAAAGGAACATTTCATGCAAAGATGGGCTCGATAAAGGACAGAAGTGGTATGGACCTAGCAGAAGCAGAAGATATTAAGAAGAGATGGCAAGAATACACAGAAGAACTGTACAAAAAAGATCTTCATGACCCAGATAATCACGATGGTGTGATCACTGACCTAGAGCCAGAAATCCTGGAATGTGAAGTCAAGTGGGCCTTAGAAAGCATCACTATGAACAAAGCTAGTGGAGGTGATGGAATTCCAGTTGAGCTATTCCAAATCCTGAAAGATGATGCTATGAAAGTGCTGCACTCAATATGCCAGCAAATTTGGAAAACTCAGCAGTGGCCACAGGACTGGAAAAGGTCGGTTTTCATTCCAATCCCAAAGAAAGGCAATGCCAAAGAATGCTCAAACTACCGCAGAATTGCACTCATCTCACACGCTAGTAAAGTAATGCTCAAAATTCTCCAAGCCAGGCTTCAGCAATATGTGAACCATGAACTTCCTAATGTTCAAGCTGGTTTTAGAAAAGGCAGAGGAACCAGAGATCAAATTGCCAGTATCCACTGGATTATGGAAAAAGCAAGAGAGTTCCAGAAAATCATCTATTTCTGCTTTATTGACTATGCTAAAGCCTTTGACTGTGTGGATCACAATCAACTGTGGAAAATTCTGAAAGATATGGGAATATCAGACCACCTGATCTGCCTCTTAGATGTGGAGTTAGAACTGGACATGGAACAGTTAGAACTGGAACATGGAACAGTTAGAACTGGACATAGAACAACAGACTGGTTCCAAATAGGAAAAGGAGTATGTCGAGGCTGTATATTGTCACCCTGTTTATTTAACTTATATGCAGAGTACATCAGGAGAAATGCTGGACTGGAAGAAGCACAAGCTGGAATCAAAATTGCTGGGAGAAATATCAATAACCTCAGATATGCAGATGATACCACCCTTATGGCAGAAAGTGAAGAGGAACTAAAAAGCCTCTTGATGAAAGTGAAAGTGGCGAGTGAAAAAGTTGGCTTAAAGCTCAACATTCAGAAAACGAAGATCATGGCATCCGGTCCCATCACTTCATGGGAAATAGATGGGGAAACAGTGGAAACAGTGTCAGACTTTATTTTTCTG
This sequence comes from Bubalus bubalis, assembly GCF_019923935.1. Taxonomy (NCBI): domain Eukaryota; kingdom Metazoa; phylum Chordata; class Mammalia; order Artiodactyla; family Bovidae; genus Bubalus; species Bubalus bubalis. Next base: position 3,834,874 of record NC_059162.1, on the reverse strand, counting down.
GGCTCCAAAATCACTGCAGATGGTGACTGCAGCCATGAAATTAAAAGATGCTTACTCCTTGGAAGGAAAGTTATGACCAATGTAGATAGCATATTGAAAAGCAGAGACATTACTTTGCCAACAAAGGTTCGTCTAGTCAAGGCTATGGTTTTTCCAGTGGTCATGTATGGATGTGAGAGTTGGACTGTGAAGAAGGCTGAGCACCGAAGAATTGATGCTTTTGAACTGTGGTGTTGGAGAAGACTCTTGAGAGTCCCTTGGACTGCAAGGACATCCAACCAGTCCATTCTGAAGGAGATCAGCCCTGGGATTTCTTTGGAAGGAATGATGCTAAAGCTGAAACTCCAGTACTTTGGCCACCTCATGGGAAGAGTTGACTCACTGGAAAAGACTGTGATGCTGGGAGAGATTGGGGGCAAGAGGAGAAGGGGACGACAGAGGATGAGATGGCTGGATGCCATCACTGATTCAATGGACATGAGCCTGAGTGAACTCCGGGAGTTGGTGATGGACAGGGAGACCTGGTATGCTGCGATTCATGGGGTCGCAAAGAGTCAGACACAACTGAGTGACTGATCTGATCTGATCTGAATAGTATAGTTATAATAACTATATGGATAATTTATATACAGTATTTATCGTACTAAACTCATGGTAAGAACTTCATAAATGCTGGCTAATTACCATTGTTACAATTTTGCATCCCTTCTATAGAGACCAAATCTAAATCATCTTTGTATCCTCCACATACACCACCACATTGAACACTCAGAAGACTAATAATTACTTTTAAGTAGTTTGTATCTAAAGTATACAGAACAAAGTGATGCAGTGCATTAACAGGCATGCTGAGGAGTCCTGTCTTTTCATTTTTCAGAGATTAATTCACCAGTGTCAACCAACTTCCAGTAGCTATAGAAATTATTATAGAATTACTAGCTACTTCCATACTTGGGTTCAGCTAGGATGAAATAAAGAAAGCTGAGTGCCAAAGAATTAATGCTTTTGAACTATGCTATTGGAGAAGACTCTTGAGAGTCCCTTGAACTGTGAGGAGATCAAACCAGTCCACCCTAAAGGAAATCAGTCCTGAATGTTCATTGGAAGGACTGATGCTGAAGCTGAAACTCCAATACTTTGGCCACCTGATACGAAGAACTGACTCCCTGGAAAAGATCCTGATGCTGGGCAAGACTGAAGGTAGGAGGAGAAGGAGGATGAGATGGTTGGATGGCATCACCAATTTGATGGACATGAGTTTGAGCAAGCTCCGGGAGTTGGTAATGGACAGGGAAGCCTGACATGCTGCAGTCCATGGGGTCGCAGAGTTGAACATGACTGAGCAACTGAAATAAACTGAACTGTGTATGAAATTCTTCCCTTAAACTACAATTTGAATTTCTTTTTTTGTGCTGACATTCATTCCACTGACAGTCTCATCAGTACCATCCAGTTATGTTTCCATAAGAAGGATAGGAGAGGAAACCATGACAAAGAAAACCCAAAATACAATAATTAAGACTAGAAAAAGGTTGGCATACATACACTGCTATGTATAAAATACTTAATGAAAACATACTTTTACCCATACCAAGCCCTGTACCCAAGGTTTTCTCTCACAGTTTTTATACAAGATGGCAGAGTAGAAGGCCGTGCACTTATCTTCTCTTCTGAGAACTCCAAAATTGCAACTAACCACTGAACAACCATCGACAGGAGAATGTTGGATTCCACAAAAAAAGATACCCCACATCCAAGGGCAAAGGAAAAGCCCCAACAAGGTGGCTCAGTTCAGTTCAGTCGCTCAGTCGTGTCCAACTCTTTGAGACCCCATGAATTGCAGCACGCCAGGCCTCCCTGTCCATCACCATCTCCCGGAGTTCACTCAGACTCACGTCCTTCGAGTTGGTGATGCCATCCAGCCATCTCATCCTCTGTCATCCCCTTCTCCTCCTGCCCCCAATCCCTCCCAGCATCAGAGGCTTTTCCAATGAGTCAACTCTTCACATGAGGTGGCCAAAATACTGGAGTTTCAGCTTTAGCATCATTCCTTCCAAAGAAATCCCAGGGCTGATCTCCTTCAGAATGGACTGGTTGGATCTCCTTGCAGTCCAAGGGACTCTCAAGAGTCTTATCCAACACCACAGTTCAAAAGCATCCATTCTTCGGCGCTCAGCTTTCTTCACAGTCCAACTCTCACATCCATACATGACCACTGGAAAAACCATAGCCTTGAGTAGACGGACCTTTGTCGGCAAAGTAATGTCTCTGCTTTTCAATATACTATCTAGGTTGGTCATAACTTTTCTTCCAAGGAGTAAGCGTGGTAGGAGGGGCAAAATCAACAGTAGCCTACCTTGGGGTCAGGGGCACAGAATCCACCCATCCGGGCATAAGGCCTTTGAAAGGAGGTCACCATAACCTCTATCATAGAGGCCAAACTACAGGGAGGGAACACAGCCCCACCCAACAACAGAAAACTGGATTAAAGATTTACTGACAAACAACTAATCTCGAGAATATACAAGCAACTCCTACAGCTCAACTCCAGAAAAATAAATGACCCAATCAAAAAATGGGCCAAAGAACTAAATAGACATTTCTCCAAAGAAGACATAAAGATGGCTAACAAACACATGAAAAGATGCTCAACATCACTCATTATCAGAGAAATGCAAATCAAAACCACTATGAGGTACCATTTCACGCCAGTCAGAATGGCTGCAATCCAAAAGTCTACAAGTAATAAATGCTGGAGAGGGTGTGGAGAAAAGGGAACCCTCTTACACTGTTGGTGGGAATGCAAACTAGTGCAGCCACTATGGAGAACAGTGTGGAGATTCCTTAAAAAACTGGAAATAGACATGCCTTATGATCCAGCAATCCCACTGCTGGGCATACACACTGAGAAAACCAGAAGGGAAAGAGACACGAGTACCCCAATGTTCATCGCAGCACTGTTTATAATAGCCAGGACATGGAAGCAACCTAGATGTCCATCAGCAGATGAATGGATAAGAAAGCTGTGGTACATATACACAATGGAGTATTATTCAGCCATTAAAAAGAATACATTTGAATCAGTTCTAATGAGGTGGATCAAACTGGAGCCTATTATACAGAGTGAAGTAAGCCAGAAAGAAAAACACCAATACAGTATACTAACGCATATATATGGAATTTAGAAAGATGGTAACAATAACCCTGTGTACGAGACAGCAAAAGAGACACTGATGTATAGAACAGTCTTATGGACTCTGTGGGAGAGGGAGAGGGTGGGAAGATTTGGGAGAATGGCATTGAAACATGTAAATATCATGTATGAAATGAGTTGCCAGTCCAGGTTCGATGCACGATACTGGATGCTTGGGGCTGGTGCACTGGGACGACCCAGAGGGATGGAATGGGGAGGGAGGAGGGAGGAGGGTTCAGGATGGGGAACACATGTATACCTGTGGCGGATTCATTTTGATATTTGGCAAATCTAATACAGTTATGTAAAGTTTAAAAATAAAATAAAATTTAAAAAAAAAAAAAAATCCACATTGCAAAAACAAACAAAAAAAAAAAAAAAAACAAAAAAAAATCCACATAGCATTCATTTTTTGAATACCTACTATGTTCTAGGTACTGTGTTGGAAAATAAAGAAAAGAATAAAATCCAAAAAAAAAAAAAAAAAAAGATTTACTGACCAGAGCCCTTTCACAGCATCATCTTTTAGGATTTGAAATAGCTCAACTGGAATTTCATCACCTCCACTAGCTTTCTTCATAGTGATGCTTCCTAAGGCCTGCTTCATTTCACATTCCAGGATGTCTGGCTCTAGGTGAGTGTGAGTGTTCACACCATCATGATTATCTGGGTTGTGAAGATCTTTTGTGTACAGTTCTTCTGTGTATTCTTGCCACCTCTTAATATCTCCTGCTTCTGTTAGGTTCATACCATTTCTGTCCTTTATTGTGCCCATTGTTGCATGAATAAGTTCCCTTGGTATCTCTAATTTTCTTGATGAAATCTCTAGTCTTTCCCATTCTATTGTTTGCCTCTATTTCTTTGTACCAATCACTGAGGAAGGCTTTCTTATATCTCCTTGCTATTTTTGGGAACTCTGCATTCAAATGGGTATATTTTTCCTTTTCTCCTTTGCCTTTCACTTCTATTCTTTTCATAGCTATTTGTAAGGCCTCATCAAACAACCATTTTGCCTTTTTACATTTCTTTTTCTTGGGGATGGTCTTGATCACTGCCTCCTGTACAGTGTCAGAAACCTCCATCCATAGTTCTTCAGGCACACTGTCTATCAGATCTAATCCCCTGAATCTATTTGTCACTTCCACTGTATAATCATAAGGGATTTTATTTAGCTCATACCTAAATGGTCTAGTGATTTCCCCTACTTTCTTCAATTTAAGTCTGAATTTGACAATAAGGAGTTCATGATCTGAGCCACAGTCAGCTCCCAGTCTTGTTTTGGCTGACTGTATAGAGCTTCTCCATCTTCGGCTACAAAGAAAATAATCAATCTGATTGTGGTGCTGACCATCTGGTGATGTCTATGTGTAGAGTCTTCTCTTGTGTTGTTGGAAGAGGGTGTTTGCTATGACCAGTGCATTCTCTTGGCAAAACTCTATTAGCTTTTGCCCTGCTTCATTCTGTACTCCAAGGCCAAATTTGCCTGTTACTACAGGTATCTCTTGACTTCCTACTTTTGCATTCCAGTCCCCTATGATGAAAAGGACATATTTTTTTGGTGTTAGTTTTAGAAGGTCTTATAGGTCTTCATAAAACCATTCAACTTCAGCTTCTCCAGCTTCTATTGGTCGGGGTATAGACTTGTGATACTGAATGGTTTGCCTTGGAAATGAACAGAGATCATTCTGCCATTTTTGAGATTGCATCCAAGTACTGCATTTCAGACTCTTTTTTTGACTATGAGGGCTACTCCATTTCTTCTAAGGGATTCTTGCCTACAGTAGTAGGCATAATTGTCATTTGAGTTAAATTTACTCATTCCAGTCCATTTTAGTTCTCTGATGCCTAAAATGTTGATGTTCACTCTTGCCATCTCCTGTTGGACCACTTCCAATTTGCCTTGATTTCATGGACCTAGGATGGATTCTAGGTTCTTATGCAGTATTACTCTTTATAGCATCGGACTTTACTTCCATCACCAGTCACATCCACAACTGGGTGCTGTTTTTGCTTTGGCTCTCCCTCTCATTCCTCCTGAGTTATTTCTCCACTGATCTCCAGTGGCATATTGGGCACCTACTGACCTGGGGAGCTCATCTTTCAGTGTCCTATCACTTCATGGCAAATAAATTGGGAAACAGAGGAAACAGTAACAGACTTTATTTTGGGGGGCTCCAAAATCATTCCAGATGGTGACTGCAGCCATGAAATTAAAAGACGCTTGCTCCTTGGAAGAAATGTTATGACCAACCTAGATAGCATATTCAAAAGCAGAGACACCACTTTGCCAACAAAGGTCCATCTAGTCAAAGTTATGGTTTTTCCAGTAGTCATGTATGGATGTGAGAGTTGGGCTATAAAGAAAGCTGAGTGCCAAAGAACTGATGCTTTTGAAATGTGGTGTGGAGAAGACTCTTGAGAGTCCCTTGGACAGCAGGGAGATCCAACCAGTCTATCCTAAAGGAAATCAGCCCTGAATGTTCATTGGAAGGACTGATGGTGAAGCTGAAACTCCAGTACTTTGGCCACCTGATGCAAAGAGCCAACTTGTTTGAAAAGACCCTGATGCTGGGAAAGATTGAAGGCGGGAGGAGAAGGGGACAACGGAGTATGAGACGGTTGGATGGCATCACTGACTTAATGGACATGAGTCTGAGTAAACTCCGGGAGTTGGTGACAGTCAGGGAGGCCTGGCATGCTGCAGTCCATGGGGATGCAAAGAGTGGGACATGACTGAGTGACTGAACTGAATTGAGCATAGCCCTGCCATCAGAGCAAAACCCAGATTCTCCTACAGCCCGTCCCTCCCATCAGGAAGCTTCCATAAGACTCTTATCCTTATCCATCAGAGGGCAGACAGAATGGAAACCACAATTACAGAAAACTAACCAAACTGATCACTTGCAT